>NC_143130.1:114189846-115389846 GCF_059928025.1 Delphinapterus leucas
ATCCTTTCTAATTCCTAAACTTGAAGGGTTCCTAGAGGAAATTAAAGTACATGATGCTTTGAGTGCAGGCGATAAGATGTGTGTACAGGTAATTGCAATGTAAAGGAATATGCTGAGTCCCCATTGTCAGAAGAGAAATTGGGAAACACAAGTTATGGCAGACATTCCCCAAAACTAGACAAGGCTAATACTGATTTTGAGGTTTTTACTATTGCAGAGTGAAATGAGAATAATAAGTAATATGAAATGAGTTTTTACAACTGACCTTGCATCCTTGTGAGATATACTAATTTTTATTTTCTACTATTTGAAGTTAAAATATTATTTTAAAAATACAAGACAGTAAAAGTATATGGTAGGGGTTTGGGGGGCTTTGTTCTAATCATCTTCACTTCCCAGAATAAAAAGTTGGAAACCATGTGTTTCCAAGGAATTCAATTCAACAAATATTTATTAAGTGCCTCCTCTGCACCAGACACTGCTGGTCACTGGGATACAAGGTAAACAAAGGAGACATGATCCCTGCTTGCATGGAGGTTACAATAGTGGATTCCTGTGGACATTTGGGTTATTGTTGTTTTTATTTTTTGTTATAAATAATAGAGCAATGCACATCTCTAGTTAACTTTCTTTCTTAGGCGAGGTTCTCAGATTCCGTATTACCCTTTAAGCCGTCTTTTCTCAGTAACATTATTATTAAAATATTTACGTCTTGTGAAAATAGTCTCTGAGAAAATTGGTTATAACAACCTATACAGCTTATATTGAGTTAATCCTGTTCATTAATTTTAATACACTTTCTAGATGTGAAAAAACTACAACTGAGATATCATAACCAACTGTAAGCAAGCCATTTTTTGTTGATTGTTAAAACTGCAGCTTTTGAGGTTTCTTCCGAGCTTTCAAAATTCTTAATAGTTATACCCTCCACCTCCACAAGATGGAGTAAAAGTTGTAGATGGGAGTTTCAAGTTTAACTTGAAATTGGAGCTTGCTTTTTGTATTAAATATCTTTGCCTGAAAATCCAGAACATTGATAATATTTATATATCAGGCCCTGGAAACTGCTGTGAAAATTCACACAGCCTCTCTGTGTGTCAGAAAGGTGATTGTTGTCCTTTAACATGGCAGATACACTCTTCTGATGAAAAACTTTGCAGTGTCCCTTTCCTTTTCTCAGGATATAAGAAGCAAAATTAGTAATTAGAAAGTCATGATTCCTTTTTGTCGTGTCTTGGCTGCAGGGGCTGTAGATTTGATTGTTCAACTGCAATGAGTAGTTTTAGGCAAAGGGTGGACATTATTTCATTGCCGTGTCTTGTCCTTTAGTTGGCCTTTGTTTTTTGAATCTTAGGTGCCCTTGTTTGTGCCTTTGGCCCTCTGCTACTGACTCTCATTATTTAAAATATTAAATCAGAATTTGTACTAATTACATAAGGACTTTAGTAAAGTTTATTTTGTTCTTGCCACTCAAGAAGAGAAAAGGAGGTCATTTCCAAGTTAATATATACTTTTAAAAGGTTATTAGAAAAACATTTTAGAAGAACTCGTTTTCTTAAAGATATATGACATTTCTGCATTTGTTTGATTGTATCTTTGTGGGGTACAATTTGACATTATTTCTCTTTTTCCAGTATTTCCTGTAAACTGATAGATCTAGAGACTTAATTAGATTTGGCGCAATTCCTTGCCAAAATAAAAGTTACTTTTACTTTGCTTGGCTTTTTTTCTCATGTGAATATAAATCTTAGCTCTGCATAAATAGGTGTTAACCTATATTACCCAAATGTAACTTTGTTAATATTAGCTCTGTCTGCCTCCCCTGGTCTGCTTTAACTCATGGAAGGCAAACAAGACTGCTGAAGACTTACCCATGTTTTCCCAGTGGGATTTACTTATATCTGGTGATTTGGCACACCGTTGTCCAGTTTTCTAAGTCAGGAAAGTGTGAATATCAGTGGAAATAGATTAGACTTTACCATGTGAAAACTAATTCTGTTGTCTTCTATACCCATGTCTTCAGTTCCTTTAACATGATTGAGTACAGCACAGAATGTTCTGATTTCCCAATTTTCAAAACTGAAATTACTTTTCCTTATTTGCCTGGCTATTAGTGCAAACAAGGGGAATGTTTCTTGCCGCTATTATGTTATTTCTGAAAACTCTTAACATCTTTGATTCCTTTATCATTTTGTGTTTTAAGTATTCCATCAATACTTAGGTATTAGCATGCTGTCCTATTTTTAGAGCAGTAATTTTGCTAACAAGTTACTTGTGTTTTGAATGAGCTGTGTGTCATCACCACGGAAATAGTACTTCACTAGAAATTCTAGTTAATAAAGCTTAACTATTTAAAAATGTTTCTTTTATTCAGTATCTTTGTTTTGTTAGATAACTTTTAAAAACAAAGGTTCTTCTCAGATGTAGCTGTTAACACCTGTTTATTGTACTTTCTTCCTATATGGATGATTTGCTGTGCCAAGGTGAGGTTAAGGTATGGGATGGGAAAAGGGATTAAATAGGGTTATGTTATGTTATGTTTATCCTATGATAATATAAGGAGCCCATAGGAAAGACATAATACTAACAGGTTGAAATACAATATAGTACACTCTTCTTTGTCAAGAGGCTTGTTATTCTACTGGCAGTTAGACATCTATATATTTTGCACTCTTTTTTTTTATGTCATGGGGGAAAATGACAAGGAAGTAAGCTATTGTAAAGGATTTATTTGAGAAAGTTACAGGGTATGGTCTAAGGATCCAATCTCAGTATTAATGACCTTTTCCTGTCAAGAGGAAATTAAATTATATTCAGTACATTTAATTTGCTAAGACCTAGAAGTTTAATCATTAAGAACTTATATCTTTGAATGAAGATGATTGTATCACAGTCATGCTAGATAATTTCTCCATATAATTTCTTTTGCTCATCATTCATTTGCTTATTGATAGCCATATTTTATCTCTAGCTCACTATTCTTCAGAGTAGAGTTGAACCATAAAATACTGCTATTACATAAAGGAACCCACAAGTCTAATGCAAGAAGGAGGGAGAAAGAATAGAAAAGATAGCTCACTTTTGTTTTTTTGTATGTTTGTTTTTTGAGAAAGGGCAAAAAAATCAAGCCTCACGTGAGTAAAATTATGTCTACGCAGAAAAGCTTAGCAGTTATTAGTATGACTGGCTCTTAGCATTTATTTGAAAGGGAGTGCTATTATTATTGTAGCTTCTGTTGTAATTTTTTTTTTAATGCAATCCATCAAGTAACAGGTCAGACTGTTAAGACTCTCTAAGAGTTTAAAAATTACATTTAAGGTTATGTTTGTTACCGGAAACAATTAAGCATCAAGAGACGTGGTCAAATAAATGTAGCCAAATATTTGTCTACTATGTAGACATGATAAAAATGAGGTAGATATGCATATTCAAATACAGGAAGAGCTCAAAATATTGATACTTTATTAAATGAGAAGAGTAAAGTAAAAAGTATGTATAATGTAATCCCATTCTTTAAAATTTAAAGGATATGTTTGCTGACATATACAAAAATATTTTTGTAGAAGGATACACAAGAACCTAAACATGGTTTTATGGGCTTTTTGAAATTGTAATCATATGTATCTACTACTAAATTAAAATACATAAACAATTAAAGGTACCTTTATGTAACGAAACATTGGAAGGAGGTCTTTTAGTTTCAGATCTGTATTTTGTCCTTGGAAATAGTAGAAAAGGCAGTAAGAATCTGTGTTATATTTCTTATTGTAGGCAATGTTCTTAAATTCAGAAAACTGTTATTTAAAACAGAATTACTTTTTCCTAGGATTTCCACTTGAACAGAGTTAATTTGGAAGAGTCTTCAGGAGTGGAGAATTCCCCAGCTGGTGCTAGACCAAAGAGAAAAAACAAGAAGTCTTATGATTTAACTCCAGTTGATAAATTTTGGCAGAAACATAAAGGAAGGTAAATAAGAAAAACAATAAGTAAAAGATTCACCCCCTAAAAAGATATGCAGATGTCATATGACTTAATGGGTTTATAAAAAAAAAAATCAAAACAGGTCACAGTGGTTCATCTACACCATGAATAAGAACTGTAATTAAATAGTCTATGGAGCTCTGTCTTTATTGTTTAATTTCCTAGTTCTTATGTTGCTTTTGTTGTTTTGTGGGAGCCACTTCCCTTTTCAATAAGTTCACACCATATGATTTTATAGATTTTACAGATAGTCTTTCTGAATTTCATTTCTATCCCCATTGACCCTCTGCAGCACCATTTCTACCTTTCATTAAAATTGGTTTTTGTGATAGGAAAACATGAAGGTGTGATTTTCCTTTTTTGTTCCATGTTTGCCTTCATACAAACCCAATTTTAGATATCTGTGGAGAAAATACCTAAGCCTGAAAACAAGATTTATTCAAAGTACATTAGAAATAATAGGTGAAAAAATTTTAACAATTTGCCATGCTATTATAGGTAGATATGCAGATCCCATGTGTTGCTATGACCCCTTAAAGTTGAGGTACTTCATGAGCTTAGTAACTGCTATAAAAGTTGTCTAGTGGTCATTATGGCTAGAGGAATCATTCTAAAAAACAAACAAAAAAATCATTCCTCTGAGAGAAAAAGAATGTTGCTCATCAACAATTATGGAAATACAATGTTATTTATTATAATCTAGACTATTTCAACAGTTACTGTATCTATCTGTCTATATATATATATGTATATCTCCCTGATATGGCTGTTCTTTTTGGTCTCATTTATGTTTAAAGAGAAGTAGGATATAGACTTGGTTCAATACAATTGGTTTTTTTGTATGCTTTATCTTTTTTTATTTATAACCTTTTTTTTTAAACACTGGAAAATCACATTGCTATAACAAAGAATTGTAGTTTCTCTGCAATGAAAAGTCACTATCTTTCTCTCTCTGACTAATGCAATTTTGGGTACTGTTATAATTTATTTTAAATTATTTTCTTCTCTTTGGAATGCTATATATAGTCTACATTTCCTTTTAGAATGGTAAAGTATAAGAATTTACATTATTTATAGAGGATGCAGGATATTTTAAAGTTAATTTTAAATTTCACATTCCCTAATAGAAAAACAAAAGCTTAAGAAAACAATTTCTTTATTCATATATGGAAATTTTGAATATTTTCTTTAGACCATATGTTTAGGAACAACTTAAGAGGTCAGTTGAATAGTAAGAACTTTAATTTTTTGTTTGTTAGGTAGGAATAGCCCTCACTCTGAATGTCATGCTACAGTAGCAATGTGGGCACAGATGCTGGGAGACAGCATAGAGTTAAACAAGCTACTTAAATCTCTCTGAGCTTCATTTTCCTCATCAGTGAAATGTGGGATGATACTTCTACCTATTGTCCTATTTCAGGTTGTTGTGAAGATTGACATAATGTAAAGTAACTTGCCCCAAATCATCCAGCTTTCATTGGTAAAACTAGGTATAAAAACCAGTTCTGGCAGATTCTAAAGTCCCTGGTCTTAGCTGTCAGTAGTGTATATGTACCCCACCAAGACTGTGGTCAGAATTAAATGAGACAATAGAGACAGATTCTTAGCATAGTGTTTGTCATACAGTCAGCACTCAATAAATACAAGCAGTTATTATCGTCTGTTAGTCCTGAGACCTAAAGACACTAGAGATTTTAAGGATCATTTAGTTCAACCAGCACATTTTACCTGCTCACTGCTGTTTTCTGACAACATAGACTCTGCTGGACCTCTGTTAGGGCCTGCAGTTGTCATGTAAAACTGGACTGTGTTTCTCAAAATCCTTTCAGGAGCTTTTTCATTTCTGTGCTGATCATTAGTGAAGTGTTATCAAGTGTCAGCGTGGAGGAAGGGGGACATGACCATTTTTTTCTTAAAGGAGAAAAAGCTGGCCTCCCCTAAGGCTGTAGATGAAAAATACTCATGTTATAGCACAGGGAGATCAGCTCGGTGCTTTGTGACCACCTAGAGGGGTGGGATAGGGAGGGTGGGAGGGAGATGCAAGAGGAAGGGGATATGGGGATATATGTATACATATAGCTGATTCACTTTGTTATGCAGCAGAAACCAACACAACATTGTAAAGCAACTATACTCCAGTAAAAATTAATAAAAACGAAACAAACAAAAACTGGGCCCATGTTCTATTTTTACCAGTGGTGGTCTAGATATTGAATTTACAGAATTAAAAGATTTTTTTCACAGTTACAGTTTTTTTCACAGCATGTAATATTTTTTAGTACATCTTTGTAGTTACATGGACCCTTTGACACTATATGTTAATTTGCCTGGTAATATTTGATTGATGTTTGATATACTGTGGTTTCTCTTACTTTGTTTTTCAGTCACTTAAATATCTTTTTATTTTTTCTAACAGTGTATAGGTGAAAGAAAATGATACAGTTAATGAAAAGAATAGAAATAAAATTTAAATTTGTTTATATATATAAGTATTACACATTTTAAAGAAATAGTATTTACAATGTAAATAGATATCACAAGGATATATAGTAGTATTTATCCTAAATGTTTTCTGCCTGTGTTATATATAATATACATTCAAATCTAAATGAATACATTTGAAATAATAATAAATCCTCATTGTATATATTTCAAAATTCACACAAAAATCAATCTTCTAATCTCATACTTATAGTTCCTCTTGTGCAATACTGTTTCAGTCCATTCCCAGAAGTTGCAGAATCAGTTCAGCAAGAACTAGAGTCTTACAGAGCACAGGAAGATGAGGTTAAACGACTTAAAAGCATTATGGTAAGATTCTGTTTACTTTCTTGGAAATATAGGGAAGCAGAAGGACATCTGGAGGGGGAAAGAGGTTAACTTTTTTTCCTTACAAAAATTCAAGGCCATTCATTGCTTTAATAACAAAAAAATATATTCCCAACTTACATAAAAGATCTTTTTTAAAAAGAAATCTAAGTTCTAAGGAGAAGAGTGGACTCTTTAAAAAAAATAATATGAATTTATGATTTGAAAAAATATATAATGTGAGTATATTTTAGAGATATATGTTCCAGTGCTGCTCATTTTACTATATTTTTGATCTAGCTTCAAATTTCAGCTGTACTGTTCATTACTGTGTGACCTGTGGCAAGTCTCTGGGCCTACTTCTCTTTTCTTTTTTCTTTTTTTTAATAAATTTATTTATTTTTGGCTGTGCATGGGCTTTCTCTAGTTACGGCGAGCAGGGACTACTCTGTTGCGGTGCACGGGCTTCTCATTGTGGTGGCTTCTCTTGTTATGGAACACGGGCTCTAGGTGCATGGGCTTCAGTAGTCATGGCACGTGGGTTCAGTAGTTGTGGCTCGCGGGCTCTAGAGCACAGGCTCAGTAGTTGTGGCGCATGGGCTTAGTTGCTCCACGGCATGTGGGATCTTCCTGGACCAGGGCTCGAACCTGTGTCCCCTGCATAGGCAGGTGGATTCTTAACCACTGTGCCACCAGGGAAGTCTCTGGGCCTATTTCTTTATCTGAAAATGCCAGCTGGTCCTTTTTTTAGTCATCCAACCATTCATTAGATTGGTGGTGACTAGAACTTTTCTATAACTGTCAAAAATGCAGATGCTTGCTCCTTAGAAGGGAAGAATTATTATCCTGGGTGACCAGAATCTTACTGTTTATCAGTGATCTTAGGAATATATTGATTTTCATGCTTGGGCTTGGGATTTCTGAGTAGTTACTGGGATCTTTTTTTCCTTCCAGGGACTAGAAGGGGAAGATGAAGGAGCCATAAGTATGCTCTCTGACAATACTGCTAAGTTAACATCAGCCGTTAGGTAAGTAGGCAGTTTATCCTCTTTGAAATCTTTCTGTTGATAAGAATTTATTTTGGAGGTTAAAAAATTGATTAATATTTTTCATGATAGGAAATAATAGTAATAGCATATACCTTTAGACTAAAGAACTAAATTGTGTTTTTAATATGTTCAAGCTGATTTAAGTTCCCTCCTTTTCATATAGCAGATCATTTGTTCCTTTTACTAGTTAGAATTGTATAATGGGGGTAATTTTGCCACCGAGATAGTATCGCTGATAAAGTAAGGTGAGTTATTGTTAATTTTATCATTGCTGCTATTACTTTATTAGCTAAAGTTTAAGCAGTATCTTTTTCATACTTTAAATGCCATCAAGGAGAGAGAGTTTCGTGTTTTAGAAATTTCACATTAATCTGATTTTATTCTAAACCTCCAAATTTTGGAATCAGAAAGTTAAATGGTAGAATAATGATATTTGGGAGGCAGGTTATTTTAAAATAAGAAGCATTTCAACTGTATTAAAGTGGTAAATACTGTATGTGTTCAAGCCTAGAGATTAAGTTCAGTTGATAGTTTAACATGTAATTTTGTCCGTTTTACTGTTCCAAGTATCCTCAGAGGAAGCAACCAGGTGTGTGTTTTATTAAAATTTATGTCATTTCCTTAGAGAATTTAATGGTTAATTTTCAATTTTTTGATACTTGTAGTTCTTTGCCAGAACTCCTTGAAAAAAAAAGACTTATTGATCTCCATACAAATGTTGCCACTGCTGTTTTAGAACATATAAAGGTAAATTTAGCTTTTCCTTCCCCACAATATAGCTACTATTTTTGTAGGGTTTTAGACTTTGCAAGATTCTTTCATATTCATTATCTTGTTGAGCCCTCACTGTAATGTTAAGAGATATAATTATTGAAGGCAGCATTATTACCTTCATTTTTGCAAGTGAGGAAACCCATCCAGGAAGATTAGTGATTTGTCCAAGGTTACATGTTCAGTAAGGAGAAGTTAGCATCTGTGATATTTTTATTACGTTTTATTGTATTACTTTGTTAATAGTAGACCTGTATCTAAACATCAGTAATACAGATTTAGACATCCCTTTTACTGTAGTACTATCTAAAATATCTATTCATTATGTAACTTGGTTCTGAACTTTTTAGTTTTAGATTAGTCTGTTAGCATTATTGCTTCTTACTGTTACCTGCTATACTGTGATTTTGAAACAAATGTATTGGATATTCTGTATGTTGTTATCATAGTTCTTTTTTCTCATTACTTCATTCATGGTAACTCTGTATCAGCTGGACTTAATCCATTCTTCAGTATTCTACTGTCATTTATTCTCTGGACATGGAACTGAATTCCAGTGACAGATTGATGATATACTAGAATGTGGCTATTACTGACCCCTACTTTCCATTTGAGATGATACATTTGAAAAAGCAATGTAAAAAAGCTGAATATGCTTGCTTCCTGTCCAAAGTATTGAAAACAACTTGGATTTATGGAAAAGGGGATTAAACATTTTTCTTTCTTAATGATTTAAAAAGCATTAGAAAGGAGCTAATATAGATAGATAATGGACATTGTACAGCATAGAATTTAAACCTGCATAATTTCTGTTAAGCTGACAACCCGATTTTTTTTTCCCCCACATCTTGATAGTGATGCTTGCTATTTTCATGTACCTACAGGAATAGAAACATAATTGAGCAGTCTATAGATGATTTCTGCTGCTGATATTTTCACTTCCATATGTTGCATCTCTGTAAAGTGGGAAAATGCTGATCAAATTTTTTAACCTGAGATCATTGTCTCCTGTGGAGATAATATATATAACCAGTAAAATGCAACAAAGAGCTATATTGAGAATTTACTTCACTAGGAAAGTAAAGGCTTTGCTTACAAGGCTAAATATGAAGACTGTGAATCTAATATAAAAAGTTAAACAAAAATGTATTGCATTAAAACAAAATATAGGTTCTGCTTTACATCTACTGAACTATAATTATGTAATCAAGATCTTATGATCCATTAAACAAATGTTTCTTGATTACATGCTGTTTATGACAGTTGTTAATAGCCCTGTATGTACCTTGAGATTTAAACTGTTCCGTGGATTTTTTTGACATATAGTTTTTTCATTAATTTTTATCATTATTAAATGTTTATTAATACTTATATTTTACTTTCTGACTTCAGTTCTCACAGTTGTAAAACCAGGAAAGTGCCAAGCTTAGCTTCTACTTCCAGACTGAATTGTGTAACCCAAAGTAACTAATTATCATACCAATGGAAAGTGCAGTTTCATCTTATTCATAAAACTTTACAAACAGTATCCTGCCACAAATTTATATGAATATACTCTAGGTCAGAGACTAGAGCTTATGGTTTGAGAAAATTCTGGTTAAAGTAATTTACTTACTCAATTATATTAAGTGGCTCTGTAGGTGTTGTGCTGGGCCCTAGAGATTCTGTAATAAACAGGACAGACAAGTTCTTTGTTCTCTTGGAGCTAATATAGTAGTGACAACAAACAAAGTAAGCAAATTAGAAAACGGGATAATGTCAGGCATTTAGGTGATATGAAAACACCAAATTAGGGTGATGTGATATGATAGACACTGGCTCAGAGGGCTGTTCTAGAGTAAGTGAAATCACCATCAAAGGAAATCACCTTTGATAAGGTGATGTTTTAATTGAGACCCGAATCACACGAAGGAGCCAGTTAGTGAAAATTTCAGAGCCACGTATTCCAGGCAGAGTGACTAATATGTGCTGCAAAGGCCTTAAGGCAGGAACAAATTGTTTTGGAGGACCTAGAAGAAGTCTAATGTACTTATAGTGAGGAGAGAAAGAGTGATAGACTATGGGGTCAAGAGAAATAGGGATTTAAGTATGATGAGGTTAATGCCATGATCTGATTTATGTTTTAACAAGAGAATGGTCTGAGCTGTGTGAGGGATGGGTGAGTTCTGGAAGTAAGTGGAGAACTGGAAGATGGCTAGTATACGTGACTAGGTGAAAAATGGTGTTTTTTAAGGCAAAATTTGCCCACGAAGTTCTTTATGATGCTTATTTATAATTGTATATGAGTTTTTGAGAATCACTTTGTCCTAATAGATGCCGTCTGTCTGAGATACTTTAATAAGCCACCATGCCTGACCCAAAAATTCTCCTTTAAGACCTGGTTGCTTGGCTCTCTTTATAAAGGAACTTGTTTCTTCCAGGGCTGCTAATTGTCTGGCAGAGCATCTTATGCTAAGAAACTAATTTGTCATTCAGGGTGTTAAATACTTGTATATAAAATCTACATATTTTGGAATAATTTTTGTGCTGTAACTCAAGGAAGACACCATATTCCTAGTAGGATCTGATATAAAGAAACTATAAAGGACATTATATATAAGGTCATTCACTTGCAGAGGGAAAATAATGTCATGTATAGAACACAATATTCCTGATTGGATCATTCTAGGAAACCCAATTAATAGTAGAAGTTTTTAAATCATAGATAAAGGAGCATATTTATTTTAACTATTTACATATAAATTATAGTTGTATTTAATAAGCCACATACTCTGAGTTATTCTGATATAAGAAATTCTGTTAGGGCTTCCCTGGTGGCGCAGTGGTTAGGAATCCGCCTGCCAATGCAGGGGACACAGGTTCGAGCCCTGGTCCGGGAAGATCCCACATGCCGTGGAGCAACTAAACCCGTGCGCCACAACTACTGACCCTGCTCTCTAGAGCCCGCAAGCCACAGCTACTGAGCCCGCGTGCCTAGATCCCGTGCTCTGCAACAAGGGAAGCCACCCAATGAGAAGCCTGTGCACCACAACGAAGAGTAGCCCCTACTCACTGCAACTGCAGAAAAGCCCGCGGGCAGCAACAAAAGACCCAATGCAGCCAAAAATTAAATAAATAAATAAATAATAAAAAAGAAATTTTATTAGTATAGAAAAATTGGGATGTCTTCTGTGAAGAGTCCTGTTTTAATGTTAACCATCTTTCTTAAGTTATTCTCCCTTGTCAAAACTAGCACGTAGGGGCTTCCCTGGTGGCGCAGTGGTTGAGAGTCCGCCTGCCGATGCAGGGGACACGGGTTCGTGCCCCGGTCCGGGAAGATCCCACGTGCCGCAGAGCGGCTGGGCCCGTGAGCCATGGCCGCTGAGCCTGCGCGTCCGGAGCCTGTGCTCCGCAACGGGAGAGGCCACAACAGTGAGAGGCCCGCGTACCGCAAAAAAAAAAAAACTAGCACGTAAATGCTATTGTTTCCATTTTTTCTCATTACTTCTAGTTATAACATTTTTTCTTACAGTTTTTCATAATTATTAAATTTCCAGTTTTAAAATATTTACTTTTAAGTGGCATGTTTATTTGTGCCATTATTATGTTACACCATCTGCCCCTGGCTATATAATGTTAATAATAATTAAAGAAGTATTTTTCTCCATTATCTCTTTTTTTTATTTTTAATTTTTATTGGAGTATAGTTGCTTAACAACGTTGTGTTAGTTTCTTGCTGTACAGCAAAGTGAATCAGTCGTATGTATACATATATCCCCTCTTTTTTGGTTTTCCTTCCCATTTAGGTCACTACAGAGCACTGAGTAAAGTTCCCTGTGCTATACAGTATGTTCTCATTAGTTATCTATTTTATACATAGTATCAATAGTGTATATATGTCAATCCCAATCTCCCAATTCATCCCACTCCCCCATCATCTCTTACTCTTTTCATTAGAATTTGTTGACCACCTCTTTGTAAACATTTATTCACCTGAGTAGTTATTAGTTATTATTAGCAAGAATATTATGACTTTTAATGCAGAGATCTCAGAACACTTCTCTTCGTATTTGTCTTTATTGCAATTTTGCATATTCTTTTGGGGTGTTTAGATTATAGCTGCTTCTTACATTTCTTTAGATTGTTTTCTGAAGCAGAATACTAGAAGAGAAGTCCTGGCAGTTATCCAGTAGTTGATGTTTCAGTGGAAAGATAGAAGGAGCACAGCAGTTTGCAACAAGTTTGGCAAATATTATCATGTAAATGTATTGATGTTCTAAGGATTTTAGTGGCTTGGGTAGTTAACGTTGGTCTAATAGATTAAATTGTTGAATCCTCACTTATTTAAAGTAAACCTTATCTTTTGAAACCTTTAGCAATTTTTTCATTTCTAATACAAATAAGCTTTTCCCCCACTTGCTGGTTGTTACAGAATGGATTCTGAGATTACTTAAATAATTTGTAGACAAATTTTAATTTATTTTAATTATTGTTGTCTCACCTGCATAATCACACTGAATTAATTACTCTCTAGCGTCAGAAACCTAAGAAAAGGAAAAGTTAGCTAGCTGTAAGTCATAGTAGATGAGAGAGAGAAATGGCCTTATATGCTCTTTCCCCTAATGCTCTTACATCTGAATGCTCCTTCCTGAGGCAGCCGGCAAAGAATTAGCTATTAATAAGCTGTTGTGGATCAAGGCTTCATTGGTGCTGAATATTAATTTTTGTTCTTCTTGTGGAGAAAGTTAAGAGGTACTGAATTAGATCTAAAGACATCATCTGGTCAAGCAAACATGTACTGCCTTAGGTCTACACTCTGAACAAGGTTTAGCCCTTGCTAGCGATGCTAGCTTTTAACTGGAGCCCCTCCTTCAGGGGACTAATTTTTCTTTGGTTCAACTTCACTATCTTTCTTAGGGGAAAATAAGCTTTCAAAATAAAGTAGAAACTGAACTGATCTTCACTAGTCAACACATCAAATTAGCTGATACCCTTTATTCCCTTGGTAAAACAGTGGTTGCTGGCCACATTATTGACATGCTGACATTTGACAGCTAGTATGTTTGCAAGTTGAATTTTTTGCTTACCAAAGAGTTACTTGTATTTGATTCCAATCTGTTTATGTCAATGGTATGAGTAGGAAAAGAGGATTGTTTCTATAAAACTAAGTTACATGCCTTAGACTCAATGAAGATGGTGATTTAATTATTGCTTAATTTAGTAGCAGGTAAAAAAAAACACAAAAACTGTAAGACATTAGAAAATCTTGAAAAACACTAAACTTGCTTTGTAAATGTTTATAATTTTTTTTATTTCACTTCAAAGAAACAAACTAGAAGTTGTAGGTTAGGTGATCCCTTATAGGTATGCATTATGCAAGAAAGAAAAAAATTTCAGTCAGTGAACCTCGGTACTCAAGGGAAAGGTCTTGGATCTACGTCAAGATTGACAGACAATTATACATTTTAGACCTTAAGTTAAAAGGTAGTGCTTAAAATGTTTATATACAACACAAGTCCTTTTTTATTCTTTACATTAACTGACTTTGATTAACTGATCACTACTCTCCTGATCACAGTAGGGAAGAAATTTTACTGTACTATAAATCAGAACATTTCTCTGGCTGGATTTTGACTGATCTCTTTTAAATGATCTCTTGTCCAGTACACATACCAAGTGAATGTTCATATGACCTTGGTGTCTTTTCTTCAAGGCAGGGAATAATATATCTTGTAGCAGGAAGTCCCCAATGGACATACTGTCACTATCTTCTACCTCTTTTCATCCCAATTATGATTAGTCACTATAAGAACTTAAAGTTTTCTTTACTCCAGGTATGACCAAAGACAGCTCTTGAATGAGTGAAATATCCTTCAGTTTCTTACTCACTATGAATTTCTGGAGGCTACTTCCACATCCTCAAAAAACATAGTGTGAAATTACCTTTTCCTAGCTTTTTGCTCTCACTTTTCTGCCATGTTTTCATGAAGATGAAGCATTGTCATTTAGCAAGACTCAGTTTAATAGATTCATAAATGTTAAATTCATAGAAATAAAGACTTCTCAAAACTCAATAAAGGGGGCTTCCCTGGTGGCACAGTGGTTGAGAGTCCACCTGCCGATGCAGGGGACATGGGTTCGTGCCCCGGTCCCGGAAGATCCCACATGCCGCGGAGCGGCTGGGCCCGTGAGCCATGGCCGCTGAGCCTGCGCATCCAGAGCCTGTGCTCCGCAACGGGAGGGGCCAGAACAGTGAGATGCCCGCGTACCGCAAAAAAAAAAAAAAAAAACTCAATAAAGGGAAAATGAACAACCCAATTTTTAAAAGGGTAAAAGATTTGAACAAAGATTTGACTAAAAAAGACACACGGGTGACAAATAAGTTCAGTGTCAACAATCATTAGAAAAATACAACTAAAACCATAGTGAGATACCTCTATACATCTATTAAAATGTCTAAAATTTAAAATATTGATCCTGCCAACCTTTGGCAAGGATGCAGAAGAACTAGAACTCTCATATATTGCTGGTAGGAATGTAAAATGGTACACCCACTTTGGAAAACAGTATCTCTGTTCCTTAAAATGTTAAACACAAACCCATTATATACTCCAGCCATTCTAGTCCTAGGTGTTTACTGAAGATAAATGAAAGCATATACGTTTATTGTACATGAATATTTATAGCAGCTCTTTGTCATAGCCCAAAACTGGAAACAATCCAAATGTCTATCAACAGGTGAATTGAATGAACAAATTATGGTATATCTATACAATGGAATATTCTACAATTAAAAGGAAGGTACTATTAATACATACAGTATGTATTGTTGGATGAATCTCATAGTAATTGCACTGAGTGAAAGATGAATAGATGAATCTCAGAGTAATTACACTGAGTGAAAGAAGCCACACACACAAAAAAAGTACATAATCTAATTGCATTTACATAAAATTCATAAAAATGCAAGCTAATCTATAGTGACAGAAAGCAGGACATAGAGAAGGGTGTTGGAGGGCCAAAAGGAAAGAAGTACATTGAGAAAATTTCCTTGGGTGATGAATGATATGTTCAGTGTTTGGATTGTGTTCATGGTTTCATGGGTATACACATATGTTAAAACTTAACAAATTCTGTGTATTGTATGTCATTATACATCAATAAAAGTGAAAAATTCAAACAAGGCTTAGTGTTCATCTATTTCAGGTCATTTACAGATAAGAAAACAGATTTTAATTAAGTCATTGAGAAAGCCAAAGACTAATTTTGGTAATGTGGATTTTTGGCATTGTGTTTTAAGTGACATAGAATATTAAGAAACAGAATATGCTACGTAATTTGTGAGTGGGTAAACCCAGGAGTTTTTTACAGACTTTTCCCTTATAGGAATATGCAGTAGGTTAAATGCAGAGGGTAGAAGCAAAATTGAGATGAACAGTCAAATGTTTAAAATAAAAGGAGAGGACAGATGCATTCCTTACTTTTTAAAATAGATTTCTCACATTTTATTTATTTATTTATACCTTGACTTGCTCTACAGAATTTGAGGTCACTTACAATGACAACACATAGACTAGCAGACTAGCACCAGGGATATACAAATCAAAGTAGAAAGTAAAAAATCAAACATAGCCCTTATAATTCCTCAGTCCTGTAGCACCCACTTTCCAAAGTCCTTCACGAACCTCCTGTGGAACTAGGATTTTCAAGATAGAAGGAACCGTGGGACAGAGTTTTTAGTAGATTCCACAAATTAGTGAGGTTTCTTCCTTGGTGAAATAAGGTTAAAAATAAAATTTACTGTATCCCCCTCTTGGAAATTCATAATGCAGTATAATATACACATTTTATTTTTTAAAATTTATTTATTTATTTATTTTTGGCTGCATTGGGTCTTCGTTGCTGCACGCGAGCTTTCTCTAGTTGCAGCGAGCGGGGACTACTCTTCGTTGCATAGCATGGGCTTCTTATTGTGGTGGCTTCTCTTGTTGCGCAGCATGGGCTCTAGACGCACGGACTTCAGTAGTTGTGGCTCACGGGCTCTAGAGCACAGGCTCAGTAGTTATGGCACACGGGCTTAGTTGCTCCACGGCGCGTAGGATCTTCCCAGACCAGGGCTCAAGCCCATGTCCCCTGCATTGGCAGGTGGATTCTTAACCACTGCGCCACCAGGGAAGCCCAATATATGCATTTTAAAAACTTATTTAGCCAATATTTCTCAAACTCCATTGACTTTGGAACACCTCTAGCGATTATTTCTTACAACCAGCTCTGAGAACTAGCATTCTGCAGAACATGTTTTGTGAAATATTCTTCATTTAGTCAGTGGAGGAAATAAGAAAAGAAAAGGTTAAATGTTCCCTAGTTAATGGCAGAGTTGGAACTCAAACCTGGAACTTTTTGTATTTTGTCTTGTTATCTCTTTACCATACCATTTATCATTGTTACTCAGTTTCAGTCCGGTTCAGTTTATCAAGTAAAGTCAAGAAATGTTTCATTTAAAGAAATGCCTTAAAGAATTTTGCATTCTTTTACCTGACTCCTTCTGATACTGCCATTTTTGCTTTCTTTTCTCTATATTTATTGATCACCTACAATGTACAGTTCTGTAGATGGTTCTTATTTTAATCGAGTGAAAATATTTACACCCTGATTGTTATGTGAGTACTAGAGTACCTTTAAAAAACATGTATTTTAAGATACTATGTAAATGAACGTGTTTTTACTACAGTGCCTTATAGAGTGCTTTACACTTTACAGATATTTTATTATCAAACGTAGCATCCTCAGATCATGATTGTTGGCTGAAAAATATGAACATATGATGTATTTTTTTCCTTTTAAAGAGAACAAACTTCTTTTGTGCCCTTGTATATCAGATAATTTAACATAATAGATATGTTCTCTCATTCTACAGAGGAAAAGGAATCTCAGAGGTACTGAGTACATGACTTGAGACCAACTGCCAGAGCCTGAACTTGAACTTTGGCTTTTGACTTTTAAATCCCGTACTCTGTCTACCCTGCTGTAATTCCTTAAAACATAATCACCAAAAGTGTAATGAGAATGGTTTTGCTCTTTTATAATCCCTTTAGAGTAACCATGGGTTCAAAGTAATGTAAACAAGCAAAAATTAGAAGTAGGGAACCCCAGTTGTCTTATTAAAATATTTGACCATTCAGTGTGTTTATTCATTCATTTTAAAAATACTCAGTTGGCCTAGTCTTTTATGTCCATGAATGCTTAAATAGGAAATGAAAATTTAGTGAACTTTTAAATTGTTTCATAAAACAAATATACTTTTTAAAATAATGGATTTGTTTTAAAGGTCAGTTATGTTGAAATACCAATAAATACCTCAAGAAAAATTCCATGCTAGGGTTACTTCTTGACTAGTAGCGAACATGAATACATGCAAATATATGTATGTATTATATACTTTGTGTATTCGTTGTCAATGTTAGACTACACTCCTAAAGCTATCTTTTTTTTGAAGCACATGCAAAATCATATCTCTGTTGTTTTCCTTTGGTTTGAGTTATTTTATATAATATCTATGGAGAAGTAAAAGTGAAAGGTGTTATTATTCAAAGCTACACAAATCTTCCCAAGGTATTGCAAACACTCTTTATTAAATGTGCCCCTTTCTTTTGTTTTACATTAGATGCATGTCTTTTTTGGCTTTAGTTTTTTTTTAATTAATAGACTATTTTTTTAGAGCAGTTTTATGTTTGCAGGAAAATGAGTGAAAAGTACAGAGGATTTCCATGTATCTTCTTACCCACCTGTCCCCAGTTTCCCGTGTTATTAATCTCTTGCATTAATGTGGTACATTTGTTACAATTGATAAGCCAATATTAATACATTATTAACACCAACTAAAGTCTGTAGTTACATTAGGGTTCACTCTTTGTGTTGTACATTCTGTGGGTTTTGACAAATGTATAATGACATGTATCCATCATTACAATATCATACTGTTCAACTGCTCTAAAATCCCCTGTGCTCCACCTATGTATCCGTTCTTCCCTCCCCCCAAATCCCTGACAACCACTGATTTTTTACTGTCTCCACAGTATTGTTTTCCAGAATATCAGATAGTTGGAATCATACAGTATGTAACTTTTTCAGAGTAGTTTCTTTTATTTAGTAAAATGCATTTAAGACCCTTCTGTGTCTTTTCATGACTTAATAGCTCATTTCTTTTTATTGCTAATTAATATTCCATTGTCTGGATGTACCATAGTTTATTCATTCATTCAGTTATTGAAGGACATCTTGGTTGCTCCCAACTCTTGGCATTTTTGAATAAAGCTGCTATAAACATCCATGTGATGGTTTTGGGGTGGACATAAATTTTCAGCTCCTTCCGGTAAATATCTAAGAGCATGATTGCTGGATCATATGGCCAGAGTATGTTTAGAATTGTAAAAAACTGCCAACTGCCAAACTGTCTTCCAAGGTGGCTGTACCATTTTGCATTCCCATCAGCAGTGAATGAGAGTTCCTGTTGCTTCATATCTTCACCAGCATCTGGTGTTGCCAGTGTTGGATTTTAGTCATTCTGATAGGTATGTAGTGTGTCTTTTTTTTATATATGATGTCCTGTTTTTTGTACATACTTTATTTTTATTGAAGTATAGTTGATTTATATACAATGTCGTTTTAGTTCCATGTGTACAGCACAGTGATTCAGTTATATACACACTATTTTTCAGATTCTTTTTCCTTATAGGTTATTACATGTACATACTTTTATTATTTATTTTATTTTATTTATTTATTTATTTTATTTTTGGCCGCTCTGCAGCAGCATGCGGGATCTTAGTTCCCCAACCAGGGATCGAACCCACGCCCCCTGCATTGGAAGGGTGGGGTCTTAACCACTGGACTGCCAGGGAAGTCCCAAGTGTGTCTTATTTTAATTTGCATTTTTCTGATGTCATACAGTGTGAAGCATCTTTTCATACACTTACTTGCCATCTGCCTATCTTCTTTCGTGAAACGTCTGTTCAGGTCTTTGGCCCATTTTTAAATTGTATTTTGTTTTCTTAGTGCTGAATTTTAAGAGTTCTTTGTATTTGTTGGGGGGGCGATTAGAATCCCTTAATGGATGTGTCTTTGCAATTATCTTATCCCAGTCTATGGCTTGTCTTCTCATTCTCTTGGTAATATCTTTCACAGAACAGAGGCCTCTAATTTTAATCAAGTCCACCTTTTTAATTATTTCTTTCATGGATCATGCCTTTGGTGTTCTATCTAAAAAGTCATCACTATACCCAGGTCATCTAAATTTTCTCCTGGTATCTTGTAGGAGTTTTAGTTTTGAATTTACATTTAGGTCTGTGATCCATTTTGAGTCAATTTTTCTGAAAGGTGTTGGGTATGTCATATTCTTTTTGCATGTGGATGTCCAGTTGTTCCTTCACCATTTGTTGAAAAGACTTTCCTCCTCCATTGAATTGCATTTGCGCTTCTGTCAAAGATTAGTCAACTGTATTTGTGTGAGTCTGTTTCTGTACTATCATTGATATATTTGTCTGGGTTTTTTTCGCAAACACCACACTGTCTTAATTATTGCAGCTTTTAAGTTAAGTATTGAAATCAGGTGTTGTCAGTCCTCCATCCTTTTTTTTCTCCTCCTTCAATAATGTGTTGACTATTCTGGGTCTTTCCTGTCTCCATATAAACCTTAGAATGAGTTTGCCAATATCCACCAAATAACCTGCTGAGATTTTGACTGGAATTGTGTTGAATCTATAGATCAAGTGGGAAGAACTGACATCTTGACAATAATGAGTCTTCCTATTCATAAATAAGAACTATCTCTTCATTTATTTTTTGAGTACTAATGAAAATGGTATTTCCTTTAATTTCAAAGTTCAATTGTCCATTGCTAGTATATTGGAAACTGGTTGACTTTTGTATATTAACCCTGTGTCCTACAATCTTGCTATAATCACTTATTAGTTCCAGGAGATTTTTTGGTGTTTCTTTGGGATTTTCTACATAGACAGTAGTGTCATCTGCAAACAAAGACAGCTTTATTCTTCCTTCCCAATCTGTATGCTTTTTATTTCCTTTTTTTGTTTATTGCATTAGCTAGGACTTCTAGTACAAGGTTGAGTAGGAGTGTGAGAGGGAACATCTTTACCTTGTTCCTGATCTTAGCAAGAAAACATCTAGTTCGTTTGCATTCTATTTTCTGAAAGAGATTGTAGAGATTTGGAATGATTTCTTTCTTAAATATTTGGTAGAATTCACTAGTAACTCACCTAGACCTGATGCTTTCTATTTTGGAAAGCTATTCATTAGTGATCAATTTCTTTAATAATATAGGCCTATTCATTCCATAAGTGAGTTTTGATAGATTGTGTCTTTCAAGGAATTGGTTCATTTCATCTAGGTTATCAAATTTATGGGCACAGAGTTGTTTAAAATGTTTTTATTATCCTTTTAATGTCATGGGATCAGTAATGATGGCCCCTCTTTCATTTCTGATACTATTTATGTCTTCTCTTCTTTATTCTTAGTTAACCTGGCTAGAAGTTTTACCAATTTGATTGATCATTTCAAAGAACCAGCTTTTGGTTCCAGTGATTTTTCTCTAGTGATTTCTTGTTTTTAATTTCATTGATTTCTGCTCTGATTTTTATCATTTCTTTTCTTCTGTTTACTTGGATTTAATTTGCTGTTCTTTTCCTGGGTATATCTTTTGAGAGTTCAACACATTAGTGAGATAAAACTAAATGCTTCTGAGAGTTATGATAAGATAAGACATAATAGTTTACAGGTGCCATATAAACCTCTGTTTTCTCCAGAAATATTATAGATAAAGCACATTTTGTATTTCATTATAATAAGGTTGCTAATATTAGTATTTTAATATTTGTCATCTATAAAGATCATTTCATATACATTTAAAATTTCTTATTACATAGATCATTTTTGTTAGAATTTAAATATTTTTAGTAGGAGTCAATATATAAGATAAATTTATAGATTAAATAAACTTGTTTTCTTATTCTAAAACAGATTTAAGTCAGCTTCCACGAATAGCACATACAGCAAAAATCTTGAAATAGAAACTCACAATAGTTTCTATATAGTTATAATTGTAATTCTCAAATTTGGCTTTGAATTTTCTGGCAACCACAGTAAAGAGATACGATTAAATTCTTGAAAAATTTCTCAGAAAGAATTTGTTTTTTATTCTAAGCAAAGTGTTCCTTAGTGTTATGTTACAAAAGACATTGTTCATATTGGCCATTATCTAGAGTAAATTCAGTGATGTAACAATGCAATATTTTAATATCAGTTACTGTCATGGATTTTACATGGCAACTTAATGAACGTTAAGGGCATAATATTAAAATATAATTCATTGAGGGCAGTTTTATGAGTGACCAATGTAATAAAGTCTAAGTTTATACCATTCTAGTGTTTTTTTTCTTACACTAAGAATAGAATTTTTAGTATCTAAAGTGGAAATATTTTGCATTCTTTAAATAATATAATAATATCACTTTTTTAAATTGGCTGGATTTAGATAGCAGAGAAGTTGAGGTTACACCTTCTGATTTGGGCCCGGAATGCTAGAAAGTCAGTGTTCTTGGTAGAGAGAAAAATGCATGTATTTGGAAATGAGATAACTAACTAGTAAGGTTGACAACCTGTTGTAGAAATTGAAGATCCTAATCAATTCCTCACCTTGACAGTATACTGTCCCATCTCTGCACAGAAGTGAGGTAGAAGTATAATGATGAATTTTATTCAAGATTTCTAAGTCACTGTGGCATATGAGCAAATGCTCCAGAATAAATATTTTCAGCCAGCTGTGCTATAGAACACCTTAAATATTTTCATGGAACATCCAGTTTTAGTGCAACATAATTTTTCACATTAGCAAACCCATATAAACCCACTGGCATGAAATGCAGCAAAAAATACACCTAAATAACTAAAAATATATTAACATGCTATTGTGTTATATTATGAAAGGCAATTGAGTTTTAGAGAATTCCAGTCATCTTGTGGGGCACAAGCCATAAAATAATGAACAAATAGCTTAGTATAATCTAGACTTTATACTCTAGTGACATACAGACCACAGACTATTATATACAGCCTACAGAGGCCACTCACCTGGAGGAAGAATTATCCAAAACAGCCTTGAATGATGATAGGAACTGCACATTTAAAAAAGAAAGTAAAAACAAGAAAAGGCTAGAGTATAAAGGATCTTCAACTTAAGATTAGGTTATATCCTAAAAGTATAGTTCTAAGTTCATTTTAGCTTAAGGATATACTTTCCTATAGACATTAACATGGCAGATAGGTCCCTGTCCTACAAACCCTATTTAATTCATAATCTGGAATGTTTCAAATGTTGTGTTGCAGCAAAGAAGGGTTTACCATCCCCTCTCTCTCCTGTAAGAAGTACTGGTAGAAGAATATTGGGATTCTTAGTAGTGAAAGGAAGTAATAACTGTCTAATCCCTTCTTGTCTTTACTTTTACTGCTGACTAGGGAATAGAATTGGGGCTTGGAGAAGAAGGAAGGCCAAGAAATACCACTCTAGTCTTTGTCATCACCTCAGTCTATGACTGAGGCTGTAGCTAGCAGTGAATAGGGAGTCCCAGGATGGTGGTGCCTGTAGCTAGGATAAACAGAGGAATGGTAAAAGAGAAGGAAAAAAATCCCCCACAGTTGTAGGAAGGAAAAAGGAATTCCTTTCATGTCCTGTATGGGTCATCAATAAATCTTCCTACGTAATGGGTTCTCAAAAGGCAAGAAATGCATACTACTTACACATCCGGAATGACTTGAGGGTTTTTAGAAGTGTCCCTTCTTTTGTTCTTTTTAAACCCAGTAGACTATTGGCTGTCACCAGTCAAAAAATGCCATACCCACAGACATATATATAACACTTTACACTTTATTTCAAATTAACAAAATTATAAACAGTTACAGGTAAATGACAATTCAGTAATTTAGTTGGATAATATATATAAAATGCATATATATGTGGTTAATTTGATGTGAATGTTGACACAGTGCACTGAGAAATGAAAAATATCACGCTGATTGTCCACTGATAACTCTGAAATTGGGAGAAAAACACTAGAATTTTTTTTTTTAATCAGATTCTTCTCTTAGCTCTTCTAAAGAGATTTTTAGGAAATTCATAGCTCTCAGTTTATATTCACTAGATATAATTTGTATTCCATATATAGTCCTTTATTTTTCTGTAATATTCCCTCTCGATAATTTATTCTTGATATTTATTGAAGCTACCAAAAATCTGTTTATTATCTTGACCTTGTTATTTTGTTTTATAATTTTAATTTGTCTATTTTCCCTGTAACTCTTGTTATCCAATTTTTGTCCTCTGAATCCATATTGTAGAAGAATAATCAATCTTTGGGACAGAAGTTGTTTCTCTTAGTATTTTCCCTTATTTCAAGAAAGTGAAAAAGGACCGACCTATAGATATTATGTCTCTGGACAAAGTAACCTTTTACCACATATATGTAAATTATGTGTATTACCAAAAAAAACCCAAATATATACTAATTGACACATATACTTTCTTCCATAAAGCATATACAAAGGAAGCAATAAGTTGTTCTTGAGGAAAATGTAATTTTCCCTACTCTTTATCTGTGGTGTACATTGGAGTCTGACCTGGATTTGAATCTCAACTCTCTACTACTTCCACTCTGGTAACCTTGAATAAATTTATGTTTCTTTGTGTCTGTTTCTTCGTCTTTAAAACGGGACTAATAATTCCTAGCTCATAGTGTTATCTGGAGAATTAAATGAGATAGTCTAAGTTTGTAGTTTTTAAACACTGTTCTCTGGTACCCTAGAGCTCAATAGAGACATTTAATGGGTCACTTGTATCTTTATGTTTAGGGTTCTGCAGAAGATTTGGTTTGAGAAAGAGGGTCCTAAGGTTCTCTGTTTAAAAACATTTGAGGGCTTCCCTGGTGGCACGGTGGTTGAGAGTCTGCCTGCCGATGCAGGGGACACAGGTTCGTGCCCCGGTCCGGGAAGATCCCACATGCCGTGGAGCGACTAGGCCGGTGAGCCATGGCCGCTGAGCCTGCGCGTCCGGAGCCTGTGTTCCACAACAGGAGAGGCCACAAAAGTGAGAGGCCCGCGTACCGCAAAAAAAAAAAAAAATGTTTGAAAGCCATAGCTGTAAGTAAAGTGCCTTGCATATAATAGATACTGAACAGATACTAGTTCTTTCATGCAGGTTAGAAAATCTCCACTCCTTTCTCTCCCACATGAGGCTCCCTTCCAATCAGTATATTGAAATGCTATGTTGTTTTTCCTTAACTCCTTTATTGAGATATAATTCACATACCATACAATTCACCTATTTAAAGTGTACAGTGGTTTTTAGTATATTCACAGAGTTATGCAACCATAATCACAATGCAATTTTAAACATTATCATCACCTTCAAAAGAAACTCTACCCATTAGCAGTCGAATTAACTTGTTTTTGAATTCTTTCCATTGTTAATTAGAAGTTAAACTAGGGGTAAGTTAACACATCAAGAAGAGCAAAATGAATCTAATGTCTGTACCTCCATAAGTCAGTGAACCATGTTTTCTTCATTGATTTATGTTAGGTACAGACATTAGATTCCATTATGGCATTTAGCCTACTTAATTTTATGTATTAAGTCACTAAAGACTTGATTCTTTACATTTTTCACTTCTAGAAGTTCATTTATCTACTTTTATAACTTTTAAAGATGACTACTTGATCTGTATATGTCCTGCTCTTAGCTTAGACATTCAACAAATATTTTATCAAGTACTTGTTATGAGCCAGGTGCTGTGTTAGGCTCCTAGGGTTAAACAATTAATTAGACACACTTTAAGGAGTTCACAGTTTTAGAAGGGTAACAGGTAAACCAAAGACAGTAATGTGGTGTGATTATTATTATGGAGAAGTGTACAAAGTGCTGTCAGTACACACTTAAGGGATTAATAAATTCTCCCAGTGAAGAAGATTGGGGGAGAGGCAGGAACGGGAAAGAGCAGAGACTGAAGAGTTACAGAGACGCTGCAAAGAGGCTGGACCTTGAAAAATGAGTAGAATTCACTGGGGAGGTGATGGAGGAGAAATACATTCTAAAAAAGCCAAGAGTATATAACCCAAGCCTAATCCTTGAGGATTAAAAGCATACATTACGTTTAATGAAAGTCAGTGAGTTAATTGATGTGACTAGAGGGAACTGAACCTAGTGAATAGTGATAAAACAGAAAAGTTGGCTGGAGCAGATTGTGAGGGCCCGAAAGTCAGCCTAACACCTTATTTTATCACTTTCCCCCTTCCATTCCTAGCTTTACTCTACAGATAATTAGCCTTTCCCAATCTAATATTTATGTTAACATAGTTCCTACTACTATTATCCTAGTTCCCCAGGAGTTATCTTTGACTTTTTTCACTAGCTTCCTTCCCATATACATTCTCATGTTAATTATTAAGTATCTGTCTCTTCCTTTCCATTCACACAGTCACCACCATTTTCTCTTTCCTAGGATCTCCTTTCTATTTTGTTCATTTTTGATATTACATTTTTCCATTCCTAGGACTTTACCTCTCATCTACTTTGTTATTCAAAGTAGCTTTATACAGTAGTTAAAATGGTTCCTGTATCAGGGAATCTGAAGAATATGAAGAGCCATTTATAAAAAGGAAAACTCTGACAGAGTTTATTAACTCTTACCTAGACTTCACTAATAAGGAAGTTCTCCATGTACTGGTTATATTGAGTGAAAACAAGGGACAGAAGAGTATAGTATATTACCTTTTGTGGCAGAAAGCAGAGGGATCTTAGGGTATAGATACTATTTGCATAGAGAAAGTGAAAAACTATAGGAGAAATAAAGAATATCCAAAGAAGCAGGTGGAAATTGGGTGGAAAAGGACAGGAGTGAAGACAAGTCTCAATGTATTTACCTTTTCATGTTGTTTGGATTTTCAAATGGAATATTTCATCTGTTTAAAGCTCTGGCCTTGTATGCCACTGCAGGGGAGTGGGATTGAGGGACTCTGGTTGATTGCCTGTTGCCTCATATATGAAATCACTCCTGAGTCTGCCACTCAGATCTGTCCACTCTGATTATGCCTTGGTATGATCCCTTTAACTGAAATGAACTCTGTCTATCCATGTCCCCAAATCACTTTCAAAACAATTCAAAACTCATCGCTTCCTTCTCCACAATTGGTTAATTATTTCATTCTATCATCTGAACTTAATATATTTATTTATATTCTATATTTACATTTTGGTTCTTTGTTGGTATCTCATAAGTATTCTCATTTATTTCATGAATGGTTTCTACTTAGATTGGTAATACCTTCAGTAGTAAAACATGTTCTTTTCTCTCTTGTCTTATTTGAAGCATAATTTAATAGATACTCGGTAATTTTTATTTACCTCGGATTATCCTAACATGTTAATTTCATTTGGATAATTTTAATCAACGAATTTTAAATTAGAAAAGCTGCCATACAGAAAAACTAAGTTTGACTACTTTTCCATTATCTAAACTTCAAAGTATTAAGTAGGAAAATATTTTATTTAAAAACCATTGAAAATAATTAGGGTAACTTTCCAGTTAAGATGAAAATATCTGAATTTACTCACTAAAAAAGTAAACATAACACGACCACTTGACATTAATTTGCATGGAATACAGTGTTATTTGTATGCTAGTTACTAATTAATACAATAATTGAGATTTGTGTGATTTTTTTTGTCTTTGCTAATATATGACATGCAGAGTTAATTCTGAATTTATAAGTAAAATATGATAAATATAATAGTCAATCTATCATTTTTTTATATTAACAATGTCAAAAGTAAGAAACTTTAAATTCTACTAGGAGATGAACATTTGTTTTTCAAATTGATCATAGAAACTTGTAAGCTGAGAGTCCTTTAGTATGTTTTTATTACTTGATGTATTCTAATCAGACACTTATTTTGAAACAGGCAAGAAAATTGGATGTATATTTTGAATATGAAGAAAAAATAATGAGCAAAACTACTCTGGATAAATCGCTTCTAGATATAATATCAGACCCTGATGGTATGTACCATGAATTTGAGGTTAATGTAAGTTTTACTTCTGATGAATCCAGCATTTTCAATTTGAGTAAAATCTGAATAGAATCATTGTTTTTCTCACAAGCTTTGCTATTAATGAAATAATTAAATGAGCTATTTCCTGTTGAGAAATTTGTAGCATAGCAGTTACTAAGGTAGAAAAATGATTTACATTTTATTTTATTGAACTTTTCTTTGATGGTATGTAAGTGCTTTTTTGGGGGGAAGGAGGTATTTAAGCACTTTTTATATTCATTTGTTTAAAGTGATACATTTAAAGCTCAATTTCTGCTGGCTCCAGGAAGATTTGAAGGTAAAGTATTCAAAGCCAGCATCTCTAAGTGATGCAGTTTCTAATTACTTTGGTTTCACCCTAAAGAGTTTCCTAAAACGATGTATCTAAAACTGAGTTTTGTTTTAAATATTTACGGAATTCACTTTTTTTAAAACACCTTTATTGGAGTATAATTGCTTTACAATGGTGTGTTAGTTTCTGCTTTATAACAAAATGAATCAGCTATACATATACATATATCCCCGTATCTCCTCCCCCTTGCGTCTCCCTCCCACCCTCCCTATCCCACCCCTCTAGGTGGTCACAAGCACCCAGCTGATCTCCCTGTGCTATGCGGCTGCTTCCCAATAACTATCTACTTTACATTGGTTAGTATACATAAGTCCATGCCACTCTCTCACTTTCTCCCAGCTTACCCTTCCCCCACCCCGTGTCCTCAAGTCCATTCTCTACGTCTGCGTCTTTATTCCTGTCCTGCCTCTAGGTTCTTCAGAACCTTTTTTTTTTTTAGATTCCATATATATGTGTTAGCATACAGTATTTATTTTTCTCTTTCTAACTTACTTCACTCTGTATGACAGTCTCTAGGTCCCTCCACCTCACTACAGATAACTCAGTTTCATTTCTTTTTATGGCTAATATTCCGTTGTGTATATGTGCCACATCTTCTTTATCCATTCATCTGTTTATGGACACTTAGGTTGCTTCCACATCCTGGCTATTGTAAATAGAGCTGCAATGAACATGGTGGTACATGACTTTTTTTTTTTTTTCATATATGGCCTTTATTATGTTGAGGTAGTTTCCCTCTATGCCCACTTTCTGGAGAGTTTTTATCATAAATGGGTGTTGAATTTTGTCAAAAGCTTTTTCTGCATCTATTGAGATGATCATATGGTTTTTCATCCTCAATTTGTTAATATGGTGTATCACATTGATGATTTGCATATATTGAAGAATCTTTGCATCCCTGGGATAAATCCCACTTGATCATGTTGTATGATCCTTTTAATGTGTTGTTGGATTCTGTTTGCTAGTATTTGGTTGAGGATTTTTGCATCTGTATTCATCAGTGATATTGGTCTGTAATTTTCTTTTTTTGTAGTATCTTTGTCTGGTTTTGGTATTAGGGTGATGGTGGCCTTGTAGAATGAGTTTGGGAGTATTCCTTCCTCTGCAATTTTTTGGAAGAGTTTGAGAAGGATGGGTGTTAGCTCTTCTCTAAATGTTTGATAGAATTCACCTGTGAAGCCATCTGGTCCTGGGCTTTTGTTTCTTGGATGATTTCTTGCATCTTCTCGATCTTTGCCTCCATTCTTTTTCTGAGGTCCTGGATCATCTTCACTGTCATTATTCTGAATTCTTTTCCTGGAAGATTGCCTATCTCCATTTCATTTAGTTGTTTTTCTGGTGTTTTATCTTGTTCCTTCATCTGGTACATAGCCCTCTGCCTTTTCATCTTGCCTATCTTTCTGTGAATGTGGTTTTTGTTCCACAGGCTGCAAAATTGTAGTTCTTCTTGCTTCTGCTGTCTGCCCTCTGGTGGATGAGGATATATAAGAGGCTTGTCCATGACTCTTTTTGAATTATGGTTTTCCCAGGGTATGTGTCCAGTAGTGGGATTGCTGGGTCGTATAGTAGTTCTGTTTTTAGTTTTTTAAGGAACCACCATACTGTTCTCCATAGTGGCTGTATCAATTTACATTCCCACCAACAGTGCAAGAGGGTTCCCT
Source organism: Delphinapterus leucas (assembly GCF_059928025.1). NCBI lineage: Eukaryota > Metazoa > Chordata > Mammalia > Artiodactyla > Monodontidae > Delphinapterus > Delphinapterus leucas. Next base: position 114,219,601 of record NC_143130.1, read on the forward strand.
TTTTTCCACACCCTCTCCAGCATTTATTGTTTGTAGATTTTTTGATGATGGCCATTCTGACTGGTGTGAGGTGATACCTCATTGTAGTTTTGACTTTCATTTCTCTAATGATTAGTAATGTTAAGCAGCCTTTCATGTGTTTGTTGGCTATCTGTATACCTTCTTTGGAGAAATGTCTATATAGGTCTTCTGCCCATTTTTGGATTGGGTTGTTTGTGTTTTTGATACTGACCTGCTTGTAAATTTTGGAGATTAATCGTTTGTCAGTTGCTTCAATTGCAAATATTTTCTCCCATTCTGAGGGTTGTCTTTTGGTCTTGTTTATGGTTTCCTTTGCTGTGCAAAAGGTTTTAAGGTTCATTAGGTCCCATTTGGGTTTTTTTTGTTTTCATTTCCATTCCTCTAGGAGGTGGGTCAAAAAAGATCTTGCTGTGATTTATCTAATAGAGCGTTCTGCCTATGTTTTTTTCTCTAGGAGTTTTATAGTACCTGGTCTTACATTTAGGGTTTTAATCCATTTTAAGTTTATTTTTGTGTATGGTGTTAGGGAGTGTTCTAATTTCATTTTTTTACATGTAGCTGTCCAGGTTTCCCAGCACCACTTATTGAAGACGCTGTCTTTTCTCCATTGTATATTCTTGCCTCCTTTATCAAAAATAAGGTGACCAGGGCTTCCCTGGTGGCACAGTGGTTGAGAGTCTGCCTGCCGATGCAGGGGACACGGGTTCGTGCCCCGGTCCGGGAAGATCCCACATGCCGCGGAGCGGCTAGGCCCATGAGCCATGGCCGCTGAGCCTGTGCATCTGGAGCCTGTGCTCCGCAACGGGAGAGGCCACAACAGTGAGATGCCCGCGTACCACAAAAAAAAAAAAGAAACAAAGAAGGTGACCATAGGAGCGTGGGTTTATCTCTGTGCTTTCTATCCTGTTCCGCTGATCTATATTTCTCTTTTTGTGCCAGTACCATATTGTCTTGATTACTGTACCTTTGTATTGTAGTCTGAAGTCTGGGAGCCTGATTACTCCAGCTCTGTTTTTCTTTCTCAAGGTTGCTTTGGCTATTCAGGGTCTTTTGTGTTTCCAAACAAATTGTGCAACTTTTTGTTGTAGTTCTGTGAAAAATGCCATTGGTAGTTTAATAGGGATTGCATTGAATCTGTAGATTGCTGTGGGTAGTACACTCATTTTCACAATGTTGATTCTTCCAATCCAAGAACATGGTATATCTTTCTCTCTGTTTGTATCATCTTTAATTTCTTTCATCAGTGTCTCATAGTTTTCTGCATACAGGTCTTTTGTCTCCTTAAGTAGGTTTATTCCTGGATGTTTTATTCTTTTTGTTGCAATGGTAAATGAAAGTGTTTCCTTAATTTCTCTTTCAGATGTTTCATCACTAGTGTGTAGGAATGCAAGAGATTTCTGTGCATTAATTTTGTATCCTGCTACTTTACCAAATTCATTGGTGAGCTCTAGTAGTTTTTTGGTAGCATCTTTAGGATTCTCTATGTATAGTATCATGTCATCTGTAACCAGTGACAGCTTTACTTCTTTTCCGATTTGGATTCCTTTTATTTCTTTTTCTTCTCTGATTGCCATGGCTAAAACTTCCAAAACTATGTTGAATAATAGTGGTGAGAGTGGACAACCTTGTCTTGTTCCTGATCTTAGAGGAAATGGTTTCAATTTTTCATCATTGCGAACGATGTTTGCTGTGGGTTTGTCATATATGGCCTTTATTATGTTGAGGTAAGTTCCCTCTATGCCTACTACCTGGAGGGTTTTTATCATAAATGGGTGTTGAATTTTGTTGAAAGCTTTTTCTGCATCTATTGAGATGATCATATGGTTTTTATTCTTCAATTTGTTATTATGGTATATCACATTGATTGATTTGCATATATTGAAGAATCTTTGCATTCCTGGAATAAACCCCACTTGATCATGGTATATGATCCTGTTAATGTGCTGTTGGATTCTGTTTGCTAGTATTTTGTTGAGGATTTTTGCATCTATGTTCATCAGTGATATTGGCCTGTATTTTTCTTTCTTTGTGACATCTTTGTCTGGTTTTGGTATCAGCATTATGGTGGCCTTGTAGAGTGAGTTTGGGAGTGTTCCTCCCTCTGCTATATTTTGGAAGAGTTTGAGAAGGATAGGTGTTAGCTCTTCTCTAAATGTTTGATAGAATTTGCCTGTGAATCCATCTGGTCCTGGGCTTTTGTTTTTTGGAAGATATTTAATCACAGTCTCAATTTCAGTGCTTGTGATTGGTCTGTTTACATTTTCTACTTCTTCGTGGTTCAGTCTCGGAAGGTTGTGCTTTTCTAAGAATTTGTCCATTTTTCCACGTTGTTCATTTTATTGGCATAGAGTTGCTTGTAGTAATCTCTTGTGATCCTTTGTATTTCTGCAATGTCAGTTATAACCTCTCCTTTTTCATTTCTAACTGTACTGATATGAGTTCTCTCCCTTTTTTTCTTGATGAGTCTGACTAATGGTTTGTCAACTTTATCTTCTCAAAGAACCAGCTTTTAGTTTTATTGATCTTTGGTATCGTTTCCTTCATTTCTTTTTCATTTATTTCTGATCTCATCTTTATGATTTCTTTCCTTCTGCTAACTTTGGGGGTTTTTTTGTTCTTCTTTCTCTAATTGCTTTAGGTGTAAGGTTAGGTTGTTTATTTGAGATGTTTCTTGTTTCTGGAGGTAGGATTGTATTGCTATAAACTTCCCTCTTAGAACTGCTTTTGCTGCATCCCATAGATTTTGGATCATTGTGTTTTCATTGTCATTTGTTTCTAGGTATTTTTTGATTTCCTCTTTGATTTCTTCAGCGACCTCTTGGTTATTTACTAATGTATTGTTTAGCCTGATGTGTTTATGTTTTTTACAGTTTTTTTCCTGTAATTGATATCTAGTCTCATAGCATTGTGGTCGGAAAAGATACTTGAGACAATTTCAGTTTTCTTAAATTTACCAAGCCTTGATTTGTGACCCAAGATATGATCTATCCTGGAGAATGTTCCATGAGCACTAGAGAAGAAAGTGTATTGTGTTGTTTTTCTGGATGGAATGTCCTATAAATATCAATGAAGTCCATTTTGTTTAATATATCACTTAAAGCTTGTGTTTCCTTATTTATTTTCATTTTGGATGATCTGTCCATTGGAGAAAGTGGGGTGTTAAAGTCCCCTACTGTGATTGTGTTACTGTTGATTTCCCCTTTTATGGCTATTAGCATTTGCCTTAGGTATTGAGGTTCTCCTATGTTGGGTGCATAAATATTTCCAATTCTTATACCTTCTTCTTGGATTGATCCCTTGATCATTATATAGTGTCCTTCTTTGTCTCTTCTAATAGTCTTTATTTTAAAGTCTATTTTGTCTGATATGAGAATTGCTACTCCAGCTTTCTTTTGATTTCCATTTGCATGGAATATCTTTTTCCATCCCCTCACTTTCAGTCTGTATGTGTCCCTAGGTCTGAAGTGGGTCTCTTGTAGACAGCATATATATGGGTCTTGTTTTTGTATCCATTCTGCCAGTTGTATCTTTTGGTTGGAGCATTTAATCTATTTACATTTAAGGTAGTTATCAATATTTATGTTCCTATTACCATTTTCTTAATAGTTTTTGGTTTGTTATTGTAGGTCTTTTCCTTCTCTTATGTTTCCTGCCTAGAGAAGTTCCTTTAGCATTTGTTGTACAGCTGGTTTGGTGGTGCAGAATTCTCTTATCTTTTGCTTGTCTGTAAAGGTTTTAATTTCTCCGTCGAACCTGAATGAGATCCTTGCTTGGTAGAGTAATCTTGGTTGTAGGTTTTTCCCATTCTTTGCTTTAAATATGTCCTGCCACTCCCTTCTGCCTTGCAGAGTTTCTGCTGAAAATTCAGCTGTTAACCTTATGGGGATTCCCTTGTATGTTATTTGTTGCTTTTCCCTTGCTGCTTTTAATATTTTTTCTTTGTACTTAATTTTTGATAGTTTGACTAATATGTGTCTTAGCCTGTTTCTCCTTGGGTTTATCCTGTATGGGACTCTCTGTGCTTCCTGGACTTCATTGACTATTTACTTTCCCATATTAGGGAAGTTTTCAACTATAATCTCTTCAAATATTTTCTCAGTCCCTTTGTTTTTCTTTTCTTCTTCTGGGACCCCTATAATTCAAATGTTGGTGCATTTAATATTGTCCCAGAGGTCTCTGAGAGTGTCCTCAATTCTTTTCATTCTTTTTTCTTTATTCTGTTTTACAATAGTTATTTCCACTATTTTGTCTTCCAGGTCACTTATCTGTTCTTCTGCCTCAGTTATTCTGCTATTGATTCCTTCTAGAGAATTTTTAATTGTATTTGTTGTGTTGTTTATCTTGTTTGTTTGCGCTTTAGTTTTTCCAGGTCCTTGTTAAACATTTCTTGTAATTTCTCCATTCTATTTCTGAGATTTTGGATCATCTTTACAGTCATTATTCTGAATTCTTTTTCATGTAGACTGCCTATTTCCTCTTCATTTGTTTGGTGTGGTGGGTTTTTACCTTGCTCCTTCATGTGCTGTGTGTTTCTCTGTCTTCTCATTTTGCTTAACTTACTGTGTTTGGGGTCTCCTTTTCGCAGGCTGTAGGTTCGTAGTTCCCGTTGTTTTTGGTGTCTGCCCTCAGTGTCTAAAGTTGGTTCAGTGGGTTGTGTAGCTTTCCTGGTGGAGCGGACTAGTGCCTGTGTTCTGGTGGATGAAGCTGGATCTTGTCTTTCTAGTCAGCAGGACCACGTCCGGTGATGTGTTTTGGGGTATCTGTGACCTTATTATGATTTTAGGCAGCCTCTCTGCTAATGGATGGGGTTGTGTTCCTGTCTTGCTAGTTGTTTGGCACAGGGTGTCCAGCACTGTAGCTTGCTGGTCGTTGAGTGGAGCTGGGTCTTTGTGTTGAGATGGAGATCTCTGGGAGAGCTTTCGCCGTTTGATATTACATGGAGCTGAGAGGTCTCTGGTGGACCAGTGTCCTGAACTCAGCTCTCCCACCTCACAGGCACAGGCCTGACACCCCACCAGAGCACCAAGCACACGGCATGTGGCAGGCAAAGTAATGGTCCTCCAAAGACACGGACATCCACATCCCTGGAACTGCCTGGCTGGTGTGCAGCCATGGGGACCTGGAGCTGCCGGAGGGACAGGGCGGTGGCCTGAGGTGCACAGGGTGACCTAGTGTCCTCGGGGTCAGAGCCAGGCCATCTGCACCACCCGCACTGCCCAGCACACCAGGGATTCCGCCTGGGCTTGACAGGTGTCTGCACCCCAGATTCATGTCTGAGGCCCCTGGGAATTCACTTTTAGAGAAACTCTGTAGACAATCCCTTTATATTTATCTAAATATATGTTTGTTAGATTTTCTTAAAACAAGATATAACTATTTGTACTTAGAAAATATAACCTAATCATTGTTTTCAATCATAATGATCATAAGATCTTCACAGGATTTTAGCCACTAAAATTCTCTAAACTTTACAGGCTTAATAATTTCAGAAGAGTTTTCAATTCAAATCTCAGCTCTTTTGAAAAATGAACAAAAAGCATATAAGCTCTTTAGCTTATATTTTACATACAAGCTCTTCGAGTAAATAGTAGTGTTTTTTGAGTTATAGTTTTGGTGTGACTTTTAGATTTTATATCACGTTGGAAAGTAAGTTTAAAATTTTTTTTACTTGTTTGTAATTAAAGGGTTCTATTCATAAAAGCTTCTGAGAAGGCATAGTATTTCTCACACTTTTAAAAAGTTAGATTTGTGGGGAGAACATAACATTTTGAAGATATGTGTACTTTACAATTAAAAATATGAAAGATACATCTAAGTCCATCACTTCAGAGCTATTCCTTGTTATTTACAATAAGTTTTGAGTAAAGTTGAAGCAATTAAGTGTGTTGATTAAAAAAAGCAATGAGAACCTTTCTTTTTCCTTTCCCTTACTTTCTCAAACCATTTATTATTAAAGACATTAAGTAGAGCAGAGCAAGGTAGGCATTCATGCAAAGTAGCAGTGTAGTACCACTTCAGCCCAGAACAAGATGTCAGAACCTGAGCAGGATGAGAAGGGCATCCACATATCCGGTAGAGGGAGGGTTGGTAATCCAGCATGAAGTGTCAAAGTCCAAGTGAAGTGAGTGGAGTGTCCACATGTAGGAACAGTTATAAGGGTATAAGACTCCTATCAGATTAAGGGGGGTGACCCTGCATAGGACAAACCAAACATTGGCTCAGGTGGGGTGAGAATCATAGCCAGGCATGTGGGTGGGTCCATTGTAGAGAATCAGAGCCCAAGTGGAGGAGATAATGTCCATGCAGGCAAGGGGACAGTGGCAGAGATAAGATATTTGTTACATACAGGGGACTGGATAAATAAGTAAATATATCGGGTAATAAAAAGGGAGCCAGGTTTCCCACTGTCAGAAATGGAAGTTATAACTATGGAAATGAAGAAAACTACAATGAACCGTAGTAATATTGGATTGGAATTGGAGGTACTGATGTAGACTTGGTGTTTTTGTTAAATACTTGCCAAATAGAGAAATAAATATAGATATGCGTGTGTGTGTGTGTGTGTACACATATATATGTATTCCCTAACTCTGCCAACTGAGCAGGGCTAGGAGCCACAGCTCCCCAGTAGTAAAAATTTTAGCCTTATATATTCCACTTTCCACTAGGACTCATTGGAGTATGGTTGATTCCAGGGAGAGAAAGTACAAAATGAGCCTGAAACATTTTCTTGGGTCAGAAAGCAAGAAAAATACTTAAAACATGATGGAACATGTCCAGAGGACCCAGACGTCAGCTTGAAGAGGCTATGCTCTCTGCTGCGGATATTAAAAGCACCAGCAGGAACCCACAGGCCCCTAAAACTCTGAGGGAGGAGAACCTGTCTCTCGTATCTTAGGAGCCATTGTTCCAAGAGCCTACAGCAAGCCCCGTTCCTCTTTTTCTTTTTGTCCTCTAACTGCTTCGTCATAATTGCAGGAAATACACAATGGAGCAGGGTACCTAAAGCCAAAGCTTTCTGGCTGGAGCACTAAAAAGGGAAGAAACTGGAAAGTACCAGGGAGATTGCAGAAGGAAGGAGCTCAGGAAGGCAACCCCATAAAGTTGTTTATGAATTCCTGGGCTCACCTCTGAGTTGTACGTGCATGAATCTGATCCTAAACAGCATTCCAAACACTGAGAGGTGAAGGACTAGATGACCTCCAAGTTCGCGTACTGGCTGCTGGGCAGTGGGACAGATCCCAGTAGCACTGCAAACATTTTAAAAATAGAATCCATGATGGAAACGGCTCACAGAGGCTGGTAGGAGCTTTGGCCTGAACCCGTCAAGGCTAATTACCTGCTAAAACAAAAATATCAGCTTTCTCCTAGTATTTAAACAAAACCCTGAATCCAGTAACCTACTTCAGTATATCTAAAATACAATATTTATTTGTAAGCATGAGAATGTTGGAGAACCTGTCATTGATCTTTATTACCAGTCTTTGTCCTATTTAGGGAGTAAGGATAATTTGAAGATAGAAAATCAATGGGTTATCAGTCAATATGTTTTGAAAAAATTATTCTTGTTTTTATTCTATAATAAAGTATAACAATTCTGAGTTCTTACGTATTGGGACACACTTTGAAGTGAGAGTACATATTGGTATTTGTTGAAAAGTGAAACTGAGTTACCCATGACCCAGTACTGAGGGGAAAATAAAAGGATTCTCTGGACAGTCTCGGGCTTTGGATAATAGAAGTAGTAGCTCAAAGGATGCACTGCAAGCAAGAAATTTCTCTGAAATCTTTTGTTTTGTGTTAAAATTTCAGGCAGATATAATCTGCATAATACAATGGTGTTTATTATACTATAGACATATCGTTTTTCCAAATCTTCATAGACCCTTCAGAAAGGGGAGAAATGTATATTTAGTGGCTCCAATTTCAAAAGTATGACCTTAGGCTCAGTTAGATGATTTTAGCCAGCAGGTTTTCATAACCCAGTACCTAACGGGACCATGCAACTGGTTTCCCAGGATAGTCCCATTTATATACCAGTTGTCCTTACATACTTATTACTAGCATCCCCCTTTACATCTCAAAAGTGTACTGTTTCAGAATTGTATGATTATCCTACCTATACCTTTTTGAGTTTAGATCTGAAACATAAATCACAACACTATAGACAGTTTGGAAGATAGAATAGAGGTGCTTCCATAGCTTATCCCTGTAATCCCATAGTATTTAATCTTTTTCCATATCTGTGTTTTACATGGTTGTAATTTAGTGCCTATAACGTTAAATGATTTGAATCAAGAACCTTAGTTTGTCTTGTCACATTTATGTATGCCTTGAGATTATAGTGTTGACTATAATACATAACAACCAGAATTATGAAAGTCTTTTTTTCCTTATCTATTTCCCCTTTGTAGCAGGAACTCCAGAAGATAAAATGAGGCTGTTTCTTATCTATTACATAAGTGCACAGCAAGCACCTTCTGAGGTATGTCCTCTGTATTCAGTTATTGGGAGGAAGGGAGAATACTCGCTTGTTTCAGAAAATAGAAGTAAAAATCACTGTAACCAAGTAATTACTTCATTCCTTCCTTTAAAAGAAAAACAATTTTGTAAGGCTAGTTCTATTTACCGCTGAATATTATAGCAGTATTTATTGTCACCAAGAGAACTATTTACTCATGAAATATCTCACCACTTTTAAGTTGTTAGAATATGAACTGAATTCATGACCAAAATTCTTATTTCTGGAAAATAACTATTCTAAACTAAGTTAACCAAGTTTGCTCTGCCTTTTGAAAGATTGATCTTATCATTTCTCATGATGTGATGATCCTAGAAGTTCCATTTCTTTGAGCTATAGCCACTAATACTTATTTTCCTTACAAGGAATTTCGCTTTAACCTAAAGTAAAAGTTTGGTAATATTTTGCTGTTGTTTTAAAACTAATGTCGAGGGACTTCCCTGGTGGTGTAGTGGTTAAGAATCCGCCTGCCAGTGCAGGGGGATATGGGTTTGATTCCTGGCCCAGGAAGATCCCACGTGCTGCAGAGCAACTAAGCCCGTGCGCCACAACTACTGAGCCTACGCTCTAGAGCCTGCGAGCCACAACTACTGAGCCCTCAACTACTGAAGCCCGTGTGCCTATAGCCTGTGCTTCACAACAAGAGAAGCCACCACAGTGAGAAGCGCCCGCACCGCAATGAAGAGTAGCCCCCCTCACCACAACTAGAGAAAGCCCACGTGCAGCAACGAAGACCCAACACAGCCAAAAATAAACAAACAAATTAAAAAACAAAAACAAAAAAACTAATGTCCATTATAGAATATAGAGAAGTCACTTGGAGGAAAATATCTAAATTTCCAAAAGTTATATAAATATTGTATCAATAATTTCCTAAGATTAAACTTCAGATTCACATCTATCATTTGATCCATATAAAAATAAAGTTGAGAGACTGTATTGCAGTAAAAAAGCTACTTTTTATATCAGAATAAATTTCTAAGAATGATTGGAAAATCTATCTTCCTTTCTAGATTTTTTTCTCACTGGAAGAGTAGATTGTGGGATATTTTGTTGTTTTCTTTTTCTGTAATAAGCCATCAATTGCTTTTGAGGAAAAAAATTTTTTTAAGTATGTAGAGGTAATACTGTGAAGGAAAACAGTGATTTTGCTATCAGTCTTGTTGCTGGGTTAGAGACCTGTTAACTCTTTCTAATGTTAACTTCGTATAATTTTACTGGATGAGCAACTAGCATAAGGAACTTGGGAATGACACCTAGAATGATATGGCTGTTGTAAACTCCTTTCCTTTGCTGGTAGCAATTATTTTTCTAATGTCGGTAGATTGTAAGGCTTCTTTTTGTTTGGCATGTTAAAGCAGCAAAGTAAACCCAATATTTGCTTTAGATCAATTCTGCTTTATCCTAAGAATACATTTCTTGACTTTTAATTCAGTAAGGAAGTTCAGTAGTCCCCCCTTATCCAAGGGAGATATGTTCCAGGACCCCCAGTGGATGCCTGAAACCATGGAGAGTACCAAACTTTCCCCCCCCCACTACCATATATACTGTTTTTTTCTATACATACATACATACATACCTATGATAAAGTTTAATTTATAAATTAGGCACAGTAAGAGATTAACAACAACTAATAATAAATTAGAATAATTATAACAATATGCTATAATAAAAGTTATGTGAATGTGGACTCTCTCTCTCTCAAAATATATTGTACTGTAGTCATCCTTCCTATGATGATGATGTGAGCTCATAAAATGCCTGCATGATGAGATGAAGTGAGGTGAATGACACAGGCATGGTGATGTAGCATTAGGCTACTGTTGACCTTCTGACTGAAGGAGAATCATCTACTTCAGATGATCCTGTGTCATCAAGCCATGATGGTGTCGATTGTTAGATGTCAGGAGCAGATGATGTCAATGGTTGGGGCAGGACTGATCAGGAAAGCACAAGTTTTCATCACACTACTCAAAACGGCACACAATATGAATTGTTTATTTCTGGGAATTTCCATTTAGTATTTTCAGACCTCAGTTGACCACAGCAGCTGAAACCATGGAAAGCAAAACTGCTGAAGGGAGGGGATTACTGTATAGTTTTCTTTCTAGAAACATCTCTGTCATTAATGGGGGTGTTCCTTTAAGGGATTCTAATAGCCTATTTATATTTTCTTAGGAATATATGATTTTAAAACTTAATGCAGTTTCCCTTCATTTGACCACATTATTTTATTTCATTTATTTTTGGTAAGAATTATGTCTTTTCATAAGTTTAAGTGGTCATTAAGTGGCTTGACACAAATTTTGACTACTGATGTAATAGCCCCCAAAATGCAAAGTAGTGAACATCTCTGATTTGATGGTGAGCTTAAAAGTTTCTTTCTTTTAAATTTTTATAATGGAGTCACTGTGATGATAGGCTCCCGTGATATATCCGAATTCAACTAGACTTTACTCATCAGGAAATAAAAAAAGAAAAAGAAAGAAAACTACTTAAAAAGTGTAGGACACCTGCTGTTCAGTTAATAAATTTGGACCTCTGCAGTGAATATGAGATGGGATAACCTGAATCTGCAGGTCCCCTAAGTCAACGTCATTCCCCTCATGTTTCCAGTTTTGGAATATTCTTGATCAAGCCAGATCTTTCATTTAATGCTTATCCTAAGGACAAGCAATCTGTGTCAACAGTGGAGGAAAAACTGTGTTAGGCTTACTGAGGGATGACAAAATACTGTACTTTATAGGTGATTTGGGAGCCTATCAAAGGTAATTTTCATTATACGTGATTTTTATCTCATGCTCATTTGGGTACTCCCTTAAGATACCACGCCACTCTACTTAGGTGCTCATGCCTTTAGTCTAACTTTCTGATTAATCCAATGATAACAAACAAAATGGTCTCTTTCATGAAAGTAAAAGTTTTTGTCATATGATTCTTTTCTTATTTCAGGCTGATTTGGAGCAATACAAAAAAGCTTTAACTGATGCTGGATGCAACCTTAATCCCTTACAATATATCAAACAGTGGAAGTAAGTTTTATTTTATTCTTCAGTTCTTACCATTTAAGAGAGTACAATGGAAGTTGAGTTCCCAAGAAAATGGGAATGTTACTAAGAAAACTGAACAGTGCCTTGGTATTTTTTTTTATTCAATGGCATAAATATTTCCTTATCTCCCCCACCCTTTCCACAACTTTATATAAAATAGTGATGCCTTTCTTTCCTAGACATATTTTTTCCTATATTTTCTTCAAAGATGTGAGATGAGAAAGTCAAAGACTGAAATGTTGTGGGTCAAATGTCTCAAAAACATTTTTTAAATGTTTTAATTTCACTAATAATCAGAGAAATGCAGATTAATATAATGCAGAGATTTCGAAAATATTGTGCCAAGGATCCAGGAAAATTAACTGATGCATTTATACTCTACTATTAGAAATATAAATTGTCAAAATTTTGCTGGCTGGTATAAAAAGTTTTTTAAAAGAATAGCTTTGACCTAGCACTTCTCTTAAGAATTAATCTCGAAGAAGAAATTGGAGTTGTAAAATCTTAGAAGCGATTGTAATAATCGAATTTTGAAAATCAACCTGAATGTCAAGGATTGAAATTATGTCATTTCCACAGGAATGCAACTGAGTCATTAAAAATCATGTTGTGGACGACTTACCCTAATGACCATTGAGAAATGGCCATGTTATGTTACAAAGTGAAGTATAGTTTACTATTCAATGATTTGTTTGATAAATAACTTCCTTTGTCTCAGTGACTAGGGACTCTTCTAGACATTAAGAATACAATAGTGGAGGGCTTCCCTGGTGGCGCAGTGGTTGAGAGTCCGCCTGCCAATGCAGGGGACACTGGTTCGTGCCCCAGTCCGGGAAGATGCCGTGGAGCGGCTGCGCCCGTGAGCCATGGCCACTGAGCCTGCGCGTCTGGAGCCTGTTGCTCTGCAACAGGAGAGGCCACAACAGTGAGAGGCCTGCGTACCGCAAAAAAAAAAAAAAAAAAGAACACAATAGTGGAGCTTCTCTGGCGTCGCAGTGGTTAAGAATCCGCCTGCCAATGCATGGGACACGGGTTCGAGCCCTGGCCCGGGAAGATCCCACATGCTGCGGAGCAACTAAACCCATGCGCCACAACTACTGAGCCTGTGCCCTAGAGCTCACGTGCCACAACTACTGAGCCCATGTGCCACAACTACTGAAGCCCGTGTGCCTAGAGCCCGTGCTCTGCAACAAGAGAAGCCACTGCAATGAGCAGCCCGTGCCCCGCAACAAAGAGTATCCCCTGCTCGCCACAACCAGAGAAAGCCCATGCACAGCAACAAAGACCCAACACAGCCAAAAATAAAAATAAATAAAATTTATTTTTAAAAGAATACAATAGTAAACATGCTATGGAAGGCTCCTACTTTCACTGAATTTACATTTGTGTTGAGGGAACAATAAGTCAATAAGCAAACAAATGAACAGAGTTCTGTTAAACCATATTCACCATATTAAGTGATATAAAGAAAATAAAACTAAGTGATAAGATCTTAATTTGTTGAGGTATTAGCTAAATTTGTTGAGGAGATCAGGGTAAGCCTCTGGGTAGGTAACACTTGAGCCAAAACTTAGATGACATTTTTTACATTACGATCCCTATTATCTAACCATTTATCCATCCATTTGTGTGTGTGTGTGTGTATGGACATACACATATATACATATAAGTGCATAGCTAAAATTCTGTTCACTTAAATGCTAATAGTGGGTAACTCTGAGTAGTAGAATTTCTTTCCTTTTGGGTTCTTTATTTCCAAATTTTCTACAACAGTATCTTCAGATTATTTCTTAAAATAATTTTTTTTTAAGACTAGAGGATGGAATATGCTTCTGATCTCAAGTGTATCAAAAAAAGATGCATAGAAGAGAAATATACCAAGTTGTTAACAGCTATATCGCTGAGTTATGATTGCATTTTATTATCTATATTTCTGTTTGGTTTTTTTCCAATTTGCTTTTATTTCACTGTTTTCTTTTTTTTGGAATTTTATTTTTTATACAGCAGGTCCTTATTAGTTATCTATTTTTTACATATTAGTATATATATGTCAATCCCAATCTCCCAATTCATCCCACCACCACCACAACCCCCCACCACTTTCCCCCTTTGGTGTCCATACGTTTGTTCTTTACATCTGTGTCTCTGTTTCTACCCTGCAAACCAGTTCATCTGTACCATTTTTCTAGGTTCCATATATGCGTTAATACATGATATTTGTTTTTCTCTTTCTGACTTCACTCTGTATGACAGTCTCTAGATCCCTCCACGTCTCTGCAAATAACTCAATTTCGTTCCTTTTTATGGCTGAGTAATATTACATTGTATATATGAACCACATCTTTATCCATTCGTCTGTCAGTGGACATGTAGGTTGCTTCCATGACCTGGCTATTGTAAATAGTGCTGCAGTGAACATTGGGGTGCATGTGTCTTTTTGAATTATGGTTTTATCTGGGTATATGCCCAGTAGTGGGATTGCTGGGCCATATGGTAATTCTATTTTTATTATTTTTATTTATTTATTTTTGCTTTTTTTTTTCTTTTTGCGGTACGTGGGCCTGTCACTGTTGTGGCCTCTCCTGTTGCGGAGCACAGGCTCCGGACGCGCAGGCTCAGCGGCCATGGCTCACACTCCTAGCCACTCCGCGGCATGTGGGATCTTCCTGGACCAGGGCACGAACCTGTGTCCCCTGCATTGGCAGGCAGACTCTCAACCACTGCGCCACCAGGGAAGCCCCTATTTTTAGTTTTTTAAAGAACCTCCATACTGTTCTCCATAGTGGCTGTATCAATTTACATTCCCACCAACAGTGCAGGAGGGCTCCCTTTTCTCCACACCCTCTCCAGCATTTATTGTTTGTAGACTTTTTGATGATGGCCATTCTAAATGGTGTGAGGTGATACCTCATTGTAGTTTTGATTTGCATTTCTCTAATAGTGATGTTGACCAGCTTTTCATGTGCTTCTGGCAATCTCTATGTCTTCTCTGGAGAAATGTCTGTTTAGGTCTTATGCCCATTTTTTGATTGGGTTGTTTGTTTTTTTTAATATTGAGCTGCATGAGCTGTTTATATATTTTAGAGATTAATCCATTGTCTGTTGATTCTTTTGCAAATATTTTCTCCCATTCTGAGGGTTGTCTTTTCGTCTTGTTTGTAGTTTCCTTTGCTTTGCAAAAGCTTTTAAGTTTCATTAGGTCCCATTTTTTTATTTTTGTTTTTATTTCCATTACTCTAGGAGGTGGATCTGAAAAGATCTTGCTGTGATTTATGTCACAGAGTGTTCTTCTTCTTCCTATGTTTTCCTCTAAGAGTTTTATAGTGTCCGGTCTTACATTTAGGTCTCTAATCATTTTGAGTTTATTTTTGTGTATGGTGTTAGGGAGTGTTCTAATTTCATTATTTTACATGTAGCTGTCCATTTTTCCCAGCACCACTTATTGAAGAGACTGTCTTTTCTACATTGTATATCCTTGCCTCCTTTGTCATAGATTAGTTGACCATAGGTGCATGGGTTTACCTCTGTTTTTGTGCCAGTACCATATTGTCTTGATTACTGTAGCTTTGTAGTATAGTCTGAAGTCAGGGAGTCGGATTTCTCCAGCTCCGTTTTTTTCCCTCAGGACTGCTTTGGCTATTTGGGGTCTTTTGTGTCTCCATACAAATTTTAAGATTTTTTGTTCTAGTTCTGTAAAAAATGCCACTGGTAATTTGATAGGGACTGCTTTGAATCTGTAGATTGCTTTAGGTAGTATAGTCATTTTCACAGTATTGATTATTCTAATCCAAGAACATGGTATATCTCCATCTGATTGTGTCATCTTTCATTTCTTTCATCAGTGTCTTATGGTCTTCTGAGTACAGGTCTTTTACCTCCTTAGGTAGGTTTATTCCTAGGTATTTTATTCTTTTTGTTGCAGTGGTGAATGGGATTGTTTCCTTATTTCTCTTTATGATCTTTCGTTGTTAGTGCATAGGAATGCAAGAGATTTCTGTGCATTAATTTTGTATCCTGCAACTTTACCAGATTCATTGATTAGCTCCCATAGTTTTCTTGTGCCATCTTTAGGATTCTCTATGTATAGTATCATGTCATCTGCAAACAGTGACAGTTTTACTTCTTCTTTTCCAATTTATATTCCTTTTATTTCTTTTTCTTCTTTGATTGCCATGGCTAAAACTTCCTAAATTATGTTGAATAATAGTGGTGAGAGTGGGCACCCTTGTCTTGTTCCTGATCTTAGAGGAAATGCTTTCAGTTTCTCACCATTGAGAATGATGTTGGCTGTGGGTTTGTCATATATGGCTTTTATTATGTTGAGGTAGATTCCCTCTATGTCCACTTTCTGGAGTGTTTTTATCATAAATCAGTGTTGAATTTTGTCAAAAGCTTTTCTGCATCTCTTGAGATCATATGGTTTTCCTCCTTCAATTTGTTAATATGTTGTATCACATTGATTGATTTGCATATATTGAAGAATCCTTGCATCCTTGGAATAAATCCCACTTGACCATGGTGTATGATCCTTTTAATGTGTTGTTGGATTCTGTTTGCTAGTATTTTGTTGAGGATTTTTGTGTCTATATTCATCAGTGATATAGGTCTGTAATTTTCTTTTTTGTAGTATCTTTGTCTGGTTTTGGTATCAGGTTGATGGTGGCCTCATAGAATGAGTTTGGGAGTGTTCCCTCCTCTGCAATTTTTGGAAAGTTTGAGAAGGATGGGTGTTAGCTCTTCTCTGAATGTTTGATAGAATTCCCTGTGAAGCCATCTGGTCCTGGACTTTCGTTTGTTGGAAGATTTTTAATCACAGTTTCAATTTCATAACTTGTGATTGGTCTGTTCATATTTTCTGTTTCTTCCTGGCTCAGTCTTGGAAGGTTATACCTTTCTAAGAATTTGTCCATTTCTTCCAGGTTGTCCATTTTATTGTAATAGAGTTGCTTGTAGTAGTCTCTTATGATGCTTTGTATTTCTGCAGTGTCCATTGTAACTTCTCCTTTTTCATTTCTAATTTTATTGATTTGAGTCCTCTCCCTCTTTTTCTTGATGAGTGGCTAAAGGTTTATCAATTTTGTTTATCTTCTCAAAGAACCAGCTTTTAGTTTTCTTGATTTTTGCTCTTGTTTTCTTTGTTTCTATTTATTTCTGCTTTGATCTTTATGATTTCTTTCCTTCTACTAACTTTGGGTTTTGTTTGTTCTTTCTCTAGTTCCTTTAAGTATAAGGTTAGATTATGTATTTGAGATTTTTCTTGTTTTTTGAGGTAGGCTTGTATTGCTATAAACTTCCCTCTTAGAACTGCTTTTGTTGCAGCCCATAGGTTTTTCATCATCGTGTTTTTGTTGTAATTTGTCTCTAGGTATTTTTTGATTTCCTTTTTGATATCTTCAGTGATCTCCTGGTTATTTAATAGCATACTGTTTAGCCTCCATGTGTTTGTGTTTTTTATGGTTTTTTCCCTGTAATTGATTTCTAATCTCATAGCATTGTGGTCAGAAAAGATGCTTTATATTATTTCAATTTTCTTATATTTACCGAGGCTTGATTTGTGACCCAAGAGGTTATCTGTCTTGTCGAATGTTCCATGTGCCCTTGAGAAGAAAGTGTAATCTGCTGTTTTTGGATGGAATGTTCTATAAATATCAATTAAATCTATGTGGTCTATTGTGTCATTTAAAGCTTGTGTTTCCTTATTAATTTTCTGTCTGGATGATCTGTCCATTGGTGTAAGTGAGCTATTAAAGTCCCCCAATATTATTGTGTTACTATCAGTTTCCTCTTTTATAGCTGTCAGCAGTTGTCTTATGTATTGAGGTGCTCCTGTGTTGGGTGCATATATATTTATAATTGTTATATCTTCTTCTTGGATTGATCCCTTGATCACTATGTAGTGTCCTTCTTTGCTTCTTGTAATAGTCTTTATTTTAAAGTCTGTTTTATCTGATATGAGAATTGCTACTCCAGCTTTCTTTTGATTTCCATTTGCATAGAATATCTTTTTCTATCCCCTCACTTTCAGTCTGTTATGTGTCCCTAGGTCTGAAGTGGGTCTCTTGTAGATACCATATATATGGGTCTTGTTTTTGTATCCATTCAGCAAGCCTGTGTCTTTTGGTTGGAGCATTTAATCCATTCACGTTTAAGGTAATTATCAATATGTATGTTCCTATTACCATTTTCTTAATTTTAATGGGTTTGTTTTTGTAGGTTCTTTTCTTCTCTTGTGTTTCCCACTTAGAGAAGTTCCTTCAGCATTTGTTATAGAGCTGGTTTGGTGGTGCAGAATTCTCTTACCTTTTGCTTGTCTGTAAAGCTTTTGATTTCTCCGTTGAATCTGAATGAGATCCTTGCTGGGTAGAGTAATCTTGGTTGTAGGTTCTTCTCTTTCATCACTTTAAATATATCATGCTACTCCCTTCTTGCTTGTAGAGTTTCTGCTGAGAAATCAGCTCTTAACCGTATGGGAGTTCCCTTGTATGTTATTTGTCATTTTTCCCTTGTTGCTTTCAATAATTTTTCTTTGTCTTTAATTTTTGTCAATTTGATTACTGTGTGTCTCGGCATGTTTCTCCTTGGGTTTATCCTGTATGGGACTCTCTGCGCTTCCTGGACTTGGGTGGCTATTTCCTTTCCCATGTTACGGAAGTTTTTGACTATAATCTCTTCAAATATTTTCTCGGGTCCTTTCTCTCTTCTTCTCCTTCTGGGACCCCTATAATATGAAAGTTGTTACGTTTAATGTTGTATCAGAGGTCTCTTAGGCTGTCTTCATTTCTTTTCATTCTTTTTTCTTTATTCTGTTCCACAGCAGTGAATTCCACCATTCTGTCTTCCAGGTCACTTATCCGTTCTTCTGCCTCAGTTATTCTGCTATTGATTCCTTCTAGTGTATTTTTCATTTCAGTTATTGTGTTGTTCATCTCTGTTTGTTTTTTAATTCTTCTAGGTCTTTGTTCTTTAATTCTTCTAGGTCTTTGTTAAACATTTCTTGCATCTTCTTGATCTTTGCCTCCATTCTTTTCCTGAGGTCCTGGATCATCTTCACTATCATTATTCTGAATTTTTTTTCCGGAAGGTTGCCTATCTCCACTTCATTTAGTTGTTTTTCTGGGGTTTTATCTTGTTCTTTCATCTGGTACATTGTCCTCTGTGTTTTCATTTTGTCTGTCTTTCTGTGAATGTGGTTTTCATTCCACAGGCTGCAGAATTGTAGTTCTTCTTGCTTCTGCTGTCTGCCCTCTTCACTGTGTTCTTATGATAAGAAAAAAGTAGACAACAAACCTTAGTTTAACAAAAGAAACCGAAAACTGTCTTTTCTAATTTTTATAACATATACACTTAAATATTTGGCTGTGTCGTATATGTCATTGTGTTTTACATTATGACTTATGTGGAACTCCCTAATCAAATATTTGGTGTTAAAAGAGGAAAGGCAGTCTTGGGCATCATTTTACATGGTTACAAAGTATTCAATATATAATTTCTAATTTGTAACATTCTTTCTAATTATAAGGGTTATATCAGTTTATTGAAGAAAATTTTAGGAAACTCAGAAAGGTATAAGGAAAGTAAAAATTTACCTGTAGTCTCCCCATTCAGAGTCTACCATAAACCGTATTGTTTATCCTTCTATATGCATATTACATATTTATATTTTTAATCAGGAAATCATTGTTATAGATGCAGTTTGTATTCTAGAGTTCCAATTACTTTCATTATGCCAGTTTTTCATCGTCTTAAATACAGCTGACCCTAGAACTACTTGGGGGTTAGGGACGCCAACCCTCTGCACAGTTACAAATTGAAGTATTACTTTACAGTGGGCTGGCCCTCTGTATCCCTGGTTCCACATCCATGGATTCAACCAACCACAGATCATGTAGTACTGTAGTATTTATTGATACAAATATGAGTATAAGTGGACCTGCATAGTTCAAACCCATGTTGCTCAAGGTTCCAGCTGTAGTCTCCAATGGTAGTACTTAGTGTTTCCATGATATTCAGCCATATAAATGTAATATTCTTTATTTAACCCTTTATTACTTAGAGATAGTTAGATACATATTATTTATATTTAGATATTGCTATTTCTGGTGAAAAATAAATTTTTGTTAAAGACAGAAATTCCAGCCTACTGCTGAAAACAGCTGATTCAAATTCTCCTTTCAGAACAAAATTGTGATTTTTGTGTTTGGGATTTCTCTAATGGTATCAGCAAATTTTGTCCAGGTTGAAATAGAATATTTAAGCATTTCATCTTCCACATCTTAGTGATTCCCATTCTTTTTTTACTCTCATAATGTTTTCTTGTATTTAGGTAGGGTTTTTTTTCCATTTACAAAAGCATTTGAAATGATAAGGAATTATAAAAGAATATTGATTCACATAAAAATGTTTATGGCATGCTATTATTAAAATGTTATAGAACAGTATGTACTATATGATACTAATTTTGTTTTTAAAGTATATATGTTGTGTATGCATATGTTCAAAGATTAGAAGAATATATGCCGAAATCCTAACAGTGGTTACTTCTTAGTGGTAGGGTTCTTCTGGGAGCATTCTGTTTTCTGGATTCTCTACAGTGAACATATTCCCAGAAGGAAAATATTTTTTAAAACATAGCTAAGTGCCATATTTTTGCAGAGCCATCAAGAATTCTATAGTTTAGTTAAAGACATTCTAGACATTCATTTAGAAAGATTTGAAAATAAATGACTATATGCAATTCAGTATAAAAGTGTATATGTAACTAAAAGGAAATATCATTGAGTAGTAGCATTAGAATAGTGTTAATGAAGAAAGTGGTGGTTTTGAGCTGAATCTTAAAAGGAAATGTACAGTTTTTTATTGGAGAAGACAGTGAGTTTATACCCTCAAAGGACAGCATCCCAAAGACATGTGTCTGGGAATGAGAGAGTAAAGAATGTGGAGAATAGTAAAGAGACTAAACTTAATCAGTATGTGATTGTTCTTTTAAAACAGAAAGTCTCTGTTTCATGTTAATGATCAGATATTTAAAAAAGAAAAGAGAAATCCTGAAGTTTGGGGAACTAAAGCATTTGTGTTTTTTAAAGAATTTCACTGTTTTAGTACCAGTTGCTCTCTACTTGAACATTATTTTTCATGGTTACAAATTATATAGTCAATGTTTATATAATTGTTTCAGTGTTAATTTTACTGAAACACTGTATTAGTTGAAAAATTTCTTTTCAGAAACTGCATAGTAAAACTTATGGTTAGTCAGTAGATATTTTAATGCCATGATACTAAATGTTAGCTCAAATAATCAGTGTTTAAATACAACTTTCTTATGTCATAGGGCTTTTGCCAAGATGGCTTCAGCTCCTACCAGCTATGGCAACACTACCACTAAACCAATGGGGTAAGTATTTTTAATAATTCTGATTGAATAAGTCTAGTACTCCAGACCATAATTGGACTTTTGTGCCTTAAAAACACAGTGTGACACTTTGGATACAGAAAGTTTTCATTGTGATACAGAAGAAATGTCAGCATGCCTTTAGCTTCCATACGTAGTTTAAATTCTGTATTTTACCTGGTATGGCTTTGTATGCTTCCTTGTTCTTAAAACATTATGTTTGGGCTTCCCTGGTGGCGCAGTGGTTGAGAGTCTGCCTGCCGATGCAGGGGACATTGGTTCATGCCCCGGTCCGGGAAGGTCCCACATGCCGCGGAGCGGCTAGGCCCGTGAGCCATGGCCGCTGAGCCTGCGTGTCCGGAGCCTGTGCTCCGCAACGGGAGAGGCCACAACAGTGAGAGGCCCACGTACCGCAAAAAAAAAAAAAAAAATTATGTTTTTCATTTTCAGAAGATACATGAAGTTTAAAAACTGTTTTTATATCAATGTTGATAATATAGACTTGAAGCTAGACACTCAAGACCTAGCTTCAAGATGGAACCAGGCATACTGCTAAATGATAGAGAGGAAATCCTCAGGGCTGGGTATGACTTCTGACTTCAGAAAATCCTGTACAGTATGTGTGGTTTTCAGAGGAGCTGAACAAAGTGATTCTAACTGCTCTTTTCCATACCATACTAGCTTCAAATTCTTAGCTTATTTTTTGGAGCTTAGAACAAAAGCATGAAACTGGAGGAAAACCGGTTTACCTACCCCGAGCTGCCAGTTTTAATGAAACAGTTTCCAAAAAGTAAAAGTACTTGGCCTAAGGCAGGGCCTTGTAAGCGCTTGGCAAAATGAATCCATCTGGCCTCACCTTCAGACAGTGCTGTGCAGGTGAGCCCACTAACTCCCTGAGAGTTACCTGGTACCTGGGAATTGCCTCAGAACTGTCCACTCCAACAGAGATTACTTTCTTTTGTTTTTGTTAAAGAAATGATTTCCATCCTGTCCATCTCTTCATTTCAGAGGGGAGTAGGACAAGATAGGAAAAATGAAAATATATTTGGAAAATTACTCTCATGCATTTAATGAAACAGACTTTCCAGTTCTTTGTCTTAAGATTTGTCTTAAGATTCTTGCTGAATCTTAAAAGCCTATTAGATTTCTTATGGATTTTGTAGTTGAGGATTTTAATAAAATGTGTTATAAGAAAACCTTGGATGATTTGAAGGCTTTCCCTAGCCTTCTTTTTTTTTAATTAATTTTTATTGGAATATAGTGCTTTACAATGTGTTAGTTTCTGCTGTGTAGCAAAGTGAATCAACTATACATATATCCTCTCTTTTTTGGATCTCCTTCCAATTTAGATCACCACAGAGCATTGAGTAGAGTTCCCTGTGCTAAACAGTAGGTTCTCTTTAGTTATCTCCCTAGCCTTCTAATATCAAAATGCAAGATTACCATTCTGTCCCACAAAGCATCCTTTGATTCCATGTGAGAGACTTTTTGAACCACAAATATAAAACCAATATGGCAAGTCATTTGTGTTATTTTTGTTGTTAAAAACTCAGACACTAAACAGTCTTCTGAGTTGAGGTAGAATTCATCAAGTATGTTGTGCTTCACATTTTTATATGATAGGTTTTGTGTATGAGGGGAGAAAGTATACAATTGCAGGATTAGGTCTAGCAGCTATGATATAGAGAACACAGTAACTTTTGACCTATTCGTAATACTTATAGACATATATGTTTTGAATATGTCAGTGTGTTTTGAACTCCTAAAGTGAGTCATCTGAATTACTATCTTTTTTTAATTGAAGTATCGTTGATTTACAATGCTGTGTTAATTTTTTCTGTACAGCAAAGTGATTCAGTTATACATACATACACATTTTTTAATATTCTAGATTACTGCCTTTAATTTATTGTTTTAACATTAAGACAATCAGGAAAGCAAGGAATTCTCTTCAGTTAATAATTTGCTTAAATACTATAGCTAAGGCTTAGCAATTAAAATGTTTATATTGAGGGCAGCTCTCAATTTTTATATTTTATTAATATCGACTAGTCAGAAAGTTTTATTACTATTTTATTGTTAAATAAAATTGTGGCAGTGATGTCCATGGAAGCAGAAATTCTCAGGTCACTTCTGTTCAGGTCACTTCTGTTTAGTAAAAACAAAGGTGGTAGGCACAGAGAGCATCAGCATATATTGTGTAATCAGACAAGTATTTTGTCTGTAACTGGAGAGATAATTTGTACTTAGTGCAGTCCTCTTCTTTTGCACCTAGTCTCTTATCACGAGTCATGAATACAGGATCACAATTTGTGATGGAAGGAGTGAAGAACCTGGTATTGAAACAGCAAGTAAGTACAATTGTTAGAAAACACACTGGTAACTTTTGAATATAAATGTTGGCAGGTTGATTGCTCAGAAAGAGCAGCTTCTACATATATTCAAGTACAAATATTAGGAATAAAATAAAATCAAGGGGTCCTTTACTGGTATATTTAAGGATGTGAGGGTGTTTTACAGGTATAGTTCACAACTCTGTAATTTTATGCTTTTTTTTTTTTTAATTTGCTAATTGGACTTTACTGACATTTTGATTTCCTTTAACTATTATCAGGTCTGTGAAAGTATATTAATTGAAAATAAATGAACTTAACCTTAGAATAATGAACTGTTACAAAAATGCATATCATTTAAGTTTTAACATATATTAGAGAATATTAATAAACTAATAGCCTTAATAGTTTAAAAGCCTGTGTAAATTAAAATAAAAATATTTTAAGTAGAATATATGTTTTGAAATAATGTAACTATAGCTTGATTTCATACTTCATTTTGGAATAACAGTCTTAGTTTTAAACATAAGACTTTTTTTAATGACTTTTGTATTTTTGTTGTTTTCCTGTTATTCTTATATATCGATATTTCTGCTTCAGAGTCATCATTAATTGATTTGGTTTCAAACTGGACTTGTTTTTAACTTTTTGTTATGGAAATTTTCAAATACACGTTAGTATGTCAAATACTCCTGAGCCCTTCACCAAGCTTCAATACTTAACATCGTGCCATTCTTGCTTCATCTTCCCCACTTATATTTTTTTATTTGATTTATTTTTAACTGGGATATTTTAAGGCAAATCTGAGATATAATATTTCACACATAAATACTACAGTTTGTAGTGAGAAGGATTTTAAAGGCCAAATTAAGAAAAGAAACAGAGTTAATTATCTGTTATTCAGATCTGAATATTAAGTGTTTACTTACTTGTTTTCAGAATAAACTAGATCTTTTGTTTCTCTGAACTTCTTCCACACTTTTTATCTTTCTTATGATGTTTACCTGTGGTATTTTGTATTAACATTATTTATATTTTACTTCTTTTTTTTCCAGTTTTATTGAGATACAATTGATATATATTGTTTTACTTATTGATGGCAAAGAATTTTTTCCCCCATCTTTGAATTTTCCATAGCAGTTTGCAGAAAGTAGGTATTCAATTTTTGTTTGAATAAGTGAATAAGATTTTATTGTAAAAAAACATGTAGTGTTAATAAAGAACAGTGAAAAATCCTAATTTGCTGTCTTTAACTAAAAGGCTGATTACTTCCTAACTTTCCTTCAGAGAGATTCCAGATTGCTTTATTTCCTAAGTACTTGGGAAGACTTTTTAGCTTCATTATCACTCTTAGGAATTATTTTCAGTCCTTCCCATTCTGTCTCTCTTCTGGTAAGAGGCTACTACTAAATACTTAATCCTCTTTTTTACTGGTTCACAGTACTTCCCTGAGTCAGTTTATCTTTACTCTCTTAGACTACTGAAGGTGAAGAGACATAAAAATAGGAGGTTGGGCACATTAGTGACCAACATACTGTACTTACAGTTTAACCTAGCATCTGTTAAAGAAAAAATTACTCATGACACTCATTAAAGTACAGTAAGGCAGACTTTATTGAAGGGGACCATTGAGAAAGATGTTGGGACCATCACAATGGAGTTTTGAAGTCTGGGAGAGAGATTGGGCTTAAGTACAAATACAAAAGTGGGAATTTATAGCCAAGGAGCAGGGTGTAGGGAATCAGTGGTTGGAAAATTACCAAGAGGAAATATCAGGGATAAAGGGGGATCCTGGCTAAACCAACCTAACAGGATTCTTGCTGAAGGCAGGCTAGTGTGATTAGACATCACCTGGGAGGTGGTAGAAGATGAGGAACCCGATGAGATACCGAGGGTGGTTAGATACCGAGGATGGAGGTGCTGGCTATAAACTGACTTTAGCAGGATTCTTTCTAAAATTGGACAATGCAGAGATGGACACAGAAGTCCACAGGTCGAGGCCCAGTTGAAAAAGTTCAAAGAGCCTGAGTAGAATCTCGTCTAGTAGAGAATCTTTGTCATAGCACTCTATTGATTATCAACTATGGACAAGATGATTTCATATGTGAGACAAAGGGGGAACCATCAGTTTCTAAGACTACGTCTGCCTTTTGCTAGATAGACTGGCTATTGTATAACTACGTATAGTTAAATTTAGTTTTAAGGAAAAGTACATATTTTACTTAACATGTCACTGTTAGAAGGAAATCCCAGTAGTAAGATTCCCTAAACAAAGGAATCCTTGTCACAAATAACTGATAGCATTGAGCAATTACAGGCTTTAATCTTTATTTATTTATGACTGCGTTGGGTCTCCGTTGCTGCGTGCAGGCTTTCTCTAGTTGTGGCGAGCGGGGGCTACTCTTCGTTGTGGTGCGCGGGCTCCTCATTGCGGTGACTTCTCTTTGTTGCAGAGCACAGGCTCTAGGCACACGGGCTTCAGTAGTCGTGGCACGTGGGCTCAGTAGTTGTGGCACACAGGCCCTAGAGCACAGGCCCAGTAGTTGTGGCGCATGGACTTAGTTGCTCCACGGCATGTGGGATCTTCCTGGACCAGAGCTCGAACCCATGTCCCCTGCATTAGCAGGCGGATTCTTAACCACTGTGCCACCAGGGAAGTCCTTGTAATCTTTTAAATGATCAAATTTACTTTTTGAACTTATTACCTTAGCGTCACATGATATACATCCCCAAATGATGCCTGTAAGAAGGGTCTAAAGTGATCGACTTAAATATTTTACTGTGCTAACACAACAGTATGTTTTATTTAAAGTTAAGTTTATAAAATATAAAAACAGATTATCCTCTGTGACCTCAAATCCTTTTGCTTTTCTTAACATTGCAAATAACATACTGCTTTGATATAGGCAGTTTCTCACTTACAGAAGTAAAATTTGAAATGACTGGTGGTTACCTCTTTCTATATCACATTTCTATCACCACTGCTAAGAGAGCCAGGCCAGTTTTTTAAATAGATGTTAATAAGACTTTTTAGGAAATATTTATTGATTTGGGGGACACTGGTTATTGATTGGGGGATAGTGGTTCATTATATATTGTGAAGTAAAAATAAAAGTCATTATAAAACAGTAAATTCAATATGGTCTTTTTGTTTTTGTTTAAAAAAAGAAAAAAATAGAAGATACTCAAGGATATATAACTAGGTTTTAAATGTTAGTTTTTCTAGGTGGGAGTGTTCACCTCTGATTAATTCCATATGATAAATTATTAGACTTCAATTATGGAATCAAAAGAATGAACATTTCTAATTGTTCTTAGTAAATGTTACCAAATTGCTGTCCAGAAAAGTTGTACCAATTTGCAGTGATTTACAGCACCTGTTTCTCTATATCCCGCCCAGACTTGGACCTGTGTGCATGTGTATGTGTGTAATCTTTGTAAATTTAATACTTTTAAAAAGTCTCTTGTTCTAGAAATATTTAAACTCATAGAAAGCCATTTTTAAAGTTACACAGTCCTAACGTTCTAAAATTTAGAGGAACTGCTACAGGTAGATATAGGGCAGGTTGGGAACTGAAAAAAATGTCAGAGAAGAGACTGGAAAAGATGAATTCTTTGTTTCACACTTGTAAAATTCTGTTTAATTCATGCCTCTTAAGTCTCTAAGTATTTGTTTCGATTTTTTATCTGAATAAACATTTTAAGCTATAAAAACATTAGATAGAATAAGATGTCTTGTCATGTCCAGTTTTCTAGGTCACTTATAAGAGCCTTTTATACTTTTTTGTTTCTTGGGCAGCATAAGTTTTATGTATCACAAGTATTAGCTATCACATAAAACCGTTTGAATGATATTCGCAGATTTGAAATATACTTATGTGAGGATAATTGTACAAGAACGTGATGATGAATAATGTAGTACTGTGTTGCATATTTCACTTTCTTTGGCTTGTTTGCTTAAATAATCACTCTTTTAAAAATGAATTAACAACAAATAAATTGCAAGCAGTGGAATTCAGTAGATTAAAAAAGACTTAAAAGATATATCACCTAATTGCAATGTATAGCCCTTATTAACATTATAATTTGAACAGTGAAACTGTAAGAAATAAATTTATGGAGCAGGAAAATTTTGATACTGACTAGATATTGAGCTGTATTAAAAATATTTGCTGATTATTTTAGGTGCGATAGTAGTGTTATAGGGGTTTTTTTTTCTTTTAGGAGTTCTTATATTGTGGAGATATATATACTGAAATATTTATTGCTAAAATGATTTGATACTGGGAACTTGTTTTAAAACAGCCTAGGGAGTGGGGAGTGAGAGTATAGATAAAATAAGAATTTGCCATGAGTTGATAATTGTTGAAACTGAATGATGGAAATTGATGTGTTTTATTGGGTCCAGGTAATCCTGTTTCTTGATTTTATTGCCATTAATATGCTATGGTTTTGGGAAAAAATACCACTTTATATATTTTATTCTTTCCTCATCTGTAAGATGTGGATGTTGGATTCACTCTGTAGATCCCTTCTGATTTATAATTTTTAAATTTTGGAAATAGATGATCCATCCTATTCCCCTTCCTCCTATCTACTTCACTGACAACTTTCCAATATCCGCATACTCCATCTTATTCTTTACTTGGCTAATACAGTCTTCCAGATAAGTGTTCTCTTCAAGAAGGTACACATACTGCTTTTCATTCTTCAGGACTTTGATAATCAAGACAGCAGCGACTCTTGTCCCAACTTCACTGCCTAGTTCATCGTCAGAGTATCATCCCAAATCCAAGGCTACCCGGGGTGGGGCAGGGGCGGCGGGGGGCGGGGGGGAGTTGGAAATAGTCACCATAGACCAGATGGCAATATAGGGCAACAAGTGGCTAATCCTAGGAGAATTAGAGGGGAAAAATGTTTTTAACTGTTTTGGATATAGGGCTGTATTATGTTTTTTAGATTGTCTGTTTTTTAATTTCTTTGCATATTTTATTTTAATTTTGTTTTTAAGCAATTATGCCATCAGAGACAAAAATTAACATTGTTTTTATTTAAACTTTTCCAGTGACTAAAATCATAAAACGTGACTATGGTCATAAAACTATTAAGGATTTTTAGAAATTAATTTCTCACTGTATTTTTTTTCTCCCAGTAATATTTCTAGTTCATATATTTGAAATTTGAACATCTTGGAAATAGTGATCCTTAATTTAGGATATTCACATGTATGGGATTCTGTCTCTCAAATCTAAATAGATATAGAGGCTTTCTACTAATAAAAATTTAGTTAGTAACCTAGACAATAATATTTTTCATTTTATTTCTGAAACAGTTTCTAAAAACAATGAAATATATGCTTGGGAATTTTTAAAATAATGGGCTTTCATTTGATTAAATTTCATTTATACCTCTGTTATTGAGGTACACAATTTTTTTGTGTCTTTAAAGATGAGTGAACAGACCGTTTGTTGAGCGAAGAAAATTGTATGGTTTTGTTCTGCTGTTTTCTCTCTGTTAGCTGCCACAGTTCAGTTTTTTCAATTAGTAGAACTTAGTTATCTTAGATATTATCAATATAAAATTCATTTTAAAATGATTAACTTAAGTCTTCATATAGGCCAGATAGAGCATTAGTTGATGACAGAGCTCTCAGAAGTTGTTTCCTGAAGTACTCTTTCTTAGGCCTTTAAAGACATTATGTATTTCCTTTATCATTCTCTACACTGCAAGTTTTCCTTAATGTGTGACAGTGTGTGAATTATTGTGTGGTGTGGCAGTGGTAGATGACTCTTTTGGTGTTATCTGTTTGTAAAGACCAAACAAAAACATAAAGAATCGTCTCTGGGCTCTTAAACTTCTGAACTGTACTGCTAGAAAGAAATTTTTCTTGTGTTATTTAATGACCTATTCACTAGCAGGCTTATCTTCAGATACAGCAGAGATATGAAATGCCAAGTAAAATTTAACTGTACCTTTTAGAAAAATCTTACTTTTATACTAAATGAAATATTCAAATTTCCAGTTATTTTCACAAATACAATAAAAGTAATATGACTCATATGGCTTTATCAATTATATAAAATCTTTTCTGAACTTTTCTCCATTGCACATATCTAATACCATAGTACAATTCAGAGAGCTAAACGGAGAATTCAAAGTAAATAGAGGGGCTTCCCTGGTGGCGCAGTGGTTTAGAGTCCGCCTGCTGATGCAGGGGATACGGGTTCGTGCCCCGGTCCGGAAAGATCCCACATGCCGCGGAGCGGCTAGGCCCGTGAGCCATGGCCGCTGAGCCTGCGCGTCCGGAGCCTGTGCTCCGCAACGGGAGAGGCCACAACAGTGAGAGGGCCGCGTACCGCAAAAAAAAAAAAAACGTAAATAGAGAAATGGATATAAAATTAATTTTAGTAAAATGTTATAATTTATAATGTTGCCTTGCTCCAGAATTCTTTTTATTGTTCCTGTTATGTTGCAAAGTACTTCATCTTTTGTTGGTGTTACTTAGAACAAATTTGTAACTGTAGTATTTTCTTTTGAAAGCATTTTTATAGATTTAAATCTGTACCCAGTTATTCTTTAGAGAAAGTTATGGTTTAGACTTACATTCTTAAGTGAACAAACTCAAGTTTATTTGAAACAAAACTTAAAAGGTAAAATTTTGAGCTCTCTTTTTCAAATTCTAAATAGAATTCAGGAAGTACATTCAGTCAGCTTGAACATTTGGTGCTTGTGTTTATATTAAGAAGTTCCTGGCCAACAAAAATATCAGAGAATAATGAAATAGCTTTAATTTTACTTGCCTAAGATTATCTTGAAAGATTTTTACTTGCCAATCTAAAGAAAGGAAAAGGAAAAAGAAATGCGTATTTTCTGCCTGGGCAAAGCAGCATTTTCCTTAGTGATGGTCCATTTTAGTAACAATAAAATGTTTTATGACCTACAGAAAGTAAAACTTGTAAAATAGTAATGTGTTATCTACAGTTATTTAAATAATGAGATTTAATGTTGCCTCTGTTGTATGAAATCTCTAAGATACAAAACTATTCTTTCCAGAATATTCTGTACAGTTCACAAAGGAAATATCAGTTCAAAGTGGGCAGAATACCATCCCAGTAGGAAGGTACTTTGAATAGGCATAATAATCACTTAGTAAATTTTCTGTACCCAATGTGTTGTTATGTTCAAAATAATGGTTAAAATGGTCAGATTGAAACATAGCAATAGTATTTCATATCCCCATGCATGTAAGCATGTCAAGGGGCAATCTTCTGTCAACACCAGTGTTATACATTTTATGTTCAAAGTGGAATGTGTTTTGTAAGAAGATAATATAGTATGTCATTGAAAATTTGGAATTTATCCCAGGCAAAATTAAAGCGGTCAATAAAGTTGTGTGTGCATCCATTTCCCCATTTTTTCAAAGAACACAAGTATCTTATTGGCTAGAAGAATATACATTAAAAATGAAAAAACTCTGTTAGGTCATTTAATCTCATATATTTCTGCAAACTTAAAGTACTATTTTTTAAATAAACAAATCTGCAGAAAGGAAATGAAAAAAAGGGGGTGGGGATTCTTACTCAATTAAAAGCTTACAATTACGGGTGTTAAAAAGCAGACATCCAACAAAGTAAAAAGCCCAAATATGTATTTGTACTAAAACCTGGATACACCTACACATTTTTAAAAATTACGTTTTTTCTATGGAACCTTGAATAATGCCAAGGGTATTTACAACTATGACACCATTCACAGAATACTTAATCTTAGAATGTGTTTAATTGAAAGGTAAGCATACTGAACTATAGAATGATTAGGTTGTTTTGCTACTAGAGAAGAATTTTGGTTTGTTATTTCTTCTGATATTTAACAAAATACTCACTGATCTCTTCCACAGAATCTACCTGTTACTCGTATTTTAGACAATCTCATGGAGATGAAGTCAAACCCTGTGAGTAACATATAACACTGTACTTGTAAGTTCTTGAACATACCAGACTATATACAAAAAGTGATAAACTCAGAGTTTGTTGTGGGCTTAATCACAGCAGACTACATGCTGGAAAGGAAAGAGTCCATGTTCTCAAACAGCCTTTTTTAACCATTATCACAGATAAATGGGAATTGGTTTCTCAGCTGCTACATCACTCTGGCCAGCTTTCATCCAAAGTAAATGTAGATTATATCCTATATATGTCCTAAGGAGCAAGTTTCTATAAATAAAAAAGAACTAGTGAGCATCAGTTGGTGTACTATAAAGAGTACCAGGTCAGTTTAATTTTATGAAATTAAATTAGGAGAGGAGTGCATAGTAAAAATTTTAAGCGCATGTATTCAGATGGCACCAAGTTCTTTGGGGCTGAAAGGTAAATTGAGAGAGAAATTGATGAAGAGATAAATGGGTAAATAAATATGAGCATTTACTTAAAGAATGGGTTTTCAAGCTATCTGTTTATAATTCAAGAAAGGAATGTAAAAATCATCACAATCTGTTTCATAAAAGAGCCCATCCTGTTACTGTGGCAACTAGAAATAGAGTGGTTATCTGGAATAGAGAAAAGCCGCATGATCAAAACCCTCATTTGGGCTGATCTGGATCACTATAGACTTGGCATCAAGACTTAGGATACCAGGCTGAGAGAGAGAGTGAGAACAGAATCTTCAGTTAAATATGTCATTATTTTGTAATTGTTAAAACATTATTATAACATTAAAGGAAATTAACAAAAACAAATTTAAAAATCTGTCCATGTGAAAACAAAGATATAGTGTTATAAAAAAGCCCAAAAAGGGGCAATTACAGTTATGAAAGGAATGAGAGAATTGTCTATAATGATAAGCTAAAAAGGATTGGATTCTTCTATCTGGGAATCAATATAGAGAAAGTGGTATACAATGTAGTAAAAATAGATTTATTACTACATCCTAGAATATATGAAGAAGGAATGCTTCTTGAAAAGCCTGAGAGAAGTATGATTTATGATTAATTGTCTTATAGACTACTACTTCATAATAGGCAGTAAATTTCTGGAAGATATTATCCCAAACAATAGTAAAGATTAAAAATATAAACAAATGCAAAACTTTAGACACCATATCCACAAGGGGTTAGGCAAGTTCAGGATATTTTGTTGCTGTCCCTAATCTCGAAGTCGAGATGATGGATAAGGACAATAATAATGATAATAGCTAACATTTATTGTGCATTTCTTTAGCCAGGAACCAGTCAAAACATTTTTCATATAGCTCATTTAATCCTCATTCGAACCTTCTAAGAAAAATACTATTTTTTTAAATTATTCTCATTTTATAGACGAAGAAACTGTGGCACAATTAACTTGCCCAAGGACACACAGCTAATAAATGGCAGAGCTGAACAGGCCACATTTTTCACCACTGTGCTATATTGATTAGGGCAAGAGCCATGCCCTTCGTAGAATCATAGAACTTTAGAGTTTAATGAAACTGTAGAATCTTAACTGTGAAGGAGAGGAAACCAAGAGATATTGTGACGTTTCCCAAGGCACACTATTTTTAATAACAGAATTGGAACCAAAAACCCACTACTTCTGAATTCCTGCCTACTACTCATTCCAACATATACACACCTTCCACATATCTGTCATAGACATACAGATGGCTAAATTATGGGTCTTATTCAGATGTTTCTCCAAGTTCTGTAAGTTCATTTATCAGTTCTATTGACTTTGACTTTATAACTGAAGGCACATTACTACAGATATTTTTTAATTAATTAGAAAAAGTAAAATTTTTCAGCTTTGAAAGCATTTTTTCATCCATCTGCTGGATGAGACAGATGCCTGCTCCCTCTCTTATCCCTGTCTTTTTCCCATATTGACAAATTGATTTGGAGGCTTTGAAGAGATTAACAAAGTGTACTAAGTTAGACCTGACTAGTCATCTTGAATATATCGTATCTCAAAGGCTTTAAAATGCTATAAACTAATTCTAGATGAATTCTTATCACTAACGTTTATTAAGTGTTCTTTGATTTGTCTTGATTGGATATAATGAAAGAAAGGGATTAGGCAAGATATCAGGTAAATTTCATCTTCCCTTGTACATCTGGCTAGTAGTAGTTTCCTAGAGCAAAGTGTTGAAGGATTATGGCACTGCCTTTGGGTTCAGGGAGAGTTCTGTGATTGATTAGCATCGTCCACCATTGAATGCAGGACTAGGTAGTGGCAACAATGCATGGTTTGTCATTGATCACGTTTGGGTAGGTTCATCCAGAAAAGAACCAGATAACATTTCAGAAAAGAATGAGTTCCTTTGGCTGATTGTACCATGGAGGGCAAAGTAGGCAGAGATTAGGAAGTGACTACATTATAAACAGTAAAGCAGTACTTTCCAGCTCCTTTAATATCAAGAAGCTAGTTTCCAATATAGTATGGAGGTCAGCAACCCCTTATCCACAACTTCTGAACTCCAAAGAGTTCTGAAAACTAAGAGATTTTATATAACTCATTTGGTGACAAAACCTAACCTTAACTCAAGTTGAGGTTCTTCGTACTTTTGATTTATCCTACTTTATGTTAATATTCATCTATTTAGCTCCAGAAATATTAACGTGTTAGATGATGGGGTGCTGCCCTCTAGGAATATTATATTATATATAGTTTATGCATATTATCTATATGCAATTTTTTAAATTCAAAATTCCAAAATACATCTAACTGCAGAGGTTTCAATTATGAGAGATTGTGAACCTGTTTTAGGTATTCTGGACATTCAGTAAAATCATAGACATATAATAATAATATAATAAATTCTAAAAGCAAGAATAAGTACATTAGGTTATAAAACAGGTATATTATTTTTCTTACTTTTTTTTGAAGTATAGTTGATTTTACAGTGTTGTGTTAGTTTCAGGTATACAGCAAAGTGATTCAGTTATATATATATATTCTTTTTCAGATTCTTTTCCCTTATAGATTATTGCAGAATATTGAATATAGTTCCCTGTGCTATACAGTAGGTCCTTGTTAGTTATCTATTTTATATATAGTAGTATTCTTTTGTTAATCCTAAACTCCTAATTTATCCCTCTGCCCCTTCCCCCCCTTGGTAACCATAAATTTGTTTTCTATGTCAAAACAGGTGTATTTTTGAGAAGCAATACGCATAGTGGTTAAGAACTGGGGCATTGAAACTAGACTACCTGGGTTCAAATCCTAGAGTTCCCACACTTACTTGTCATGTGACTTTAGGAAAGTTAAAATAACTTCTCTATACCCCAACTTGCCCATCTGAAAAATAGGGATAATAATAACTACCTCATAGGTGATAGGGGATTATGTAATTTTACTTAGAACAACGTTTAACACATAGTAATTGCTCGGTAAATGTTGATGGTGGTTACCCACTCTACCAAATTAATAGATTCATTAGTAGATTCATCAGGTATTCTTAAAATAAGCCAAACTTGAACTTTCTAAAGAAAAATTCCATAGTCATGGTAAAGTTCTCTTTTTTTTTTTAATAGGAAACTGATGACTATAGATATTTTGATCCCAAAATGCTGCGGGGCAATGACAGGTAAGCAGCTCTTGTCTTGTATAATTTGTTGTAGGTTTCCCCACCCC
The DNA here is from genome assembly GCF_059928025.1 of Delphinapterus leucas. Lineage (NCBI taxonomy): Eukaryota > Metazoa > Chordata > Mammalia > Artiodactyla > Monodontidae > Delphinapterus > Delphinapterus leucas. The sequence continues at coordinate 114,254,520 of NC_143130.1, forward strand.
CACCAAGAACGGAAATAACTTTACTGATTTTTTGTTATAAATCAGTAACTGCTTATTATTAAAAATTCAAACTATATAGAAAACTGGTAAGTAAACAGTATGTATAATCTCTTTACCCAGAAGTAATCACTGGTAATTACACCTGACACTTTGATGCTTTTCCTTCCAAGTGTAACATGCAAAAAAATACATTTAGATGTTTGTTGTTTTTAATGAAATGATGAGGGTATTACATACTGTGTGTGGGTGAAGAGAATTTGGATAATCTGTGTGTTTTTAAATGAATATTCTTATTGACCAAATGAAAAGATGGGAGCTTTATGTTGGATACCAGTTGTTGGCTTTTTATTTAACTGGTCCATAAAATCTAAGCCCCTGGGAATCATTGCTGTGAATACTTCCTTATAGCAATGAAACATTCTGCAAATAATTTATATACTTTATGACAAACATGGTATGGTAAGGTATTTGTTAACTTTATTTTGGATATTATTTTTTAAGATTTAATCCATGGTGGTATGAAGAATAGCCTACAAGATACAGAAAAAGAATAGGCAGAATTAGGAGGGAAAAACCTTCCTGGAGGGATGGTCTTTAGCACCAAAACTTGGGTGAAGCTTCTTTATTGCCTATACCCTATGTTTGGGATCTTTAGAACTTTGTCTTTGCTCTATCCCAAGTTTTCACATCTTTGTAGGTAGTCAGAACAGATAATCTAGTCACTAGAAAGTTGATTATTAGATTGTTTTGGTAACCTAAAAGATTCTTTTTTGTGAACTTATCAGAAGCACTACCAAAGTTACAAAAGAAGCTGCTGGTAGCAACTGCAGCTGGCAAGAAAGAATTTGACAAAGAATAAATTATAGAAGGGAGAGAATGAGGAGTGACAACTAATGGGTATGGGGCTTCTTTGGCGGGTGATTAAAATGTTCTGAAATTAGACAGTGGTGATGGTTGTACAACTCTGCAAATATTCTAAAAACCAGATTGTACACTTTAAAATGGTGGATTTGCAACTCTTGATGTTCTCGAGCTTACAATTTTTCCTTCCTTGTATTTGCATCAGTAGATATATTTTGCATTTTAGAAACTTCTGAGAAATTCTTTTAATCTTCCCTATAGTTTATGCATGATAATGAGGAGGAATATTAGCATTGATAAGACAGTGAAACACAGTTTCATTTTTTAATAGACTCAGCCTTCTCTTGAGCTGTCTCATCACAATTAGATCTTGGTTTTTAATAACTAGTAATGCTGTGCTATTTAAGTCTTACTTCTCCTCATCTCATGTCTACTCTTAGAGGAACTTAAAGCACTCTAGAAGGAAGTTTGTGAGGCATTTCTGTCAGGGCAGCTACTGGCTCCTTCTATGGAATATTGACACAGGCCACAGAAATGAGGAAAAGATGGAACTGTGGAATCAGCCTGTGAATAATTGAGAGGTTATAATAGCTCTCTCCCCTTGGTTGAGATTTTCAAAAATGGCTTGTGAGGAAAACCTAAGTTATCTTTGTAAAGCCTATTTTAGCACTCAAAACAAATATATATTTGACTCACAAAAGCTTTGAAAATTGTGTTTATTAAAAGATCTCTTTGACACCAAGAAAGTATTTTTGAAATATGTTACAAATATATAAATATGTAATTAATATATAAGTATTAAAAAGCTATAGCAAAATACACATCCCTTCTTCCATCCCCTCTTTGCTTCCTAAATTGTTATCCTTCCCATACATGTGTTTGCATAGTTTTTTCACAAATGTAGATACCCACAAACTGTAATCTGTTGAGTATGGTAAAAATTTTACATAATTTACCGCTAAAGTATATATTTTATTAATTCACCTTATACCCAGATTTCCACTCCTCGTGGGAACTGTTGCTCAGTCTTTCCTTTTCCCTCTCAGTCTTCTCCTAGAATTTTATTTTGAAGTCAACAAGTTGTCCCATTCCCTTTTAGACACTGAGATATGTACTTCATCTAGCTGTTCCTCTGAATCCCACTTCACTGCCTGGCTCAAAGAAGGTGAAGGAAGAAGAATTGTAAATACATAGCTAATAGTGCGTGCGTGTGTCTGTGTGTTTCCCATGCCTATTTTATCCTTAAGTGAAGCTTTGGGTGAAATTTTCGTGTGTGTTTTTTGTTGTTCTTACAGCTCAGTTCCAAGGAACAAAAATCCATTTCAAGAGGTAAGTTCATATAAAAATCCTCTGTCCCTGAAATGGAAGGATGAAAGGTAACCAAGCAGTCTTGAAGAATATCTTTGTCCTAAACATAGCTTTATGATGGTTACTGTATGGCAGTCTTGATAAATCCAATTCCATGTACTTAAGATTCTTTATAAATGACAAATTCAAAAATAACTTTTGGAAAAAGCCCTTTGGATTTATTTGGTATTGTTTAATTGAAGGATGAAGTTTATTTTCTTCAGAATTGTTTCTGAAAAATCTCCACTTCATTTTACTACTCAATAGAAATTAGAAATTTATAAATTTATAGACTTTTCTAAGAAATAAATTTCTTTATAATTGAAGTAGCATCAGGCACTTAGGTAAAAAAAATACTAGCTAGCAAGGGATCACATCCTAAGTTGTGGAATGGGCTCCAGACTAAACCTCATGTTTGAGAGTTAAAATACTGTTTTAACTATTTCTTTTAACTTACCTATTTTTTTTCTGTTTGCATTTTTAGGCAATTGTTTTTGTGGTGGGAGGAGGCAACTACATTGAATATCAAAATCTTATTGACTACATAAAGGTACATTTGACCTTTATATTCTTTTATCATTTGAGGTTTCACAGTTGTTCCATGTCTTTAACATACTAACATTCTCTGGTGGCTCCCCTGATTCTTACATAACCCCTTTTCTAGAGGTAGTTTAAAAATCCAGCAGATAGGGAAAAATGCCCATATGTTCATTGTTTTCCTGTCACATTTCTGGCCTAAAATTTTACTTGATTTGGAAAATAATGTACCTTATTGATGTAATGTACTTTGCAGCTATCTTATTTTGACTTTAAATGTTTAGATACCTCAAATAAGCCCCTGTTCTAAAAATGTCTCCCTTGGTGAGATGATTTACTGAACCCCATTTACCTGAATAACAAGCACTTTTCTCTCATCTTATTGACCTAAGTCAGCAACATACTTCAAACAAACCTGGAATGTCTGCTTTTTCAGCAAACAGGTTCTTTAGAGGTAGGACGTTAGAAGTGGTGTGCTCTTCAAAACTGACAGCAGCAGGGAGTGACAGACAACTAAGCAAAAGAATATGAAGGGAAGGGTATAACTTGAAGAGCAAAAACACCATTTAAAAGGTAGAGGCAACAGAACTAGTGATTGTTGCAATGACATTTTGTAATCTTCATTTAATTCACTTAATATTGAATAATGATTATTCCTTATGTCCTGTATTACATAAGACTTCAATAAAGGTAGAGGTTTTGGTACAGCAGGAGAAAAAAATACATAGGCAGATGTCACAGAGCTTCAAAACCACCAGGTACCTCCAAGGATCCTAGCTCAGTTGCACATAACATGCTTCAGAATGTGAACCACCACTAAGATCTATACCTTGGTCTCAGGGGAGCATCCATCTTATACTAGGAGAGGTCTTTTATACCCCTCTCTGTTCATATAGCCAGAATCAGGCTGCATGACTAGGCTCAAAGGCAAAAACCAAGGGAACATAACAGAAACCAGGTGTAAACCATCAATCTGTACAATTTTTAAACAGTGCTGACAAACTAGTGCAAGTTGTCCCTTGGTCTATCTGTGAACCTTGGGCAGGACTATATTAATCTATTCCATTCGGATTTGGCCAAGGGTCAACAACATGATTGGTTCCAGGTGTGTTCCCAAGGATAAACACAGGGTTACAACAGACCAGCTGAAATTAATCCTGTACTTATACCCCATCCTTGGTTAAGCTTTCTTAATTACATTTGTCAGCATTCTTTCTGCTTTTTTCTTTTACATTATAGGACAGAAAAACAGGAAGGATAAAAACCAAAATACTAACAAATACTAACCATTTGTTATACCTGAAATGCAGGTATAACTTTAAAGAAACATTGCAGTTTACCAGATATTCCAGTGCAAACTTGTTTTTAATCATGTATAGGCCTCACAACTCTTACCTCTCTCCACCACAGAAATTTTAATTTTGTGAAATGTATTAATAAGTTGAATCAATGTAACAATTAATTGTTTATTAACTAAGTCTAGTTCTTTCTTTGATCAATCACCTCCATCAGAACAACATCAGGGTTATCAGTGGTAGATATGTAAGCCCACCAAGTTATTCTTTACTTGGTTTCAGGTTACAAAATATTTTTTTTACCTTGATTATTACCCTCCACCCACCAAAACATGGTGTATAGGTAGTAGGGCACATGATACTGTGACTCATCAGGCATGTAACAGGTATTTTATGTCCCTGTATCCAGCCACCTTTCATAACAGATCATCACTCAGGTTCATATTTACACAATGGTCTTTGGCTCTTTTGTTGAACAGATTCTTTTGTACGCCTTTGAGCAGCACCAATATCCTAATTTTGCCTCCCAAAAGGGGTCCTCTGGAATATACAAAACCTGTAAAATGAGAATACGTAAAACAAAAGGAAGCATTAGAATTATTCTAGGTGTTTATCCCCTAGATGTTATTGGCATCATCAAAACATAGCACGTGAATAAGCCCAGATTAAATCCTTCATAAACCTTCCAGAACCCATCTTGGACCTTCAGCTTCAAATAAAGGAGGCTATTTCTGCAGGTGTTATGGGCATCTATAAATATAGGTAAGAGTATTATTCTCTTGCTCTCAGCCTCTTGCAAGGTACCAAGATAATATTAGCTTTTTTTTTTCTTTTTTTGGTATTATTTACTTATTGGTTACATTCCTGAGAATCAAGACTTCTCCATCGTCCATGTGTCATTAATTCTTACCCAGAATTTGGCCCTTGGTTTAGAAGACGATCAGATTCAGCAAGACGCCTGATCCATAGAGCTGGCAACAGTATGAGATTGGCCAGTACTTTCCCCTTTCTTCATTCCCAGTCATAGGAGGCAGGTTGGATAAGTGTGAGCTTATAGGACTGTGTTATCCACTGGTTAGTACAGATGCAGAAACTATTAATCCCAGTTTACACAGATGAAAAGAAGAAACATCACATTCCATCATTCCTCAGACAGATTTAGAGGTATTGTCTTGATGTCTTGTTTGCAGTTAATCCTTTCTTCAGACCTTATAAATGTGATTCATGTCCCTGTACTACAGGATCAGGCAGAGACAAAGAAACATTTTTAGAAATGCAGGAGAAATTTTTAGTGGTTTCTGTGTTACTACCCCACTTCCTCCCTCCCCTGTTTCTCCTACAGTATCTCAACAGCCTCTTCGCTGTTGATTCCCCCTTTAATTAAATGCCTGTTATGTTTTAACACACATTCTGTCATGCAAGCCACTCTTTCTGTCTCTTATTAGAAAGAGATGTGCCTAATTTAGAAAGTAGATGTTTCAAGTTTCAGTTTTCAGTCAGTCCACTACTTTGTGTTTGGTAAGGTATATGATGTCGGTCTATTGTGTATGCTTCTTAGCATGCTGTTGAACTGCACCTGCAGCAAAATGGGTTTCTTTGTCAAGTGATGTATATAAAGGAAGTCCAAATTGAAACAGTTTCTGCTGTGATGTTAAAGGTGTTAAAGGTATTTGCTTTAGTCACCAGGTGTATAAGTCCAAATCCAAAATGAGTGTCTATTCTGGGTAAAACCTATTGCTGTCCACCTGGAACCATAGGTAATAGGCCAGTGTAATTCTATGTAAACATGTATTTGGAATTGCTGGGTCATAATAACTGTGTTTAACCATGTGAGGAACTGCCAGATTGTTTCCAAAAATAATGTAAAATGCACCATTTTACATTCCCACCAGCAGTGTATGAGGGTTCTGATTTCTCCACATCACTGCCAGGACTTATCTGACTTTTTTTTGTGGTACGCGGGCCTCTCACTGCTGCGGCCTCTCCCGTTGCGGAGCACAGGCTCCGGACGCGCAGGCTCAGCGGCCATGGCTCACGGGCCCGGCTGCTCCACGGCATGTGGGATCTTCCCGGACTAGGGCACGAACCCGTGTCCCCTGCATCGGCAGGCAGACTCCCAACCACTGCGCCACCAGGGAAGCCCTATCTGACTTTTTGATTTTGGCTGTACTAGTGGGTGTGAAGTGGTGTCTCATTGTGGTTTTGATTGCATTTCCATGATGACTTAAATGATGTCAAGCATCTTTTCATGTGCTTATTGGCCATTTATATATCTTCTTTGGAGAAATGTTTATTGAGATCCTTTGCCCATTTTTAATTGGGTTATTTTGCCTTTTTACTACTGACTTGTAAGAGTTCTTTATATAATCTAGATACAAGTCCCTTATCTTGATATATGATTGCAAATATTTTCTCCCATTCTTTGATCTTTTCACCTTCTACCTGGTGTCCTTTAAAGTACAAACCTTCATTTTTTTCTTTTGTTGCGTGTGCTTTTGGTGTCATATGTAAGAATTCTTTGTCAAAGCCAAGGTCATGAAAATTTACTCCTGTGTTTTCTTCTATAGGTTTTATAGTTTTTGCTCTTACATTTAGGTCTTTGATCCATTTTGAGTTAATTTTTGTATATAGAAAAAAGTCCAGTTCATTCTTTTACATATGGCTATCCAGGTTGTCCTAGCACCATTTATTGAAAAGACTATTTTTCCCCGCTGAGTGGTCTTGTAATAGAGGGAGGCAGTATGCAGCCCTTAGCACGAAGCCTTTGCTGGGTGCCGTTACTGGGCAACCCATTACCAGGCAACAGTTACTGAGAGACCACTAACTAGAGCCGGGGTTAGGAGGTCCCGCTCAGTCATTGGTCGGCAGAGTGGTGGTCAGGCGGAGCGAGGTAAGAGGCGGATCCTGGCCTCCTCCCTGGGGCCCTCCAGCTCACCTAGCCTCAGGCCAGAGGATGAGCTGGAGGGCCCCAGGGAACAGGCTGGGGGCTGTGTCCTGCAGGGCTCTAGAGCCCTCGCCAAGGCCATCCACTGGCCAGGTACAGGCCTTGAGGTGGCAGTGAACCTCTCCCCCATCCCTACCTCCATGACCTGATGGCGGTGGCAGTCTGCATGGGACACAGTCTGTGGGACCTGGCCCCTGCCATATGGGCGGCCTGAGGAGCCTGAGGGCCAGTTGAGTCCTGGGTGCCTGGCTCCCTCAGTGATGACAGCTGGGCAGGGTCTGGGGACCTGGCCCTGAGGGAGCCACCAACTGAGATCTGCCTCCTCTTAGCCAGGACCTGGACCTTGGAAGGTGAAAGTTGTGCCTTGGGACCTTGCCCTTTCTTGTCAGAACAGAGAATAACATTTGTTTGGTGGAGATTTACAGGAACATGGTTACCTAACCATGACCTGACCTCAAGAACAAAGGATCTGACACCAAGAAGTTTGCAACAACTAACCAAGCCCTCCCTCACTTCTCCTATAAAAAGGTCTTTGCTGAAAGCTTTCAGGGAGTTTGGGGTTTTAAAGGCATGAGCCACCCATCTCCTTGCATGGCCCTGCAATAAACCTTTCTCTGTTCCAAACTTCGACGTTTTGGTATTGTTTGGCCTCACTGTGCGTCAGGCACATGGACTTGTGGTTTGGTAACAGTCTTGGCAGGCTTGTTGAAAATCAGTTGACCATACATGTATGGGTTTATTTCTGGACTCTCAACTCTATCCCATTGATCCATAGGTCTGTCCTTGAGCCGGTACTACACTGTAGTGAGTTTTGAAATCAGGATATATGAGTCTTCCTACTTTATCCTTTTTCAAGATTTTGGATTTTCTGGGTTCCTTGCAATTCCGTATGAATTTGAGGATCAGCTGTTAATGGCAGTTGGATTCTGATAGGGATTGCGTTGAATCTGTAGATAAGATGAAAATACTCCCCCAAACTTAACACTATTAAGTCTTCTAATCCACGACGTGGAATGTTTTTCCATTTATTTAGATCTTTTTCTTTCAACATTTTTTGGTTCCTTTGCAGTTTGTTGTTATTTTCAGAGTTTAAGCTTTGTATTTCTTTGAGGTTTACTCCTATGTATTTTTTTATGCTATTATGGATGGAATTGTTTTCATTTCATTTTTGCAACTGTATAGAAATCTGATTGTTATATATTGATCTTGTGTCCGGCAACCCTATTGAACTCATTTATTAGTTCTGATGGTTTGGGTTTTTTTTTGGATTTTTAGGATTTTCTATATACAAGATCATGTTATCTCTGAAAAGAATTAGTTTAACTTCTTCCTTAACCTATCTGGAATGTTTTTCTTGCCTAACTACCCTGGCTAGAACCTCCAGTACAATATTTAAGAGTCTGGAGCAGACCTCTTTATCTTCTTCCTGATCTTAGGGACAAAGCATCCAATCTTTCACCATTAAGTTTGCTGTTACCTATGGGTTTTTCATACAGCCATTAATGTTTAGTAGCTGCTAAGCCATGTAGTTTAATTATCCTGAGAATTCTTTGTTTTTTAATCCCGTTTGGTCTTACTGTTTCCTTTGTTCTGAGTCATCTTCATCTTCATCTTCTTCCTGTCATTCAGCCCCATTCAGGGGAAACTGAGCTAGTAGGTCTATGACAGCCTCCCTCATGACATCGGAAACCCATGTTAGTGCAACCTTGTAGTATGAAACGAAACTTACGGCTTATGCCTACAAGAGACTTGTAATTGAGAATGTATCTAACATGGCACTTGATTTATACCAGTTCACAAAACAACGGGCGAGTGCCATTTTTGTTGGGAAGGCAAAGAAAATACTGTAATGATTCTAGGTGATTTATTTAGTAATGATGTTAGTCTAACTTACAATGTAACTGCTATTTGGTATAACACTGATGTATTTGATAAAAATTAAATGGATTGATTTTTAACAAGACATTTGATAATACTGATATCAATGACCAAATGTATTGGGAATTTTACTTAAAGCCACCACAAGTTGTTCTTCTGATGGAAGGTGATTGGCTAGAGAATTAACTAGATTTAGTTAATAATTAATTGTCACATTGAATCAAGGTATTAGTACATTAGTTCAATTTTTAATGGAAGGAAGAAATATCAAATTTGTGCATAATTAAGAATAAATTTACACTGAAATATTACTAAACTGAGGTGTTAAAAATTAAAGCTATACTTACTGGATGATCAAAAGATTAGAATTTTTGTGTTTATCTTTGTTTTTGTATTCTATAAATGCTATAAAAGATGAAAAATGATGACAAATAATTAGAATTAAGCAAGCTTGTCAAGGGTGGAGAGGGAATGTACTTATATAAGCACAAGATTAATCTCAACTAGTTAATATACCCTGTGCTAATGTTAGGCCAACCCTGAATGAAATGTATTAACTAGTGTTTAAAATAGGCCTGTGCTAGGGTCCAAGATAGACTAGGGGGCAACTTGCACTAGCTTGTCAACATTCTTTAATGGAAAATGTAAAGATTGATTTGCACCTGGTTTCTGTCATGTTTTCTTGTTTCTGCTGTTAAGCCTATTCACGCAGCCTGATTCTGGCTATGTGATCAGAGAGGTATAAAAAACCCTTCCTTGGACAAGACTGGGGCTCCACTGAGACCAGGGTATCTCCACTGTATCTTGGTGGTTCACAGCTGAAAATGAAATGTGTCATATTACTGAGATGGGGTCCTGGGAGCTGTGCCTAGAAGTTTTGGACCCCTCTAATGTTTCCCTATGTACTGTGACCTCTACCCTTTTGTGAGTATAACCCCAAGAATCCCAATTATATGACCCTATTTTATGGCTGCACATACCGTCTCATTTTGAAGAAAAGGAGAGTGAGGTGTGACTCTCGTTTTACTTGTTCTCAGAGAAGGTCAGCTATAACATTTATTCAGCCAGCGATGTTATTCGGCTCATACATCACAGAGAAATGTCCTTATCTTGTATTACAAAGCTGTAATTCTTTTTGTTCCTGATTAATTAATCATATTTGCTTTGTTGTGCAATAAACTTTTTACTTTACAAAAAAAATCTTACAAATTTACATTCAAGTTCACAATACATGTAAGAATTTCAGCATTAAGAACCTACCAAAATTCTCTAGTCAAAAAGTTTGACTGCTTGTAATTGGGTTCCAACATTCTGTCAAAATTCAGAATGAAATTCATAGAGTTACAGAATGGAATAGGGTATATTAAGACATAAATACTGTATTATCACAAATAAGTCTGAAATGACAGTCCATGCTACTCACACCATATCCTACTTTCAGCGTAACAAAACTTGAAGAATGTTTTCTTCAAGTAGTTACAGATCTTACATTGGAAGAATGTTGGCCTAAGATTTTATAAATAATTGTGGCTCTCATGAAATGTGTCAGTAATCACATTCCTTCTATTTTCAGTGTAAATGGCACTAGAAGTGTACCTACCACCTATATTTTGAAGAAAAAAAAAAACTATGCCCATCTCACTCCTTTATTCCATGTAATTTTAGGATAGACATGTGTACACTAAAATCCAATACTCCCCCCCAAAAAATTAAAACTTTTAAGAATAACCAAAAGTCTTATTAGGTTTAACCCCTCTTCTTGGGAATATTGAAAATATTACTTGTTACTTGTATCTGAGTTCTGTATCTGATTTTTTTCAGGGGAAACAAGGCAAGCACATCTTATATGGCTGCAGTGAACTTTTTAATGCTACACAGTTCATAAAACAGGTAAAGTGTACTTTTTAGTTTGTTTCTGCTAACATACCCTAAGTTGCTGTTGATATTTTTCAGAAGAGAGCAAGATAATCATGTTCATCTGAACCAGCTGAAACTAAAAGCCATAGAGCTAAAAGAATGTAAGGTTGTACCATGGACAACTATAAAGGAAACTCTTATAAGTAACATTATTTCCATTATCCCAAATCTATGAAAAGGTAAATTTAATTCAGAAAATTTTTAATTGGAGTAGTGTTACTCACTTAGGCTAAATTCATTTCAGCATTTCCTTGACATACTGTCCACATTTCTGACTTTGCCGAGCTGAGAAATTAAGTAACCTTATTAAGGGGTTGTATGTGCTCAGTTGATACAGCAGAATTACATTCACCTTGAAAGTTAATGACAGCAGTAGCTGAGGTGTACAGAATCTTTACATTCTTTTACTATTGTTTCCATGACTGTTCTCAGTAATTACATTAACTTCAACTTTTTAAAGCTTAAACTACCTGAGAGGCTCAATAGGCTGACCAATAATATCCATTCACCCTTACCTTGGCTGCCATAAAAATCATAACTGTACCCTGTGCTCGTTTCCAGCAACTCTTCCTAGCATCTTTTTCTAGCACAAGTTTCTTACCCACATTATATGGTTCTTGTATTTTTAACCTTAATGAGGTGGCCCAGTGGTATTGTGAGAATTTCAGACATACAGAAAAACTGAAGAGAATTTGCACTGAACACGTGCATACTCTCCATTAACATTTTATTGTACTTGCTTTATAAGATACCTGTCCATCTTTCCATTCTTCATTCTATTCCTTGCTCCACCTGTATTAATTTCAAAGTAAATTGTAGCTATCAGTACACTTCCCCCTTAATACTTCATTGCCAATATCATTAACTAGATTTCATTATTTGTTTAGTTTGTTGTTGTTGTTGTTTTACCTTTGGAGATAAAATTTACAGTAGTGAAATACACGTATCTTAAGTGTACATTCCTAACTTTGTCAGATGTTTCGTTCACCTGAGTATAACCCAAACCCCTATCAAGATACAGAACCATTACACCACAGAGTTCCTTTATGGCCTTTGCCAGTCAATCCTTGCTCCTAGTCAAAGCCTGCTCCCAAAACACTGTCTTGATGTTTTTCCACCATAGATTAGTCTTGTCTATTTTAGAACATCATGTAAATGGAATTTTTCTTCGTTAGATTAACTAGAAGATTCTCAATTTTATTAATTCTTTTAATGAAGCAGATGATGTTAATGCTAATTTTCTCTATTTGTTTTCTTTTTTTTAACCCTTGAATTTTATTTTATTTTTTTTGAATTTTATTTTTTTTTTACACTGGAGGTTCTTATTATCAATTTTATACTCTATTTGTTTTCTGTTCCTTGGTTTCTACTTTTTATTGTTTCCTTTGTGTTGATTACTTTGGGTTTACATTGTTCTTCTTTTACTAGCTTCTGATATTGGATAATCATTAAGTCATTAACTTTAGCTTTTCTTTTCTAAAATAAACATTGAAAATCATAAAATTTAAACTCTTGCCAAACACTGCTTTAGCCACATTCTACAAATGTTGATGTTATGTTTTTATTACCATTGTTGGAAATATTTTTAATTTACCTGGTAGTTTATTCTTTAGCCCATGTATAGAGATCTATTGTTGTTTCAAGTATTTGTGGGTTTCTAGATATCTCACTCTTACTGATTTCTAATTTAATTCCCTTTTTGTCATAGAACATTCTATACATAAGTTCATTATTTCAGAATTTATTTAAATTCCTTTTCTGGCCCAACATATGATCTATCTTGTTAAGCACTCCATATGCACCTAAAAAAGAACATGCATTATGCAGAAGTTGAAGGAAGGGTTCTATAAACATTAATTTGGTCAAGGTAGTTGATAGCATTACTTAGATCCTCTGTGTCTTTATTTTTATTTTTTTTGGTCTAGTTCTATCAGGTATTGAAAGATTGGTTTTAAAATCTCTGACTGTGATTGTGGAATTGTCTCTTCCTTTAGTTCTGTCAATTTCTGCTTTTTGTGTTTTTAAGTTCTGTTATTAGGTACATAAAGACTAATTATTGTATATTCCTGATGAATGGATTCTTTTATATGCAGTATTCCTCTGCATATCTGGTAATGCTCTTTGTCTTGAGGTCTGCTTTATCTGACATTAATATAACCACCCTAGCATTCTTACACTTAGTTTGCATCTTATAACTTTTCCGTCTGTTTACTTTCAACTTGTCTATGCATTTATATTTAAAGCATATATCTTGTAGGTAGAATATAAGTGGATCTTGTGTTGTTTTTTTTAAAACCATTATACAGTCTCTTTTAATTGGAGTCTATTGGTCTATTAACATCTAATGTAATTATTAATATGATTAGATTTAGGTCTAGCACTTTACTGTTTCCTCTGTTCCTCTTTCCTACCTTCCTTTGTATTATTTGAACACTTTTTAGAATTCCACTTTAATTCATCCACAGATTTTTTTTTTAGCTATATCTCTGCATTACAAATTTAGGGTTGCTCTGTTATGCCACTTGCGTTAAATGTAGAAACCTTGCAACCATACATACCCTCAACACTTATGCTGTGATTGTCATATTTTACATCTACATACATCATTAACCTCACAAGACAGTGGACAGTGTTACCATTTGTGCTTCAGTCATGTTTATAACAAAGACATAAATCTTTGCATTTATATGGATATAAATTCCAGTGCTCTTCATCCCTACTTATAGCTTCTTTTTTCTTTTTTTTTTGGCTGCATTGGGTCTGCATTGCTGCATGTGGGCTTTCTCTAGTTGCTGCGAGTGGGGTCTACTCATTGTTGCGATGCACGGAAATTCTCATTGCAGTGGCTTCTCTTGTTGCGGAACACGGGTTCTAGGTGCGTGGGCTTCAGTAGTTCTGGCACGCAGGATCTAGTGCACAGGCTCAGTAGTTGTGGTGCACGGGCTTAGTTGCTCCGCAGCATGTAGGATGTTCCTGGACCAGGGCTTGAACCTGTGTCCCCTATATTGGCAGGCAGATTCTTAACCACTGTGCCACCAGGGAAGTCCCCCTACTTATAGATTTTAATTTCCATCTGTTGACTGAAAAACTGTTAGCATTCACTGTAGCTCTGGTATGCTAGCAGTGAGTTCTCTTAATTTTTTATTAGATGAAAATGTCTTTATTTCACCTTTATTCTTAAATAATTTTATATATATATATATACACACACACACACACACACACATCTGTACATATGTACATATATATAAATATTTTTTCTAGATACAAAGTTCTGGTAGACAGTTTTTCAGCACTTTAAAGATGTCAGTCCACTGTCTTCTGTGTTTCATTGTTTCTTATAGGAAGTCAGCAGCCATTCAGATCAGTGTAAATTTTTTTTTAACATCTTTATTGGAGTATAATTGCTTTATAACAAAGTGAATCAGTTATAATATACCTACATCCCAGTATCTCTTCCCTCTTGCATGTCCCTCTCTCCCACCCCTCTAGGTGGTCACAAAGCACCTAGCTGATCTCCCTGTGCTATGAGGCTGCTTCCCACTAGCTATCTATTTTACGTTTGGTAGTGTATATATGTCCATGCCACTCTCTCACTTTGTCACAGCTTACCCTTCCCCCTCCCCATATCCTCAAGTCCGTTCTCTAGTAGGTCCGTGTCTTTATTCCAATCTTGCCCCTAGGTTCTTCATGACCTTTTTTTTTAGATTCCATATATATGTGTTAGCATACAGTATTTGTTTTTCTCTTTCTGACTTACTTCACTCTGTATGACAGTCTCTAGGTCCATCCACCTCACTACAAATAACTCAATTTCGTTTCTTTTTATGGCTGAATAATATTCCATTGTATGTATGTGCCACATCTTTATCCATTCATCTGTTGATGGACACTTAGGTTGCTTCCATGTCCTGGCTATTGTAAATAGAGCTGCAGTGAACATTTTGGTACATGACTCTTTTTGAAGAGTTTTCTCAGGGTCAGATCAGTGTAAATTTATATGTAATGCGTAATCTCTCTCTGCTGCTTTCAAGATTTTATCATTATCTTTGGTTTTCAGCAATTTAATTATAATGTATCTATGCATGACTTCTGTGTATCTTGCTTGGGGATCACTGAGCTTCCTGAGTCTATAAATTTATACCTTCACCAAATTTAGGGAATTTTCAGCTGTTAGTTCTTCAAGAATTTTTATGCCCACTTTTGTCTCTCCTTTTGGGACTCCATTTACATTTATGTTTAATTGTTTATAGTCTCCCACAAATCCCTGAGGATTCTGTTTAACGTCTATAAGTTGCTCTGTCTTCAGATTCAATAAGTCTTTCTTCTGCTATCTCCATTCTGCTGTTTGATATATTTACCAGTTCTTTAATTTTCACTTGGATTTTTTTAAAATGTAGTTTATATTTTTATGTTGAGATTTCCTTTTTTCATTCATTGTGAGCCTATTTTTCATTATTTCATTGAGGATATTGTCCTAGCTGCTTTTAAAACGTGGTCTACTATGGGCCCACCCTTGGGGTCCAGTGGTTAAGACACTGCACTTCCAATGCAAGGGGCACAGGTTCGATCCCTGGTCAGGGAAGTAGGATCCCATATGCCATGCAGCATGGCCAAAAAAAACTCCTGGTCTATTAATTACTACACATGGATCATCTCACTGTTGGTTTCCATTGTCTTTCCCCCTAGAGAATGGCTCCATTTTCCTGTTTCTTCATATATTTACTAATTTTAGATTGTATCCTTTACATTTTGAATGTTGTATTTTGGAAACTGAATTCTATTTCTCTGAAGAGTGTTGGTCAGACCCAAAGTTCAAACTCTGTCTCTTGGGCAGCAGTTCAAATCTCACCTGTTTGTTAGTCTGTACAGTCTGTTGCCCCCAAACTCTTTCCTCTGGTTTTTCAGTCCAGAAAGACTGCAGGTTTTCTGTCAGTTTTAGCTGCCAGTATAGCACCAACTGTGGCCTGCCTTCAGGCTAAGAGCCACAGAACCAGAGAACTCAGTCCGGGCTATTCCCTCCTTCCAAGTGTTGATTCTGTTCCAGAAGCCACCTGCTTTCAGTTGCTCCCCATTGCCTACAGGTAGTTGGTTTTTGTATTTGTTTAAAGTTTATAGTTTCTGTCTCTCTGTCATAGACTTGGTGCAATAGTTTACCCAGCCTTCCAGAATTGAAAGCCTTTTCCCTTCCTTTTAATGATCTTTAGAAATATATTAAATATATTTCTAATTTCTTTTAGAAATAAAATATATAGAAAAGTGAACTGTCAGCAGTAAAGTCACACATTATGTTGTTTTTCTTTACATTTTCATAGTGAATTAATATTAATTTTTTTTTCTCAGATTTTTGTTTTCCATTACTTGAATTTACTCCTATATAATGCTTACACATCTTTTTGCCATGACAGTTTTTAAATATCTACGAATCTTAAACATTTGAGTTAGTGGTGAATATTGAATGAAAATGTATTATTCTAGAAATGCAGTGCATGAAATAGAAAGCCTGGATTTTACCATGATAAAAGTGTGCATTTAAGGTGTTTACAAATATAATTCAAGCCCAAGTTTCTTTTGTGATTAAAAACAGTAATATTTATGATTTTATGTTTTGTTTTAGCTGTCACAACTTGGACAAAAATAACACAGAAGAACCTTAACATGAGAATCTGTTTAGAATTTGGATAAACGTAAAAAGTCAAAAGAGCCAGATGTTTCCTTTCTTCATATCAATGTCCTAACAGTGAAACTTAGAGTTATTTGTTAATTTTTAAGGAAATTCTATACTTAATATAATGTGTACTGATTAAAACAATAAAGCATTTCAGAAATAAATTTTAACATTGTACATTATCTTTCCTGTTATGTTTGACAAATGAGAAAGAAAGTACTTTGGAAGGAAGGAAAGCTCTGTCTGAATATAATGTTAAAATATTAATATAATAACCAATATATTATGATTGAAGCTAGTAAAAGTTTAAGAATGTAATATACAAGTGTTATTTCATTGGTTAATGAATCTCCTACATCTCCTAAATTGTATGCATTTTAATTGTAAAATTACCTTCCCATGGTTTGTTTCCCATGTTGCCTCTAGACTTTATAGCCACTTTAATGTCTCTTCTCTGTCTGGCACAGCTACGTACATTTTATCACATAAAATCCCTCCTTTATATAATGTCAAAAGTCAAACATTAACAACATCTGGAACAGGCAAATACAAAACATTTATCCTGTAAAGTTCTAAATAATATGTAAAAGTAAGTGTTAAATTTGATTCTAACCTTCCTATCTGCCTGGCACGCAGCACTAAAAAGGAATGTTGATCAGTCATATATCTCAAGGCAGTCATAAGATAAAAGCAAACCAATCGCTCCAGAGAAAAGAACTGTTCCTATTATAAAGGCCAGGGAGCTTTTCCTTCTAATGAGCCTCATCAAGAGAAATCTGTAGTGTTACAGACAACATCCTGATAATAGATAAAACAACAGATTAATTAACAGAACTGCTTCTTTCCACACCCCCACCTACCATGAGTCAATGCTATCGTACCAAAGCACAGGTCAAGAAAAATAATTCTAGGTGGCTAGTGGTTGGCTAATGTGACTTATTCCTGGGATGAAATTTAAAGCATGTTTGGACTGCTATAACAAATTACCATAGGCTGGGTGGCTTATACAACAAAATACTTCTCACAGTTCTGGATGCTGGGAATTCTAAGATCAAGGTACCAGCAGATCCACTGTCTGGTGAGAACCTTCTTCCTGATTTGCAGACAGCCATGTGTCCTCACATGGTGGAGAGTACAGAGCAAGCTCTGGTCCCTCCATCCCCTTTTAAAGGCACTAATCCCATTGTGGGGACTCCACCCCATGACCTCATCCAAACCCAGTTACCTCCCAAAGACCCTACCTCCAAATACCATTACATTGGGGAAAAGACAGTCTCTTCAATATATGGTGCTGGGAAAACTGGACAGCTACATGTAAAAGAATGAAATTAGAAGATTCTTTAACACCATACACAAAAACAAACTCAAAATGGATTAAAGACCTAAATGTAAGACCAGACACCATAAAACTCTTAGAGGAAAACAGAGGCACAACACTATATGACAAATCACAGCAAGATCTTTTTTGACCCACCTCCTAGAGTAATGGAAATAAAAAATAAATGAATGGGACCTAATGAAACTTAAAAGCTTTTGCAAAGGAAACCATAAACAAGACGAAAAGACAACCCTCAGAATGGGAGAAAATATTTGCAAATGAAGCAACTGACAAAGAATTAATCTCCAAAATATACAAGCAGCTCATGCAGCTCAATATCAAAAAAAAAAAAACAACCCAATCCAAAAATGGGTGGAAGACCTAAATAGACAGTTCTCCAAAGAAGACATAAAGATTGCCAACAAACACATGAAAAGATGCTCAGCATCACTAATCATTAGAGAAATGCAAATCAAAAGTACAATGAGGGATCCCTCACACTGGTCAGAATGGCCATCATCAAAACATCTACAAACAATAAATGCTGGAGAGGGTGTGGAGAAAATGGAGCCCTCTTGCACTGTTGGTGGGAATGTAAATTGATACAGCCACTATGGAGAACAGTATGAAGGTTCCTTAAAAATCTAAAAATACAACTACCATATGACCCAGCAATCCTACTACTGGGCATATACCCTGAGAAAAACATAATTCAAAAAGAGTCATGTACCACAATGTTCATTGCAGCACTATTTACAATAGCCAGGACATGGAAGCAACCTAGATGTCCCTTGACAGATGAATGGATAAAGAAGAAGTGGGGCTTCCCTGGTGGCACAGCAGTTGAGAGTCCGCCTGTCGATGCAGGGGACACAGATTCGTGCCCCGGACCGGGAGGATCCCACATGCCGCGGAGCGGCTGGGCCCATGAGCCATGGCCGCTGAGCCTGTGCGTCCGGAGCCTGTGCTCCGCAACGGGAGAGGCCACAACAGTGAGAGGCCTGCATACCGCAAAAAAAAATAAGTGGCACATATATACAATGGAATATTACTCATCCATAAAAAGGAACGAAATTGATTTATTTGTAATGAGGTGGATGGACCTACAGTCTGTCACACAGAGTGAAGTAAGAAAGAAAAAAACAAATACTGTATGCTAACACACATATATGGAATCTAAAAAAATGGTACTGATGAACCTAGTGGCAGGGCAGGAATAAAAACACAGACGTAGAGAAGGGGCTTGAGGACATGGGGAAGGGGAAGCTGGGACAAAGTGAGAGAGTAGCATTGACATATATAATATGTCAAATATAATACGGATGGCTAGTGGGAAGCTGTTGCATAGCACAGGGAGATCAGCTCGACGCTTTGTGACCACCTAGAGGGGTGGGATAGGGAGGGTGGGAGGGAGGCTCAAGAGAGGGGATATGGGGATATATGTATACATATAGCTGATTCATTTTGTTGTGTGGCAGAAACTAACACAACATTGTAAAGCAATTATACTCCCATAAAGATTAAAAAAACTAAACAACAAAAAAACGTAATCCGCTGTTTGAAGCAAATATAAAACAGTATATTAAAAAAAACCAAAAAAGCAAAAAGATACATGCACCCCTGTGTTCATAGTAGCACTAGTCACAATAGCCAAAACATGGAAACAACCTAAATGTCCATCAACTGATGAATGGATAAAGAAGATGTGGTACATATACAAAATGGCCATTAAAAAAGAATGAAATAATGCTATTTGCAGCAACATGGATGCAGCTAGGGATTATCATACTAAGTGAAATAAGTCAGAAAGAGAAAGACAAATACCATACGATATCACTTATATGTGGAATCTAAAATATGGCACAATGAACCTATCTACAAAACAGAAACAGACTCACAGACAGAGAACAGAATTGTGGTTGCCAAGGGGGAGTGGGGGAGGGAGAGGGATGGACTGGGAGTTTGGGGTTGGTAGATGCAAGCTATTACATTTAGAATGGGTAAACAGCAAGGTCCTACTGTATAGCACAGGGAACTATATTCAATATCCTGTGATAAACCATAATGGAAACGAATATAAAAATATATAAGTATGTGTATAACTGAGTCACTTTGCTGTACAGCAGAGATTACCACAACACTGTAAATCAACTCTACTTCAGTTTTTAAAATTGAAGAAAAAAATGAGTTAGGAAAATAGTCTTGTCAATGAATGTAAAATAATTTCTTTCAAGCTTGCCTTAAATTCATATAAAATATTCTGATACAGAAACCTTTTTGTGGGACTATAAAGGTTTTGGGCCTTTTAAAGAAATCTCTGGGGAAACTTTGGCCTTTCTCAAACTATCCAAGCTTAGTCCCATCTGTCCTGGTTTGCATTACCTAGCATGGTCATCCACAATATTGCCAGGGTCACAGTTGCTGGTATCTTGGGCTAGGGAGCCCAGCAAGTCTGAACCAGCAAGGCCAGAGCTTGACTGATTCAGAAACCAGTTTCATTTGTCTCCACAAGGGTTATTCTCTTCAGAGGAATTGATTCCTGCCCCGAGAAAGCTCAGATGAGAGGCAAAGATCAATAGGAAAGGGAACTGCTCTGCCAGGTGATTTACAAAAGTTGCATGCATCAATTAATCCTCACAACAGCACTGTCAAGTAGGTGGTACAGCTCCAATTTTATAGATGGAAACAAAACTCAGAGGGTTAAATACCCTGCTCAAAGTCATGGCTGGTACATGGTGGAGCCAAAGACAGCATGCACACCTCTCTGCTCCAAGTCCCACTGCTGAAAATCTCCTGGCTGAGGAAGCAGGAAGCTTGGAGTGTTGCCTAGCCACTCCTCACCGATCAATCTGAGTCAGTCACTTTACCCCTCTTTTTCCTCCTGTGCATAATGAGTGGTACAGAGCAGGGGCATCTAACATGGGGCCCTCCAGGCAATGCAGCTCACCTGAACCAGCCAGCTCAGGATGTTCAACAAAACAAACACCTTACCAATGAGCTCACACACAGGAACCGGCAGGCTCAGCCGCCTGTCTGAAAGAATTTGAGTAGTTTGGCATAAACATGGGAAAGGTCAGATGGGGCTCTACAATGAAAGGGAAAGGCAAAATTATAAAGGACTGAGAGGAAATTCAAGTCAAGACGGAAGTTTGCCCTGAAACGGAAGCTTCTGTTTCCTCACCATTGGGTACTTTTGTGCTGTGACAAACTGCAAGACAGACCCCATCGCAGTGTGATCTAAACTGTGAATTTTCAACTCATGCTCTTAAAATTCACAATTTTTAGGTAATATTCAAAAGAAGGTGAATAGAAGTTGTGTGAAGACTTTTAAACTTACTTAAATAGACCCAGATCATCGCACCATAGACATTTGGAGAATTTTTTTCACGATTTTTTAAGATAGCAAGGCACAGAGCAACCTGACTCCAGGGGCTGATGAAACTGTACCGAGGTGACATGTGACTAAAGAAAACTGGAAACTGAATTTCTGATTTGTTATAGTGACCACATCAAAATAGACATAGACTTAGCAGAGAGAACTAGGGACTATTCAACTTCACTTTGTTGAATTGCCCTGGGTTCAACAGAATCATAAATCTCAAAAGTTTATATCCAGCGTTATTTACAATAGCCAAGACAAGGAAGCAACCCAAGTGTCCATCAACAGGCGAATGGACAAAGAAGATGTGGTACATATATACAACAGAATATTACTCAGCCATAAAAAAGGATGGAATTTTGCCATTTGCAGCAACAGGGATGGACTTGAAGGTTATTATGCTAAGTGAAATAAGTCAGACAGAGCAAGACAATACAGTATGATATCACTTATATGTGGAATCTAAAAATAAACTAGTGAATATAACAAAAAAGTCACAGACTCACAGATATAGAGAACAAACCAGTGGTTACCAGTGGGGAGAGTGAAGGGGAGAGGGGCAATATAGAGGTAGGGGATTAAGAGGTACAAACTATTAAACTATTATGCATAAAATAAGCTACATGGATATATTTTACAATGCAGGGAATATAGCAAATATTTTATAATAACTATAATGGAGTATAACCTTTAGAAATTGTGAATCACTATACTGTACACGTGTAACATATAATATTATACATCAACTATACTTCAATTTTAAAAAGTTTATATCCAAAGAAGTTTCTGGATGTTGATGAGTGTGTACCAGGCTTTAAATGTTTGTAGCTGCTTTTATCATGGAAACCTCAGGATGATTCTAAATTATCAATCATCAACCCCATCAATGTGGCTCAGTTTCAAGAGGAACAGCAGATTTTGCTAAAAGCAAGCTCTATGTATGAAGATGACACAGTATCCTAAGAATCCAGAGACAGCTACATCAACTCCAGGACTCTCCTGAAGGACCATGGCTAAGTGGCTGTAATAACATGTTGACTTTTCTGCCAGTATCCTTTTCCCTGATTTTTGTCACCCCAATCTTTTCTTCCTCTTCTTTCACCATGTGACTCAGGTGGAGCTGACACCATTCCTGACAAGTAAATGGTTAAGGGATAGATAAGTAAACAAATCCAGCCAAGGAGAGGCAATTAGATTCCTGCTGAGACAAAGCAGGGCCACTCTCTTTTCTGCTGGACTTAAACAGGAGGGCCTTAAATATGAGGTTGTCGATATTGCCACAAGATGCATGAGAATGAAACCAATGCAGAGCCCAGAGATGTCCTAATGACATCATTTGAACCTGCTGGGTTCAAATCTGAGTGTTGGAGCCAGAGGCAGACACAGTAAAATGCAACGGATGATTGCAACATCCTTTGAAAGCCAAAGAAATGTAAACCAGACAAAACATAAGAAACAGTGATTTTTCAGACAATGGATGTCGGGAAGCACAGGACAGGGATCCCTAAGAGAAGAAAACAAACAAGATGAGCCCTACAATTGCACCAGCTTACTTCCTGGAGAGACTTTTTTCAGGGTGCAGCACAGGCAGAGCTGGTCCAGAGGAGACAGAGTTGGACATCTGGGAAGGTTGAGGCAGCTTGAGGTCTTAGGGTAGAATAATGGAAAGAAGAAAGCTACACAGGTAGAGAGTTCTAGAGGTCTTCAGAGGGTCAGATGAATACTGATCAGTACCTGTGTGTGAAGAAACTACCCAAGGTAGGGAAAGAACTACCTAAAAGAGTTATACAGGGAGCAGGAACAATTGTCTTTGCTCATGTGGGGTCAGAAATAGTATCTGGTCAACCAATTACCTCATAAATCATGCAGGGATTGGCAAAGTACTCAAAAGGGTTTTGCCTCAGTAGCGGGGAAAGTTAGCCTGACTAAATGCTATTGTGGTCCCATCTAACAAACCTTAAAAGCAAAATTCAAAAGGATTGTTTCTAAGGAACTTAACCTTGTGCAAAAAAGCTCAAGAATAGAGAAATACAAACATATCTAAGCCACCAACAAGATAAAAGTTACAGCATCTAATAAATCATACTAATGTTCTCTTAGGTCAGTCTACCAAAGCAATAGAAATAAAAGCAAAAATAAATAAATGGGACCTAATCAAACTTAGAAGCTTTTGCACAGCAAAGGAAAGCATAAAAAAAATGAAAAGAACCTACGGACCGGGAGAAAATATTTGCAAATGATGTGACCAATAAGGAGTTAATTTCCAAAATATACCAACACCTCATACAACTCAACAACAAAAAACAAACAACCCAATCAAAAATGGGCAGAAGACCTAAATAGACATTTCTCCAAAGAAGACATACAGATGGCCAACAGGAATATGAAAAGATGCTCAACATCACTAATTATTAATGAAAATCAAAACTACAGTGAGGTATCACCTAACACCTGTCAGAATGGCCATTATTAAAGAGTCTAAAAATAAATGCTGGAGAGGGTGAGGAGAAAAGGGAACCCTCCTACATTGTTGGTGAGAATGTAAATTGGTGCAGACACTATGGAGAACAGTATGGAGGTTCCTCAAAAAACTAAAAATAGAGTTGCCATGTGATCCAGCAATCCCACTCCTTGGTATATATCTGAAGAACACTCTAACTTGAAAAGATACATGCACCCCAATGTTCATAGCAGCACTATTACAATAGCCAAGACATGGAAACAACCTAAATGTCCATCGACAGATGAATGGATAAAGAAGATGTGGTGCATATACACAATGGCTTACTACTCAGCCATAAAAAAGAAATAATGCCATTTGCAGCAACATGGATGAATCTAGAGATTATCATACCAAGCAAAGTAAGCCAGACAGAGAAAGACAAATATCATATGATATCATTTATATGTGGAATCTAAAATATGACACAAATGAACTTATCTACGAAACAGACTCACAGACATAGAAGAACAGACTTGCCAAGAGGGAGGGGAGTGGGGAAAGGTTGGATTGGGCGTTTGGGACTAGCAGATGCAAGCTACTGCATATAGAATAGATAAACAACAAGATCCTATTGTATAGCATGGGGAACTATATTCAATATCCTGTAATAAACCATAATGGAAAAGAATATGAAAAAGAATATATATATATATATATATATATATAACTGAATCACTTTGCTGTACACCAGAAACTAACACAACACTGTAAATCAACTATACTTCAATAAAAAATAATTAGTATCTAAAATCCAATCAAAACTTATCAGATAAGATTATAGGACAGTAAAGCACACAATGAAGAGAAAAATTCTCAATAGAAACCTATCCAGAAATGCCAGCGCTGACAGAATTAATAGACAAAGACATTAAAACAATTATTATACTACATTCCATATATTCAAGAAGGTAGAAGAAAGTTTAAGCATTTTCAAGTAGCGATGTAGAGGATATTTTTTTAAAAGACCCCAATTGAACTTAATAGAAATAAAAAATTCAATGTCTCGATTAAAAATTTGCTAGATATATTTGTAGAATAATCATATTCATAAATTGAACTTAAAGCTTAAGAAGACCTGGGCTTTTTCAGTTTGGGGTTTAATAAACCAAAAGTCAACTTTTTAAACAAAAGTGTTTTCTATGACCAAAAACTTACGGTGACAGCCTTAAGACATACCTGAAGCTCTTTTATGCCAATTACCTGAGTCAATAAATTCACTTTTTGGCTTAAGACAGTTTGAGAGGACTTGCTGCCATTTGCAAAACAAAACGAAAAACAAACAAACAAGTCATGAAATAGTTGCCAAATTCTGGAAATTATATCAGTCTAACTGATTCTGGGAAAACACATTCTCTTTCACAGAACTGCTAAAACCAATGCTGACACCTACTATCAACAGAAACGTGGATGTGGATTCAGAATTGAGATGTGTCTGCAGAATACAAGCCATAAATCAAGAACTCCCTAGTCTGTTAGATATAAGAATTCTCATTGATTTTCTTTTTTTTTTTCTCTCATTGATTTTCATATTTGACCAGTTACTTACACTAGGCCTAAAACTATGAACCTTTGTGAGAATAAAATTGATTAAACTGTTTATGGACTACTTTCTGTTTGTGCTGCTAAAATGTTTTTAAATGTTAATTCTGTGAGTCATTTTTTACATTATGCAGTTTACACATAAACAAATTTCTGATCATGTATCCTCTACTTAAAAAACAACTTGGATTAGACAATTCTCAAGTGCCCTACCATAATTAATGTTCTAAGATTACAACCAGACTTACAGAAAACTGATTTATAAACCTGTATTCCAATTTATTGATAAGTTAACACACTAAAAATCAGCAGTGGTCAATTGCATGGGTCATACCTTATGAGAGGCAGAAGACCAAAGAAGAGGAAATTAACAGCTTTAAACTTCTGTTATCAGACAAGGACTTTCTTAGGTGTTTTAAATATTAGCTCATTTAATCCTCATAAAACCCCTAAGAAAATAGGTAATACCATTCCTGCTTTGCAGATGAGGAAATATAAGTTCAGAATTCAGCCACCATACAAGGTTGCTCAGTTAGTAAGTGGTGGAATTTGTACTGCTCAGATCTGAGTCTAGAGCCTTTTCTTTTGAAATGAGGAATTAGAGGATATTAGGAAAATTAGGATATTAGAAATTAGAGGACATAGAGGTTAGAGATACTTCTACGAAGTTATTTCAGCCTGATGACTTGTCTAAGTATAGTTGTCCCTCGGTATCCATGGGGATGGGTTCCAGGACCCCCATAGATACCAAAATCCATGAATCCTTAAGTCCCTTATATAAAATGGTATAGTATCTGCATATAACCTAAGCACATGCTCCTCTATACTTTAAATCATCTCTAGATTACTTATAATACCTTATACCATGTAAGCGCTATGTAAATAGTTGCCAGTTTGCAGCAAATTCAAGTTTTGCTTTCTAGAACTTTCTGGAATTTTTTTAAAAAATACTTTTGATCCACAGCTGGTTGAATTCACAGATGCAGAACCAGAGGATATGGAGGGCCAAATGCATATGTTTGCTTAATAACCAGGACTGACTAGCAGAGGCTGGTACTTACAGTAAATGTTTGATGGGAGGTTAGATGATAGATGAATGAAAATTCTAGCCACAAACCCTCATTCACTGACTCTGTTTCAGAAATCCAGTGTGGCCATGTGCCCTCATTCATTCATTCAAGTAAACAAACATTTATTAAAAGCCTCTTATGTGTAAAATACTCTGGGGATGCTAGAGTTACAAAGTCAAAAAGACACAATTATAACTTCCCTCATTTCCCAAAAGATTGGAGACAGTATCTTGACTTCTTCTAGCCAGTGTATAAGGAGTTACACCATTTTCAGAAATGAAGTTTCTAAATCATAGTGCAGGGTGGTAGGTTGTAAGAAAACCCTTGAGCAATAAGCTAGTTCTTGCTGGGTTCAATTAGACCTGGTACAGGCAACCCTTAGCACGTGAATGGTCCTCAGCTCTAACTACTTCCTTCAGATAGTTGCCTTTCTGTCCTTGAAAGAGAAAGTCCTTTCCAGTATCTTTCCTAGATGTTGGTGCTTTTTCAGGGCAAGCTGAAAACATATCTTCATTAAATAAATGAGAACACATCCACACCGTGGAACCCTGTGCAGCTGCAAAAAGTAATAAAGAAACTCTTGCTGTACTATTATGGGATAGTCTACAAGACTACAGATATATCGTTAAGTTAAAAAAAAAAAAGATGCAGAACACTGCATATAGTATAATATTCTATGTGTAAAAAAAGAGAAAAGAAAGTATGTATACTTATTATATGTCTATAGAGTAGCTCAGGAAGGATACACAAGAAATTGGTAAGTGTTTGCTTCCTGGAAAGGGTGCCTGAGGTACAGGTATGTGAGGGAGGCCTAGAGCTTTTCATTGCCTACCTTTTATATATTTTGAATTTAGTACCATATGTGCATTATGTATTTCATTAAAATTGAGTGGGGGGAGAGACCCTTTGTGGTATACCAGGAGACAATAGATTGTTTCAGCTCACAAAATCTAATCGCAAATCTGATAGGATCTCTTAAGTTCCCATTTTACTTTCTCTCTCCATAGCATTTAACATTGTTGTCTACTCCCTTTTTAAAATTCTCCTTCTTTAGCCTCTATGACTTAAAAGTACCATTTGATTTGCCGTCTGTTCCTGTCATTCCTGAGATTCAGACACCTTGGATAAGAATCAAGGGAAGAAAGTATCATTGGCTTTGTCATAGAATACTTTGTATAGGAACAGCTGGCTTTACCACATCTTGCCATTTGTGAAAAATCAAGAACAGCTATGCAACACTACACAGGTTGATATTAACATCTATATTAAAAAATACTAATCTACAAATGAGCACCGGAGCCAGACTGCCTGAATTCAACCCCAGCCTTATCTCCTCTTACCTGTGTGGCCCCAGGCAAGCTCCTTAATTTCTGAAAGCTTCAACCTCCTCACCTCTACAAAGGGGAAATAATTTTACAATGTCATAAAATTGTTGTGCAGATTAAATGACATAATCCATGAAAGTGCTAGTTACAAGGTCTGAAGCTCGGTCCGTGTCAGCTATGACTAAGTCCCACGATGTAAGTTTCTCGAGGGCAGGACTCTGTGATCCACTCGGGACAGCTAACTGGTCCAGCAGAGACCTTTCCTGCCACAAGGTGCTATGAACCTGCCACAAGAACCCAGGAGCCACGCCCTCAACACTGCAACCTTTGGGCTCCACGTGGCTACATCAGGGACGTGCCCGAGACCTTCCTAAAGACTCTGGTGTCACTCTGTTGTTCAAGAAGCCTGCTGTGGCCAAGACACAAGCTCTCGGGCATAGGAGCAAGATTATATAGACAGCAAAGCAAATTTCTCTGCCCCATTCTACACTTCTCTCAGCTACTAAAAGTTGGTGTCAAAGGTGCAGCCCTCCTCTGTGTACACAATCCTATTCCTCCAGTCAGGAAGGCAAGACCCTCACCAGCCTCTCTGTAGGCATCTGTTCAAATATCTCCTCTTGGAGAACCACAAAATGTCCCAAGTTGTCCCCCATGCTGTAGTAACAGGAAGGAAAGGAAATAAATCAACCAATCTTCTCATTCCTCAGATGTCATCTGTGATTTGCTCTGCCTCTTTCCTGGCACTGTGTCTAACGGTGACACCAACATGACACCAAGAGGCTGCTCCTGCATCTCAACAAAGACCAGGATTCAGCCTCACGATCCCCGGCATTCAGACGCCCTGAATTCAGAGAAATGTTTGATGGCCCAAGACCCTGATGCTGACATCAGAATCCAGCCCTGGAAACAATCCTTTGGCTCCAGAGTGCTTGGTACTCAGGTTTCTAATAAACTGCTTGTGTTTAGAAGGAAAGCTGTCCAAAGGCGAGAGTGAAAGAGACCAGTTTGATTTTGAAGTTGGTAAAAATAAGGATAATAGTTTACAAAATGTAGAAATAAGCTCCCACTTCAAGGAGACCTTTGTCCGCTTTAGGCAAACGCCCTTCTCAGCTGATGTGTTCTTTCCTTCTTCCACCTCCTCACAAACCCCACCTTTCATATCAATAGGGAACTCCAAGGTTGATAGATTTAGCCCAAATATATCCAGAAAATAGATGCCCAAGGATAAGAAAAATTAAAGAAGGTTTTCCCAACTGCTTTTAAATATTCCAATTTAATTTACCTTCTAACTCCCATGTCCCTGTGCATGCTTACTAAGGAGCCAGAGCATTGTATCATCTGACCTCATGCTATGTCCTCATCTCTGCCCATGGGGACTGGATGTCTTGTTTTCAAAAATTATAATGAAATTATTTCATTTTAACAGAAGGAAAAAGAGAGGATGGGTAATAAGTGAATAGAGAGCATTGGGGTTTGGGAACCATTGCCTTATTCTCTCAAATGAAAACTTCTGGCACTGTAAGGCAGAAGAAGCTCAGGATTGAAGGTGCCTCCAAGTGGCCCAGTCTAACTGTTCAAATTCCCTCTATTACACCTGCACCAACATGGCCCCCACCCAGCCCAGCAGTCCTTCAGGGTCAGGGCTGTACCTTCTTTCTGAGGCAACCAGACACATCCTTGGACAGCTGAGCCAGACTATAGAAAAGCTCAGGAAATTCCACCTTCACACATGCACGAGCAGGTCAAACTTCCGACACCATGCTTCTTTTCATCACCTGATTATAAAGGTACCAACCTGTCTTGAAGGAAATGCTTATCAACAGCCATCAGAGAGCAGGCAATCTGAGAACTGCTGGTGCACACATAAGCAGAAGTCTTCTTAAAGAGAGAAGCCTCACTAATTCTCCAAAAGTCTTCACTTTCAAAGCCATCCTAGATCCTGACACAGTGTTTATGAGTCCCACTTACTAAAAGCCTCTCTTCTGAAGAGTAACACGGGTATACCCAAAGAATAGCATCCACCATATTCATATAATAAATAGGTCTGCTGGCATCCTCCCAGATGAAAGGCATTCACCACGAGGAGGCAAACACTAGGAAGGCTTTGTCAGCACAGTAAAACTCAGGCATCAGATTGAAGCCAACCTTCCTTTTGCCTGTCTTTTGTTTTCTGTGGTGCACCATGTACCTAAAGAAATGGGCCTTGTGAGGGGCTTCCCTGGTGGCACAGTGGTTGAGAGTCTGCCTGCCGATGCAGGGGACACGGGTTCGTGCCCCGGTTCAGGAAGATCCCACATGCTGCGGAGTGGCTGGGCCCGTGAGCCGTGGCCGCTGAGCCTGTGTGTCTGGAGCCTGTGCTCCACAACAGGAGAGGCCACAACAGTGAGAGGCCCACATACCGCAAAAAAAAAAAAAAGAAATGGGCCTTTTGGTCATCAGCAGGCAAAGACCACAGGAGGCTCAGCATTTCACTCACTTTCAGTTTCAGTGGAGATGTTCAGTGGTGTATAAAGGAGAAAAGAAAGAGGAAAATCCAAATACCCTGGAAAAGTTCTGCCTATTCTAAACTCTAAGGTTTCTGTCACAAGAAATTATATCAGCTAGATACACATACACACACAAAATAAATGATGAAGATCTTTCACTTAATTCCTCCTTAACAAATTTATGCCTCATATAAGAGTTGCTAAAGTAATAAAAGCTTAATATAGACCACCTACAAAGCCATGAAATACACCAATGGACAGATCATTGAGACAGAAAATAAATCAGGAAATACAGGCCTTAAATGACACATTAGAACAGATGGACTTAATTGACACTTATAGAACATTCCATCCAAAAGCAGCAGAATACACTTTCTTCTCAATCACACACAGAACATTCTCCAGGATAGATCACATCTTGGGCCACAGATTAAGCCTTAGTAAATTTTTTAAAAACCTGAAATCATATTAAGCATCTTTTCCAATGACAACGCTATGAGATTAGAAATAATTTACAGGGAAAAAACCACAAACACTTGGAAGCTAAACAATATGTTACTAAGCAACAAATGGATCACTGAATAAATCAAAGAGGAAATTAAAAAACGCCTAGAAACAAATGAAAATGAAAGCATAATGATCCAAAACCTATGGGATGCAGCAAAAGCAGTTCTAAGAGGGAAGTTTCTAGCAATACAATCTTACCTCAGGAAACAAGAAAAATCTCAAATAAACAACCTAACCTTACACCTAAAGCAACTAGAGAAAGAAGAACAAACAAAACCCAGAGGTAGTAGAAGGAAATAAATCATAAAGTTCAAAGCAGAAATAAGTAGAGATGAAGAAAACAATAGAAAAAATCCATGAAATTAAAAGCTAGTTCTTTGAAAAGATAAACAAAGTTGATGAACCTTTAGCCAGACTGATCAGGAAAAAAAGGGAGACGGCTCAAACCTGTAAAATTAGAAAAGAAAAAGGAGAAGTTACAACTGACACCACAGAAATACAGAGGATCATAAGAGATTACTGCAAGCAACTATACGCCAATAAAATGGACAACCTAGAAGAAATGGACAAATACGTAGAAAGGTACAACCTTCCAAGAATGAACCAGGAAGAAACAGAAAATATGAACAGACCAACCATTTGAAGCTGTGATTTTAAAAATTCCAACAGGAGAAAGACCTTCAAGATGGCAGAGGAGTAAGACATGGAGATCACCTTCCTCCCCACAAATACATCAGAAATACATCTACATGTGGAACAACTCCTACAGAACACCTACTGAAGGCTGGCAGAAGACCTCAGACCTCCCAAAAGGAAAGAAACTCCCCACGTACCTGGGTAGGGCAAAAGAAAAAACAGGAACAAAAGAATAGGGACAGGACCTGCACCTCGGGGAGGGAGCTGTGAAGGAGGAAAAGTTTCCACACACTAAGAAGCCCCTTCACTGGTGGAGATGGCAGGTGGGCGGGGGGGAAGCTTCAGAGCAATGGAGGAGAGCACAGCAACAGGGGTGCAGAGGGCAAAGCAGAGAGATTCCCACACAGAGGATCACTGCCGACAAGCACTCACTAGCCTGAGAGGCTTGTCTTCTCACCCTCTGAGGTGGGGCGGGGCTGGGAGCTGAGGCTTCGGAGGTCAGATCCCAGGGAGAAGACTGGGGTTGGCTGCGTGAAAACAGCCTGAAGGGGGCTAGTGTGCCAGCAGTAGCTAGCAGGGAGGGAGTCCGGGAAAAAACCTGGACCTGCCTAAGAGGCAAGACACCATTGTTTCAGGGTGCGTGGGGAGAGGGCATTCAGAGCACCGCCTAAACAAGCTCTACAGACGGGTGTGAGCCACAGCTATCAGCGCGGACACCAGAGACAGGCATGAAATGCTAAGGCTGCTGCTGCAGCCACCAAGAAGCCTTTGTGCAACCACAGGTCACTTTCCACAACTCCCCTCCCAGGATCCTGTACAGCCTGCCACTGCCAGGGTCCCGTGCTCCAGGGACAACTTCCCTGGAAGAACACATGGCGTGCCTCAGGCTATTGCAACATCATGCTGGCCTCTGCCACCGCAGGCTCGCCCCGCATTCCCTCCCTCCCCACGGCCTGAGTGAGCCAGAGCCACCTAATCAGCTGCTACTTTAACCCCGTCCTGTTTGAGCGAAGAACAGACACTCTAAGGCTACCTACATGCAGAGGCGGGTCTAAATCCAAAGGTGAACCCCAGGAGCTGTGCGAACAAAGAAGAGGAAGGGAAATCTCACCCAGGAGCAGCAGGTGAAATCTCCAGAATTGACTTGATGTACCCTGCATCTCTGAAATACCTGAATAGACAACAAGTCATCCCAAAATTGAGATGGTGGACTTTGGGAGCACCTATAAACTTGGGATTTTCTTTCTGCATCTAATTTGTTTCTGGTTTTATGTTTATCTTAGTTTAGTATTTAGAGTTTATTCATTGGTAGATTTGTTTATTGATTTGGTTGATCTCTTTTTTTTTAATATATAGATATGTATGTTTTTTTCTTTTTTTGAGTGTGTATGTGTATGCTTCTTTGTGAGAGTTTGTCTGTATATCTTTACTTTTACCATTTGTCCTAGGGTTCTGTCCATTTTGTTTTGTTTGTAGTATACTTTTTAGCACTTGTTATCATTGGTGGATTTGTTTTTTGGCTTGGTTGCTCTCCTCTTTCCTTCTTTTATTACTTTTTAATTTTTTTATTTTTAATAATTATTTTTTTATTTTAATAACTTTCTTTTCTTTCTTTCTTTCTTTCTTTCTTTCTATCTTTCTTTCTATCTTTCTTTCTTTCTTCCTGCCTTCCTGCCTTCCTGCCTTCCTTCCTTCCTTCCGTCCTTCATTCCTTCCTTTCTTTCTTTCCTTCTATCCTTCTTTCTTTCCTTCTCCCTTTTCTTCTTAGCCATGTGGCTGACAGGGTCTTGGTGACCTGGCTGCGTGTCAGGCCTGTGCTCTGAGGTGGGAGAGCCAAGTTCAAGACCTTGGTCCACAAGACACCTCCTGGCTCCACATAATATCAAATGGCAAAAGCTTTCCCAGAGATCTCCATTTCAATGCTAAGACCCAGCTCCACTCAACAACCAGCAAGCTACAGTGCTGGACACCCTATGCCAAACAACTAGCAAGACAGGAACACAATGCCACCCATTAGCAGAGAGGCTGCCCAAAATCATAATAAGGTCACAGACACACCAAAACATACCACCAGACACGGTCCTGCCCACCAGAAAGACAAGATCCAGCCTCATCTACCAAAACAGAGGCACCAGTCCCCTCCAACAGGAAGCCTACACAACCCACTGAAAAAACCTTAGCCACTGGGAGGAGACACCAAAAACAATGGGAACTACTAACCTGCAGCCTGGGAAAAGGAGACCCCAAACACAGTAAGTTAAGCAAAATGAGAAGACAGAGAAACACACAGCAGATGAAGAATGCAAAAACCCACCAGACCAACAAAGAAGAGGAGATATGCAGTCTACCTGAAAAAGAATTCAGAGTAATGATAGTAAAGATGATCCAAAATCGTGGAAATACAATGGAGAAAATAAAAGAAATGTTTAACAAGGACCTAGAAGAACTAAAGACCAAACAAACAATGATAAACAACACAATAAATGAAATTTAAAATTCTCTAGAACAAATCAATAGCAGAATAACTGAGACAGAGGAACGGATAAGCGACCTGGAAAATAAAACAGTGGAAATAACTATCACAGAGCAGAATAAA
Source organism: Delphinapterus leucas (assembly GCF_059928025.1). Classification (NCBI taxonomy): domain Eukaryota; kingdom Metazoa; phylum Chordata; class Mammalia; order Artiodactyla; family Monodontidae; genus Delphinapterus; species Delphinapterus leucas. The sequence continues at coordinate 114,288,326 of NC_143130.1, forward strand.
GAAAAAAGAATGAAAAGAATTGAGGACAGTCTCAGAGACCTCTGGGACAACATTAAATGCACCAACATTCAAATTATAGGGGTCTCAGAAGAAGAAGAGAAAAAGGACTGAGAAAATGTTTGAAGAGATTATAGTTGAAAACTTCCCTAATATTGGAAAGGAAATAGTCAATCAAGTCCAGGAAGAACAGAGAGTCCGATACAGGATAAATCCAAGGAGAAACATGCCAAGACACATATTAATCAAGCTACCAAAAATTAAATACAAAGAAAAAATATTCAAAGCAACAAGGGAAAAACAACAAATAACATACAAGGGAATCCCCATAAGGTTAACAGCAGATCTTTCAGCAGGAACTCTGCAAGTCAGAAGGGAGTAGCAGCACATATTTAAAGTGATGAAAGGGAAGAACCTAAAGCCAAGATTACTCTACCCAGCAAGGGTTTCATTCAGATTCAACGGATAAATTAAAAGTGTTACAGGCAAGCAAAAGCTAAGAGATTTCAGCACCACGAAACCAGCTTTACAACAAATGCTAAAGGAATATCGCTAGGCAGGAAACACAAGAGAAGGAAAAGACCTACAATAACAAACCCCAAACAATTAAGAAAATGGTAACAGAAACATACATATCGATAACTACCTTAAATGTAAATGGATTAAATGCTCCCACCAAAAGACATAGACTGGCTGAATGGATACAAAAACAAGACCTGTATATCTGCATCTAAAAGAGACCCACTTCAGACGTAGGGACACATACAGACTGAAAGTGAGGGGATGAAAAAAGATATTCCAGCAAATAGAAATAAGCTGGAGTACCAATTCTTATATCAAAGTAGACTTTAAAATAAAGACTATTACAAGAGACAAAGATGGAGACTACATAATGATGAAGGGATCAATCCAAAAAGAAGATATAACAATTGTAAATATTTATGCACCCAACATAGGAGCACCTCAATACATAAGGCAAATGCTAATAGCCATAAATGGGGAAATCGACAGTAACACAATCATAGCGGGGAAAATTAACACCCCACTTTCACCAATGAAAGATCATCCAAAATGAAAATAAAAATGGAGACACAAGCTTTAAATGATACATTAAAAAAGATGGACTTAGTTGATATTTATAGGACATTCCATCCAAACACAACAGAATACACTTTCTTCTCAAGTGCTAATGGAACATTCTCAAGGATGGATCATATCCTGGGTCAAAAATCAGGCCTTGGTAAATTTAAGAAAATTGAAATTGTATCAAGTATCTTTTCTGACCACAACGCAATGAGACTAGTTATCAATTACAGGAAAAAATCTGTAAAAAATAGAAACACATGGAGGCTAAACAATACACTACTTAATAACAAAGAGATCATTGAATAAACCAAAGAGGAAAACACAAAATACCTAGAAGAAAGTGACAATGAACACAAGACAATCCAAAACGTATGGGATGCAGCAAAAGTAGTTCTAAGAGGGAAGTTTATAGCAGTAAAATCCTACCTCAAGAAACATCTCAAATAAACAACGTAACCTTACACCTAAAGCAATGAGAAAGAACAAATAAACCCCAAAGTTAGCAGAAGGACAGAAATCAAAAAGATCAGATCAGAAATAAATGAAAAAGAAATAAAGGGAACAATAGAAAAGATCAATAAAACTAAAAGCTGGCTCTTTGAGAAGATAAACAAAACTGATAAACCATTAACCAGACTCATCAAGAAAAAAAGGGAGAAGACTCAAATCAATAGAATTAGAAATGAAAAAGGAGAAGTAACAAATGACACTGCAGAGATACAAAGGATCATGAGAGATTACTACAAGCAACTGTATGCCAATAAAATAGACAACCTGGAAGAAATGGATAAATTCTTAGAAAAGCACAAACTTCAGAGACTGAACCAGGAAGAAACAGAAAATATAAACAGACCAATCACAAGCACTGAAATTGAGACTATGATTAAAAATCTTCAACAAACAAAAGCCCAGGACCACACGGCTTCACAGGTGAATTCTATGAAATATTTAGAGAAGAGCTAACACCTATCCTTCTCAAACTCTTCCAAAATATAGCAGAGTGAGGAACACTCCCAAAGTCATTCTATGAGGCCACCATCACCCTGATACCAAAATCAGAAAAAGATGGCACACAGAAAGAAAATTAGAGGCCAATATCACTGATGAACATAGATGCAAAAATCCTCAACAAAATACTGGCAAACAGAATCCAACAACACATTAAAAGGATTATACGTTATGATCAAGTGGGGTTTATTCCAGGAATGCAAGGATTCTTCAATATAGGCAAATCAATCAACGTGATACACCATATTAACAAATTGAAGAAGAAAAACCAAATGATCATCTCAATAGATGCAGAAAAAGCTTTTGACAAAATTCAACACCCATTTATATAAAAACCCTCCAGAAAGTAGGAATAGAAGGAACTTACGTCAACATAATAAAGGCCATATATGACAAACCCACAGCCAACATCATCCTCAATGGTGAAAAACTGAAACCATTTCCTCTAAGATAAGGAACAAGACAAGGTTGTCCACTCTCACCACTATTATTCAAAATAGCTTTGGAAGTTTTAGCCAGAGCAATCACAGAAGAAAAAGAAATAAAAAGAATCCAAATTGGAAAAGAGGAAGTAAAGTTGTCACTGTTTGCAGATAACATGATACTATACATAGAGAATCCTAAATACGCTACCAGAAAACTACTAGAGCTAATCAAGGAATTTGGAAAAGTAGCAATATACAAAATTAAGGCACAGAAATCTCTTGAATTCCTATACGGTAATGATGAAAAATCTGAAAGAGAAATTATGGAAACACTCCCATTTACCATTGCAACAAAAAGAATACCTAGGAATAAACCTATCTAAGGAGACAAAAGACCTGCATGTAGAAAACTATGAGACACTGATGAAAGAAATTAAAGATGATACAAACAGATGGAGATATATACCATGTTCTTGGATTGGAAGAATTAACATTGTGAAAATGACTATACTACCCAAAGCAATCTACAGATTCACTGCAATACCTGTCAAACTACCAATGGCATTTTCACAGAACTGGAACAAAAAATTATTCAATTTGTATGGAAACACAAAAGACCCCAAATAGCCAAAGCAATCTTGAGAAAGAAAAACAGAGCTGAAGGAATCAGACCCCCCCCCAGACTATACTACAAAGCTACAGTAATCAAGACAGTATGGTACTGGCACAAAAACAGAAATATAGATCAATGGAACAAGAAAGCCCAGATATAAAACCACACACATATGGTCACCTTATTTTTGATAAAGGAGGCAAGAATATACAATGGAGAAAAGACAGCCTCTTCAATAAGTAGTGCTGGGATAACAGGATAGTTATATGTAAAAGAATGAAATTGGAACACTCCTTAACACCATACACAAAAATAAACTCAAAATGGATTAACGACCTAAATGAAAGGCCAGACATGATAAAACTCTTAGAGGAAAACATAGGCAGAACATTCTATGACATAAATCATAGCATGATCCTTTTTGACCCACCTCCTAGAGAAATGGAAATAAAAACAAAAATAAACATATGGGACCTAATGAAACTTAAAAGCTTTTGCACAGCAAGGAAACCATAGACAAGATGAAAAGACAAACCACAGAATGGGAGAAAATATTTGCAAATGAAGCAACTGACAAATGATTAATCTCCAAAATTTGTATGCCACTCATGCAGTTCAATATCAAAAAAACAAACAACCCAATCCAAAAATGGGCAGAAGTCCTAAATAAACGTTTCTCCAAAGAACATATACAGACTGCCAACAAACACAAGAAACGATGCTCAACATCACTAATCATTAGAGAAATGCAAATCAAAACTACAATGAGGTATCACCTCACACCAGTAAGAATGGCCATCATGAAAAAATCTACAAACAGGGCTTCCCTGGTGGCACAGTGGTTGGGAGTCTGCCTGCTGATTCAGGGGATGCAGGTTCGTGCCCTGATCCGGGAGGATCCCACGTGCTGCGGAGTGGCTGGGCCCATGGGCCATGGCCACTGAGCCTGCGCGTCTGGAGCCTGTGCTCCACAACAGGAGAGGCCACAGCAGTGGGAGGCCCGTGTACCGCAAAAAAAAAAAAAAAAAAAAATCTACAAACAATTAATGCTGGAGAGGCTTTGGAGAAAAGGGAACCCTCCTGAACTGTTGGTAGGAATGTAAATTGAGACAGCCACTATGGAGAACAGTACGGAGGTTCCTTAAAAAACTAAAAATACAACTACCATATGACCCAGCAATCGCACTGCTAGGCATATGCCCTGAGAAAGCCATAATTCAAAAAGTGTAATGTTCCACAATGTTCATTGCAGCTCTATTTACAATAGTCAGGATATGGAAGCAACCTAAGTGCCCATCAACAGATGAATGGATAAAGATGTGGCACATATACACAATGGAATATTACTCAGCCATAAAAAGCAACGAAATTGAGTTATTTGTAGTGAGGTGGATGGACCTAGAGTCTGTCATACAGAGTGAAGTAAGTCAAGAAGAGAAAAACAAATACCGTATGCTAACACATATGTATGGGATCTTAAAGAAAAAAAAAAAAGGTTCTGAAGAACCTAGGGGCAGGACAGGAATAAAGCCGCAGATATACAGAATAGACTTTAGGACACTGGGATGGGGAAGGGTAAGCTGGGATGAAGTGAGAGAGTGGCATGGACATATACATACTACCAAATGTAAAATAGATAGCTAGTGGGAAGCAGCCACATAGCACAAGGAGATCAGGTCGTTGCTTTGTGACCACCTAGAGGGGTGGGATAAGGAGGGTGGCAGGGAGACGTAAGAGGGTGGAGATATGGGGATACATGTATATGTATAGCTGATTCAGTTTGTTATAAAGCAGAAACTAACACACCACTGTAAAGCAATTATACTGCAATAAAGATGTTAAAAAAAATAAATGAATAAGTAAAAACTTCCAAGAAACAAAAGTCTAGGATCAGATGGATTCACATGCGAATTCTAACAAATATCAAGAGAAGAGTTAACACCTATCCTTCTGAAACTATTTCAAAAAATTTCAGAGAAAGGAATACTCCCAAGCTCATTCCTCAAGGCCACGATCATCCTGATACCAAAACCAGAAAAAAGATACCACAGAAAAAAGAAAAGCACAGGCCAAAATCACTGATGAACACAGACGCAAAACTCCTCAACGGAATACTAGCAAACTGAATCCAACACATTAAAAGGATCATACACCATGATCAAGTGGGATTTATCTAAGGGATGCAAGGATTCTTTAATATAAGCAAATCAATCAACATAATATACCATATTAACAAACTGAAGAATAAAAACCATATGATAACCTCAATAGATGCAGAAAAATATTTTGACAAAATTCAACACCCATTTATGATAAAAACTCTCCAGAAAGTGGGTAGAGGGAACATACCTCAACATAATAAAGGCCATATATGACAAACCCACAGCTAACATCATTCTTTATGGTGAAAAACTTAAAGCATTTCCTCTAAGATCAGGAACAAGACAAGGATCTCCACTCTCACCACTATTATTCAAAATAGTTTTGGAAGTCCTAGCCACAGCAATCAGAGAAGAAAAAGAAATTAAAGGAATACGAACTAGAAAAGAGAAGTAAAACTGTCACTGTTTGCAGATGACATGATACTATACATAGAGAATCCTAAAGATGCTACCAGAAAACTGCTAGAGCTAAGTAATCAATTTGGTAAAGTTGCAGGATACAAAATTAATACACAGAAATCTCTTGAATTCCTATCCACTAAGAAAAGATCAGAAGGAGAAATTAAGGAAACAATCCCATTTACCATCGCATCAATAAGAATAAAATACCTAGGAACAAACCTTCCTAAGGAGGCAAAAGACCTGTACTCAGAAAACCATAAGATGCTGATGAAAGAAATCAAAGATGACACAAACAGATGGAGAGATATATCATATTCTTAGACTGAAAGAATCAAGATTGTGAAAATGACTATACTACCCAAAGCAATCTACAGATTCAATGCAATCCCTATCAAATTACCAATGGCATTTTTCACAGAACTAGAACAAAAAATTTCACAGTTCGTATGGAAACACAAAAAGACCCTGAAGAGCCAAAGCAATCTTGAGAAAGAAAAACGGAGCAGGAGGAATCAGGCTTCCTGACTTCAGACTATGCTACAAAGCTACAGTCATCAAAGCAGTGTGGTACTGGCACAAAAAGAGAAATATGGATCTATGGAACAGGACAGAAAGTCCAGAGATTACACCCAAGCACCTATGGTCAGCTAATCTATGACAAAGAGGCAATAATATACAATGGATTAAAGACAGTCTCTTCAAAATAAGTGGTGCTGGGAAAAGTGGACAGCTACATGTAAAAGAATGAAATTAGAACACTCCTTGACCCCATACAAAAATAAACTCAAAATGAATTAAAGACCTAAATATAAGGCCACATACAATAAAACTCTTAGAGGAAACCATAAGCAGAACACTCTTTGATATAAATCACAGCAATAACTTTTTTGATCCTCCTACTAGAGTTATGAAAACAAAAACAAAAATAAACAAATCAAACTTAAAAACTCTTGCACAGCAAAGGAAACCATAAACAAAACGAAAAGATAACACACAGACTGGGAGAAAATATTTGCAAACAAAGCAACCAACAGGGGGATTAATCTCCAAAATATACAAACACCTCATGCAGCTCAATATCAAAAAAACAAACAATCCAATCAAAAAATGGGCAGAAGACCTAATGTTTAAATAGACATTTCTCCAAAGAAGACATACAGAGGGCCAGAAAGTACATGAAAAACTGCTCAACATCACTAATTATTAGAGAAATGCAAATGAAAACTATAATCAGGTGTCACCACACAAAAACCAGTCAGAATGGCCATCATCAAAAAATCTACAAAGAATAAATGCTGGTGAAAGTGTGGAGAAAAGGAACCCTCCTACATTGTTGGTGGGAATGTAAGTTGGTACAATTATAGAGAAGAGTATGGAGGTTCCTTAAACAACTAAATATAGGAGATCTAGGGAAGATGGCGGAAGAGTAAGACGCGGAGATCACCTTCCTCCCCACAGATACATCAGAAATACATCTACATGTGGAACAACTCCTACAGAACACCTACTGAACGCTGGCAGAAGACCGCAGACCTCCCAAAAGGTAAGAAACTCCCCCACGTACCTGGGTAGGGCAAAAGAAAAAACAGAGACAAAAGATTACGGACGGGACCTGCACCAGTGGGAGGGAGCTGTGAAGGAGGAAAGGTTTCCACACACTAGAAGCCCCTTCACGGGCGGACACTGTGGGTGGTGGACGGGAAACCTTTGGAGCCGCGGAGGAGAGCACAGCAACAGGGGTGCAGACGGCAAAGCGGAAAGATTTCCGCAAAGAGGATTGGTGCCGACCAGCACTCACCAGCCCGAGAGGCTTGTCTGCTCACCCGCCGGGGCAGGCGGGGCTGGGAGCTGAGGCTCCGCCTTCAGTCCGGGAAAAAGGCTGGACCTGCTGAAGAGGCAAGAGACTTTTTCTTCCCTCTTTGTTTCCTGGTGCGTGAGGAGACGGGATTAAGAGCTCTGCTTAAGGGAGCTCCAGAGACCAGTGTGAGCCGCGGCTAACAGCGCGGACCCCAGAGATGGTCATGAGACGCTAAGGCTGCTGCTGCCGCCACCAAGAAGCCTGTGTGCGAGCACACGTCACTCTCCACACCTTGCTCTGGGGAGCCTGTGCAGCCCGCCACTGCCAGGGTCCCGGGATCCAGGGACAACTTCCCCGGGAGAATGCACGGCGCGCCTCAGGCTGGTGCAACGTCATGCAGGCCTCTGCCGCCGCAGGCTCACCCCGCATCCGTGCCCCTCCCTCCCAACGGCCTGAGTGAGCCGGAGCCCCCGAATCAGCGGCTCCTTTAACCCCATCCTGTCTGAGCAAAGAACAGACGCCCTCCGGGTGAACTACACGCAGAGGCGGGGCCAAATCCAAAGCTGAGCCCCAGGAGCTGTGCAAACAAAGAAGAGAAAGGGAAATCTCTCCCAGCAGCCTCAGAAGCAGCGGATTAAATCTCCACAAACAACTTGATGTACCCTGCATCTGTGGAATACCTGGATAGACAACAAATCATCCCAAATTGAGGAGGTGGACTTTGAGAGCAAGATTTATTATTTTTTCCCCTTTTCCTCTTTTTGTGAGTGCCTATGTGTATGCTTCTGTGTGAGATTTTGTCTGTATAGCTTTGCTTTCACCATTTGTCCTAGGGTTCTATCTGCCCGTTTTTTGTTTTGTTTTTTTTTTTACTTTTTAAAAAAAAATTTTTCTTAATAATAATTTTTTTATTTTAATAACTTTATTTTACTTTATTTTATTTCCTTTTATTCTCTCTTTATTTCCTTCCTTCCTTCTTTCTTTCTTTCTTTCTACTTTTTCTCCCTTTTATTCTGAGCTTTTTGGATGAAAGGCTCTTGGTGCTGCAGCCAGGAGTCAGTGCTGTGCCTCTGAGGTGGGAGAGCCAACTTCAGGACACTGGTCCACAAGAGACCTCCCAGCTCCACATAGTATCAAATGGCAGAAACCTTCCAGAGATCCCCATCTCAACACCAGCACCCACCTTCACTCAACGACCAGCAAGCTACAGTGCTGGACACCCTATGCCAAACAACTAGCAAGACAGGAACACAACCCCACCCACTAGCAGAGAAGCTGCCTAAAATCATAATAAGTCCACAGACATCCCAAAACACACCACCAGACGTGGACCTGCCCATCAGACAGACAAGATCCAGCCTCATCCACCAGAACACAGGCACTAGTCCCCTCCACCAGGAAGCCTACACAACCCACTGAAACAACTTTAGACACTGGGGACAGACACCAAAAACAACGGGAATTACGAACCTGCAGCCTGCAAAAAGGAGACCCCAAACACAGTAAGATAAGCAATATGAGAAGACAGAAAAACACACAGCAGATGAAGGAGCAAGATAAAAACCCACCAGACGTAACAAATGAAGAGGAAATAGGCAGTCTATCTGAAAAAGAATTCAGAATAATGACAGTAAAGATGATCCATAATCTTGGCAACAGAATAGAGAAAATGCAAGAAACATTTAACAAGGACCTAGAAGAACTAAAGATGAAACAAACAACGATGAACAACACAATAAATGCAATTAAAAATACTCTAGAAGGGATCAATAGCAGAATAACTGAGGCAGAAGAAAGGATACGTGACCTGGAAGATAATATAGTGGAAATAACTACTGCAGAGCAGAATAAAGAAAAAAGAGTGAAAAGAACTGAGGACAGTCTCAGAGACCTCAAGGACAACATTAAACACAGCAACATTCGAATTATAGGGGTTCCAGAAGAAGAAGACAAAAAGAAAGGGACTGAGAAAATATTTGAAGAGATTATAGTTGAAAACTTCCCTAATATGGGAAAGGAAATAGTTAAGTCCAGGAAGCACAGAGAGTCCCATACAGGATAAATCCAAGGAGGAACAAGCCAAGACACATATTAATCTAACTATCAAAAATTAAATACAAAGAAAACATATTAAAAGCAGCAAGGGAAAAACAACAAATAACACACAAGGGAATCCCCATAAGGTTAACAGCTGATCTTTCAGCAGAAACTCTGCAAGCCAGAAGGGACTGGCAGGACATATTAAAAGTCATGAAGGAGAAAAACCTACAGCCAAGATTACTCTACTCAGCAAGGATCTCATTCAGATTTGATGGAGATATTAAAACCTTTACAGACAAGCAAAAGCTGAGAGAGTTCAGCACCACCAAACCAGCTTTACAACAAATGCTAAAGGAACTTCTCTAGGCAAGAAACACAAGAGAAGGAAAAGACCTATAATAACAAACCCAAAACAATTAAGAAAATGGGAATAGGAACATACATATCGATAATTACCTTAAATGTAAATGGATTAAATGCTCCCACCAAAAGACACAGACTGGCTGAATGGATACAAAAACAAGACCCATATATATGCTATCTACAAGAGACCCACTTCAGACCTAGAGACACATACAGACTGAAAGTGAGGGGATGGAAAAATATATTCCATGCAAATGGAAACCAAAAGAAAGCTGGAGTAGCAATTCTCATATCAGACAAAATAGACTTTAAAATAAAGACTATTAGAAGAAACAAAGAAGGACACTACATAATGATCAAGGGATTGATCCAAGAAGAAGATATAAGTATTGTAAATATTTATGTACCTAACATAGGAGCACCTCAATACATAAGGCAAATACTAACAGCCATAAAAGGGGAAATTGACAGTAACACATTCATAGTAGGGGACTTTAACACCCCACTTTCACCAATGGACAGATCATCCAAAATGAAAATAAATAAGGAAACACAAGCTTTAAATGATACATTAAACAAGATGGACTTAATTGATATTTATAGGACATTCCATCCAAGAACAACAGAATACACATTTTTCTCAAGTGCTCATGGAACATTCTCCAGGATAGATCATATCTTGGGTCACAAATCAAGCCTTGGTAAATTTAAGAAAATTGAAATCGTATCAAGTATCTTTTCCGACCACAATGCTATATGAGACTAGATATCAATTACAGGAAAAGATCTGTAAAAATTACAAACACATGGAGGCTGAATAATACACTACTTAATAACGAAGTGGTCACTGAAGAAATCAAACAGGAAATAAAAAAATACCTAGAAACAAATGAAAATGGAGACACGACGACCCAAAACCTATGGGATGCAGCAAAAGCAGTTCTAAGAGAGAAGTTTATAGCAATAAAATCCTACCTTAAGAAACAGGAAACATCTCGAATAAACAACCTAACCTTGCACCTAAAGCAATTAGAGAAAGAAGAACAAAAAAACCCCAAAGTTAGAAGAAGGAAAGAAATCATAAAGATCATATCAGAAATAAATGAAAAAGAAATGAAGGAAACCATAGCAAAGTTCAATAAAACTAAAAGCTGGTTGTTTGAGAAGATAAACAAAATTGATAAACCATTAGCCAGACTCATCAAGAAAAAAAGGGAGAATACTCAAATTAACAGAATTAGAAATGAAAAAGGAGAAGTGACAACTGACAGGGTAGAAATACAAAGGATCATGAGAGATTACTACAAGCAACTATATGCCAATAAAATGGACAACCTGGAAGAAATGGACAAATTCGTAGAAATGCACAACCTGCCAAGACTGAATCAGGAAGAAACAGAATATATGAACAGACCAATCACAAGCACTGAAATTGAAACTGTGATTAAAAATCTTCCAACAAACAAAAGCCCAGGACCAGATGGCTTCACAGGCAAATTCTATCAAACATTTAGAGAAGAGCTAACACCTATCCTTCTCAACTCTTTCAAGATATAGCAGAGGGAGGAACACTCCCAAACTCATTCTACAAGGCCACCATCACCCCGATACGAAAACCAGACAAGGATGTCACAAAGAAAGAAAACTACAGGCCAATATCACTGATGAACATAGATGCAAAAATCCTCAACAAAATACTAGCAAACAGAATCCTACAGCACATTAAAAGGATCATACACCATGATCAAGTGGGGTTTATTCCAGGAATGCAAGGATTCTTCAATATACGCAAATCAATCAACGTGATACACCATATCAACAAATTGAAGGAGAAAAACCATATGATCATCTCAATAGATGCACAGAAAGCAAAATTCAACACCCATTTATGAAAAAACCCTCCAGGAAGTAGGCATAGAGCGAACTTTCCTCAACATGATAAAGGCCATATATGACAAACCCACGGCCAACATCATCCTCAATGGTGAAAAACTGAAAGCATTTCCACTAAGATCAGGAACAAGACAAGGTTGCCCACTCTCACCACTATTTTTTTTTTTTTTTTTGCGGTACGCGGGCCTCTCACTGTTGTGGCCTCTCCCGTTGCGGGGCACAGGCTCCGGACGCGCAGGCTCAGCAGCCATGGCTCACGGGCCCAGCCGCTCCGTGGCATGCAGTGTCCTCCCGGACCGGGGCACAAACCTGTGTCCCCTGCATCGGCAGGCAGACTCTCAAGCACTGCGCCACCAGGGAAGCCCTCACCACTCTTGTTCAACATAGTTTTGTAAGTTTTAGCCACAGCAATCAGAGAAGAAAAGGAAATAAAAGGAATCCAAATCAGAAAAGAAGAAGTAAAGCTGTCACTGTTTGCAGATAACATGATACTATACATAGAGAATCCTAAAGTTGCTACCAGAAAACTACTAGAGCTAATCAATGAAACTGGTAAAGTAGCAGGATACAAAATTAATGCACAGAAATCTCTGACATTCCTATACACTAATGATGAAAAATCTGAAAGTGAAATCAAGAAAACACTCCCATTTACCATTGCAACAAAAAGAATAAAATATCTAGGAATAAACCTACCTAAGGAGACAAAAGACCTGTATGCAGAAAACTATGAGACACTGATGAAAGAAATTAAAGATGATACAAATACATGGAGAGATATACCGTGTTCTTGGATTGCAAGAATCAACATTGTGAAAATGACTGTACTACCCAAAGCAATCTACAGATTCAATGCAATCCCTATCAAACTACCAATGGCATTTTTCACAGAACTAGAACAAAGAATTTCACAATGTGTATGGAAACACAAAAGACCCCGAATAGGCCAAAGCAATCTTGAGAACGAAAAACGGAGCTGGAGGAATCAGGCTCCCTGACTTCAGACTATACTACAAAGCTATAGTAATCAAGACAGTATGGTACTGGCACTAAAACAGAAATATAGATCAATGGAACAGGAGAGAGAGCCCAGAGACAAACCCAGGCACATACTGTCACCTTATTTTTGATAAAGGAGGCAGGAATTTACAGTGGAGAAAGGACAGCCTCTTCAATAAGTGGTGCTGGGAAAACTGGACTGGTACATGTAAAAGTATGAGATTAGATCACTCTCTAACACCATACACAAAAATAAGCTCAAAATGGATTAAAGGCCTAAATATAAGGCCAGAAACTATCAAACTCTTAGAGGAAAACATAGGCAGAACACTCTATGATATAAATCACAGCAAGATCCTTTTTGACCCACCTCCTACAGAAATGGAAATAAAAACAAAAATAAACAAATGGGACCTAATGAAACTTCAAAGCTTTTGCACAGCAAAGGAAACATAAACAAGACCAAAAGACACCCCTCAGAATGGGAGAAAATATTTGCAAATAAAGCAACTGATAAAGGATTAATCTCCAAAATTCACAAGCAGCTAATGCAGCTCAATAACATAAAAACAAACAACCCAATCCAAAAATGGCCAGAAGACCTAAATAGACATTTCTCCAAAGAAGATATACAGATTGCCAACAAACACATGAAAGAATGCTCAACATCAGTAATCATTAGAGAAATGCAAATCAAAACTACAATGAGATATCATCTCACACCATTCAGAATGGCCATCATCAAAAAATCTAGAAACAATAAATGCTGGAGAGGGTGTGGAGAAAGGGGAACACTCTTGCACTGCTGGTGGGAATGTGAATTGGTACAGCCCCTATGGACAACAGTATGGAGGTTCCTTAAAAAACTACAAATAGAACTACCATATGACCCAGCAATCCCATTACTGGGCATATACCCTGAGAAAACCCTAATTCAAAAAGAGTCATGTACCAAAATGTTCATTGCAGCTCTATTTACAATAGTCAGGAGATGGAAACAACCTAAGTGTCCATCATATAATTAATGGATATAGGAGATGTGGCACATATATGCAATGGAATATTACTCAGCCATAAAAAGAAATGAAATTGAGCTATTTGTAATGAGGTGAATGGACCTAGAGTCTGTCATACAGAGTGAAGTAAGTCAGAAAGAGAAAGACAAATACCGTATGGTAACACATATATATATGGAATTTAAGAAAAAAAATGTCATGAAGAACCTAGGGGCAAGACAGAAATAAAGACACAGACCTACTAGACAATGGACTTGAGGTTATGGGGAGGGGGAAGGGTAAGCTGTGACAAAGTGAGAGAGTGGCATGGACATATATACACTACCAAATGTAAAATAGATAGCTAGTGGGAAGCAGCCTCATAGCACAGGGAGATCAGCTCCATGCTTTGTGACCACCTAGAGGGGTGGGATAGGAAGGGTGGGAGGGAGGGAGACACAAGAGGGAAGAGATGTGGGAACATATGTATATGTATAACTGATTCACTTTGTTGTAAAGCAGAAACTAACACACCATTGTAAAGCAATTATACTCCAATAAAGATAAAAAAAAACTAAATATAGAACGTACCATATGATCTAGCAATCCCACCCCTAGGCATATATCCAAAGAAAACTGTAATTTGAATACATACACACACCCCCAATGTTCATGGCAGCACTATTAACAATAGCCAAAACATGGAAGCAACCTAAATGTCCATCGAGAGACAAATGAATAAAGAAAATGTGGTACATATATACAGTGGAATTAGCCATAAAAAAGAACAAAATAATGCCATTTGCAGCAACATGAAATGGACCTAGAGATTATCATACTAAGTGAAGTAAGTCAGACAAAGACATATATGATATCGCTTACATGCGGGATCTAATTTTTAAAATGATACAAATGAACTTATTTACAAAACAGAAACAGACTCATAGATCTTGAAATCAAACTTATGGTTACCAAAGGGGAAACATGGGGGGAAATGATAAATTAGGAGTTTGTGATTAACATATACACACTACCATATATAAAAAAGATAACAAATATGGACCTACTGTATAGCACAGGGAACTCTACTCAATATTCTGTAGTAACCTATATGGGAAAAGAATCAGAAAAAGAATGGATATATATCGATAGCTGATTCACTTTGTTGTACACTTGAAACTAAAACAACATTGTAAATCAGCTATACTCCAATAAAAGTGTTAAAAGTTAAAAATTAAAAAAAAAAAGCCATGAAAATACCAAGTATGATGAGGAGCCAGCAGGAGTGGCAGTATTTCAAAGAAAAACTGATTACATGTAGATGTGTGTGCATGTAACCATTTATGTGTGTGTGTGTATATATATACACACACATATATATATATAGTGTGTGTGTGTATTCTTGAGATATATATACACACACACACAAACCAGATATCATGATGGCATGATGGTTAATTTTGTGTCAACCACGGGGTGTCCAGATTAAACATTATTTCTGGGTATGTCTCTGAGGGTGTTTTTTTTTGTTTGTTTTGTTTTGTTTTTTTGTGGTACGCGGGCCTCTCACTGTTGTGGCCTCTCCCGTTGCGGAGCACAGGCTCCGGACACGCAGGCTCAGCGGCCATGGCTCACGGGCCCAGCTGCTCAGCGGCATATGGGATCTTCCCGGACCGGGGCACGAACCCGTGTCCCCTGCATCAGCAGGCAGACTCTCAACAACTGCGCCACCAGGGAACCCCTCTGAGGGTGTTTCTTGATGAGATTAGCATTTGAATCTGTGGGATCAGTAAAGTAGATTGCCCTCCCCAGTGTGGGTGGGCAGTGGTATTGATTCTGTTTCCTGTTCCCTGTTTCCCTGGATAACTATAATATAGGTAGATGATGGATGGATGGATGGATAGATACATAGACAAACAAACAGACAGAAAGAAAGATATAAACAGAGAGCAATACTTACAAAGCAGGCCTGAGGCATCATGAAAAATAATGATTGTAACAACCACTGACTAAGCATCTCCCATGTGCCGGGAACTGGCCAAGCATTTTACATATGTGCCCTGGGGTTGCAGCTGGGCAGGAGACGATTTAAAGTCGCTGGCTGTGAAGTTAAAGCATCACCATTCAAGAGTTTTTCTGGGTGCACAACACAGCCAAAGACTCTTTGCTGGTATGGAGCACCTCACTGGTTTTCCCTGAGCCACATAAGAGAAAAATGAATCCCTGTCCATTACTTGAATTGTGACATGGGTAATGAAGAAGAGTGAGAGCCAAGAGAAGTAACTTGAGGAAGGAAATCACCATTAAATGAGGAAGAAATATCGGGAAAACAGCCCTCTGGGGACTATCTGGGGGTCCTTGAAAGGAAGGATCCTGGAGTAAAAATAAACTATGCCACTAAAGCCCAACCCATGCTGTTGGAAGTGCCCCATTCCAAGGAGGTGAGGTGGGTGATAAAAGCCGCTACCACTATGGGTCCTGCCATCTCCCAACTAGAACTGGACAAAAGGGGGGAAAGGTATTTTCCTTCTGGTTGGAGATAAGGAGTTCAGTGGGAAGATGGTCAGGTGGCTAGAAGAAAGACCCTAAAAAACTATCATGTCAAAAGAATTACAGATTCATAGGAAGTAGCCTAGACACAGTGGATGACCACCTCAGGCCCACTGGGGACTCCCAAACGGCACAAGAACAGCCAGACAAGGGTCTGCCCAGGTGACATTAGAGGCATTGAGCAGCAGACCGTATGTTTTACACTATGCTGGGGAGCCTGTAACATTCAAAACACATACTTTCTCTCCTCTGGCCTTACTACAACTCCATGAGACAGGTACTCATATACCCACTTTACAAGTGAGAAAAACTGAGGCATAGAGAAGTTTTCTAGCATCACAGGTATAGAAAGGCAAGTCACAGTGCTGAGATTAGAAGCCAAGACTATGATTCCAAAGACTCTGCCCTTCACCTCACTTTGCTGCCCATCCTCTTAGCAGCATTCGGATTATCTGGGTGAAGGCCCAGACGTGTGTAGGGAGACAAGTGATATATTAGTGTGAATTCTGTGCTATCATAGCTTATTTATGAATAGCAGGGTCTGACATCCTGGCCATCCCTGACCGCTGGTATGTGATCTACTTCACCCTACCCTGGGCATGAGATGGCTAGATGCCTTCCAGTCACAGTGAAGTGGCTCCAGCAAGAACCTTGAGCACCTAACTCTTGTTTGGCTCTTTCTGAGGGAGACCACGATATTTACAGGCCCTGCTACCCTACACACGTTCTACAGCACACGACCTACCACCCTGGCCATCGGTGATCAGACTGGAGTGGCCTCAACCTATAAGCTGGCGTGGAGAAATCTCAGCCCGAGAAGAGAATCCCATACTGGACGGTGGCTGAATCAAACGATCTTCTCTCTTAAGAGGTTTGCAGAAGAAGAAGCAGTTGGTAGCAGGCACAAAAGCAGAAAGACATTCAGAGGCAGTCAGAACAAAGAGCACTAGAGTGACTGAACCCGGGTGACGGCGGGCAGCTAGCTAATCTCATGAAGTCCTGATGCTGAAGGGAAAAGAAAAGACCCTGCCACTAGAGTCACGGGCATCCTGATTGACCTTCTGGTGACTGAACTATTTTCCAGACTCAAAAGGCCCAGCTGCAGGACGGTTTCTGGGTGTCCATGGGCCTGGCAATGTGACTACAACCTGGGTCTATGTGAATCCTTGGGGAGAAGCCATCCAGTCTTTGAGTTAGTCTGAGTGAGTCTCCAATCATGCAGCTAGCAACCATCAAAAGAATTATACTGTTAAAACAACAATCAACCAGTGTCACTTTATATTTCAATAAAAATATTTTGGGAATGGTCACTTCTTCCAATATAACCTCAAGACTCAGCAGTGGCAAAGCCAGACACAGACAATAGCTGCAGACAGCATGATTTATGGGGAGCGCACCTGGCTTTGCTTTTCCATGCTGTTTTCGCCTTGTTAGTATTCCTGGTCCTCTTCCTAAATTAGCCCCCATATCTCCATCAACTTATCCACACTCATGACCTTGTTCTCTATCTGACAATAAGATTCTGACACTCCTGGGAGTTGGGTAGCAAAAAAACACTGAAAAAAAAAAACCTATTACATTAGCCGGAGTCTTCTACTGCCATCTCCTTCTTAAGAACTTTGCCCTGTCTTTGTTGGTTTTTGTCTACTTCCTTGGGCCAGTCAACAACCAAAGGCAACAGTGTTCTGGCCTCCTTTCAGGCACTGCAGAACACGACATGCTAGTCAAGGTTTACCACTAATGTGTTTATTTTCTTCTGAATTTTAACAAACATGACTGCTGTCCTACCTTCAAGGCACACAGCTGTCCTCAACCAAGAATCACATTGTGCTTTTCTCATGCCTGGGACTTTGGATAGCTATGGGGCTAGGAAAATCTCAGTGAACCCCTTGGCCTGGACTCTGATTTATTGCTGTTATTAGGAAGGCCCAAAAATATTTAGACTTTACTTTGAAGAAAATAATGTTTCTTCAGGTGTGAGAGATCGTTAATGTACTATTTCTAAGTCTCTTTCCACCATACCAGATCTTGACAATGCCTATTATAGAATCTAAGTGGTAAAAGTTTGCAGTATACTAACTTTACCTACTCATTACACTGTAAGTTGTTACCACACTGAGTCTCTCTAGTATAGAGACAAAGTTTAATTCAACTCAGTCTCCCAGTCTCCCCCACCCCAGCATGATGCCTGATACATGAAATGATGGAATGATGGAGGGAGAGAGAAAGGAAAGAAGAGAGAAAGCTGAATGAATGAGTGAATTTCAGGACCATACAACAAAACTGTAAATTTCATACTATACAATCTCCTGAACACATCCATCACCAGGTGAAAAGGTGATAAAGCACAAACTGTCTATCTTAGTCCTGACTTTTCCTGACCCCCCACAGTCTTCTTTCAGGTCAAATTAACCTTTGAAATATGCAAATTTTGTGATGTGAAAAAATAGACTAAATCATCAAAGTCCTCAGCCTCTAAGAAGGACCAGAACTGCCCTGTTTATGTCTATAACAATGGGGCTATTCTCTTCATGTTTTTAAGGAAATGTTTGGAAATGTCACTGAGCTGTGTAGCCTTACTGGGTGTCCTCCTAAGTGCCCTCCACTAAGAGTTATTCTAGAACAGGGCTATGCTAGCTGTAATAAGCACATGAATTACTTTTAAGCTAAAATTTAAATGTTAAATTATGTAGCTGAAACTTCAAAAAAAGAGTGACTCTTACTAGCCAAACAAACTATTTTAAGAATTGGCAACATCTTTATCTAGTTTTTCCAATGTGGTTGAAAATTTGTACATACTGCACTTTCAACTATTTCACTGAAGTTCAAAATCAACATTATTAACATGTAAAATAAAAGCTAATTTTTGAGAAGACTTCCACCGAAGTCAGATGTCTCTGAACTGGGTTTCCAGCAGCATTGACCTTGGTGAGATGAACAATGAGAACGGTATCCCTGACAGCTCATATAGCAGGATGACATTATGTAGGTAAAGTCATCTCTAAGTTGGCAGAAGGTCAATACAATTTACACTGCGAAGGATACCAATTCCTCACAAGTGAAGTTTCACCGTCATAGAGTTGATATTCTAGACAGAGAACACAGAAAATAAACAACAAATTGGATAAATTACCTATTATGTTAAAAGATTATAAATTCTACTGGAAAAAGAAAAAGTGCTGCAAGGTTGGGGGTGGGAAATGTGTTGGAGAGAGTAGTATTAAGTAGTCCAGGGCTGGCTTTGTTAAAAAGGTCAGAGTTAACCAAAGACTTGAAGGAGATGAAGCTTTGAAGAAATGCTGTGAGATTTTTTCATAAAAGGAGTCTCACCACCATGACCCAGACATCCAGGATAAACTGGTCCTCAGGATTCCAATAGAGACGCTGGGGGTGAAGACAAGAAAACAGGCGAACAATCCTAGCATCCCTCTGCTCTTCATCAGGGTAAGATGCTGGCCCTGGTTCCCAGTCATGCACATCAGAGTTGTTAGTGATCTGGGACACAAGCAGGTGTTCTAATGACAAAGCCCCTTCTCTTCCCACTGCTCCCGGCTGCCTCTGTAGTAATTATGGGTCCCTAGCATCGTCTTCCATGGATAATTGTCAGAGAAGCTTTATCCTAGGTCCATTCTTATTAAATAAATTTGTATATCCATGCTTGAGATACAGTAATGGCAATGAAGATTGATATCCGGTCATATTTACATATTCACGAAACTGAATTTTGAGCTGAGAATTTTACCACTGAGCAGACTTAAACCACACCCACAATTGATAATGCTTATTAGACTGAGTGATCACCCAGCTCTCTGTCTTGTCAGTTGGGCTGCTGTATAACAAATTACCACAGACTGGGTGGCTTAAGTAACAAACACTTATTTCTCACAGTTCTGGAGGCTGGGAAGCCCAAGATCAAAGTGCCAGCTGATCCAATGTCCAACAAGGGGCTGCTTCCTAATTTGCCAATGGCCGTTTTCTCATTGTACCCTCACACAGTGAAGAGCAGAGGCAGGAAGCAAGCTCTCTCAAGTCTCTTCTTCAAAGGACACTGATGCCATCCGTGAAGGCTCCACCCTCGTGACCTAATTATCTCCCTAAGGCCCCACCTTTGAATACCATTGCATAGGGGATTAGGATTTCAACATATGAATTCTGAGGAAACACAAACATTCAGTGCATGGCACTATACAAAAAATCATTTATAACAATGTTGTAAACTTAGATTAACAGTAAATCTATAAATGTCTATACACTTTGGATTTCATTATAGTACACAGCATTCAGATGTTGTTTACCCTTTCAAATTTAAAAAACCCTCTATAATGTTCTCCTTTCTCTTTGGGTCTTCATCAGGGCTTCCAGGGATCTGGTTAACCTTGGCCCAAACCCCAGTGCCTTAGGCTAAAATAGCCAAAAGCCTTCCACTTCTTTCTAGGTGTTCTTGTAGTTTACTTCCTCTCACTGTTTCCACGTTCCCTCATCTGTCCTGGCTGCCCTCTCCAACGCATGTGTGTTCAGAGCCTAGTCCCTACATTGTGTGTGTGTGTGTGTGTGTGTGTGTGTGTGTGTGTTAAAATACAAAACAAAATTTACCATTTTAAAGTGTTCAATTGCGTGATATTAAGTACATTCTCAACGTTGTACAACTTTCACCACTATCTAGTTCCAGAACTTTCTCATTATCCCAAACAGAAACTCCATAACCATTAAGCAGTCAATCCATATTACATACTAGCAACCAGTAGTAATCTGCTTTCTATCCCTATGAATTTGCCTGGTCTGGTTATCTCATATAAATGGTATGATACAACATGTGGCCTTTTGTGTCTGGCTTCTTGCACTTAGCATAGTGTTTTCATGGTTTATCCATGTTGTAGCCTGTAACAGTACTTCATTCCTTTCAATGGCTAAATAATATTCCATTGTATGGATGTACCACATTTTATTTGTCCATTCATCCATTGATGGACATTTGGGTTACTTCCAACATTCTTGTAAAAGTTTTTTAGTTGAATACCTGTTTTCAATTCTTTCCTACATTAATTTTGTTTCTTTTTTAAAGCCTCTCATTCCAAGAATGATATGAAGTTGGTAACTTTACTGATGACATGGGACATCATGAGGAGGAGTCATGAGGTGTCACATTACAAACAAGCTGCTTCCCACCATCTCTCTGGCTCCAGATCCTTGGTCTCCTGCAGGGGCCATGGACAAATCTCCCATCTTTTCACTCAGATTTGTTCTCTTCTCAGTGAGGTTCCATGAGGTCTCATTTTTTTTTAACCCAAGAAAGTTTGTCAAGGAAGTTCTTCTAAACAAAACATCCCTCTTGCTGAAAGGAATTCTGCTGAATATAATTTCTTTCTCTTGTTACATAAAGACCTTTGCAGAACTGGCATAGGGCAATAAACTGATAAACACAAGAAGGCAGAAATCACACAACCTTCATGGAGTTCCTATGCTGAGGGAAAGGATTTCTGCACTAATTTCTGCCCCTCAGGTAACCCATTAGTTAATTGTGCACTAATAGTCAATAAAATTGGGACTTAAATCAAGAAAACCATCTTTGGGGAATCTGACATAACAGTATAAAGCTCCCAAACAAAGCAGTGGGATAGTCTAGCTGTTTGATTTGGGCCTAGGTCCTCGACGCATTTCACAGTTAGCCTCCATCCTCTCCTTGTCTTTCTTTACAGAACACCAAGAGATAGGACAAGATCACCAGAAAATCTAGGATCTAGCTAGAATTAAAATGGAAGAGTTACTCAGCTTGACACTGCTACTGCGATGGAAATGGTCCAACAATTGTACATTCAACTACAGACAATCTGAACAGTGGCTACAGTAGCAAGAAACAGAAGAGAGCAACTTTCTTATTGAGTTTAATGTAACAAACTTGCTGATGCTATTATATGCCAGACACTGTATGAAGCACTAGGAGTACACTAATGAATCAGATTTGGCCCATCCCTCAAAGGATTCCCATTTAGTAGACAAAGAAAGACATCCAAACAAACAATTATAAGGTTATGTGATACTAGACTGAACAAAAGTTAATGGAGAAGGTAGAGAAGTAGAGGGAAGATGGAAGAACAAACACATGACAGCACATGAGAGGACTGTTAATTACTGAGTCCACCTCTTCCATTTCCTTTGTTGTAGCCCTATTTCAACCCCTCATGACTTTCATCTGACCTTCTGAATTTATTTGCTAACTGGCCTTGTAGTCTCCTAGACTCTCCTCCCTACTGACTACTCTCCACTCTGTCACCAGGCTTACTCATATAAAATTCAAATCTGATAATAATGATCACTCACTAAGCACTTTTAGGGGTCAGGAGTTGTGTTAAGCATTTTACATATATTATTTTATTCCATCCTTATCTAACAAATGAGGAAACTGAATGACAGTTTGCTCAAGATCACCTAGCAAGTAAAGTTAGTGATAAGGTAAGTGGTAGAGATGGCATTCAAAATCAGTTGTGTCTGAACCCTTTTCATTTGACCTTAACTACTGCCATACGTTGTCTTTTCTATCAGCCAAAATCCTTTGTTGCATAAAACTGATTTAAATAGAAAAGGGGTTTATTAAAAGAATATTAAGTGTAGTTCTGCCTCCACTTTAGATGTAGAAAATCACAAGACACCATAACAATATAGAAAACTGAATAATGTAGTGTAAAAATTTTTACCTTTGGTGAGCCTATCAGATCAAAAGTGCCTGCTAAAAGCTACAGGTAGAAGACATACACTGAGAAAAGCCCTCCAGCATTCTGAGCCACTGACAAAGCATAAGGTAACAGCAGCCAATCACCAGAGGAATTTGAAGTCTGTGGTACACTGAATGTAACCATAGAAACAACAAAATTCAAGCCCATCTAAACTACTGACTAGACTGACTCAACCCTCCACAGCAATGGCCTGGCAGAATAAAAATTATACCTGATTCTGATTTACCTAACTATCTGCTGTTCTATATACAGTGTCCAGCATCCAGGGATAATTACAAGTATTACCAAAAGCAAGAAAACATAAGCCATTTTCAAGACACATAACAATAAACAGAACCAGACCCATAAGCCAGATCCAGTATACCAGATATTGAAACTACTGGAAAGGAATTTTAAAGTTGCTATAAGTAATGTGTTAAAAGATCCAGTGGAACAGGTAAACAATATGCATAACAGATGTAGAATTTCAGCCAATAGATGGAAATTAATTTTTAAAAGTCAAATGGAAATTCTGGAAAAAAAAAACCCTTTAATGGGTTTATCAGTAGACTACACACAACAGAGGAAAGAACTAGTGAACTTGAAAATAGGTAAATAGGAATTATGCAACCTGAAGCACGAGGAGAAAAACGAGTAAGGGGGAAAAAGAGCATCTAAGATATTGTGGAATAATATCAAATAAGAGTAATTGAAGATGCAAAAATAGAAGACATAAAGAATGGGGCAGAAGGAATATTTGAAGAGATTATGGCCATATATTTTCCAAAATTAACAAGCCACAGAACCAAGGAGCTCATAATAAATTTAAAACACACACACACTCAAGCATAGACACACATACCTAAACACATCAGAATCAAACTGCTAGAAATCAACATTAAAGAAAAAAGCTAGATAGCATCCAGAAAAATAAGAAACATTACATAATAAGAAAGAAAGATAAGATATACAGCAAGCTCTTGTCAGAAAATATGAAAGCCAGAAGACAACAGAAGTGACAATGTGTTTTTGTACTAAAAAACAAAAAAAGTCAACCAAGAATTTTGCACCCAGCAATAATCTTTCAAAAGTAATAATTAAATAAAGACTTTTTCAGACAAACAAAAACAGAGAATTCATTGCTAGCACTGCTGTACTACAATAATGTTCTCTAGGCAGAAAGATTGAAACTAGATGAAAATTTGGATTTATACAAAGAACTGAAGAGTCCTGAAGATGGTAAAAAATGGATGTAAATTTTTTAAAGTTTCTTCCTTAGTTTTAAACTTTTTAAAAGATTATTGACTGTCTAAAGCATAAATAGTAACTATATATTTGGGGGTTAATAACATACATAGAAGCAACAAGTGAAACAGTAGCACAAAAGATGGAAGAAAAGAAATGAAAGTACACGATTATAAGATATTATTTGAAGGTTAAGTGTGAAAAGTTAAAGATGTATATTGTGATCCCAAGAGTAAATCTTTTAAAAAATACAGATAACTAATGAGCCAATAGTAGAGACAAATAGAATTATTTTTAAAAACCCAATAATTTTGAAAGAACACAGGAAAAGAATAAAAACAAAGAAAAGATGGGACAAGTGGAAAATCACTAGCAAGATGGTAGATGTAAATCCAACCACATAAATGATTACATAAAATGTACATGGTCTAACATAATTAAGAGGTAGAGATTGTAAGATTGAAAGAAAAAAGCCATTGAAAAGGATGTTGCTTTAAATATAAAGACATAGATACATTGAAACTAAAAATATGGGAAAAGATATACTATAATATGCAAGCACTACTAAAAAGGGAGCTAGAGTAACTATATTAATGTCCAACAAAGTAGACTTTACAGAAAAGAATATTTCCAGAGGTAAAGAGAAATATTACCTACAGATAATGGAGTCAATTAATCAAGAAGACATAGCAATCTTAAATGTCTTTGTAGCTAATAACAGAACCTTCAAAATATATGAGGGACAATTGATATAACTAAAAGGAAAAATAAATTCTCAACTATATTTAAAGACTTCAACACACTTCTCTTAGTACTTGATAGAAGAAGCTGCCGAATAAACATTTTTCAAGTGAACATTCATCAGGATGGACCATATTTGGGGCCATAAAACAACTTTCAACAAATATAAAAGCACTGAATCACACAAAGTATGTCCTCTGAACATGTTGGAATTAGATGAGAAATCAATAATAGAAAGATCCCTGAAGATTTAGAAACTAAACAACCCACTCTTAGATAACCCTTGAACCGAAGAAGGAATCAGAAATTAGTAAATATTTTGAATGGAATAAAAATGAAAATACAGTGTATCAAAATTTGTTGAATGCAGCTAGAACAGTACCTGGAGGGAAATTTATAGCATTAAATGCTTATATTAGAAAAAAAAAAAAGAAACGTCTTAAATCAATAATCTAAGTTTCTATATTAAAAAACTAAGAAGAGTAGGTTATCAAAATAAGCTGAAGGAGCAAATGATAAAGAGCAGAAAGCAAAGAAAAAAGTGAAAATTAATAGAAGAAAATCATAAAACTAAAAGCTAGTTCTTTGAAAAGTTCAATAAAATGTACAAACCTTTAGCCAGACTAATCAAGAAAAAAGAAGGAAGATACAAATTATCAATATTAGGAATTAAAGAAGAAACATCACTAGA
The DNA here is from genome assembly GCF_059928025.1 of Delphinapterus leucas. Classification (NCBI taxonomy): domain Eukaryota; kingdom Metazoa; phylum Chordata; class Mammalia; order Artiodactyla; family Monodontidae; genus Delphinapterus; species Delphinapterus leucas. The sequence goes on from NC_143130.1 coordinate 114,314,044, forward strand.
GAGCTTACAGATATTGAAAGGATAATAAGGAAGAATTTGAATCAAGGCAAATAAATTTGATAACAGATAAAATGGATGACATATAATTTATTTGAAAGTTCACTTTTTAAAAAGATAACATGAATAACCCTATATTTATTAAGCCTAGGGCTCTAGGACTGGAGCCCTAGTTTTAAAACTTCCCTCAAAGAAAAATTCATGCCCAGATGAGTTCATTGATGAATTGTACCAAACTTTTAAGGAAGAAATAATATCAATTATACACAGCCTCTTCCTAATTCATCCTATGAGGTCAGCATTGCCTTGATACCAAAACCAGAAAAAGACATTACAAGAAAAGAAAACTAACTATGAAAATTCCTTCCCAAACTATAAGCAAATTGAATCCAGCAGAAAAAAGAAATAATATTACATCAGGACCAAGTAGGGTCAATGCAAAGTTCGTTCAGCATTTGAACCAGCTTTTGAAAAACATCAATTGTAATTCACCATATTAACAGAAAGAGAAAAATTCCAATGATGATCTCAATAAATGCAGAAAAAACATTTGGCAACATTCAACATTCATTCATGATAAAAGCTATCAGCAAACTAGTATAACTGGCATTTCTGAAACTGGTAAAGAACACATATGAAAACTTACAGTTATCATCATACTTAGTGGTGAGAAACCAAATGCTTTCCCTTTAAAAGTAAGTCTGCTCCATAAAATAGATAGACAGCAAGGACCTACTCTGTAACACAGGGAACTGTATTCAATATCTTGTAATAACTATAATGGAAAAGAATCTGAAAAATATATATATATACATAAATGAATCACTTTGCTGTACGCCTGAAACTGACACAGCATTGTAAATCAACTACACTTCAAATACTCACACACACATATGCACACACACACACAGAAATTAGGTCTTCTCCCCATCAGCAACTCTCATAAGTCTCATGTGTACCATTCTCCACTCAAAGGAGGGCCACTAAGCCCACATCTTGGGGGAAAACAAATCAGGCTAGATGGCATTGGAGCATCCTCTTGTCAGAAAGCCATAAGGCTTTAAACACCAGCCATGCTAATAGGACAAAGCAACCAACCTCACTCTGTAGCATCAATAATTATATGATAATTATTTTATTATTGTTATTGTCATTGTTATTGGATGAGTTGAATCTGTGAAAGACCATGAGTTGATGATGACAATCCAAAAAGGAAAGTTCTAAATAGAAAAAGAGTGCAAAAAATGTAGCTGTAACACACAATAACAATGACTGTAATAGGATAGGTTTAACGTTTTATTTTGATACATAATGTTAACACACATGGGTACTTTGCTTTTTTATTAAGTAGACATCTGTTTATAAAGTATATGTACTTACTTGTCGCCACCTGGGTAAGGAAAACAACTCACAGACCTGTGAGTAATCAAATAGTCCCAGACAATGGAACTGTGGGCTGCTCACATACAATAACCAAGGAGAAGGTGAGGACGACAGCACGTTCTGAGAACTAATTAGCCAACTCTCCTAGAGTCCTGCTAACTCCACAGACTCAATTCCTCCTCGTCTAGGAAGTGAAGCCTTCAGGTGACTGAATAAATGTAACAAAATAATATATGGGTGGGAATACATGAATTGTCAAAACTGCAAAAGTCCCCATCAATGTATCAAACAGGACAACAGGTTATATACTGCTGCCCAAGTGAGAATGAAAGCCCATGATTTTGAGGAAAGACATCAGGTTGCAAAAAATTAAAACCCATGAGACATTTAGGTTGCTTCCGTGACCTGGCTATTGTAAATAGTGCTGCAATGAACACTGGGGTGCATGTGTCTTTTTGAATTATGGTTTTCTCAGGGTTTATGCCCAGTAGTGGGATTGCTGGGTTGTATGGTAGTTCTATTTTTAGTTTTTTAAGGAACCACCATACTATTCTCCATAGTGGCTAAATGTCCATCGACAGATGAATGGATAAAGAAGATGTGGTACATATATACAATGGAATATTACTCAGCCATAAAAAGGAACGAAACTGGGTCATTTGTAGAGACGTGGATGGACCTAGAGAGTGTCATACAGAGTGAAGTAAGTCAGAAAGAGAAAAACAAATATCGTATATTAACACATATGTGTTGGAATCTAGAATAATGGTATAGATGATCTTATTTGCAAAGCAGAAATAGAGACACAGACGTAGAGAACAAACGTATGGACACCAAGGGGGGAAAGCGGGGGTGGCAGGGGTGGGATGAATTGGGAGATTGGGAATGACATATATACATTATTGATACTATGTGTAAAATAGATAACTAATGAGAACCTGTTGTATAGCACAGGGAACTCTACTCAATGGTCTGCAGTGACCTAAATGGGAAGGAAATCCAAAAAAAGAGGGGATATATGTATACATATAGCTGATTCACTTCGCTGTACAGCAGAAACTAACAACATTGTAAAGCAACTATACGCCCCCCCCCCAAAAAAAACCTATGAGAAACCTATGACTTAAGGAGTCTTACAGACATAACAGAAAGGAAGCTCAGCTGGTGATCCGTGGCCTGGTGACAGTCCCCTTGGACCACCAAAGCAAGTTTTGAGTCCTGACCAAGAATCAATTGATCAAACACCCAGTTCCAATAACCTCAGCTGGACTAAGATGACATTTCTTTTTCTTTTCAGTCTGATCAGATTTTTGAAAGCCCAGAAAAGATTAAAAATAATACTACAGAAAGCCTAGGAGGATACCAAAATAAATAAAGCAATGATCCAAGGAAGCAGAGGGCAGGAGGCTCCAGATTTTGTGGGGACTGACGTTTTTACAATGTGCCTTCTTTTTCTTAAATAGGGTCACACAAAGTAAGGTATAAAAGTAAATATACCTTACTTATAAAAGTAAGGTATAAAAGTATAAAACTAAATATGCATCTAGACAAAAGAAGGAACCTTGTAAGAAGCTGTACAAGTGAAGAAGCTGTACAAGAAGCTGTACAAGCTTCACGAAAATGAAGTCTGCTCTCACTGATTCCATTCAACAGCCTTCCAAAAGAGGTCTTAGCCAGAGGAACAAGGAAATAAAAATCATACAGATTACAAAGGAGCAGATATAACTATCTTTATTTACAGTTGACAAGATTATCTTCACAGAGAATCCTAAAGAATCTATTAAAAAAAAAAGAGCTATAAGAATCGATAGGTGAGTGTACCAAGGTTGCAGGATACAAAATCAATTGCAAAAATCAGGGACATCCCTGGTGGCCCAGTGGTTAAGACTCCGTGCTCCCAATGCAGGGGCCCAGGTTCGATCCCTGGTCAGGGAACTAGATCCCACATTCATGCTGCAACCAAGAGTTTGCATGCCACAACTAAGGAGCCCTCGAGCCACAACTAAGGAGCCTGCCTGCTGCAACTAAGACCTGGTGCAACCAAATAAATAATTAAATATTTTTAAAAATTCAATCGTATATACTAGCCATGAACCACTGGAAACTGAAATTTAAAAACTATAACATTTACAAGTATGTTATAAAACATAAAAAATGAAAACTATCATGAGACATCACTACATACCTACTAAATGATTAAAATTAATATAACTGACAATATCGAAGGTCATAGAGGATGCAGAGCAACTGGGAATACAAAATGATGTAACCACTCTGGAAAACAATTTGGCAGTTTCTTTTAAAGTTTAACATATACTTACTATATAACCCAGTGATTTCATTCCTAGGTATTTATCTAAGAAAAATAAAAACATATGTCTACACAAGGACTTGTACATTGAACATTCACAGCAGTTTGTATATAATAGGCAGAAACTGGAAAGAAACCAAATTTCCATCAACTGGTGAATGGATAAACCAATTATGATATGATCAAATATTATTCAACAATAAAGACGAATGAATTGTTACACACAACATGGATGAATCTCAAAAGCATTATACTAAGTGAAAAAAAAAGTCAGACACAAAAACCTCATATTGTATGATCCATTTATATGAGGGTTTGGAAAAGGCAAAACTCCTAGGACAAAGAGATCAGATTAGGGGCTGGGAACAGGGAGAGAGGACTGACTATAAAGGGGCATAAAGGAAATTTCTGGGGTGATGGGAATAGTCTGTATTATGATATAGGTTACACATCTGAATACACTTGGTAAAACTCACTGAATTATAAACTCTAAAAGGGTATATCTTATTGTCAGTGAGTTATACCTCAATAGACATGACATGGAAGGAAGAAAGGAAAGAAAGAAGGAAGGAAAGAAGGGGAAAGAATGAAGAGGAAAGGAAAGAAAGAAAACTGGATTGGCTAGTTCACAGGATCTCTTGGAAAGTTGGAGAAACCAGCTTTGTAGGCTATGTAGCCAGCAGTCATGTCCAAAATCATGCTGGGGTGACAGTGAGGTAATGACATCATTGCTCATACTGGGCAGAGACACTACAGCTTCCACCACTACCCCAAAACAGCGGACACTAGGCCCTGACCCTCAGGTGCTTGCCCCCTGTTGCCTCTAGGAATGAATGCTCTATCTCCAGAAATGGATTTTTCTTGGTGTCCCTGCTTCTTCATGTCACGATTTAGGTCTGGAGGGGAGACATCTGACTGGCAGAGCCTAGGTCATATGCCCACTCCTCAAGTGCATGTGAGACTGGGAGAGAGAGTACACAACACTTTCAGCTTCTGCAGAGACGCAGACTCTGCACCGCAAGGTGGGGAACTCCTCTAACACAGGAAGCAGGTTCCCTACTGTCTCTCCAGCATAATTCTGGACGAGAGAAAAATGTGCACTATGCCTCCCACATCATGACACTGATGAAGAATTTTAGATGAATGCCCAGTGCCTGACCCTGATCTGTCTTCCTAACTTCAGCATCCTCTCGCCCCACCACCTGACTGGCTCTAATCACTTAGGAATTGTCACTGCCCCTTGCAGGTTGTTCATTTTCATGGACTTGGCTATGCTCTAAATGTCCTCCTCCCCCATCTCCATCTAAGGAGCTCCTACTCATTTATCAAAACCCACTTCAGGTAAGCCTTACCCAAATCTATGGGCAACACGAACCAGGCCTTTTCTATATTCTGCTCTACGATAGAATTTAGCAGGTACGAAATTAATAGATGCTTGGTAGATGAGAACTGTCCTTCTCCAAAATAAAAGAAGAGAAAGACGTACTTTTAAAATAAAATAAAATAACTAACATTTAAAGCTCTACTCATAGAGTCAAAAGTAATAACAACATTTTTTATGTTTTCCAGAAATTCTGAACCAACAGATGACCTTTGGCCCAGTATCCTTATTCCTCACCCTGTCCTGAAAGATTCTCCCTTAACAAATGAGTAAAGTTAAGACATATCTGCAAACTCTCCCTAAGCCAAGAAACACAGAGCAATGAAACACCCTCAGATCCCAAAGAGGCCCAAGACCAGGTCCAGTCTAAGCCTGAAGCCAAGATGAAAACATGGTATACAGCTGACATTTGCTGTGAAATGCTTCTCACTGACAACTAGCAAAGTCAACAATTTGATTGCAGATCCTAAATTACTCTTGCAAAACAAACAAACAAATGAAATATAGCTAATAGATACAGCTGACCTGAAACAGAAATAACTGCCTTAGTCACTTCTGTCCCCACTAACTGACCAGGCGACCAGCGTGAAGGAGGGTAGTCCCAGGGCACAGCATTCTGGGGATGGCGCCCACTGGAAGCCCATGAATGCCTGCAGGGGAGGCTAGATCCCACAGCCTCCCATATTTCACATCCCCTGGCTGTCACTGGTCTTGTGCTAGGTGAGAAGTCACTGACCCATCAACTCCATTTCACCTGGACCTCAAGTCAGCTTTGTGCTCATCTCTCTGTTTGGACATTCTTCCCTCTACAAAGATCCCTTCACAGCAATTTATTCTGACTTCCTTGTTTAAGATGGCAGCACGCCCTTTGCTCTCTTTCATCTTTGCTTTTCCCTCTACAGTAGCCTTCCGAGCACATAAGGGTTTTGAATCTCTTATTTGTGCATTTTTACATTTTCAATTCCATTGTTAAGGCTGCATGAAGTCTATTATGAAGTCCCTCCCTCCCCCAACACATTTGTTAATTTCAAAAACTGACAGGCTGCTAGCAGAAGCTGATGGCCAAGGAGCGGTAAGAAAAGGGGAATCTGAAAGAAAAATGTGTTCGGCCTAGGTTAAATGAGTCACAGTGGGCATCCAGAGCTGCTGCAGCCACCCTGCCACACCTTGTCCCACTTCAACAAAGATCACCCCTACTTGTCCACCTCGTGGGACCTGAGAACAGCTCCCAGGGGCAAGAGAGGCCATCCCACTTACCCAGCTCCCAACAACCATTCCTAAGGACTTTCAGAGTAGAACATTTTAAAAAAAAATTTTTTCCACAAGGGAGAGAGTCTGAAATCATTAGCAAAGGAAAATCCCAAGAGATCGCATAGCTTTCCCAAACAAACTCTCTAGACTTGGGAACACGTACTGTACCCATTTTGTACGTAGAGAGAAAAACGTTTTATAACCTGACAAAAAAGTTACATAAACAACACTATCCCCTTTGTTGGTTTCTTTTTTTAAAAGGATTGTTTTGAAAATAGATAATTTTACTGATCCAGGAGCCAAGAATTGTTGTTCTGTCTTGAGCTGTTGGATGCCCCTTCTGGCAGGACTGTTTGTTTGCCTAAGATTATGCGTGCTTGCTGGGGACATAAAAATGAGCTCCTCCAAGCGCTCGGGATTGGACAGAGCTGCACCTGCGTGGAGCTTGGTGCATGATGGCCCCGGCTCTCAAGGAGCACCAGCTTGCTCTCACCCACTCAACTTAGGATTTCCTCAAATCAAAGCTTTTTCTTATTGAGGCTACAGATGTGGATGAGAGTGCAGGGTTGAGGCTATCTTTACATGCAGGCTGACCAGGTAAATGATACTCAGAAAAGGAACATACAGCCTGACAGTGTCCAGAGCAAGCAGGCAAAGGGCAAGAAAAGAGAAAAGGTCAACTGCCAGGTAAAACACATCAAAATAGAGCTAATTATCTTGAGGCTAGTATTTCTGGTAAAAGGACATACCAAGAAAAGAAATGAAGAAAGCTCCAAGAGAACATTAGCTGTAAACAAGTACACTGCACAGAAATCTGGTTCCATCCCTGCTCAATCTCAAATGAGATGTTTCAGATGAACCTGAGGAAATAGTTACGGAATCCCCGCTGCTCTAAAGTATGGTTGCTCTTTTGCAAAATAATAGGGTACAACCTAGCGGGAAGGAAACGAACAGTACATAATGCTTATGCTTCGTGTATGTAAATCTGCTTGAAATAGAAGTACAGAAACTTCTCCTACAAATGGCTGCTCCTCAATCTAAAAACACAGAACGAGTGACTCTAAGAAAGAGGACCAAAGCTAAACTTCCTTGCAATGAGAATGCATCCCATGGATGCACTCTGTGAGGCAGATATCTGAAAAAAAATTTCTTCTGCTACAATCACAAACCTCTGTGGTTTGAGTTTTCTCCTCTTTAATTATGTCCACTCAGAATAGTAATTTTGACATTAAATGTTCTTCCTCAAGAAAATGATGAAAAACAAGTCTTTGAGAAGTTATACGTGGTGTGTAATGCCACACAATGTTTTTAAACCCACAATGTCAATGTTCAGTTTTTCCATGCAATACCACCTCAAAAATATCCAAGTCCTTTCCTTAAATATCGAAGCTTCTCAGGGTGGAAACTCATTCACTGCCCTGATCCCAGTACCAACCACAGAGCCTGACTCATAGTGGCGCTCAAGAAATATTAGTTGAATTATCATTAACATGAACAAACGTACACAAAGTTACAACTATCTACTTCCAGTTTCTGGACAATGCCTTTCCTGCAAATGCTGTCAGCAGAGTAATGTTTTGAGCAGAGGGGAATGTTTTTAAATTGGCACATCAATATTTAAAGGAGTGGAGGGTCTATACTTGTTGATTTACAAAAACACATTGATTTTATTCATTTTGAGCTGAGAATCAACTTGGGAACATGAGAGGAGGTAGAAATGTGGGCATGTTGATTCTTGAGAGACCCTGCCAGTCAGTGACTGCTGTACCTCAACACAAGTGCATTCTTTGCTATTTTTCTTGGAAAATGATGAGAGAGGGCAGTGAGCGTGTCTTATCAGCTTCCAGGTGTAGGCAGTCCGCCCAGCCGCTTCAAACAGGGAAGGAGGGATGGGGAGGGACAGCCAGTAATGGAACCCAGGATGCGCCTGCTGGGGCAAGAGCCTTTTCAGATACAATCCCCGATTATTCCCATGTCACCTGGACTTCCCACTGTTTCCTTTGATTTTTAAAATATCCCAAGCAACACACATAAGGGAAGCTTTTGTTTACATTAGAGAGGAAATAACTGAAAACAAACAACTAGGCTGCACTATTTCTCACTCTTTCAAACCTGTTAACCCTTGTGATGGTAATGATTGAAACAAAAGAAAGAAAAAAGAAAAGAAAAACAATCATCCTCCAGTTGAAAGCAGACATGCCTTCTATGAGGATTTGATCATTAGGCAGTGATTAAAGTCTATTTTACACTGATCTGAAATCATCTACCTCTCCCTTCTTCCCTAGTGTCCAGGATGAACATTTCTTCCTGTGTCCCTTTCACGTGTAGTAAATTTGCTGGGGAAGGATGGCACGTTTCTGACTCTTCCCTGTCCTCTTAGTTTTTGGTCCTTATGTCTTCCATAGTTGCCACTGAAGCACTGGCTTTTCCCTAGGGACTCCTCTTCTGAACGTATTATTTTTCTGACACCTTTTAAGTGGCTGTGCCCTTTCACACTGAGAGAAAGCTGTTCTGCAGCCCTCCTCTCCAACAGTTTCAAAACCTATAAAAACCTTCTGAAAACAACAATATTTTCCTTGATATGTCAACAAAGTCTAGCAGTGACACACATATGGTACTGAATTTTGAGCTGATGATTCCCATGTGTGAGTTACTACTGAATTTTACTCTCCTGAGTTCTCAGAGGTATTTTGCTATTTTCTGCAGTGTTGAGATGAGTAGCCCTCTTCCAATCTCAGTTAAATTCTCAGAAGGCACTGGAAGTCATGTTCCTTTCCTCTCTAAAATCCCTGGAAAAAGTCTCCTTAATTAGTTTCTCAATATCAGTTGTTGAAAAACATTCTGTAGCTCCGGACTACAAAATAGTTGGGGAATGTGATATTTGCTACATAACAGGTAGAAGAAAATGGCAAGGAACAGTATCAAGGCTTTCTGGAAATTTTTAATACAATTTGCAGGACAAGACTTTGAGAGCTACTAATTAAATTTGTTCATTTGTTCACACATATTTTGAGTGCATATTCATTGTCATACATTGTGCTAGGAGCTGGGGAACAGCTTCTGTGATTCATCTGCCAACATAAAAATCTTCCCCAGCATTATCTGATTGCACGTGTGAAATTCAGAGTGCTCTGACTTCATCAACCCAACAATATTGTGGTGTAATAGATTTTATTTAATCAACAATATGCCATCTCCTTTGGGAGTACAAGTTTGCACATTTCCAGACACCGGGGAAACAGCTTTCTCCTTAAGCTACTGAGATTGTCAAGATACTCTGAAACTGCCCTGTTGTGTTGACTGTATACAGACTAGAATACAAACAACTGACCCAGGCCCATTTGGAGCATCAGCTTGGTAACAAGGACTGAAGTCTAAGACCAACAAGGGACATGTAGCACCCAGCTCAGGAAAGGGCTCTGCCAGCAATACTTTCTGGTAACACAGAGCTTCACAGTGCCAATAAACTCTGCCACACAGGCAGTATACTGTCCAAAATACATGGGTCATCCAAAAAATATGAAGTCAAATTAAGAAGATCAGAATTCCCTTTGAAAGGCCAGCAGACAGCATGGCACCAGCATGACATCAAGCTCCAGACCAACATCAACTTCTATAAAATCAGTGGTAGCATCTAACCTCTTCTGGTACAGGGCAAAACTTGGACCTACCACAGATGCCACATCTGACTTCTCCAGCAGTTCCACTAGTGTCACCTTTCAGCACCCTGAATATTAAATACGAGGACAGATCCAGATTCACTTAAATCCTGGGATGTGATTGGTCTACCAAAATTAAAGCCATATTTATTGCAGTATACGCCCACAGAATGGACAGCAACAACACCAAATCATTCCAGCATAACCTTTGGGAGGTTAGTGGCTTCTGGATGGTGGTTACAGAGGTGATACACACACACACACACACACACACACGTGCAATTTCTAGCTAGCACAACATCAATTTCACATTAGTATCTTAGAAAGAGAAGCAGAAAGTTCGGGTTGGGTTTCTAGGTAGATTATTTTGGGGCGGGGAGGGCGGGCGAATCTTAATCTCTTGCTCTACTAAACACCTCCCAGCTCTTCTCCTCTGCTCCTCACTGAAACAGCTAATGAGTGAAAGCTAATACTGCGCCCAACAACAGAATTGTCAGATCATGAGGACAAAAACATAACAGCATATCTCTGCTCTTTGACTTTTTTCCCTTGAGGAATCTGAAAAATAGTCACTCACTTACCTAGAACAGAGTAAGAACTCCTCTCCAAGTTTCCAGGTCTTCACCCAAAGGCCCTTCTGCTAGATAAGGGCAAAGGAGAGAGTTTTAAAACTAAGCCAGCTGAACTACTTAACTGATGAGGCATTCCCAGTAAGGCCTGCAACCTATAACATTTAGTTGTAGGTTACAAACTAGGAAATTAAGGGCTCTAATCTCTGTGCTATCTGCGGGTAAAAGAAAGCACACTAATTAGACATCATGCCTGATTGTATTCAGGTGCTCCATTTAGAATCATAGTCCTTAATCAAAAAGTGAGGCGGTTCGTTTTTAAAAAATCATTCCAACAGAGTGAAGTTCAGTATAGAAAAGAGATGGGAAAAATGGAAAAACAAGTTCACAAGCATGGTGTGTTTAGCTTGTATTGAATTCATAATTTTGAAAAACCGGTGTATGACATTTCACTGCATAAATCCCAAAATGATAGCAATGTTAATATGTAAATGAAAAAGTCCCAAGGAAAGGGTGAGCTGTAAATTCCATTAGAATTCATCTAGTTCATCCACCCCAACTTTATAGATGAAAAGAACAGAAGCCATGTCTATGGATTAGTAAAACCATGGGCAATGCAGGCTGTAGTCAAGCAAACACAGCAACCCTAATCCTGCACAAAATCTGAGGACCTCTGAGACAGCCTCCCCACGACACTGGCTCTGCCATCTTTCCAAAACTACGTCTGGTTAGTGGAAGACTTGAAGATGGTCCAGAGAAGAGAACAAAAGTTCCTGGAAGAATAGAAAAAGGAGACACAAAGAAAGATGAGAAACAAGTGGAAGTAGAGCAAAGAATGCTGTGGAGGATGACATTGCTGGGTAATGGTTTCTCTGATATCCCCACAGGGTAAAGATAGGTCTCGCTTTGCATGTAAGGAAGTTTTTAACCATCTGAACTATTTTTAAATATTTACTTCGGCAGCATTAAGTACATTCACATTGTTGTGCTACCGTAACTGCATCCAAAGAACTCTTTTCATCTCGCGAAATTGAAACTCTTTATCCATTAAACACTGATTCCCCGTTGCCCCCTCCCCCCAGGCCCTGGCAACCACCATTCTACTTTCTGCCCTACCAGTTTGACTACCCTAGGTACCTCACTGAAGTAGAATTATACAGTATTTGTCCTCTGTAACTGGTTTATTTCACTTAGCATAATGTCCTCAAGCTAAAGGATTTTTTTGGTGGGGGGGTACGCAGGCCTCTCACTATTGGGGCCTCTCCCGTTGCAGAGCACCGGCTCTGGTCGCCAAGGCTCAGCGGCTATGGCTCACGGGCTCAGCAGCTCCGCGGCATATGGGATCTTCCTGGACCGGGGCACGAACCAGCGTCCCCTGCATCGGCAGGCGGACTCTCAACCACTGCGCCACCAGGGGAAACAGCTTTGTCTTTAAGCTACTGAGATTGTCAAGATACTCTGAAACTGCTTGGTGTCCAGGATGAAAAATCCAGGGAAGCCCCGATTATTTTTAAGAAGGCATTTAACAAGTATTAGTTGAGGGTGCTGACCAGCTGTTTTCCATTTTCCCTAAGAACAAAGAAAACAAGAGAAAATGAGTTTAAATGGCAAGGGTAGAAAAAGCTGTCAGATGCTGGAATATAAACTCATTTAAAAAAAAGACTATGCTTTTTCTTTAGCACTTACAGAAGTGCTGTAAACAATGAATTAACATATTTAATTTGACTTATTTCCTTACGATAAGATCTCTTAAAATTATTAAATTAATTCAACAAGCCCTAATTGAGCCTCTGATTGTAATGGTGTGGAAAGTACTAAAGAAATAGAACATATTGTCCTTTTCCTTGAAAAACATACAATTTATTCCAGGAAACAGTATAACTTTCTTCTAGTTCTTACGGTACTTACCATCTCTGCCATAAGCTAGGAATGGCAAATAGCTTTCAATTTAAGCACCAACTCATCAACTGTTAGAGACTGCCAAAAACACTGAGATGAATTATGTGCCCAAGACTGGGTCACAGAAAAGACACTGTAATTAGTTATTGTTGTTTGTTGTGGGTCAAGAAGGGACAAGCAAGGGTAAAAGTGTCATATTCTGGCCATTCCTCTCAAAACCCTTGTAATTTGTTATGCATTCTTGATTGCTTAACACCCATCAATATTTGTTTCATGTTTGTCTCTCCAGCTAAAATGAGCTTCACAATAGCCATTGGTACTGTAGCTTCTATTGGGTTAGCCAAAAAGTGCCTTCTGTTTTTAAGTAAAAACAAAAGACACATTTTTCATTTTTACCGAGAACTTTATTGAACAACATATTCACCCTTTTTCCCACTACGTTCTGCCATTTTTCAGGCAACTTCATAATTCCATCTTCCCGAAACTGTTCCAGTTGCCTTTTACAGTATTCCTGGGAATTGAACTTTTTCCATTAAGAGAATTTTGTAAAGACTGAAATAAATGGAAATCTGAAGGTGCAATATCCGGTGAATATAGCAGATGAATCAGAACTTCCCAGCCAAGCTATAACAGTTTTTGCTTTGTCATCAAAGAAACATGCGGTCTTGCGTTACCCTGATGGAAGATTTTGTGTTTTCTGCTGACTACTTCTGGATGCTTTTCGTCGAGTGGTGCTTTCAGGTGTTCTAATTGGGAGCAGTACTTGTTGGAATTAATCATTTGGTTTTCGGGAAGGAGCTCATAATAGAGGACTACCTTCCAATCCCACCATATACACAACATCACGTTCTTTGGATGAAGACTGGACTTTGGCGTGGTTGCTGGTGGTTCATTTCGCTTGCCCCATGATCTCTTCCATTCCACATTATTGTATAGTATCCACTTTTCATCACCCGTCACAATTTGTTTTAAAAACAGAACATTTTCGTTACATTTAAGTAGAGAATTGCAGGCAGAAATACAGCCAAGAAGGTTTTTTTCCCTTAACTTATGTGGAACCCAAACATCAAAGTGATGAACATAACCAAGCTGGTGCAGATGATTTTCAACGCTTGATTTGGATATTTTGAGTACGTCGGCTATCTCCCGCATGGTATAACATTGATTGTTCTCAATTACTGTCTCAATTTGATTGCTATCAACTTCAGCTGGTCTACCCCACCTTGGAGCAATGTCCAGCGAGAAATCTCCAGCACAAAACTTCGCAAACCACTTTTGACACGTTTGATCAGTCCCAGCGCTTTCTCCATACACTGCACAAATCCTTTTTTGCGTTTCAGTTGCATTTTTACCTTTCTTGAAATAATAAAGCATAATATGCTGAAAATGTTGCTTTTTTCTTCCATCTTCAATATTTAAATGGCTACACAAAAATTCACCAATTTTGATAAGTTCTTTTTTAAATGCACACTGATGTGACAGCTGTCACAATACAATCTAACAAAATTGTTTCGAATGAAGTTAAAGACAACTAAGGGCTACTAAAGCCATCTTACAGAAAGAAACGAATGAACATTTTGGCCAACCCAATACATATTCAGTATGCCCACAAAATAGCACAGTACTAGGAACTATCCAAACACACAACAATGTGACAAGAAATAGTTAGGGAGAGGGCTTCTGGGAAGATGGCAGAATAGGAAGAACCAGGAATCTCTCTCCCCACCTAGACAGCAATTGCACCAGCAGAATCTTGTCTGATGTAACCATTTTGGAATCCTGGAGCACGCTGAAGTTCTGCAACCTCCAGGGGAAGACTTGGATGGAAAATTGTGGTCCATTTCAGTCCATTGCAGCTCACACCACAGTAGCAGCTACCTATCTCCCATCTTCAGCCATGTGTCAGGCACTTGTGCATGTGTGCCTGGAGCAGGATGCACACAGCGTACAGGAGTTAGGGTGGGCAAAAAGACCCTGTCCTCCAAATACCAGTGACCTGTGCTCTGCTTGATTGCTGACTGCTGATTGGGCAAACGAAAAGGTGGGCAGCCATTGTTGTTGCACCTCCCCCCCATTATTGCAAACCCCTCTCCTTGTGGCTAAAGTGATTCCCACGGGATTTAAAAGGCTGGTGCCCATCCCCTTATCTCTGTCATCTTTCTTTTTTAATCCTTTTAGGAACCAGGTATTAGCAAACTAGGATATTCACGAATAACTGTATGTATGGGGGAAATTAGACAGTGACTACATGTGCCCAGGGAAAGTCTCACAAAAGAGAGAGAAAAGGGCTGAGAGAATATTTGGGGAAAAAAAGTGGCTGTAAACTTACCAAATTTGATGGAATATGTGAATATAAGTATCCAAGAATCTCAATGAAATCCAAGTAAAATGGACTTGAAAAGACCCATACCAAGGCACATTATAATCAAACTTTTGAAAGACAAGAATCTTGAAAGCAGCAAGAGAGAAACACTCATCACAGTCAAGGGATCTTTAGTAAGATTATAAGCAGATTTCTCATCAGAAACTTTGGAAGCCAGAAGACAGTGGGTCGATATATTCTAAGTGCTCAAAGAAAAAAATTAATCAAGAATCCTGTCTTTTGAGGACACAGGGAGGGGGAAGGGTAAGCTGGGACGAAGTGAGAGAGTGGCATGGACATATATACACTACCAAATGTAAAATAGATAGCTAGTGGGAAGCAGCCGCATAGCACAGGGAGATCAGCTCAGTGTTTTGTGACCACCTAGAGGGGTGGGATAGGAAGGGTGGGAGGGAGGGAGACACAAGAGGGAAGAGATGTGGGAACATATGTATATGTATAGCTGATTCACTTTGTTATAAAGCAGAAACTAACACACCATTGTAAAGCAATTATACTCCAATAAAGATGTTAAAAAAAAAAAAAAGAATCCTATGTCTGGCAAAATGGTCCTCCAAAAGTGAGGGAGAAATTAAGACATTCCTCTGTAAACAAATGCTGAGGGAGCTCATGACCACTAGACCTGCCCTGAAAGATATGCTCAAGGGAGTCCTGTAGGAGGAAATGAAAGGACACTAGACAGTAACCCAAAACCACATGAAGAAATGCAATCTCAATAAAGGTAAATACATGGGCAATTATAAAAGCTGGGATTATTGTAACAACTTATTAAACTCTGTCTTTTCTACACAGTTTAAGAAGCTGATACATTTTAAAAAAATTTTGTCTAAAAGCTAGTATTATTTTAACTTTGGTTTATAATTCCACATTTTTGCTTTCTACATATTTTAAGAGACTAATGCATTTAAAAGAATTATTAGGGACTTCCCTGGTGGTCCAGTGGTAAAGAATCTGCCTTACAATGCAGGGGACGCAGGTTCGATCCCTGGTCAGGGAACTAAGATCGCACATGCCACAGGGCAAATAAGCCCGCGTGTCACAACTAGAGCCCACGTGCCGCAAACCACAGAGCCCACACACTCTGGAGCCTGCACACCACAACTAGAGAAGAGAAAACCCGAACACCACAGCTAGAGAGAAGGCCGCACACCACAATGAAGAGCCCGTGCTCCACAACGAAAGATCCCACATGCCTCAACAAAGATCCCACATGCCGCAACTAAGACCCAATGCAGCCAAAAATAGATTAAATAAATAAATCATAAATCCTTAAAATAAAATAAAAGAATTATTAGTTTGTGTTTTAGGGCACACAATGTATAAAGATGAAACTTGTGACATCAACAACTGAAAGGTGTGGGGATAGAGCTATAAAGGAGCAGATTTTTTGTATGTTATTTTAGTGAAACTGGTATAAATTCAAATTACAGTGTTATAAATTTAGGATGTTAAATGTAACCCCCATGGTAACTACAAAATAAAAATGATAGAATATACACAAAAATAAATGAGAAAGGAATTTAAACATTTCATTACCAAAAATATCAACTAAACACAAAAGGAGACAGTAATATAGGAAATGAGGGACAAAAAAGCTCTAGGCATACAGAAAACAAATGGAAAAATGACAAAAGTAAGTTCTTTCTTAACAAGAATTACTTTGAATATAAGTGGGTTAAACTCTTCAATCAAAAGACAGAGATCGTCAGAATGGATAAAAATACATACTCCAACTATACGCTGTCTACAAGAGACTCACTTGAGATCAAAATATGCGAATACACTGAAAGTGAAAGAATGGAAAAAGATATTCCATGTATATAGTAACCAAAAGAGAGCAGGGGTGGCTGTACTAATATCAGACAAAATAGACTTTAAATCTAAAAAGTTTCCAAGAGACAAAGGACATTATATATTAATAAAAAGTTTAATACTGCAAGAAGATATAACAATTATAAACACTTATCCACCCAATGACAGGCCAAATGGGATTTATTACAGGAATGTAAGGATGGTTTGACATATGAAAATTGATCAATGTAATATACCACGTTAACCACATTATCATCTCAATTGATGCAAAAAAGCTTTTGACAAAATTCAACATCCTTTCATGATAAAAACACTTAACAGATTAGGAACAGAAGAAAACCACTGCAACATAATAAAAGCCAGATATGGAAGACCCACAACAAACATTATACTCAATGGTGAAAGACTGAAGGCTTTTCCGCTAAGGTCAGGAACAAGACAAGGATGCCCACTTTCAGTTCTATTAAACATGGCACTGGAAGTTCTAGCCAGAGCCACTAGGCAAGAAAAACAGATAGAAGGAATCCAAATTGGAAAGAAAGAAGTAGAATTATCTCTGTTCACAGATAATATAATCTTATATCCAAAAAACCCTGATGACTATACACACACACACACACACACACACACACACACTGTTAAAACCAATAAAAAAATTCAGCAAAGTAGCAGGATACAAAGTCAACACACAAAAATCAGTTGCATTTCTACACACTAACAATGAACAATCTGAAAAGGAAGTTATAAAAACAATTCCAGTTAGAATAACATCAAAAAGAATAAAATACTTAGGAATTAACTAAAGAGGTGAAACACATGAAAATTATAAAACATTGCTAAAAGAAATTAGAGAAGACATAAATAGATGGAAACACATCTCATATTCATGGACTGAAAGACTTGAAATTGTTAAGATGTTAATACTACCCAATGCAATCTACAGACTGAAAGCAATCCCTGCCAAATCCCATGAAGTTTTTTTCAGAGATAGAGAAACCCAACCTAAAATTCATATGGAATCTCAAGGGACCCTGAATAACCAAAATTACTTTGAAAAAGAAGAACAAAGCTGATGACTCACACTTCCTGATTTCAAAACTTACCATAAAGCTATAGTAATCAAAACAGTGTGGTACTGGCATAATGCCAAACATACAGACCAATGGAATAGAACAAAGAGCCCAGAAGTAAATCCTCACAAATACGGTCAAATGATTTTTGACAAGGGTGCCAAGACCATTCAATGGGGAAAGGACATTCCTTTCAATAAATGGTCCTGGGAAGACTGGGTATCTACATGCAAGAGAATGAAGTTGGACTGTTAACCTAACACCATATTCATAAATTAAAATGGATTAAAGACCTATATGCAAGAACTAAAATTATAAGACTCTTAGAAGAAAACATAGGGAAAAACTTCACGACATTGGATTTGGCAGTGTTTCTTGGAAATGACACAAAAGGCAGAGGCAACAACAACAAAAAATAGACAAATTGGGGGCTTCCCTGGTGGAGCAGTGGTTGAGAGTCCGCCTGCCGATGCGGAGGACGCGGGTTCGTGCCCCAGTCTGGGAGGATCCCACATGCCGCAGAGCGGCTGGGCCCGTGAGCCATGGCTGCTAAGCCTGCGTGTCCAGAGCCTGTGCTCCGCAGCAGGAGAGGCCACAACAGTGAGAGGCCCGCATACCGCAAAAAAAAAAAAAAAAAAAGACAAATTGGACTTCATGAAAAATTTTAAATGTTGTGCCCAAAAGACACTATCAACAGAATAAAAAGGCAACTCACCTTTTTGGGAGAAAATGTTAGCAAACACCTCATAAAGGATTAATATTCTGAATATACAGTGAACTCCTAAAACTCAACAACAAAACCTGATTCAAAAATGGGCAAAAGACTTGAATAGACATTTCTCCAAAGAATATATACAAATGGCTAATAAGAACATGAAAAGATGCTCAATATCATTAATCATCAGGGAAATGTAAATCAAAACTACAATGAGATATCATCTCATACCCATTATTATGGCTACTATCAGAACAACAGAAAATAACAAGCACTGGCAAGAATGTAGAGAAACTGAACCCTTGTACACTGTTGATGGGAATGTATAAATGGTACAACTGCTGTGGAAAACAGTATGGCATTTCCTCAAAATATTAAAAATAGAAATACCATAGACCAGCAATTCAACTTCTGGATATATACCCAAAAGAATTGAAATCAGGCTCTTGAAGAGATATTTGTACACCCATGTCTGTAGCACAATTATTCATAGTAGCTAAAATGTGAAAGCAACGCAAGTGTCCCTAAAGCAAACTGTGGTATGTATATATTGAAATATTATCCAGACTTAAAAAGGAAGGAAATTCTGACATATGCTACAACATGAATGAACCTTGAGGACATTATGCTAAATGCAATAAGCCAATCACAAAAAGACAAATACTGTAATGATTCCATTTATATGAGATACTTAGAGTAGTCAAAATCATAGAGACAGAAAGTAGAATGGTGGTTGCCACAGGATGGGAGGAGGTGGGGAATAGGGAGTTATCATTTAATGTTTATAGAGTTTCTGTTTCATAAGATGAAAAGAGCTATGGAGATGGATGGTAGTGATGTTGCACAGCATTATGAATGTATTTAATACCACTAAACTGTATCTTTAAAATGATTATGATGGTACATTTTAAGTTATGTGTATTTTACCAAAACTTTTAAAAAACTAGAAGAAAAAAGAAACAGCTACCAGGTCAACTACCTTGTCCATTACTCATCCCTTTACCTGCTCTCTGGATCCCATCCTCATCTCCATCCTCTTGGTCCTTGCTCCATTAATATTCTTTCTCTTTCCTTTATCTTCATCCTTTTCTTCTCCATCTTCTCTTTCTTCATAGCACATGAACATGCTTCATCTCTTCCATAAGTGAAAAACAACTACCATTCCTAGGCCTATGTGCTCCCAATTTCTGGACTATTTTTTCTCTTGTCCTTCACAGTGAAACAGAGAAAAACTGGTCAGAAAAGGCTACCTCATCTCCCAGTCCTCTTTGGAGCCTTGCAGTCTGGGCCTTACATCATGGAGCCCCCTGAAAACATTTTTTGCACTCATCACCAGTTACCTATTAATGTCCAGATTCAATGCACTCTTTTCAGCTCTTGTAAAATTGCCTCTCTGGAATATCAGATGCCCTTAATCTCTCCATCCTTCTTAGAGTTATTTCACTCTTGATTTTGGTTATGACATCTCCCTGGTTATTTCTCTTCCCTCTCTGGCTGTTCCTTCTAACCACAATTTTAAATGGCTGTGTCCCCATGGGTCAGTACCTCTTCTTTTCTCACCACACAAACTCTGAGTAATCTCTCAACAACCACAGTTTATATCTGATTACCCAACTGCCTCCCGCATAAGCCAACTGAATAACCCATGCACTTTTATTTCAACACATCCAAAATTAAACTCTTTGTCTTTCTTCCCATTGTCCTCCCTCCACACACCCTATTTCCCATCATCTTTTTAAAAATAAATTTATTTATTATTTTATTTATTTATTTTGGCTGTGTTGGGTCTTTGTTGTTGTGTGTGGGCTTCTAATTGTGGTGGCTTCTCTTGTTGCAGAGCACAGGCTATAGGTGCGCGGTCTTCGGTAGTTGTGGTGTGTGGGCTCAGTAGTTGTGGCATGCAGCCTCTAGAGCACAGGCTCAGTAGTTATGGCAGCCTGTGGGATCTTCCCAGACCAGGGCTCGAACCCGTGTCCCCTGCATTAGCAGATGGATTCTTAACCACTGCGCCACCAGAGAAGCCCTATTTCCTATCATCTTGATGATTAGTACCTTCATCCATACAGCTGTCCAAGCCAGAAAACAGAGTCATCCAAATTTCTCCCTGTTCTTTTATTCTCCCATCTAGTCACTCTACCATTGTTAATTCTTCCTCCTTGATATTTTTCATATATATTTTCTTCTCTGCATTCCCACTGTCAGTGTCCTAGCTCAGGCCTTCATCATCTCTCACCTGGACAACAGCAACTAACCTATAACTGGTGTTCTTGCCTCCATTCTGGTTCCATCGTGCCACCTTTACAGCAAACATCCTAGCCCACAAATCTGTTCATATTGCTCCCTTGCTCAAAACTCTTTAATGGCTCCTTACTACCTATTATCCTTTGAATCTCAATGCCAAGATGAAATCCTCTCTATTAGCTAGGACTCTTTAAGCAAAAAGAAATGCATCTTTTCTTTTTCAATTAATTAATTAATTTATTTTTGGCTGCATTGGGTCTTCGTTGCTGCACGCGGGCTTTCTCTAGTTGTGGTGAGTCAGGGCTACTCTTCATTGTGGTGCTCAGGCTTCTCACAGTGGTGGCTTCTCTTGTTGTGGAGTGCGGGCTCTAGGCGCGCAGGCTTCAGTAGTTGTGGCATGCGCGCTCAGTAGTTGTGGTGCACGAGGTTAGTTGCTCCATGGCGTGTGGGATCTTCCCAGACCAGGGATTGAACCCGTGTCCCCTGCATTGGCAGGCAGATTCTTAACCACTGCGCCACCAGGGAAGTCCCAAGAAATGCATCTTGACTGGCTTAAGCTCAAGGGGAATTTACTGGGCTATGTAGCTTGGAAGTATACTAGAGAAGATCACAAATGTGATTCAGCAATTCCTCAAAACCATGCCCCAGCCTAGTCTCTCAACCCAAAAGGTTATTCACTTAATGCTTCTGCTTTACTCTAAATTTTGATTCAGTTAATGTCCTTAAAGAGTATTGTTTTAAAATTTATTTTATATATTTATTTTTGGCTGCGTTGGGTCTTCGTTGCTGCACGCAGGCTTTCTCTAGTTGTGGCGAGTGGGGGCTACTCTTTGTTGTGGTGCGTGGGCTTCTCACTACGGTGGCTTCTCTTGTTGTGGAGCACGGGCTGTAGGCATGCGGGCTTCCGTAGCTGTGGCACGTGGGCTCTAGAGCACAGGTTCAGTAGTTGTGGCACATGGGCTTAGTTGCTCTGCGGCATGTGGGATCTTCCCGGACCAGGGCTCGAATCCATGTCCCTTGCATTGGCAGGTGGATTCTTAACCACTGCACCACCAGGGAAGCCCTTAAAGAGTAGTTTTAAAGACAACAGCTGTAGTAATCTAGTTATAGTAATGAGGCGTAAAAGAGTTTTCTCCTAGTTAGCTGTCCTATTATGTGTATCAATAACTAGTATCATCTTATGGACTCTTTCTCTGTAATGGAAATAAGAGAAGCACATGAAAGAGTTTAAGCTGATCAAAAATAACTGGTGAAATTAATGGAATAAGTAAATAAATATTTCTGTGATACCAGACTTAAAAAAAAACAAAAAACAGAAGCAGTCAATAATGAAAATAATTGTTCCTAAAGGTGACTCTGAAATTCTCTCTGATCTAGTTTTAAATACCTCAAAGACACTGTCTTAGCAATAACAAGATAAAATTTTAAAAGGAAAGAGACAGGGAATTCCCTGGAGGTCTAGTGGTTAGGACTCCATGCTCTCACTGCTGAGGGCCCAGGTTCAATCCCTGGTAAACTAAAAATCCCATAAGCTACAGGCCATGGACAAAGAAACAAAAAACAAACAAAGAAACAAACAAAAAAAACCAACAGCAAAAAAAAAAAAAAGAGGAAAGAGACATTATTAGAATGCAATCACATCCATTTGTTTATGTATTATCTATGGCTGCCTTTGCTCCACAACTGCAGGGCTCAGTAACTAAAACAGAAACTCTGATTCACAAAGTTATAAATATTTACTATCTGACTTTTTATAGAAAAATCTTTCTGATCCCTGCCTACACAAATAGACGTAGAAATTTCTTTATTTACTAGTGACCATGAGGAGGGGCTTTGGATCTATGATTCAAGATTTCTACAGTAATACATTGCACTTATTGTATCAAATCAAGTCATGAATTTCTATGGAGTCTCTTACTGAGATACCAACTCCTCTCTTCGTCTTTTTATTTTTTTGTAATTTTGGGCAGGGTGTGAGTGATGTAATATGTAGTGACATGTGATCAATATGTGTATTAGATCAGAAACAATGACCTAGAACACAAATTAATGAGACTACAGGGGCTGAAGGAAATGAGTAAATCCACTTGCCTTCACTGTTCATGTCTGTTTCAGGAAGACCTTGAAGGTTCAGGCAAATGCACTCCAAAAGCCACATGCCAATAGGCCATTTGCAGATTGTTTCCTATCTTTAAATCTCCCAGATCCTGTCTGTACTTCATTGGGGTTAAAGAAGTATTGGTTCATGCTCAACATCATTAGCCATCAGGAAATTCAAATCAAAACTACAGAGAGATACTATTTCACACCCACAAGCCTGGCTATACTAAAAAAGACAGGTAATAACAAATGTTGGGAATGTTGTGGAGAAACTGGAAGCCTCATGTGCGGCTGGTGGAATTGTAAAATGGTGCAGCTACTTTGGAAAATAGTTTGGCAGTTTCTCAAAAGGTTAAATATAGAGTTACTGTATGACCTAGCAATTCCACTCTTAGGTATATACCCAAGAGAAGTGAAAACATATGTCCACACAAAAACTTTTAAATGAATGTTAATAGTGGCATCATTCATAAAAGTCAAAAAATGGAAACAATCCAAATGCCCACTAACTGGACAAACAATGGAAAAATAAAATCTGCTTTATCTGTGCAATGGGGTATTATTCAGTTATAAAACAGAATGAAGTAGTGAAACATGCTATACCATGGATGAAATCTGAAATATTATGTTAAGCAAAAGAAATGACAGACTCTCTCCCGGACCAAACTTTAGTGAGGCTCCTCTAAGCCTTTCCTTGATTAGGCCTCATCTTAGGGCCTTGTCCTTAGACCCGCATAACCCAGTTTTAGACAGAGTCCTGCTAAGTCATTTTAGCAAGAATTCCCACCCTCAGTATATGACCACCTTCAATATCTGATCAAATTCCTCATTCCCCACCAACCCTCATGTGATATTTGGTCACCCTGGTCTGCCTTCAGGCAGTGCTGCTAGTTCAGTTGAGTAGGAAATTTCCCTACATTTGATGGCTCCACTTAGTAATTTTCCATCCACCAATTCTCCCCACCACCACCACGGCCTTCTCCTTAGCTATAAATCCCCACTGTCCATGCTGTCTTCAGAATTCAGCCCAGTTCTATACTGAGGCCTCTTTCCCCCTATTGCAATAGTTATTGAATAAAAGCTATTTTTACCACTTCAACTACTGTCTCTGGTTTCCTTTAAGAGAAGCCAATCACAAAAGATCATATATTGTATGATCCACTTATATGAAATATCCAAAATAGGTGAATTTAGAGAGATGTAAAGTCGATTGGTTATTGCCTAGGGATAGGGGACTTGGTGGGGGAGAGTCTACTAATGGGTACAGAGTACTAATGGGTACAGGGGGGGTGATGAAAATGTTCTAAAATTGATTGTGGTGATGGTTGCTCAACTCTGAGTGTATATTAAAAACCACTGAACTGTACACTTTAAAATGGATGAATTACATATTATGTGAATCATATTTTAATAAAGCTGTTTAAAAAAGAGCATTGGTTATATTCTTTGGATTATGAAAAAAGAGGGAAATTCAAGTACTTTACGAGCAAGATTTTTAGGATTTTAAAAAATTTAAATAGGACAATATATTACATGCACATTGTGGTTCCAAAAAATACTAAGTAGTGTAAATAATATATTCTATAGATTATAACAGTTTACAAAGTATTTTCAGATCTTTATCTGATTGTGACAACTAGTAATTACTTCCATTCTAGAGCATGTACTATGGACTAGGCAATATGCTAGGTGCTTTGCTACATTTATCTTTTTTTTAAAAAAATTTATTTATTTATTTATTTTTGGCTGCACTGGGTCTTCGTTGCTGGGCGAGGGCTTTCTCTAGTTGCGGTGGGCAGGGGCTACTCTTCATTGTGGTGCGGGGTCTTCTCATTGTGGTGGCTTCTCTTGTTGCAGAGCATGGGCTCTAGGCACACGGGCTTCAGTAGTTGTGGCATGCAAGCTCAGTAGTTGTGGCTCACGGGCTTAGTTGATCCGCGGCATGTGGGATCTTCCCTGACCAGGGATCAAACCCGTGTCCCCTGCATTGGCAGGCGGATTCTCAACCACTGCGCCACCAGGGAAGTCCTGCTACATTATCTTTTACAACAGCCTTGTGCCCCAAATTAGAAATGATTATTCCTACTTTACAAGTGAGGTAACAGGTAAAAAAAGGGTAAGTTGCTCACTCATAACTAATAAGTTGTAGAGCTCAAGCTTAATACAACTTCCCGTCTCTAAATCCTATGCTGTATTCTCTGAATCAATATTTTTAGAGGTATAGGGGAAAAATATGTTGATACCAAAATGCAAGAAAAGCATCTAAGCTCCATCTATTTACTAAAACTAGAAAAGAGATCACACTTAGTATAGGCTCTGGCATAAAATAAGCATTCAATAAATATCAGTCATCAGTATTATTATTATTCTCCAATTTAGTGACCTTTTTGCCTCATTTAGGCAAAAGGTCTTTCTGAACTTTTTGCAGGTTTTGGTACTAGTGATTTCCTCCTTCTTCCTAAAACTTTATCTTCCCTGGGGTTTCATGACACCACAATTTCCTTTTTTTTTTTTACCCTTCTGACAGCTCTTCAGTTTTTTAGATATGACATCAAATGCATGCTCCATTAAGAAAAAATAATAAACTGGACTTTATCAAAATTAGAAACATTTGTTCTCCAAAAGGTACCATTAAGAAAATGAAAAGGTTGAGAAAAAATGTTTGCAAATCCTATATCTCATAAAGGAGGTATAACCAGCATGTGTGTGTGTTTATATATGCATGTGTGTGTGTATATATATTTATAATTCAATAAGAAGACAAACAACCCAATTAACAAATGGGCAAATGATTTGAAATGACACTTCACCAGAGAGGACACATGAATAGCTAATAAGTAAAGATGTTCAACATTATTTGTCACTAGGAAAATGCAAATTAAAATGACAGTAAAATACCATTACTCACTCATTAGAATGGCTGTTAAAGAAGACAATAACAATTGTTAGAAGGATGTGGAGAATGCCCCTACATTGCTGGTAGGGATGTAAATTGGTACAGCAGCTTTGGAAAGCATTCAGCAGTTTCTTAGAAAGTTAATTATAAACTTACCATATAATCCAGAGATTCCACTCCTTTCTATCTACCCCAGAGAAACAAAATCATAAGTCCACACAAAGACTTTTATGTAAATGATCATAGCAGCTTATTCAGAGTACCCCCAAACTGGAAATAATCCCAATTTCTATCACTATTTACTAGACAAACACAATGTGGTATACAACAGAATACCATTCAGCAACATAAAAGAGCAAATTACTGATATAGATAGATAGATATAGCTATCTGCAACAACATGAATGAGCTTCAAAAATATGCTGAGTGAAAGAAGCTAGACAGGGACTTCTCTGGTGGCACAGTGGTTAAGAATCCACCTGCCAATGCAGGGGACACGGGTTTGATCCCTGGTTCGGGAAGATCCCACATGCCGCGGAGCAATGAAGCCCGTGTGCCAGAACTACTAAGCCTGCGCTCTACAGCCTGCAAGCCACAACTACTGAAGCCCACGAGCCTAGAGCCCATGCTCCGCAACAAGAGAAGCCACTGCAATGAGAAGCCCGTGCACCGTAACGAAGAGCAGCCCCCGCTCGCCGCAACTAGAGAAAGCCCATGCGTAGCAACGAAGACCCAACGCAGCCAAAAATAAATAAAATTTTTTTTAAAAAAAGAAAGAAGCTAGACACAAAAGACCACATATTTCATTTATATGATTCCATTTATATGAAATTTCTAGAAAAGGCAAAAATAGAGACAGGACACAGATGAGTGGCTGCCTGGAGCCGGAGACAGGAGTGGAGACTGACTCAAATGAGCAGGAAGGTACTTCTCGAGATGATGGACAGGCTCTGAAACTGGGATATACTGATGGTTTCACAGCTGCATAAACTTACTAACCACCATCAAACTGTACATTTACAATGGATGAATTTTATGGTATGTAAATTAGACCTCAATAAAGCTGTTAAATAATTTTTTAAAAGAAGTTAGAATTTTTTACTCTTACATGAACATTATAATTACGGAACTACTTTAAGGACTAAAGTGACCAGAAGACTCCATTACCTGAAAACAACTAGAAAAGACAGAGAATTATCTGTGATTTCATCCAAAGGGCAGGGAAGAACTAGCCCTACAGAAAGTATAACTATAGTTCAGAATGAGGGGAAAAAGGGAATGGAGCAGAAGGAATATTTGAAGAGATAATGGCTGAGAAATTTCCAAAACCAACAGAAGATTCAGGACCTGCAACCAACTCCAAAATACATCTAGTAAACTTCTGAGAAGCAAAGGCAAAAAGAAAATCCTCTTAAAATCAGCCAGAGATATAACTTTTTAAAAGGTGAGGCATTATTATTTAAAAATGTAAATATCTGCTATTTCTAGGGAGAAAGATGGGGGGATACAATGCGGAAAGGTGGCACAGGAACTTTGTAACCACAGTGTTCAATTTCTTCATCTGAATGGCTATTACGTGAGTTGTTGCCTTATAATTACTCATTAAGCTGTACATGCATATTGTGTACTTTTCTGTATATACTTTTTATTGTGCAATAAAAGGAGAAAAATTAAGTAATGCCTTTGTAAATACATTTTGTAAGAATTGGTTTTTTTCCTTGGAGACTGATGACAAAGAGTACTATCTGGGGAAATGTTTTTCATGTTGGTGGTTTCATTAGCATCATCACAGTGTTATTTTGACCTGCACAAGCTTTTTCCCGGAACTTAGAAATGTCCACTTTTTGTAGATCACAGCAATGAAGAATTTGACCAAAGACAGTATTTTCAAAATCAAGAGAACAGTTGATGAAAAAAATGACTACCAAATATAACTTCAGAACCAATAGAAACATACGTTATCAACAAAGGATAGTATTTTGTGGTGAGTGGGTGGGCAATTTTTTATCTTTTTTGGCACTGAAATCTGTTAATTTCAGTGTCTGCCTAAGAGCTATTTATTCTTTAAAATCAAAACAGATTTTAATGCATAATACATTTTTGCTGTTGTTACTTGTTGTTTTGTTGTTGTTGTTACTCTTATTTTTTCTTTGTTAAACCAGCAGAAAAGCATTTTTGTATAATAAAACTTCAGGTTCCCCATGTAAACATTCCATTTGAGTTTTGCTGCAGTGGATTACAGGATAGTTAGTGCCTTTTTATTTTTATTTTATCTCTGAATCTGATCTGTCCCCACGCTAGCCCCAGTCCTTGAGGTCGGCCCATTTCTGAGTTTGTCAAGTTCCTGCAGCTTTAGTGATAAAGTCATGCTTCCGATATTCAGTTTTGGTTGGGGCAGGCAGACAGAAGGTAGAAAATGATAATATTTCAGGAGCTACTTCACAGAATTATTAGGGTTGTCTTTACATCACAACAAAGGTGATTAGACCTAGAGAATTATCAGACCCCTGGATTCCTTTTGGGAACTGAATATACCTTGAAATGTCAAGGAATAAAGAATCCATGGTTTTTCTCCTAGCCATGTGTGGAAATTCAACAACAATTTAATGGAGCAAATTATTATTACTTCCACAATCTCACTCTTTCCTCAACGAAAATAGTTGCTTTCATCAGGAAGAATATTCCACAAGCATCCTCACCACTTAATTTTAATTTGCCTTCATTATGTGTATAAGGATTACTAAACTTCCTGAAATGTCCTCTTTGGTACTCTGAGGAAAGATGTTTTATAAACAAAAGTTGGTTTTAAAAACAATAACACACCAGACTTACTGGGAGTGTGAGTTAGAGGAGACACCATAAATGTTGTTCCAATGGTTCCCAAATGCAAGTTCTCAGATTGTGCCTCAGTTGGAGTCTGACTTTGTGCCACTTCACATTAAAACCATCCTTTACCCTATGATTATGACCTTCTAAATTTATGTTAAAAGGTTTTTTCCTTTTATGAAAATGAGGTTGATCAGAGATTGTGGTGTTTTTATTTTATTTTATTTATTTATTTATTTATTTTTGGCTGCATTGGTTCTTCACTGCTGCACGCAGGCTTTCTTTAGTTGCAGCAAGCGGGGGCTGCTCTTCGTTGCGGTGCACGGGCTTCTCATTGAGGTGGCTTCTCTTGTTGCAGAGCACAGGCTCTAGGTGCGTGGGCTTCAGTAGTTGTGGCTCGTGGGCTCTAGAGCACAGGCTCAGTAGTTGTGGTTCACTGGCTTAGCTGCTCTGCGGCATGTGCGATCTTCCTGGACCAGGGCTCGAAACCATGTCCCCTACGTTGGCAGGCGGATTCTTAACCACCGTGCCACGGGGGAAGTCCTGAGACATTGTGTTTTTAAATGGTCTTATTTTGTTCCCTAAATATTTTTTGAAATATTATTGGTCTGTGAAATCTAAAAGTCTGGGAACCACACTTTTTAGAAGATCTCTTCTTAATCCTAAGGCTTTTTCACTGAATCACAGAATATTATGACCATCCAGTGCCAGTTGTCATTCTCTTTAACCAACACTATTATATTTGATGTATTCAATCACCCCCTTCTTCCTAAGACTCCCCTCAATGAACAGGCTTCAGTGGCACCCACACCCAAAAAACAAAAAAACAAAAAACAAAAAATCAACAGTTTTTCTCCTCTGATTGCTCCTCTATTGCTTTCCTTGTTGGCAGTTCTATTTCACCAAATGAAAAATTATAAGTGTGAACATTCTTAAAGACACTTTCTCCCCCTTCCCGCCTCCTTTCTCCCTCTCTCTCCCTCTTTCCTTTCCTCCCTCCCTCTTTCTCTCTCATTACATTGTAATAGGAATGCTTACCATGAAATCTACCCTCTTAACACATATTAAAGCACACAATGTCGGCTCTTCTCTTTATTTCTACTCATTCCTTCTGGGAACTGCTGTCTTCAGACCTTCATCACCACCTCCATGCTGATGACTTTCAACACTTTAGACTGGCGAGCTTAAACCACCGGAGTTCCAACAGTCTACAAGCCATTTGCACCAACAACTTTCCATCTTCCACAATGAACTCATTTTGTTCTCCATCAAACTAGCTTAACCTCACAAATTTCCAGTTTCCATCAAGTATTTTACTGGCAACCAAAACCTCATTGTTCTTTTATCCCTCCTTCTCTTTCATCTTCTAAATCCAATCACTCCTCAAGTCCATTTTTCAAAATTTCAACAGAAACTTTGGAGGAAAAAAGACATAGATTTGATTGTAGACTCTGACTTAATAGTTATGAAAACTTTGGACAAATTACTTACTGTTATAGACTGAATGTTTGTGTCCACCCCCCCCCCAACCAAATTCATGTATTGAAGCCCTAACACCTAATGTGATGGTATTTGGATATGGGGCCTTTGGGAGGTAATTAAGGTTAGATAAGTTCATGAGAGCAGGGCCCTCATGATGGGATTAGTGCCCTTATAAGAAGAGACACCGGAGAGCCACTTGCCCTCTCTCTCCCTGTGAGCACACAGTGAGATGCTGGCCACCTACCAGCCAAGAGGAGTCCTCAGAATAAAACATACCTCACCAGCACCTTGATCATGGATTTCCCAGCCTCCAGAATCATAAGAAGTAATTTTCTATTGTTTAAGCTGTCCAGTCTATGGTATTTTGTATGGTTGCCCAAGCCAACTAAAACATGTACCTCCTCTGGGCCTTTGTAAATTGTGACTACCCTGCTGGAAAATATTAGTTCCTTCTTTTCTCCATCCCCATTACTACCAACTCACCTGAGGCCCTCATCTGCTAACTGCTAGACTAGCCGAGGTTCCTAGTCTTCCCTGTTCTACCTCTACCCTGCATGCCACAATCACATTAGTAGTCAAAGAAATCAAATCAACATGTCATTCCAATTCCTCAGAGCTCTGAATGGTTCCCCACTTAACTACTGGATAAAGTTGAAATTCCTAGATCTGGCGTTAAAGTATTTCAGAGTACCTTTAATGCTATCTATTCAATTTTTCTCTCCAAGAAACACTTCTACAGGATGGTTTTCACTAATCCCTTTCAAACCTACCTTTCTCGGTCTAGAAGGTACTTAACCTCCCTTCTGTCTACCAAGATTCACTCTTCAAGTTACCCCTACTCCAGTAGGTCTTCTCTAGCTTCTCCAGAAACTCTGACTTCTAGACTTCTACTCCTCATTTTGATACCTTCCATGGCTCAACTGCATTATGTAAGGATGTGTTACCATGTCACCTAAGAAAGCAGACTTCTGGGGAGCAAGACCTCTCTTACATGACTTCTCTATAATCCTCAACACCCAGCACAATGACACACACACAGTCAATTCTTAAGAAATACTACTGAATTAATGTGATACACCATCACTTGATATAGAAACAGCTCATGTTCCTTTTGTTTTTGTTTTTAGTTACAAAATGTTTCAAATATATAGCAAACTCTAGAGAATAACAATAAGCACCCCGATTTTTAGATTGTCATGTTTGCTTCCAAAATTTTAAGGCAATAATACTTTGCAGATGCTGCTGAGGTCTTTTGTGCCTCTCCCTGATGCCATTTCCAACCTCTTTCCCTGAAGGTATTCATTTAGATATGTGTCTTTACCATTAACGTTTTAATACTTTGACTACTCATATATCTGGCCATAGATGCTACTTTCTGTGTTTTTAAAATTTATGTAAGGGACTCTAGTCACACTGGGTCCTGAGATGA
This sequence comes from Delphinapterus leucas, assembly GCF_059928025.1. NCBI lineage: Eukaryota > Metazoa > Chordata > Mammalia > Artiodactyla > Monodontidae > Delphinapterus > Delphinapterus leucas. The sequence goes on from NC_143130.1 coordinate 114,345,448, forward strand.
AGACAATGACAACAGAGCCTCTAGCAAACTCTCAATGGGCATGCAGTCATAACAGGCCATCCTGAGTGAAACAAAGGTGAGGAGAGGACTTGTAGGAGGTGAGGGCAGAAAGCATCAGTATGCTGCTGTTTTGAAAACCCATCAAAAAGGATAAAAGAACAGAAGAAAGAAGACCAGGAGGCTACTGCAATAACACTGCTGTGTGGCTGACAGGCTTGTGGTACTCTGGCCAGGTGTCAGGTCAGAACTTCTGAGGTGGGAGAGCCGAGTTTAGGACAATGGTCCACGGGAGACCTCCTGGCCCCATGTAATATCAATCAGCGAGAGCTCTTCCAGAGATCTCCATCTCAAGGCTAAGACCCAGATCCACTCAATGACCAGCAAGCTCCAGTGCTGGACATCCTATGCCAAACAACTAGGAAGACCAGAACACAACTCCACCCATTAGCAAGGAGGCTGCATAAAATCATACTAAATTCACAGGTACCCCAAAACACAACACTGCTCATGGTCCTGCCCACAAGAAAGACAAGATCCAGCCTCATCAACCAGAACACAGGCACCAGTCCCCTCCACCAGGAAGCCTACACAACCCACTGAACCAACCTTAGCCACTGGGGGCAGACACCAAAAATAACAGAAACTACAAACCTACAGCCTGTGAAAAGGAAACCTCAAACACAGCAATTTAAGCAAATCAGAAGACAGAGAAACACACAGCAGATGAAGGAGCAAGGTAAAAACCCACCAGACCAAACAAATGAAGAGGAGATAGGCAGTCTACCTAAAAAAGAATTCAGAATAATGATAGTAAAGATGACCAAAATCTTGGAAATAGAATGGAGAAAATACAAGAAACATTTAAGGGCTTCCCTGGTGGCGCAGTGGTTGAGAGTCTGCCTGCCAATGCAGGGGACACGGGTTCATGCCCCGGTCCGGAAAGATCCCACATGCCGTGGAGCAGCTAGGCCCGTGAGCCATGGCCTCTGAGCCTGTGCGTCCGGAGCCTGTGCTCTGCAACGGGAGAGGCCACAACAGTGAGAGGCCCGCATACAGCAAAAAAAAAAAAAAAAGAATTGAGGACAGTCTCAGAGACCTCTGGGACAATATTAAATGCACCAATATTCGAATTATAGGGGTCCCAGAGGAAGAAGAGAAAAAGTAAGGGACTGAGAAAATATTTGAAGAGATTATAGTTGAAAACTTCCCGAATATGGAAAAGGGAATAGTCAATCAAGTCCAGGAAATGCAGAGAGTCCCATACAAGATAAATCCAAGGAGAAACACGCCAAGACACATATTAATCAAACTACCAAAAATAAAATACAAAGAAAAAATATTAAAAGAGGCAAGGGAAAAACAACAAATAACATACAAGGGAATTCCCATAAGGTTAAGAGCTGACCTTTCAGCAGAAACTCTGCAAGCCAAAAGGGAACTGCAGGACATATTTAAAGTGATGAAAGGGAAATACCTACAACCAAGATTACTCTATCCAGCAAGGACCTCATTCAGCTTCGACAGAGAAATTAAAACCTTTACAGGCAAGCAAAAGCTAAGAGAATTCAGCACCACCAAACCAGCTTTACAACAAAGGCTAAAGGAATTTCTCTAGGCAGGAAACACAAGATAAGGAAAAGAACTACAATAACAAACCCAAAACAATTAAGAAAATGATAATAGGAACATACATATCAATAATTACCTTAAATTTAAAAGCATTAAATGCTCCAACCAAAAGACATAGACTGGCTGAATGGACACAAAACAACACCGTATATACGCTGTCTACAAGAGACCTACTACAGACCTAGGAACACAGCCACACTGAAAGTGAGGGGATGGAAAAAGATATTCCATGCAAATGAAAATCAAAAGAAAGCTGGAGTAGCAATTCTCATATCAGACAAAATACACTTTAAAATAAAGACTATTACAAGAGACAAAGAAGGACACTACAAAATGATCAAGAGATCAATCCAAGAAGAAGATATAACAATTGTAAATATTTATGCACCCAACATAGAAGCACTTCAATACATAGGGCAAATGCTAACAGCCATAAAAGGGGAAATCAACAGTAACACAATCATAGTAGGGGACTTTAACACCCCACTGTCACCAATGGAAGATCATCCAAAATGTAAATAAATAAGGAAACACATGCTTTAAATGATACATTAAATAAGATAGACTTAATTGATATTTATAGGACATTCCATCCCAAAACAACATAATAGACTTTCTTCTCAAGTACTCATGCAACATTCTCCAGGATAGATCATATCTTGGGTCACAAATCAAGCCCTGGTAAATTTTAGAAAATTGAAATCGTGTCAAGTCTCTTTTCCGACCACAACGTTGTGAGACTAGATATCAATTACAGGAAAAAAAATCTGTAAAAATTACAAACACATGGAGGTTAAACAATACATTACTTAATAACCAAGTGATCACTGAAGAAATCAAAGAGGAAATCAAAAAATACCTAGAAACAAATGACAGTGAAAACACGATGACCCAAAACCTATGGGATGCAGCAAAAGCAGTTCTAAAAGGGAAGTTTATAGCAATACAATCCTACCTGAAGGAACAAGAAACATGTCAAATAAACAACCTAACCTTACACATAAAGCAATTAGAGAAAGAAGAACAAAAAAAACCCAAAGTTAGCAGAAGGACAGAAATCATAAAGATCAGATTAGAAAAAAATGAAAAAGAAATGAAGGAAACAATAGCAAAGATCAATAAAACTAAAAGCTGGTTCTTTGAGAAGATAAACAAAATTTATAAACCATTAGCCAAACTCATCAAGAAAAAAAGGGAGAAGACACACATCAATAGAATTAGAAATGAAAAGGGAGAAATAAAAACTGACCCTGCAGAAATACAAAGGATCATGAGAGATTACTACAAGCAACTCTATGCCAATAAAATGGACAACCTGGAAGAAATGGACAAATTCTTAGAAAAGCACAACCTTCCAAGACTGAGCCAGGAAGAGACAGATAATATAAACAGACCAATCACAAGCACGGAAATTGAAACTGTGACTAAAAGTCTTCCAACAAACAAAAGCCCAGGACCAAACGGATTCACAGGCGAATTTTACCAAACATTTAGAGAAGAGCTAACACCTATCCTTCTCAAACTCTTCCAAAATATAGCAGAGGGAGGAACACTCCCAAACTCATTCTACGAGGCCACCATCACCCTGATACCAAAACCAGACAAAGATGTCACAAAGAAAGAAAACTACAGGCCAAAATCACTGATGAATATAGATGCAAAAATCCTCAACAAAATACTAGCCTACAGAACCCATCAGCACATTAAAAGGATCATACACCATGATCAAGTAGGGTTTATCCCAGGAATGCAAGGATTCTTCAATATATGCAAATCAATCAATGTGATACACCATATTAACAAACTGAAAAAGCAAAACCATATGATCATCACAATAGATGCAGAAAAAGCTTTTGACAAAATTCAACACCCATTTTTGATAAAAACCCTCCAGAAAGTAGGCACAAAGAGGACTTAGCTCAACATGACAAAGGCCATATAAGACAAACCCGCAACCAACATCATTCTCAATGGTGAAAAACTGAAACCATTCTCTAAGATCAGGAACAAGACAAGGTTGCCCACTCTCACCACTATAATGCAACATAATTTTGGAAGTTTTAGCCACAGCAGTCAGAGAAGAAAAGGAAATAAAAGGAATCCAAATCGGAAAAGAAGAAGTAAAGCTTCTGTTTTGCAGATGACATGATACTATACATAAAGAATCCTAAAGATGCTACCAGAAAACTACGGGAGCTAATCAATGAATTTGGTAAAGTAGCAGGATACAAAATTAATGCACAGAAATCTCTGGCATTCCTATAGACTAGTGATGAAGAATCTGAAAGGGAAATTAAGGAAACATTCCCATTTACCACTGCAACAAAAAGAATAAAATATCTAGGAATAAACCTACCTAAGGAGACAAAAGACCTGTATGTGGAAAACTATAAGACACTGATGAAAGAAATTAAAGATGATACAAACAGATGGAGAGATATACCATGTTCTTGGATTGGAAGAATCAACATTGTGAAAATGACTATACTACCCAAAGCAATCTACAGATTCACTGCAATCCCTATCAAACTACCAATGGCATTTTTCACAAAACTAGAACAAAAATTTCACAATTTATATGGAAACACAAAAGACCCCCAATAAGCAAAGCAATCTTGAGAAAGAAAAACAGAGCTGGAGGAATCAGGCTCCCAGACTTCAGACTATATTACAAAGGTACAGTAATAAAGACATTATGGTACTGGCACAAAAACATATTTATAGATCAATGGAACAGGATAGAAAGCCCAGGGATAAACCCATGCATATATGGTCACCTTATCTTTGATAAAGGATGCAAGAATATACAACGGAGAAAAGACAGCCTCTTCAGTAAGTGGTGCTGGGAAAACTGGACAGCTACATGTAAAAGAGGAAATTAGAACACTTCCTAACAACATACACAAAAATAAACTCAAAATGGCTTAAAGACCTAAATGTAAGGCCAGACACTATCAAACTCTTAGAGGAACACATAGGCAGAACACTCTATGACATAAATCACAGCAGGATCTTTTTTGATCCACCTCCTAGAGAAATGGAAATAAAAACAAAAATAAAGTAATGAAACTTAAAATCTTTTGCACAGCAAAGGAAACCATAAACAAGACCAAAAGACAACCCTCAGAATGGGAGAAAATATTTGCAAATGAAGCAACTGACAAAGGATTAATCTCCAAAATTTACAAGCAGCTCATGTAGCTCAATATCATAAAAGAAAACAACCCAATCCAAAAATGGGCCAAAGACCTAAATAGACATTTCTCCAAAGAACATATACAGATTGCCAACAAACTCATGAAAGGATGCTCAACATCACTAATCATTAGAGAAATGCAAATCAAAAGTACAATGAGGTATCATCTCACACCAGTAAGAATGGCCATCATCAAAACATCTACAAACAATAAATGCTGGAGAGGGTGTGGAGAAAAGGAACCCTCTTGCACTGTTGGTGGGAATGTCAATTGATACAGCCACTATGGAGAACAGTTTGGAGGTTCCTTAAAAAACTAAAAGTAGAAATCCCATACAACCCAGCAATCCCATTACTGGGCATATACCCTGAGAAAACCATAATTCAAAAAGAGTCATGTACCACAATGTTCATTGCAGCTCTATTTACAATAGCCAGGACATGGAAGCAACCTAAGTGTCCATCAACAGATGAATGGATAAAGAAGATGTGGCACATATATACAAGGATTATTACTCAGCCAAAAAAGAAATGAAATTGATTTATTTGTAGTGAGGTGATGGACCTAGAGTCTATCACACAGAGTGACGTAAGTCAGAAAGAGAAAAACAAATACCATATCCTAACACATATTTATGGAATCTAAAAAAAAAGAAATGGTTCTGAAGAACCCAGGGGCAGGACAGGAATAAAGTTGCAGACATAGAGAATGGACTTGAGGACATGGGGAGGGGGGAGGGTAAGCTGGGACGAAGTGAGAGAGTGGCATGGGCATATATACACTACCAAATGTAAAATAGATAGCTAGTGGGAAGCATCCACGTAGCACTGGGAAATCAGCTCGGTGCTTTGTGACCACCTAGAGGGGTGGGTTAGGGAGGGTGGGAGGGAGACGCAAGAGGGAGGAGTTATGGGGATATATGTATATATGCAGCTGATACACTTTGTTGTAAATCAGAAACTAATACACCATTGTAAAGCAATTATACTCCAATAAAGATGTTATAAAAAGAAAAAAGATTGCTTTGGTGTTTGGGGTCTTTTGTGTCTCCATACAAATTTTAAGATTTTTTTGTTCTGGTTCTGTGAAGAATGCCATTGGTGGTTTGATGGGGCTTGTGTTGAATCTGTAGATTGCTTTGGGTAGTATGTAAAAAAAATAAGGTACTTGACTGTTGATTCCAAAAATAAAAAATTTATGTAAGTATTGGACTTTCCTAGTGGTGCACAGGTTAAGAATCTGCCTTCCAGTGCAGGCGACATGGGTTCGAGCCCTGGTCCAGGAAGGTCCCACATGCCACGGAGCAACTACTGAGCCTGCACTCTAGAGCCTGCAAGCCCGTGCTGCAACTACTGAATCCCGTTCGCCTAGGGCCCGTGCTCCACAACAAGAGAAGCCACCGCAATGAGAAGCCCACGCACTGCAACGAAGAGAAGCCCGCACACCGCAACGAAGAGTAGACCCCACTCGCTGCAACTAGAGAAAGCCCGTGCACAGCAGCAAAGACCCAATGCAGCCAAAAATAAAATATAAATAAATAAATTTATTTTTAAAATTTATGTGTTTATACCATATTTATCCATCTATAAATTGTTCTTTTCAACTCATTATTAGATTTTGAGATTTATTTCCAATGATAAATTGAGATCTAATTTAGTCATTTTACTGCTCCATAATGCTGCATTGTATGATTGTACCATAATGTGTTTATCTATTCCCATACTGCAGAACTTTTAAGTTGTTTCCAATTGTTTGCTGTCACAGGCAATACTGCAATGAACATTCTCGAGAATGTGAGGCAGCCTACTTCCAAAGTAACTAAACTCACACATAGAATCTAACTCCTCAACAATGGTTCACATGTGTGTTCTCGAAGTTTTAAACTTTCAAATATTCTAATCAGGCCCTTGGGCTATTAATATTCTACTGCTGACACAGCACAAACACCAGGACCCAGTCTCCCAGTCTCAGTATAGCTGCTTATTCCTTTTCCTTGACTTTCACTAAACTCTAAATATTAGTAATTACTATATCCCTCATTATCAATACACTACAGCTAATATCCACCAACGATGTAAAAATGAGTACACTATGTCTCAGTAAACATTTCTCTTCCCAGCCCAAAGCTTTTTAATGTCTGATCAGCCATCACTGAATAAATATTTATTGAACTCAGTAGTGTCAGGCATCGTTCTAGGCACTGAGAATCACATGGTGAAGCAGAAACTGTTCCCACAGAGCTTGAATTCCGATAGGAAAAGACAGGCAATAAATAAAGAAGTAAGTGAACATAAACTATATCAGATAGGGACAAATGCTGATTAAAAACTTAAATTGTGATATGATAGAATATAATTAGAAAGGGGTTCTTAAATGTTCTCATCACAGAAAACAATTGATAATTATGTGATGTGATGGAAGTGTTAGCTAATGCTAGTGGGATAATCATTTTGCAATATGTAAGTGTATCGAATCAACACATTGTATAACTTAAGCTTACATAAGGTATATGTCAATTACATCTCAATAAAGCTGGAAAAATAAATAATTTTTTAATTTGTAAAAATAAATAAAAAAAAATTTTAAAGACTGGCTGTTCTAATACAGATGGCCAACAGGCACTTGAAAAGATGCTCAACACTGCTAATTATTAGAGAAATGCAAATCAAAACCACAATAAGGTATCATCTCACACTGGTCAGAATTGCTATCATCAAAATATCTACAAATAATAAATGCTGGAGAAGGTATGGAGAGAAAGGAACCCTCCCACACTGTTGCTGGGAATGTAAATTGGTGCAGCCACTATGGAGAACAGTATGAAGGTTCTTTAAAAAACTAAAAATAGAATTACCATATGATCCAGCAATCCCACTCCTGGGCATATATCCAGAAAAGATGAAAACTCTTAACTCGAAAAGATACATGCACCCCAATGTTCATAGCAGCACTATTCAAATAGCCAAGATGTGGAAGCAACCTAAATGTCCATCAACAGATGGATGGATAAAGAAGATGTGGGGCATATATATACAATGGAATATTACTCGACCATAAAAAAAGAATGAAATAATGCCATTTGCAAGCAACATGGATGGACCTAGAGAATATCATACTAAGTGAAGTAAGTCAGAGAAAGACAAGTATCATATGATATCACTTATATGTGGAATCTAAAAAAATGATACAAATGAACTTATTTACAAAACAGAAACAGACTCACAGACATAGAAAATAAACTTATGGTTATCAAAGGGGGAAGGTGAGGGATAAATTAGGAATTTGGGATTAACAGGTATACACTATTATGTATAAAACAGATAAGCAACGACTACTACAGCACAGGGAACTATATTCAACATCTTGTAATAACCTATAATGGAAAAGAATCTGAAAAAGAATATAAATATATATATATACATATATATTTACACATAGATACATACATATATCTGAATCACTTTGCTGTACACCTGAAACACTGTAAATCAATTCTACTTCAATTTTTTTTAAAAAATGGAAAAAAAAAAGAAGCCTGCTGTTCTCGACCAGTGGTGTGTAATAGAACTTTCTGCAATGATGGAACAGTTCAACAGCTGCACCATCCAATATGGTAGCCACAAATGGGGCTAGTCCTTCTGAAGAACTAAATTTTTATTTAAATTATTTACTGAATTTTAGGACTTCCCTGGTGACACAGTGGTTAAGAATCTGCCTGCCAATGCAGGGGACACGGGTTCAATCTCTGGTCCGGGAAGATCCTACATGCCACGGAGCAACTAAGCCCGTGTGCTCTAGAGCCCACAAGCTACAACTACTGAGCCCATGTGCCGCAACTACTGAAGCCAGGCACCTAGAGCCTGTGCTCTGCAGCAAGAGAACCACCGCAATAAGCCCGTGCACTGCAGCAAAGAGTAGCCTCCGCTCGCTACAACTAGAGAAAGCCCTCATGCAGCAACGAAGACCCAACGTAGCCATAAATAAATAAATAAAATAATTTACTGAATTTTAATATACACTTAAATGTAAATAGCTACATGTGGCTAGTGTCTACTGAAACTGGATAGGGTCGCTTGCCTAGGGTCGCAATACTAGTAAGTGACGAGGTGAAATTTGAACCCAAGGAATCTGGCATCAGACTATATATTCCTAACCACTACATCATATTGCCTCTACTGGGACATTAGCTGAAAGGAGAGATCCTAAGAGGTTTTGCTTTTTTGTTAGTTTGATAATAGAGCCTGTTTTTACTCTGATGGAAATTAGTCAGTGGAAAGTGAAAACTTCATGAAGTAGATGAGAGAGAATGCAAAAGGAAACATCTTGAAAAGATGAAAGGGGATGAGATCCAGAACACAAGGAAGGAGCTGGCCTTCGATAGGAACAGTGAGTTTTGTTCTTAGTAACAACCAAGAACAGGTGGTGGGAGGGGAGCAGAAACTGGGACTGATGCGGTAGGTAGATTTGGAGATAGGATAATAAGAGAGTTTCTCCTTGTTGCTCTGACCTCAATCAAGTGAGGCAAGATTATCTTCTGAGAGTGAAAAGGGAAAGGAACAGGGAGAAACAGGTTTGACAAGAGAGGGAGAGGTATGATAGAGGTAATTTCGGAGAAAGGTTAAGTGTAGAGGAATGTTAAATAGTATTGAGGGCTTATTTGAAATCTGTCGTCATGAATTTTAAATGAAACCACTCAGTGTAGTTATTTGGTTTTCTCCAGCAATTATAGCTGAAGAAATTGGGTACAGGCACAGAGAAAGCAATTATGTGGTAGCAGTAAAAAGAAGGGAGAGAGGGACAAGGGAATTAAAGGTATTTGCAAGGGAGTGAGTAAACATGAAATCCAAGTTGGGTGAGGAAGGAAATGAGGACATGAGAGTGAATGACAGTGAAAATGCAGTAATGTCTGTAATTGCAATCAAAACATGAATGAGGAGTTGTTTGCTTTCTTTTATTTTTATGGAACCCGACAGGCTGCTTCTAAAATTTGTATGAAAGCACAAAGGGTCAAGGAGGTCTAGGACAGTCCTGAAAACCACGTTGGGGGACTTGCCATAGTAGATATTAGGACTTATTTTTAAGATATATAACTAAAGCATATGGTATTGATCACAGAGGCCAATGTAGTATTGGTCACAGCTAATAGGATAGAGAGCTCAAGAATATATGGAAACCTGGGTTAAGGCAGAGCTGACCTTGTACATAATGTTGAATGAGGCTGGTAAAGCAGGTTATCCATATTAAATACATGAAAATTGATCCTTAATTCACACCATGCTTATGAATTGATGTCAATATGAAATCAAAACTATGCAACTTTTCAAAGAAAATAAGAAATATATGTGTGATTTCAGGGTAAAGAAGAATTTCTTTAAAAAGAAACAAAAAAGCACAACCACAAAAGAAGGAACTGATAAGTTTGATATATTAAAATTAATAACTTCAGTTCAAACGATATGATAAAGAAAGTAAAAAGACAAGCCACAAACTAGGAAAAGGTATTTTTAACACAGAATCCAGGATTATAATCCAGAAAATATAAAGAATTTCTACCAATCCATTGGAATCAATCCATTTAAGGAAAATAAGCAAAAGACATAAATAGGCGTTTCACAGAATAAGAAATATGAATTACCTATAGAAACATAGAAAAGATACTCAAATTCATTAATATTTATGGTAATCAGAGAAATGAAAATTAAAACCACAATGAAATATCACTTTATACCTTTAGATCATCTTTGGACCCCGAAACTTCTATGAGGGTGCAGGCTGAGAAAACTACTTCATTGCAAACATGAACCATTTCTTATAGAAAAGGAAGGATGACTCAGAGTTCAGAACCAAGAACCACGGAGAATCATTGTCAGGGAGCAGGATGGACCCATTTAAAGGAACAGGTGGTTTTCAGAATTAGACCAGTGACTACCATGTCCTTTTGCCAGGAGTGTTAATTTATGGTATAGCTATCCTATCCTGTATCACCACAGTATCTTGGGTGTGCAGAGGGCAGATAACACTTGTCTCTTTGGCTCAAGGTCTTCATGTTAACAGAAACCATACTCAAGGTGTGGTACCCAAAGAATTGTATCTGTACCTGATTAGACGAGCAGATCCTAGACTCTGATGCAATGCTGAAATAAAAGGAAGTTTTGGGGATCCTGGGAGAGAATGACTGTAATTTTGCATGTGGGAGGGATGTGAATTGTGGCAAGGGAGACAATGGAAGAAAGTCAAAGATGGCACCATCAATTCCTTCCCTACTCACACATGCATGCTGTTCCTCGACTCAGAAGGTGGAATCTAATTCCCCTCCTTTTGAATCTGGGCTGGCTTTAATGATTTGCCTTGACCAATAGAATACAGTGAAAATGAAGTTCTAGGACATCCATGGATGGGTGATAAAAAGCCTCAGCTTCTGCCTTAGAACATGTGCTTTAAGTTCATTCCTCTTAGAGCCCTGAGCCACCATGTAAAAAGTCCAGGCTACTCTTCTGAAAAAGAGGTGTGTGGAGCAGCACTGAGGTTACCAGACGTGTGACTATCCAGCCCAGTCAAGCCTGCAGGAGACTTCAGTCCCAGTCACTAACTGACTACAACTGCATGTGAGATCCCCAAGAGAGAACCAGCCAGCTGAGCACAGTCAACTCTCAGAACCGTGGAGAAGGTTGTTATTTAAGCCACCACACTTTAGGATATTTGTTACATGGTGATAGATAACCAGACAACATGGTTTTGAGCCCACTTATCATCTTCACCCTCATATATACATGTTCTAATTTTTTTCACCTAAGTCAAGGCTGTTATGGAAATCTTTTCCTTTATAATCTTGCCTGTTTTCCAAAGAGGGTGTATCCTGTCACTCTAGAGGGTTCCTTGTTTTGACAAATGCCATGATGGATTTGGGTATATAAACTTGGAGGGAGGAGCTAGAAGTAGAAAGAAGGCTCAAGTTGAACAGCTCTGCTTTATAAAGGAATTCAAAATGCCTAGGGAAAATCGAGGACAGAAGAAAAACAAGAGCCAGGAATGCTAGGCAAAGTATCATAAAAAGTACAGAGAAATAACTCTCAGTGGTGACACTGCAGCAAAGAGACAATAAAACTCAGAAAATTCTGATGGAAGGAATAAGTTGTTAACTTTGGAGTATAAAATATAAAAACCTCTTCCCTGACTTATGAATCTTCAGTAAAATCCACAATGCTCACTTTCTGATGTGAGTGGACTCCTTATCAACAGCATGTAAGCATGATGGAACAGAAGAATGATGGGGCAGTCAATATCTGGGTTATATTTTAGAAAAATGTTGACTACAACAAGTATTTAATCCTGTAACCTGGCATTAAAGAAGTCTCCCAAACTAAAATTGATCCATTAATAAACATTTTGAGATAAAGTTGTTCAATAATTTTGAGTCATTAAACTTACTCCTATCTAGCCTCTCTCCATTTTATTTCAAAGAATATCACAGGATCCAGTTAAACGTCTTCATGAAATCCACATGCTATATATATAAATGCCACTCCTCTTAACTGCCAGTTCATTAACCTTGTCAAAAAAAGTAGATTCATCTGACATCATATGTTCTTAGAATCATGCATCTTCCCTATGTGCTAAAAAAATCCATCCTTTTAATTCATCATTCTACAGTCTTGACAGGAATTGACATTAAGCCAACCAGTAATTGCCTCTTTGAAGGTGTTCATTGCTGCCTGAAACCTGGAGTGCTTATTAATCCAGCCATGTTTGGGAGAGAATCTTCCCTGAAACAGGGTAACGCTGGACTTTCTCTGATGACTGTGGTATATCCCTGTGTATTGTACCAATGGTAACATGTACAGATATGTGGCATGAACCTGAACCTTAGAGATGTTGCCTCCCCTCAACTTATTGTCTACATCTACAGATCCCAAATCTTGGTTCTGTATGCATAAAGCAGTATCTTAAAATAAATGCTCCTGGGAAACATCTAACTCTGAAGTTTCTAATCAGAGGTTTTGATAGCTCCAGTGTCAAAGGCTAGCTACCTGCTAGTAGCTTAGCCTTGCAAAGTTTTAAGAAAATCACAGTGATCCGTCAGCAATTTTTGTTTAAGAATAGAGAAATGAAAAGCTAAAATGACAAGGACTGAGAATTTGTTAGTAGAGCAGTAGGGTATAAATTCAAATGTGCCTTTGAGAAAGAAGGGGTGCTGACTAAAGTTGCTGACCTAAGAGAAAGAATTTGACTCTGAAATAAAGCTGGAAAGGCAGAATTGGGGCGAGTATCTGGACATGATGTCTGGACATGATGACAGATTTAGAAATTCAAATGAAAACTGAATAAAGGAGTAAAAGAAAAGCTGGCATTAAAGCTAGGAATGTCCCTGCATGTCTGGAACTTCCTTCCTGTCAATACACAGACCCTGGTGATCCTTTCCCTTACATCTCTTATTACTTTCTGAAGATAAACTATTTCAAACAGTTTGGCTCTGTGAGTGGTAAGATGAATAAACAAGCTTTTCAGCTTTAACAAAGGTATAGATAGAGACTGTGGGAAGTAAATCACCACTTTAAAAAATGAAGATACTTCCATATGTGTAAAAAGACATCGTGCTCTAAAGGGGGTGCTCTGTAACCCTAGAATGACGGAATATGTTTCAGGTGCTGATCAGCCACCACAGAATGGCTCATTTATGCCTATTCCCAGCTTCCCCCACTTCTCGCCTACATCTTCTATAAAAGAGGATGCATAGGTCAGAGAATATCTTTCCAACTCTCCCTTGCAGCAAGTGTGTGTGGGTGTGTGCACACACCCACTATACACTAAAACCTAGAACATTCTTTGGTATTTAAGTTGTTGAACAAAGTACAACAGATGAAATAGATTCTTACTGTTCACTCTAATGCACTCAACAAGAACTCATTAATTTGTTTTTAAAACATTACTACATGGGCTTCCCTGGTGGCGCAGTGGTTGAAAGTCCGCCTGCTGATGCAGGGGACGCAGGTTCGTGCCCCGGTCCGGGAAGATCCCACAAGCCGCAGAGCGGCTGGGCCCATGAGCCGTGGCCGCTGAGCCTGCGCGTCCGGAGCCTGTGCTCCGCAACGGGAGAGGCCACAACAGTGAGAGGCCCGCGTATCGAAAAAACAAAAAAAATTACTACATGCCAGATACTATGATAGATGGTGGAGCTAGAATGATGAGCAAGACAAAGTCCCAGCCCCAAGGAGCTCATAGTTTATTCTGAAAAATAAAAAGAGTTGTGAATATGAGGATAAAGGCAATAAGAGGGGTGAATTACAGAGTTCTGCGCTGGAAAGGAGAAGGAAAGCTTCACAAAGATGGTGACTGGTAAGCTGACTCTTAAGAAAGGAATTAAAGTTCACCAGATAGACAAGAGAGGGTATGGCTTTGGGAAAAACCACGGTCAAGCTGAATTTGCTCAAGGAGTGAAATAATTTTCAGTCTTTCCTATTTACTGATTTTTACAGACCAGACCAATATTCCCCAGTAACTGATCACCCATTTCCCACATTACTGCTGCAGTTACTCTCATCTAAAGAAACTCGTATTTATCTCTTTCCCCAAAGATATTGCTGCGGTTTGGTCTTCACATATTAAGACAACCTTTGGGATAACTGTCATTGACCTCAGGTTCCTTTACTCAGGCATGGTACAAGTCACTAACAGAAAAATCATTGCCTAATGAAGAATAAATGTAGAAATGTTCTATCATTCCTTTTCTATTCCATAGGCTCTGAAAAATTCTATAACCAGCCTGGAGCTATATTTAGACAACCATAATACATCCCACACAGAAAAGATAAAATTCCAATCGATCAAAATGACATTTCCCCATAATGGAAATAAAATGCAAACAGGCTAAGTACCCAACAATTTGGTTTAGTAAATTATGGTGCATCAACATGACAGAAAATTATTCAGCCTCCAAAAATGATAATTAAAATGATTATGTGTGGTATGTGGGAAAGAAAATGCAAAATAGCTTATACACATGATTGCATTAAAATGCCTCTGCTTGTGAAATATTACTTGGAAATAACATGAAAAAAATTAAAATCAGTAATTGCAGTGGGGATTGCAGTTTCTGGCATATGTTTCTTTTCAAATTTTTCTTTAATGCTATCAATGGGTCATCTTTTAATTTTTTAAAGTTTGGTGTTTTTAAAGAGTGCTCTGAGTGTGGCTGCTGAATTCAAGTCCGCCATCTTCTTTGTTCCTCATACTTTGTTACAGTTAACACAGCCTAAGACCACAAGAGCTGTTTCATGCCACTCTCATTGAACTTAATGACAGCAACAAAAACTCTTATCTTACACTTTGTGATCAAAAAATTTTAATATAGAAACTTTCCTTTAACTTCACTAAATTTTTCTTTGCTAGAATAGAGCCATCAATTCTTCTTTTTCTTTTTTTTACGTAATAAAGTTTTATTTTTCAAAATGTACAGCTGGAGGGACCTGTTCATGCATCCTCACCAGTAGCTGGGGCATCTCCACCCTTGGTGTTTCTAGTGTAAGTTACGTGAGCTCTGTGCTTTGAAACCAGCTTAATAAGTCCTTTACTAAGGAGCTTCTGAAAGGCTGCCCTAGCCAGAGAACTGCTAATCTTCAGTCTCTCAGAGATGACAGTGAGGCTATGAGCTTATAGTTGGAAACTTGCTTACAGAGTTTGTCATATATCTTTTTGTCAAACAAGACTAGGTTATTGAGCTTGTCCCAAACTGTCTTTGGACCACTTCTTCTTTTTGGCCTTGCCCCCAGATTTGTTCACCAGATCTTTGTTTTTCTTGGCCGACTTTCTGGCATCTTTCTTCTCATCATCCTTGGGCAGCATAGCAAAGTTCAGAGAGCAGCTGCTACCATTCAGCCTCACTACAATGTTGGACAAAAAGCCCATCATTTCTATCTGTTGACATATTTTTAGCTATCGGAGAAAGAATAATGTAATAATTAAGAGTATGGGCAGTCTTCTTTCTTCTGGTTGCATTATCTTGGACAAGTTACTTAGCCTCTCTGTACTTCACTTTCTTGTCAGTAAAATAAGATGACAATAATTGTGATAATATTACCAACTGAATATTGAATTCTAATTTTGATAATTCTTGGAGTTGTCATAAAGATCCAATGAGATGATCCAATGAGATGATCCATGCCAAGCGTGGCCTATGTGCTCAATCACCGGTAGCTATTTATTGTCCTTACACTTGACTCATAGTGGGGTACGACTCTTCCTGACACCATTTATGCAGTTCTGGGCCACTCTCTAATCTTCTCTTGGCATATGTCCTTCTTTTTCATCTTTTATTCATATCTTTTTAAAATATGAGTTTAGGACTTCCCTGGTGGCGCAGTGGTTAAGAATCTGCCTGCCAATGCAGGGGACACGAGTTCAATCCCTGGTCCGGGAAGATCCTACACGCCACAGGGTAACTAAGCCCACAAGCCACAACTACTGAGCCCACGTGCCACAACTACTGAAGCCCACGCACCTAGAGCCTGTGCTCTGCAACAAGAGAAGCCACCACAATGAGAAGCCCATGCACAGCAACTAGAGTAGCCCCCACTCACCACAACTAGAGAAAGCCCACACACAGCAACAAAGACCCAACGCAGCCAAAAAATAAAATAAAACCTGAGTTTACCAGAGAGCTTTCTAGAAATGATACTTTCTTCTTTTCCTTGTTTTTTATCTGGATCATTTGTGACTACAATGTCAGAATTATATTATGTAAAGAATCCTGTTCCAGGGACTTCTCTGGTGGCTCAGTAGTTAAGAACCTCCCTGCCAATGCAGGGGACACGGTTCGAGCCCTGGTCTGGGAAGATCCCACATGTGCGGAGCAACTAAGCCCATGCACCACAACTACTGAGCCTGTACTCTAGAGTCCATGAGTCACAACTACTGAGACCACGTGCCACAACTACTGAAGCCCACACGCCTAGGGCCCATGCTCTGCAACAAGAGAAGCCACCACAATGAAAAGCCCGTGCACCGCAACAAAGAGTAGCCCCCACTCGCCGCAACTACAGAAAGCCTGTGCACAGCAGTGGAGATCCAATACAGCCAAAAAATTAATTAATTAATTTTAAAAAAAGAAAAAAATTTTTTTCAATTGCTTTAAGAATCCTGTCCTGCTTGAACCATATTTTCTTTGAAGAGTTTCATGTCACAGAATCATGCCCATCTTTTGTATGAGCTTTTCCAAACCTGTATTCCTACATACTCAGGTTCGTATGGGATGATTCTGGCCTTCATACTCTTTGGCTTTCCTTAATTGAGGTGAAACCATGCAGCTTTTTATTCTTCTAAAAAAAAAAAAAAAAAAAAAAGACACACATGGTATACAAAGGAGTGAAAAAATAAAAAGCAAGTCACTCTCTCTTCTCCCAGAGGCAAACATTATTATGTGTTTTTTGTATTCTTTGGAAATACTCTATGCATTTTCATGCACATTTATATTTGCATACATATACATATGGGTACATATCACGTTTTGAACCCCAACTGGATCAGGCCATACACACTGCCCTACAAGTCACTTTTTACTCAGCAATATACCTTGGAGATTGTTTCATATCAGCACAAATAACACTTCATTTTTGTTTACAGCTGTGTAATTTCCATTGTATGGATGAATCCTAATTTTTTCACCAGCCCCATATTGATGTTCATTTGGGATATTTCTATTCTTATGTTATTACAAACATTCTGGAATAAATGTCTTTCACCTATTACATATATATTTTATATAGTATATAAATAACCATACTGCATAAATAATTTTGTGTTCTTCCTTTTCCACATATCATACATTTTGGAAGTTTTAGAAAGTTATTTTCAGTTTTTCTGTTATAGATACAGCAAAATGACTATCATCCTTAATAATTCAGATGTCATGAGAAATGTCATTTTGATCAATTGTGATTCTAACCTTTGAGGATACAGGATATATTAGAATTGTCCAAACAAAGCTTCTGGCAGATTACAGAACTCTTCAAAACCAAAGAAATAAGAAAAAAATTGATATAAACATTTCTTCTCCTTGGCAAACTCTTCTGTCAGAGACAAATAAGTTCCACACTTAGAGTTGTCAGACAAAGAAACTTAAGGTCACTATCTCTATTACAGCAAATGTGCAAGTAATATTTGTTAGAGTCCTGGAAATTTAAAAGCTGATTCAAAGAGTACATGCATTCATTGAAAAGTAGTCAAATTGTGCCCCAAACAGGCTGTACAAAGTACCTGACTTCCTCAAGTTTCTCATTACCCTGTTCATTACCAAAAAATTTTATCTTACAGTCAAAATTTGACCAAGAGCATCAAGTTTTCTATTTGTATCCTTAACATTCTGAGAGGTAAGTCAAGAATTGTCCTCTGCACTGCTTTTAGCCAAACAGGTCTTTGGGAAAAGTGCAGTTCCATCAGTATCCTTCTCACCAACATTCTCTAAGAATTGACTGTCAGATCCTGGATGGCCACCAGTGAACAAATGGAAGACCTGGGGATTTAAAATAACAGTGGTCCTGACTGTCGAGTGTCATTAGTTCATTCTTCTAATGGTGAATCAGCTTAACCACTTGGATCTGATTTGTTTACTGTCTCTAGGCTGTAATGTAGTTAATAAAAATGAAAAGTGAATTTCCAGATATATTACCAGCTTAGCTACTCTTTAATGCCTTAAGATACAGACAGGGAGCTTCTAGGGCAGAAAATCAAAGACTTCTTTGGCTCTTTCTGGACTCCAGATCTTAAATTCTGTAGCACTTCAGAGATGATTGCTGCTGCTGACAGAACTTATCACAAACCAGAGGAGCATTGCTCAGTGTAAAGAGTCTCACTTTTCCTCTTTAAGTGTACAGTGTCACTGCACTGAATCATCCTGCACACAGAACCATGTCTCTCATGTGAGAGACTATACAATTCATTCATTAATTCAACAAAAAAGTATAAGTATACTCTCTCTCAGACTCTGTCCCAGGTTCGGAGATAGTGATACGAACAAAACAGACAAAAATTACTACCCTCCTGGAGCTCACATTCTCGTGAGGTGGAGTAAGTCAATAAACAGAATAAGTAAAATATAAAATATACTGGATGGGGCTTCCCTGTTGGCGCAGTGGTTGGGGGTCCGCCTGCCGATGCAGGGGACACGGGTTCGTGCCCCGGGCCGAGAGGATCCCACATGCCGCGGAGCGGCTGGGCCCGTGAGCCATGGCTGCTGAGCCTGCGCGCGTCCAGAGCCTGTGCTCCGCAGCGGGAGAGGCCACAACAGTGAGAGGCCCGCATACCGCAAAAAAAAAAAAAAAAAAAGAGGAGTGGAGAAACAGCAGTAAACAGACATGGTGAGCATTTCTTGTATCTAATGGTAGAACTAAGAATAAAACAAAGGTAGGGACAGGGTCATAAGAACAGTATGTGAACATTATATGTTCTGACAAAGTAGAAAGAATGCAACTTCCAAAAAAGGGAAGTAGACGAGAGAAATGGGAATAGTAAAATAAGATCATTGAGTATTATAGAGGGACTAGGTAGGAGTCAAGGGACATCATTTAAAAGTGACAGACCAGCTAGTAAAAAGTAAGAAAAGGGGGATTAAGGGCACTCTTAAGGGATAAATACAAAGATAACCACAGAATAACAATACAAATCTTCCTAAATACCAAAAGAAAAATATATAAAAGCAAAGAAGACACACTACATAGTGAAACACAATGAATATAATTGTATCCAGTAATTATAACACAAAATAATATGACAAAGTTGAGACAAAACATATATATCATAAAATACAGATATCAATTATAATATATCAGATATACATTTCAATATTAATAAATCATATCAATAAATTTTAATGGGCTTAGCTTGCCCATTAAAAGAAAAAGAATTTTAAATTGGCTCACAAATCAAAACTCAACTCTGTGCTGTATACAAGAGACACTACTAAAACACGATCATTCAAAAAGGCTAAAACAAAGGAATAGGCAAAAATATATTAGGCAAATGGAAACCGTAAGAAAGTGGGCGTTGCCATCTTGATATCAAAGTAAAATTCAGGCTAATAGGCATTAAGTAAGACAAATGATGACACTTTATGATGCTAAAAGCCACAGTTCACAAAGAGATATAATAGTTATGAATACTCTTACCACCCCACTTACATCTAACATCCCCCATGTCTCATGAGCACAGAATTCCAGGGGACTCCATGTGTGGGAGTTTGGTGAGACTCAGAACGAGGACAAGGTAAGCATGTTTTGTCCACAGCTAAGTGGGGGCACTGATAGCCCTAAAAGGCCATGCTTTCTGTTTGAACCAGAACTTACTTCAAACACAGAAAGAAGGAAATGGCATTCAAAGAAACAAGAAGGACCTAGGAAATCTATCATATCCTTTTTTATTTGTGTTACTTCCTTGCATTAGCCAACCACTTAAACTGAAAGTGGCGGAAAGGGAAAATAGAGCAATCCATGTTTTTGCTTTTGCTTTCACTCTTACTCATCAGTAAGCCAAAAGGAAAGAGTGTTGGTAGGGACCTCTCTGGTGGCGCAGTGGTTAAGAATCCGCCTGCCAATGCAGGGGACACCCGTTCGAGCCCTGGTCCAGGACTATCCCACATGCCTTAGAGCAACTAAGCCCGTGCACCACAACTACTGAAGCCCGCGTGCCTAGAGCCCACGCTCTGCAACAAGAGAAGCCACCGCAATGAGAAGCCCGCACACCGCAACAAAGAGTAGCCCCTGCTCACCGCAACCAGAGAAAGCCCGCATGCAGCAACGAAGACCAAACGCGTCCAAAAGTAAATAAAAATTTTTAAAGAAAGAAAAAAAGAGTGTTGGTAAAATGTGAGCATATTGAGAAGCAAAATAAAAATAGTTGTGTTCATTGTGTGCAATGTTTCCAATATTCTGTAAGAATGAAACATATATCCATATGAGCTATAAAGTACGAATTGTGTAATGTCAGGTGATTCCACATATGTGTTATATGCTCTTATATTTGTATTTTAAACTGACATTGCACTATATAAAGATGAACAGGAAATTTTATGCTAATAAAATTAAATTAAAATTTTTTCTTTAGAATGGTATTAAATAGTAAATTAAAATTAACAAGAAAGGAAGAGTTTTAGTAACTATATAGTGGAGAAACCACAGAATGCCCTAACCAGGTGATCAAAATTAACATCACCAATTAGAGGCAGGCAAATGTGATACCATGAGGAGGATGCAGCATTACTTATGTAGTATTCCAACTGGAAATAAATAAACTGAGTCTAATCATGAGGAAAAAACAGACAAACCTAAGTGAAGAATATTTGTTAAAATAATTTGCCTGTTTTCTTCAAAACTGTCAATGTCATGAAAGACAAAGAAAGGCTGAGGAACTGTGCCATGAAGGACATTAAAAAGACATGACACACACAAAAAAAGACATGACAACTAAATGCATTATGTCATCCTAGACTGGATTCTGTACATAAGGGGTGGGGTGGGGTGAGGTGGGGTGGAAATTTGCTATATAAAGGACACTATGGAACAATTGATAAAATTGGGATACAGACTGATAAAAAATATTGTATCAATGCTAAATTTCCTGAATTTGGTAACTGTACTGTAGCTATACAGTAGCTACACACTGGTATGTTAAGATTGACATACGTATTTATTTCATCTGCTATATATATATATATATATATATATAGAGAGAGAGAGAGAGAGAGAGAGAGAGAGAGAGGGAGATTGAGAGAATGAGACTGCAAATGTGGCAAAAGGTAAAAAATTGGTAAATTTGGATAAAGGTCTCGGGTACTATATATATATATATATATATATATATATATATATATATATATATATATATATATACTCTGTACTATTCTTGAAACTTTGAACTATTTCAAAATAAAAGCTTATTATTATCAGATCATACCTGCTCCCCTCTCATACCCTTCTAATGGTTTTCTACCACATTTTAAGGTGAATGCAAAACCTTTACCCTGATCCTTGTGATCCTTGTGATCTAATTGCCCTGCCTCTATTTTCCACCTCTATTTTCCACCATCTCCCCCAGGTCACTGGGATTCAGTTCCACTAGTCTTCCTGCTATTCTTCACCTACACAAGTTCCAACTTACGGTCTTCGTAGCAGCTGCTCCTTCCCTATAACACCTTGCCCTGCTCTTCACAAGGCTGACTCCTTTGTCTTATTCAAGCATCAGTTCACCCATGTCCTTTTCTAAACAAATATAAAGTGCCTGACCCCCAACCCAACCACTTTCCATCGCTTCCCTCTATTTTATTTTTATTATGATATTTATCACTACCCCGTGTCTCATGTTTTTGTTTGATCATTGTCTGTTCTGCTAAAATGTAAACTCCATGAGACCTTATTTGTCTATTCTTCACTGTATTTCCAGCGCCTGGAACAGTGGAACACAATGGACATATTATAAAGTGTTTGCTGAATGAACAGATGTTGCAATAAACATCCTTGTATATATGTATTTGTGTATGCTCTAGTGTAAATTTTGAGAAGTGAGATTCTTGGATCAAGGCACGTGTGTGAATTTTAAATTGCCGACGTCCCTCCAAAATTACCACACCAATTTATCTTACCCCAACAACCCCTGAGATGGTCTAATATTATTCACTTTTTTATATTTTCAATATGGTTACAAGGGTATTCAGCTAATAATAATTCACTATGTTATATATTTGTTTCATGCAACTTTCTGTATCTGTGTTATATATTACAATAAAAACAGCTTTAAAATATTTCAATATTATAGTAATAGAGAATTTGCTTGTAGAAATTCAGCAAGTAAAAGCCAGAGTGATTATTGGATACGAAAGGTATCCACTGTTATTCTTACATAAGTGAATTATTTTTTTGATCATGCCAAGGAAAGGGTTGGATGGTTGAGGACCAGAAAATATGTGAGGTATCCTAAAATTGCTTATATTTAATCCTAAACCAGCAAGATCTTAATGTACACTTTCTAATAAAAGCTTTAAAGGAAACTCTTTCTTTCTTTCTTATGGATCTTAGGACTTTGTAATAACTCTTTCTGAAATAAAAAAAGTAAGAGTATATTTATTGGCAAATTAAAAATGCTTAATTTCTAAGGACTAAAGCACTATAACTTTGTTACAATGCCTTCAATAATATTAACAACTCAACAATATTACAACATAATTTTAAGAACCCTAAATATCAGTGAGGCTAAAACTCAGAAGAAGATATACTGACTTCAAGTGAAGGACAAAATGAGAATCTCAATACTTTGGGGTCTAATTACTCTTAAACGAGACAAAGAACATCTGTTTTCTTCCACAAGGGTAGTGAAGCTTGCCCTTCTTTTTGTTTTGTTTGCTTTAGGTTCTGTATTTGATTAATTTCATGGCCACAAATGATATATTTGCAAAAAAATTACAGTGGATATTTGAACTCAACAGTCTCTCTTTAATTTTTTGCAGTTCTTATAAAATCTTCAAAAAGAAAGCAATAACCTTTTGTATAAAAAAATAAATAAAATTAAATTTAAAAAAAGTTTTAATGTTTATATATAAAAAAAAGAAAGCAATAATTAGAGTGGCACCCCTATGAATGCCCAGTGAAATGAAAACTAAAACTTTTGCTAGAGGGAGACCCATGAGGGAAGCAAATTTAACTCAACCAAGACTTAGGCTGCAGGATTCAGTTCTAAAAGTCGGTCAGATCTGAGCCACAGAACCCACTGGTTCCATTCCAGAAGCACAAATCAGGAATTCAGGGATCACTTATCAGCACCATTTCTCAGTTTGCTGGCAGTACCAGAATTCTAATAAATTAGTTCAAAAGTTCTTTGAACAAGTTCTTCAGGTAATATATCTGAATGGTTCCCTCCCACAGCTGCTAACAATTGCTGATCATGCAAACAACCCAAGTCCATTGAAAAAATATTTTTCCTTTATATATTTATATGTATACAAACACATAAACATGTCATGTATAATGATTTAGGAAAGTTGTGCTTCTGTTGTTATAAACTATCAATTTTATTTATTGAGGGTTTACTATGTACCATGTTCTATATTGAGGTCTTTACATACTTCCTACTTAATCCACAGAAACTCTGCTAAGTAAGAATTATTTTCCCCCATTTTACAGTCAAGATATTGATGCTAAGAGAAAAATATGACTTGCTCAAGGTCACATGGATAATAATCAGTGGCTCTAGATTCCTTACCCACTACTCCAGGTTAGCTGTTTCCCCCTCATTGAAGTAAACCTGAACAAATATAAAGAAGCTGTCAGGCCAGCAGAAAATGGCAGGGAAATACTGCATACTTTCCCTTACAGCCATACTCTCATGGCCTAAAAAGGCCACATTCAGGTTCGTAATGGGGAGAGGTACTTCCACCATGATACTCTCTCCCATAAACCACACATGCTCAACCTTGACCAGTGTGAACTAGGGCTGTGAGTCTCATAGAAAAGAGCAGATATCAAAAACCAATGAAGATACCTGTCTATTTTGGAAAAGTGCTCCAAGAGATTCTGATACCCTGGGCCCTGACCTAAAGTTGAGAATTGTTGCACAAGGAATGTTAGAAGAGTTTAGAGAATTTCTTCCACCTATTTTCTGCATTTATCTCCTAAATAGGCAGTTGAGTATTGGCTCATGTGCTGCAAACGCTTGGGTCCAAACTCTATTTTATCTGGCTGAAATTCCCAAAACTGCATAGTTTATGCTTAGCATTATTTCTTAGTTTCAGAGCCAATTCAGTTTTGTTCTTTTTACTTCTTTTTGAACATCTGTTCCATTATAAGCTTATTTTTTAAGCTTATTTTTAATGCCATCACTTTTCCATTGAAGTATATATATGCACATATGTACATACACATCTATACATAATTCTTGACATATTCAAAACAATATAAATAATGTATATGTAAACTTTAAGCAAAATAAGATAAAGGTCACCCTGTATGACTGACAATCTAAAAATACAGAACATTGTCAAAAACTTATACCTACTTATGTGCCCTCCCCTTTTGGTGGAGTGTGCCCTCTCCTTATAAGCAGAGGCTCACAGAATATACCTGGCAATGTTTTCTGATGTCCATGCTAGTGAGTTCTGTTCCTTGTTTTTACTTCCTTTAGCCATTTCATTCAGCTTTGGGTCCTTTGTGTATTCATTATTGACTTATGGATTCAGTCTGTAAATGTGTTAGTAAGTAAGATTGACCTGTAACTTCCTCTGTCATATTGAAATTTGGCTGAATTTGTTACCAAGGGAATAGGGGCCTCATAGAATAAGTTTTCTATTCTCTGAAATAAGTTGTGCAAGTTTACTCCTTGAAAATTTGGTAGAACTCACCTATAAAACAATCTGGGTCTGGAGTTTTCTTCATGGGAAAATATTAACTGCTAGTTGAATTTTTTTAATAGTTTTAGAACTATTTGGGCTTTCTAATCTTTTTGAAACAGTTTGTTTCTAGGATCTGTGGAAGAGGTTAATTCTGGAAAACTTAAAGCTTACATCTCTTTAAATATTACCTAACCACTCTCAGTCTAATTAGGACTCCAGTTAGATATATATTAGATTTCCTCATACATCTACTTATTTTCATACTTTCCAGTTCCTTTTCTCCCTCTGTTGTGGTGATTATGGCTGTACCAAATCTGCTGTTAAATCCATTTGTTGAGTTTTAAAGTTTTAAACAATCGTATTTTCCATTTCCAGAAATTCCCTTTTATTTTCAAGCCTACATATTCATTCCTGACAGTCTTTTGTTGCTTACTTATTTTTTCAACTGCTTACATTATTTCTTTAAACATTTTTAACACAGCTGCCCTATATTCTATAAGTGACAATTCTGACAACTTAAGTCTTTGGGGGGAGGGGTCTAAATCTGTTCATTTTTTCTGCTGATTCTCATTCATAATGGCTTACCTTCCAATGTGCAGAGTGACCTTTGATTGCGAATGATTGCTTAACCTGCAAACTGAATTGCTGAAGATTTCCTCCAGAGACAATTGCTTCTGCTTCTGCAGTTGCTCATGTTGGATATCCCAGGCTCAAATTCCTCACCTGCTCACCAGGCCAAGGCCCAATATCTTGGTAGCACTGTGGCTACTGACATCTGCCTCATGCTTTCATTGTCCCCTGATCTACTGGTTGCTGTATTTGTGGAAGGACGGTCCTTGGAAACTTCTACTACTTCTTAGGAGACCAGAGATGCCTCAAAGAGTGTGTCCTTGAGAGCCACACTACCAGAAGCAGAAATCTGACTGTGATGGTTTACACGGTGTTAACTCAGTTAAGCTGGAACTCTGTTACCCCCCAAATCGTCTCCTTCTGTGGTTGTGGGTTTGAGTTCACCAAGAGGAATTTATATGAGATTTACAAAGCAGAGTGAAGCAATGGCCATTACTCTCTGAAAGTTGTTGTAGTCAGACATGCTGACAGAAATACACAAAGGTGCCCTGCAGGATGGAGCTTGTACTTGCTCTCCCCTGTTCCATGTCCAGTTTTTCTTCCCATTACTCACCCTGTTGACTCACAGCAGCCCCACACCTACGACCAGAAAGGTAAGTAGTGTCAAACAGCTTCCCACAGACCTGCCCATGAGGCCCCAAATCACTGGACGTGCTTGGCTCCTCTGGTGCCTGACTGGTGACCCCTTCTCCAACCATCACTCCCCTCCCAGACCTACACTTCCCCAGCCCCTTGTCAACTGTGCAAGATTTAATTCTGATAAAAATCCTTTAACCCATAGCATGCATAATGTCTCTTCTCTTCAGACTGAATGCTGCCTAATATACCCCCATGGCTTTTAAATTTAGCTTAATCGATTATTTGGGGGGAAAAAAAAAAGGCCAGAATGTCTATTTGAAGCTCTCATTCAACCAAAAAACCTTTACTGTGCCCCAGCTATATGCCAGGCACTGTCCCAGTCTCTGAGGACATTAAAAACTTGCTTTCAGGGCTTCCCTGGTGGCGCAGTGGTTGAGAGTCTACCTGCCGATGCAGGGGACACGGGTTCGTGCCCCGGTCCGGGAAGATCCCACATGCCGCGGAGCGGCTGGGCACATGAGCCATGGCCGCTGAGCCTGCGCGTCCAGAGCCTGTGCTCCGCAACGGCAGAGGCCACAACAGTGAGAGGCCCGCGTACCAAAAAAAAAAAAAAAAAAACTTGCTTTCAGAGAAAGACAAATACATAAGAAACACTATGTTCTGAAGTAAAGTAAATGATAGAACTCTGCACAGACTCAGAAGAGGGGCAGCCAATCCAGCTGGGTTTGTCAGAGAAGACTTTCAAATGAAGTAACCCTTGAATGGAGTCTTGAAATAAGTTCCTCAAGCTTGAGAAACATAAGGCCTCTTCTTTAAGAGTGTTTGGTCTGTTTGTGAGCTGTGTATTGACAATTCTTCACCACTTTTCCCTATCCTAACTCGAAATATCCTGGGCAGCAGCAGTCTGTGCTATATTTAGTTAGTGATTTAGTTTTTTCAAAACAATATCATTTGTCATATAAAATTAAAGTTGTTAATTTTAAACTAACTGGTTTTATAGATCTTCATATTCAATTTGTAAATATGTTTTGGTTTTATAAGACTAATGAAATAAATTTATACCTAATTTATGTATATACATATTTAAGTAACATAATCATATAATTAATTCAAGTCAGCACTAGATGCTGTAAGAATTTTATTTTCTTTAGGAGAAGTCTCTGTGTTGCTCAGGCTTAAGAAACATGAGGAATCATCCTTAAGTACTTCCTCCCCTTCACCATCCTAACCCTCCTCCCCCAAGAGACAAACAGTCACCAAGTCATGATGATTTGACATCATGAACCTTTCTTCTTCCCCTCTCCATCTTTATTACCTCTACATTTTCTGAGTCCCTGCAGTGGTTTAGCATCACAAGATCTACAGCATCAGATGCAAGCTCCTTCACATGGGGTCGCTGCACTGTGTTCTGATCTTCACTTGGTACAAGTGTCTCATTATATATCAACCTGCCACTGTTTTTTCTCATATATGTATGACAGTTTATCATAAATGCATGACTCCAACACAACCATCATAAGTACAGATGCATATGTGAGCACTGAAATATGACAGCAGAACTTAATTATAAGGTGATCAGCCTGATGACCTAGAATACATTTATATAACATTTTTAAAAATTATCATCAAAATCAAAAACAAAAACCTTTTAAATTCTCACAGATAACTCATGAACAATACCCTCCGCCCTGTTAAGTAAGGCCCATGCAATACATGGCACAGTACCTCTCAACTCAGGCTATACCCATGAATAAGGGATCCTCAGTTAAAAGTTTAAAAGTTTTGATAGCCAATAATAGTGCCTACTAAGGCAATTATTAGACATGATTTAACCCCAAAATAAGAGAAATAACTCAAGAAACTGTATAGGGTAAAAAATAATTATTTAAACAGGGTGAGATGTTGCATCAATTTTACAGAGTCTTGACAATAATTACAAGGGGTTCCAATAACTCAGACAAAGCATTCAAATGTTCTACTTTTTCCTACTCTCTTCAAATGACCAGAGCACATAGCTTGTGCCTACCTACCTCTCCCATCTAATCCCCCTCCCTCCTCACTCATGTACTAGAGCTGGACAAGTTCTTCCCTTCATCATGACAACTAACCTGCCTTTTCTTTTGCTTAGAAAACTGTTATACCCACTCTACCTGGCTGGCTCTTTCTCATCATCCAACCACCTGTTATTTAAACAGAAGGAAACTCAAGGATTTTCTTCTATTCATTACTGAAAAGCATCCCACTATATCAGGCCTGTTATGCCAAGCAAATAAAATACGGTCTCACCTCTGGGAAAACATTAAACTCACCAACATTCAAATTATAGGGGTCCAAGAAGAAGAAGAGAAAAAGAAAGGGACTGAGAAAATATTTGAAGAGATTATAGTTGAAAACTTCCCTAATACGGGAAAGGAAACAGTTAATCAAGTCCAGGAAGCACAGAAAGTCCCACACAGGGTAAATCCACGGAGAAACACGCCAAGACACATATTAATCAAACTATCAAAAACTAAATACAAAGAAAACATATTAAAAGCAGCAAGGGAAAAACAACAAATAACACACAAGGGAATCCCCATAAGCTTAACAGCCGATCTTTCAGAAGAAATTCTGCAAGCCAGAAGGGAGTGGCAGGACATATTTAAAGTGATGAAGGAGAAAAACCTACAACCAAGATTACTCTACCCAGCAAGGATCTCATTCAGATTTGATGGAGAAATTAAAACCTTTACAGACAAGCAAAAGCTGAGAGACTTCAGCACCATGAAACCAGCTTTACAACAAATGCTAAAGGAACTGCTCCAGGAAGGAAACACAAGAGAAGGAAAAGACCTACAATAACAAACCCAAAACAGTTAAGAAAATGGTAACAGGAACATACATATCCATAATTACCTTAAATGTAAATGGATTAAATGCTCCAACCAAAAGACATAGACTGGCTGAATGGATACAAAAACAAGACCCGTATATACACTGTCTACAACAGACCCACTTCAAACCTAGGGACACAAACAGACTGAAAGTGAGGGGATGGAAAAAGATATTCCATGCAAATGGAAATCAAAAGAAAGCTGGAGTAGCAATTCTCATATCAGAAAAAATAGACTTTAAAATAAAGACTATTAAAAGAGACAAAGAAGGACACTACATAATGATCAAGGGATCAATCCAAGAAGAAGATATAACAATTGTAAATATTTATGCACCCAACATAGAAGAACTTCAATACATAGGGCAAATGCTAACAGCCATAAAAGGGGAAATAGACAGTAACACAATCACAGTAGGGAACTTTAACACCCCACTTTCACCAATGGACAGATCATCCAAAATGAAAATAAATAAGGAAACACAAGCTTTAAATGACACATTAAACAAGATGGACTTAATTGATATTTATAGGACATTCAATCCAAAAACAACAGAATACACTTTCTTCTCAAGTGCACATGGAACATTCTCCAGGATTGATCATATCTTGGGTCACAAATCAAGTCTTGGTAAATAAAGAAAACTGAAATCATATCAAGTATCTTTTCTGAACCACAACGCTATGAGACTAGATATCAATTACAGGAAAAAAACTGTAAAAAACACAAACACATGGAGGGTAAAGAATACACTACTTAATAACCAAGAGCTCACTGAAGAAATCAAACAATACTTAGAAACAAATGACAATGAAAACACAGCGACCTAAAACTTATGGGATGCAGCAAAAGCAGTTCTAAGAGGGAAGTTTATAGCAATACAATCCTATCTTAAGAAACAAGAAACATCTCAAAGAAACAACCTAACCTTACACTTAAAGCAACTAGAGAAAGAAGAACAAAAACACCCCAAAGTTAGCAGAAGAAAAGAAACCATAAAGACCAGATCAGAAATAAATAAAAAAGAAATGAAGGAAATGATAGCAAAGATCAATAAAACTAAAAGCTGGTTCTTTGAGAAGATAAACAAAATTGATAAACCATTAGCCAGATGCATCAAGCAAAAAAGGGAGAAGACTCAAATCAATAGAATTAGAAATGAAAAAGGAGAAGTAACAACTGACAGGGTAGAAATACAAAGGATCATGAGAGATTACTACAAGCAACTCTATGCCAATAAAATGGACAACCTGGAAGAAATGGACAAATTCTTAGAAATGCACAACCTGCCAAGACTGAATCAGGAAGAAATAGAAAATATGAACAGACCAATCACAAGCATTGAGATTGAAACTGTGATTAAAAATCTTCTAACAAACAAAAGCCCAGGACCAGATGGATTCACAGGCGAATTCTATCAAACATTTAGAGAAGAGCTAACACCTATCCTTCTCAAACTCTTCCAAAATATAGCAGAGGGAGGAATACTCCCAAACTCATTCTACGAGGCCACCATCACCCTGATACCAAAACCAGACAAAGATGTCACAAAGAAAGAAAACTACAGGCCAATATCACTGATGAACATAAATGCAAAAATACGCAACAAAATACTAGCAAACAGAATCCATCAGCACATTAAAAGGATCAAACACCATGATCAAATGGGGTTTATCCCAGGAATGCAAGGATTCTTCAATATATGCAAAGCAATCAATGTGATATACCATATTAACAAACTGAAGGAGAAAAATCATATGATCATCTCAGTCGATGCAGAAAAAGCTTTCAGCAAAATTCAACACCCATATATGATAAAAACCCTGCAGAAGGTAGGCATAGAGGGAACTTTCCTCAACATAATAAAGGCCATATATGACAATCCCACAGCCAACATCGTCCTCAATGGTGAAAAACTGAAACCATTTCACTAAGATCAGGAACAAGACAAGGTTGTCCACTCTCACCAGTATTATTCAATAAGGTTTGGAAGTTTTAGCCACAGCAATCAGAGAAGAAAAAGAAATAAAAGGAATCCAATTCGGAAAAGAAGAAGGAAAGCTGTCACTGCTTGCAGATGACATGATACTGTACATAGAGAATCCTAAAGATGCTACCAGAAAACTACTAAAGCTAATCAATGAATTTGGTAAAGTAGCAGGATACAAAATTAATGGACAGAAATCTCTAGCATTCCTAATGATAAAATATCTGAAAGTGAAATTAAGAAAACACTTCCATTTACCATTGCAACAAAAGAATAAAATATCTAGGAATAAACCTACCTAAGGAGACAAAAGACCTGTATGCAGAAACTATAAGACACTATTGAAAGAAATTAAAGATCATACAAATAGATGGAGAGATATACCATGTTCTTGGATTGGAATAATCAACATTGTGAATATGACTCTCTCCCCAAAGCAATCTACAGATTCACTGCAATCCCTATCAAACTACCACTGGCATTTTTCACAGAACTAGAACAAAAATTTCCCAATTTTTATGGAAAAACAAAAGACGTCAAATAGCCAAAGCAATCTTGGGAAAGAAAAATGGAGCTGGAGGAATCAGGCTCCCTGACTTCAGACTATACTACAAAGCTACAGTAATCAAGACAGTATGGTACTGGCACAAAAACAGAAATATAGATCAATGGAACAGTATAGAAAGCACAGAGATAAACCCATGCACATATGGTCACCTTATCTTTGATAAAGGAAGCAAGAATATACAGTGGAGAAAAGACAGCCTCTTAAATAAGTGGTGCTGGGAAAACAGGACAGGTACAGGTAAAAGTATGAAATTAGAACACTCCTTAACACCATACATAAAAATAAACTCAAAATGGATTAAAGACCTAAATGTAAGGCCAAACACTTCAAACTCTTAGAGGAAAACATAGGCAGAACACTCTATGACATAAATCACAGCAAGATCCTTTCTGACCCACCTCCTAGAGAAATGGAAATAAAAACAAAAATAAACAAATGGGACTTAATGAAACTTAAAACCTTTTGCACAGCAAAGGAAACCATAAACAAGATAAAAAGACAACCTTCAGAATGGGACAAAATATTTGCAAATGAAGCAACTGACAAAGGATTAATCTCCAAAATTTACAAGCAGCTCATGCAGCTCAATACCAAAAAAAAAAAAAACACCCCAATGCAAAAATGGGCAGAAGATCTAAATAGGCATTTCTCCAAAGAACATATTCAGATTGCCAACAAACACATGAAAGAATGCTCAACATCATTAATCATTAGAGAAATGCAAATCAAAACTACAATGAGATATCATCTCACACCAGTAAGAATGGCCATCATCAAAAAATCTACAAACTATAAATGCTGGAGAGGGTGTGGAGAAAAGGGAACCCTCTTGCACTGTTGGTGGGAATGTAAATTGATACAGCCACTATGGAAAATAGTATGGAGGTTCCTTAAAAAACTAAAAATAGAACTACCATATGACCCAGCAATCCCACTACTGGGCATATACCCTGAGAAAGCCATAATTCAAAAAGAGTCATGTACCACAATGTTCATTGCAGCTCTCTTTACAATAGCCAGGACATGGAAGCAACCTAAGTGTCCATCATCAGATGAATGGATAAAGAAGGTGTGGCACATATATACAATGGAATATTACTCAGCCATAAGAAGAAATGAAATTGAGTTATTTGTAGTGAGGTGGATGGACCTAGAGTCTGTCATACAGAGTGAAGTGAGTCAGAAAGAGAAAAACAAATACCGTATGCTAACACATATAAATGGAATCTAAGAAAAAAAAACAAAGGTCATGAAGAAACTAGGGGCAAGACGGCAATAAAGACACAGACCTACTAGAGAATGGACTTGAGGGGCGGGGGAAGGGTAAGCCGTGACGAAGTGAGAGAGTGGCATGGACATATATACACTACCAAATGTAAAACAGATAGCTAGTGGGAAGCAGCCGCACAGCACAGGGAGATCAACGTGGTGCTTTGTGACCACCTAGAGGGGTGGGATAGGGGCGATGGGAGGGAGGTGCAAGAGCAAAGAGATTTGAAGATATATGTATATATATAACTGATTCACTTTGTTAAAAAGCAGAAACTAACACACCATTGTAAAGCAATTATACTCCAATAAAGATGTTAAATAAATAAATAAAAATTTTAAATAAATAAAATACGGTCTCAAATATTATTCAGTCATAAAAATTGAAATCTTGCCATATGCAGCAACATGGAAGGACCTTGAGGGCATTATGCTAAGTGCAGTAAGGCAGAGAAAAATATCATTTGATCTCACTTGTATGTGGAACCTAAAAAACAAAAAAATCAAAAAACCAAAGTCATAGATACAGAGGTGGGGGTTTGGGGGTAGAGAAAATGGGTGAAGGGGGTCAAACGGCACAAACTTCCACTTATAAACTAAGTAAATTGTTATTGTTACAACTATATTCAATATCCTGTGATAAACCATAATGGGAAAGAATGTGAAAAAGAATATATATATATGTATAACTGAATCGCTTTGCTGCATAGCAGAAATTAACACAACATTGTAAATCAACTATATTTCAATAAAGTATAAAAAAATTTAACGGTATATATTGTCTTTTTTGATATAATTCTATTGCATACTTAATGGACTACAGTATAAACATAACTTTTATATGCACTAGGAAACCAAAAAATTGGCGTGACTTGCTTTATTGTGATATTCACTTTACTTGAGGGGCGTGGAACTGAACAAGCAATATCTCTGGATATGCCTGTATGAGGTCTCACCTCACCAGTTTTAACAGTGGTTGAGATTTGGGGATCCAGTCTGTAGGATTAGTCAAAAGTTGTCTGAGTGTGATGATATATTCAAGTCTAACATCTCAGACCCTGGCAACTCCAGGTCTTTCTGGGACACTGACAAATTCCAAGGTATAGTAGATATCATATGGTCAACATAGGCTCCTAAAATTCTTCCATTGGAACGTTCCTAGGTTCTGGTAGCTTATGAACTGATAAGAGTTCCTGTAACTTTCAGTATTGTAAAGACTAGGGGCTAATCTCAGGGACCAATTAAGAAATCCAATTAGAAGACTGGGACTGATATCTATGAAACTTATATCTAAAGCAGTGTTTCTCAAAATGTGATCCCCAGTGGCATCAGCATCATCTGAGAACTTGTTAGAAATGCAAATTACAGGGTGCTGCCCTCCACACAATGAATCAGAAATTACAGGGGTGAGGCCCCAAAATCTGTATTTAACAAGAGTTCCAGGTAATTCAGATGCACAATAAGGTTTAAGAACCACTGATCCAAAGGCATCCTAAAAAGACATTGTCTTTTATGAAGAAGGAGCATAGTAGTAAACAACCTGATAGACCGCACATCTAAAAATTCCAAGAATGTGGCATACTGATGGAAAAAGTAATCATTAGATCCTTCTTTGTTTGTTTTCTAAGAATTGGGCGCCAGGAACACACGGAACCACTTAGTTCTCTGGTCTAAGTAGCTGGCCAGAATCTGGGTCCAGATCTGGACAGAAGACAGGGGTATTAAGAAGGTCAGAGAAGCGACCACCAACAAAAGTTCCAGAACGGCATCAGATTTTAATATTTTATGGTAGAACTGGCCAATCTCATGCTCCACCCCATACCGTGGCACATTGAAAACATATCCGTCTGCTTTAAGCACATTCTTATCCTGCCTGTAAGATTTTTTTTGCTCCCCAAATAAGGTACACATTTAAAAAGATGTCATTAAAGTTTATGGATCTGTGTATTTTGTAAATGCACGGCCATGAACTGCATTCACAGCTGTGGCCTTCCCCCTGATAGAACATATTAAGCTGCCAGTAATGCATTCTCTGTGAGAGCCAAGGGGGAAAGCCTCCTTTCGTCCCTCTTTATGTAGTGACTTCCACAAGTTCTCAGACTCCAGCAGCACAGGAAATCTGTTCCCTTGGAATTTTGTCAATAAAAATAGGAAACAGAAAACTACAGACAAAAATCAAGAAATTACATCCTCCAAGATAATCGTCATTACTAATCAAAAGAGAATGGGTGATGCACACGGCAGAGAAATACAGAACTTACAGTCAAACACACCTGAGGCCCCCATTTCAGAACCCTTAGGCTTAGCTACAAGAAAAGTCCCCTTCTAGGCTAATTCCAAAGAGTCATGAAGAATTGGATTCTACAGCTTTGGGCAACTGACGGGGAAATATCGAAAAGGCAGTGAAATTCACCACTTCTTTCCATAACCCTCTTCCACCTCCACGTAAACCTTCTTTGCCACCCACATTCAGTCAGTCAAATAACTACCTTTGCAATGTCTCACCCATCACCTTGACCCAAATGTCTAAGGCTGTGTAAAAACAGCATTGTCAGATTTCATAAACGTGCAATGATGACTCACGCTGAAGAGAGACATTCTGTCACAAGGGAAACAGAGCTTGTCAAAGGAACTCATATTAAAATTGGGTAGGTCTCAAATTATAGGTTAGAGTGCTTTATTTTTAGAGATAAGTTTTATATTTTGTACTGTTTCTCAAAAACTAAATTTTAATAAATGGTGCTTCATTTTTAAAACCAGGACTAGTATTTTACTATTATGAATCATTTGAATTTTGTATTTGTCAATAATTAAGACAGTTTCTATTTTTAAAGAATTTTAGTATTTAGACTCTATTCTGCTTACTCTTGAAATTAAATAGCAATTAATTTTTGGCCCCATAAAAACCTGCATTCTTTTGTCATGTGTGAATACACCAATTTATATGTCTTTTACCTTCAAATACCAGTCATTTAACAGTTGGTTAAACATGCTGCCTTCAGTAAAGTCATTCTCAACACTGTTTAAATAATATATCTTTGAATCATCTACTTCTAGGAGTCAAGTTCCCAAGTTTTCTTTGAACGTTCCTCTCCCTACATCTTTTCTCTTTTTTCTCCTTCTGTTTCTCCCTGATAATAAAAGGTCTAAGGAAAATAACCTAAGGGTGAAAATGTTTACAGGGTGTGATTCAAAGAATTTCCATCTGGGACTCGTGCTTGAAGAAAAGTGTGAGACTTGGGACTTTCACTAATTTTGTTTTCTCCCTTGCCAGGTGTGGAAGTCCCCTTGGTGCTCTCCTCTTTATCATTTTGCTGGTGGTGGTCACAGTGCTGTGTGGCAACTTCTGGGCTGCCCCAGGAGGAAAATGATCAGCTCCTGAGAACAGGCAGGAACAGCATGGCCTCACAGTCCTGCCAGGAAAGGCAGACAGCAACCCAGCCCGCCTTAGCTCTCTCCTGTCTCTCCAAATTATACCCTCAGATGACGTTAAGAGGGAAGGAGTAAAGCCCCTTGGGTAGAAGTTTTTCCACTAAGACCTAATAAGGGGAAGGCCTCTCAGCAGTGAGGTACCCTAGCCTAGAGAGGGGGTAGGCCGGGTAGGCAGGGGGAACTGCCAGCCTCCAGCATTTTAAGTAACTGGTAGTTTTCCATGAGATAACATGAGGCGCTTCCCAAAGCGACCTAGCAGTTTTAGCCCGTTATGCCAGAAAAGTAACAGATTACAATTCCTTGGTATAAAAGGAAATCAGCACAACTTTCTGGGAAGGAAAGATTCCTTTATAGAGAAAAGAGAGGAAGCTACAAAGACAATAAGAAAGAAAACAGACCTAGGAGGAAAAGTTCAGGAGGCTTGGAAGGAAACTATAAAACTTAGAACTTCAAAAGAATAGAAAACTGTATGCAAGGTGTAAGTATGACTAAAAAGAGAAGGCTAAAAAAAAATGAATGACTGTGTTTAAGTCTTTGAAAACTATTTTACAATTCACTCAAGAAAGTAAGAAGGCATAGGGTAAAGAATGAAAGTCTTCGAGGGTTATACAGGGAAAAGACAGTACAGGTTGATAAACAGTACAGGTTGATAAACATCAAAATGAGTTATTGAGCAGTTGTGGATTTTAATTACTTAGAGAAGTATAAAAAGTGAATTTTAAAAATCTTTATCATATAGCACCTACTACTTGTCTAACCATAACTTTATGGTTATCTGTCCTGACTACTTTGTAGGACTGTTACAGGTACCAAATAAGATAGTAACAGTTGGACCAGACTGGGAAAAAGCTCTCCGGTTCTTTCCATTCAGTCAGTCTTGTTGAATGACTATTGCCCACTCTCACCTATATTATAAATGGCATCTAGTTTAACCCTCACAATACTCCTGTGAGGTTAGTAGGAGACACAACGGTGTTCTATTTTACCCTAAGGCCCGTGAAAGCCAGGGATGTAGTTCTAGGTCACAGAGGTAGCCACTAAGATGGTGTGAAGAATAAACTGCCTGTAACAGCATTTTCAAAAGATATTAGTGCTGGTTCCCACTTCAGAAAATTCACTCACAATATGCTTTGTTACAACCAGGGTGGGGAAGGGAAGAAACAGAAGAACTCTTTAATCTAGTTCGTTTACTCGGAAGAACAAGTATATCCTGTGACATCTTCCTAACGTTTGCAAATCTGGGGCATCTGTTGTGTTTGGGAACAGCTCGCCCAAGTGTTTTCATATAACTACTCTCAACCAACAGTGCTGATAAACTAAGGCATACTGTGTTGTATTGATTTACACTGAAACAAAAAGCTGCCTTTTCACCATGACAGATAACTGAAATATTTTTTGAATAAATATTTTTGGTTTGTTAAGTCACAGTCAGCTTTCATATTATGCATCAAAACAGATAGTCTTTCCTGAGTTTAAAAAAAAATCACAGATATTTTGTAATAAAACATTAAGCAAACATGAACCTGTATCTCTGCAGGGCCAACTTAAGACCAAGTTTTGATGACTGACTCTAAATTCGTCTGTTATCATCAATAAAGGTAATGTCAAAGAGGCAACTGAAATTCCTTACATAAGAGTTAACGCTAGATTATTCAGCTTTTGATTATCCAGGTTGTAAGAAACTTCCACCTAAGATAATGGGAGAGGACAAAGAAAACCAATGTTAAATACCCGTTCAGGGTACTTCCCTGGTGGTCCAGTGGGTAAGATCTGTGCTCCCAATGCAGGGGGTCCAGGTTCGATCCCTGGTCAGGGAACTAGATCCCACATGCATGCCGCAACTAAGAGTTCACATGCCGCAACTAAGTCTGCATGTCACAACTAAAAATCCTGCGTGCTACAACTAAGACCCAGTGCAGCCAAAATAAATAAATTAATAATAACTAAATAAATATATTTAAAATAATACCCATTCAGGTAGGCAGTATCGATAGCTCTGAATAAAAATGCCAGAAGAGAACAGAAAGCAGATAGTGGAGAGAAAGGAACAGACACTGCTGTGGGCCAGGCAGATTCGCTTAATCTGCTTTAGTTTACACGATAGATAATTTTACCCTTACTTTAGTGCAATGGAAATGGATTCACAACGAAATGAAGTGACATATCCAAAATCATAAATAAGAGTAGAAGCCAAGGGCTTCCCTGGTGGCGCAGTGGTTGAAAGTCCGCCTGCCGATGCAGGGGACACGGGTTCGTGCCCCGGTCCGGGAAGATCCCACATGCCGCGGAGCGGCTGGGCCCGTGCGCCATGGCCGCTGAGCCTGCGCGTCCGGAGCCTGTGCTCTGCAACGGGAGAGGCCACAACAGTGAGAGGCCCGCATACCGCAAAAAAAAAAAAGAGTAGAAGCCAAGATTTGAATGCAGATATCTCAAGATTCCAGAGCTCAAATGACCAGAGCACATGAGCTTGTGCCTACCTACCTCTCCCAGCTAATCCCCTTCCCTCCTGCTCATGTACTCCAGCCTCAGTTACTCCAGCTGGACAAGTTCTTCCCTTCATCATGACAACTAACCTGCCTGTTCTTCTGCTTAGAAAACTTATTCCCACTCTACCTAGCTGGCTCTTTCTCATCTTTCAGTTCTCATTTATTACTTCCTCAGAAAGTGGTGTCCTAACCCAAAATATGATCCCCCAATATATGTCTTCAGAGCACCCAAGTCTTTTCCATTTCATCCGTCATGATTTGTAATTACACATTTAATTGTGTTTCCTCTTTCCCCACTAAAGTACAAGCGTCAGCAGTGCAGAGATCCTATCTGTTTGCTCTTTACTCTCTATCCAGTGCCCAACACACACAATGTATATAACAAATATTTTTGAATGAATGAGAACGTGAGATACAGGATTTTTCTAAAGTTGGCCATTATCTAAAATGCCCCTAATTCTAGTCTATCTAATAAGGTTAAGTTAGCCAAGAGCATTTAGAATTTATGGTGATAGAGGACTTCTCAGGCCATTACTGGTGTGCCACAATGGGATATTAGCAATGAGAAAAGACACTATCAAAAGCTCACTGATCAAAATACACACGAGAAAGCCATGGAAAACACCTCCTGGCCCTGCAGCCCTCACCATGCTGGGAAATCAGCATTGTCCTGGGGATTGATGGTCACTTCCTTGACCAAGAGGCCATGTTTTCCTCATTAGTAACACAGTCATCATAGCGTGGCTGATCTGGGTTCCCAAAAGACAGTCTGATTAAACCATGTGCCTAGTCTCATTGCCAACTCTTCAACATTAATTACTGAAAACTAATCCACACTTACGGCTTTCATGTTTTATACTTAAAGGCACAAGTCTGGTCTTCCAATGATGTTCCTGATTTTTGTTCTAGGCTTCAGTTACAACAAAATTTGCTTAGGTAACTTCCTGTGATTGAAAAGCTAATGCATTCTAGTTAAGCAAAGACTGAACAGCAAAGCAAAATACTTCAGTTTTCATTCAGTTCTGTTACTACCTAACTATGTACACTTGGAGGCCAAATAGTTTTAACCCCTGTAATTTAATTATCTTAATTTTCCTATCTGTAAAATTATAATCATCACTCTGACAGACCTATAGCTAGTCTGAGTACTTGTAAGATTCTCAGAGACATCTGGGTGACTGACCTTTGCTCTAATTCTGAAGCTCCTCTAAGATCAGAAAAGATCCTAGACCAGACTGTGCTAGCCTTGGGGGAATGAATATGTTAACAGAGGGTGTGGTGCTCACTCCAGCAGCACATATATAATACTAAAATTGGAAATACACAGGGGACTTCCCGGGTAGCACAGTGGTTGAGAATCTGCCTGCCAATGCAGGGGACACGGGTTCGATCCCTGGTCCGGGAAGATCCCACATGCCATGGAGCAACTAAGCCCGTGCACCACAACTACTGAGCCTGTGCTCTAGAGCCCGCAAGCCACAACTACTGAGCCCACATGCCACAATTACTGAAGCCTAGAGCCCGTGCTCCACAACAAGAGAAGCCACCACAATGAGAAGCCCACACACCACAACAAAGAGTAGCCCCTGCTCGCTGTAACTAGAGAAAGCCTGTGCACAGCAATGAAGACCCAATGCAGCCAACAAATAAATTTTTTTTAAAAAAAGGAAATATACAGAGAAGATTAGAAGATTCTTATCAAAGGAATGAGCATATGAAGCCTTTACCCTGATGGTTACCTAGACCACAATTATTTGGATTTGGGGGAAAAATCAATTTTTAAACTTTGAATTTCTTAAGCAAACTTCTTTTGTACCTTTCTTACTTATAATATCCCTCCCTGGACATTCTGTATTACAAATATTTGTGATGCTAAGAAGTGAAGCTCATTTTATGTGATCATCATGCATTGTAATCTACTTTTGGTAGTTAAGAATATTAAACCCTCATTTAAATGTCATGCGCACACACACACACATCCTTGTGTGTCATTCTTGGTCCCTGGGCAAGGATGACCCACAAATTTGTGAAGCATTTTGTATTTTTAAAACTAGGGAAAAAAAGAGTGTGTGTTGATGCTTGTGTATACTATATTATACCAGTCTCTATGGCATATTGTATAACACCAAGGTGGATGATCTGATCATAAAGATCCAGCTAGGCTTGGGGTGGGGGAGGATGGGTCTGTCCATTGCTCAGATTACACTTCGCAGTGTAATCCTCACTCAGATTTAATCATATACAATGATGCTGAAGCCCTCTTTGGGAGACCCAGAGGCTTATACATTGTGTCTGTCATTGGAGAACATTGTTGACATCTCTACTGTGTATCCTGATAGCACTTTCTTCCATCAGTATCCTTTAGATAAAAACACCTTGACTCATTTCCCAGGTAGTATTTGTGTCTGGCCTCTACCTCATTCAGAACCTACTGTAGATACTTGTCAACGTGGTGGTAGCATCGGTTCAAATGTGCTTTAGAAAAATAAAAAGTATTTCACAAATTTGGGTGATTATTGCCAGCTGCCTACAAAGCTGAATTTTTTGAGCTCTAATTTCTTTTCTGTAAGAAATAGATGCAATATGGTATTTGCAATAGGCTCCAATTCAGACTCTACTGCTGCTTATAGGCTTTGTATCTTTAGAGAGATCACAGGTTCTCCCAGAACCTATCTTCACCTGAAAAGTAGAAATTCCATAACAGCAGTACCTGTCTCATAAGGTTGTTGTGAGTGCAAATGTTAATGTGGGAAGTACCTAGTGTTATGTCAGCACACTGAAGGTGCTAATATTTGAATCTGAAATCAGAAATCCAAAATTTGAAAGAAGTAAATGAATTATGGGGATTTACTTGCACCTGTAACTGGAAGGTCTATAGGAAATGTCAGCAACAGGCATTGTTCACGTAAGGTCCAGCTCAGCCTCTCCCACGGGCTGGCTTCCCCCACTGTTGCAAGATGCCTGCCAACAGCTACCAGGGCAACACGCTTTCTCCTTCACATCCAGGGAAGAGAGAACGTGACTTCTTACAATGAACAACAGTCCTCAGCTTTGGAGACCCTTGAACTAGCCCTGTGACCAGGTCAGTGCCATGCCCTGGTGTGTAGGACTGAGGAGGTTGAGTGGAGAGGTGTTAACACAACGGGGAAAGGTGAAATGAAT
Source organism: Delphinapterus leucas (assembly GCF_059928025.1). Lineage (NCBI taxonomy): Eukaryota > Metazoa > Chordata > Mammalia > Artiodactyla > Monodontidae > Delphinapterus > Delphinapterus leucas. The sequence goes on from NC_143130.1 coordinate 114,387,622, forward strand.
GCCACAAAGACAACCAGAATGTAGACTACAGTAACACAATAAATGCTTAGTGGTTGACAATGTATTCCGAAGTGTTTTGTTTTTAAGGAAATAAAGTACCTATGAAGAAATGTTGAATTCTGAGCTTTCTAGGATCCTAATAAGCCCAGATGGCAGGCAGTAGGAGTGGGCAAGGCGCTGGCAGGGCCTCTGAAATGCCCAACAGAAATCCCAGGATGTAACCCTCCAATTCCTACAAATCTGAAATCAACTGGAGAAACAGAAGAAAAACTTCCCAATGCTGGGAAAGTTTTAAACAATGAAAGTTCCTCTCCGTGCTTTCCCACAGGAAATCCGCAAACACTCCATCAGTACCACTGGAAAGGCAGAAACCCTGACACAAATGTGGTCTCTACTTAGAAAGAAAGTTAAAGCCCCAGAACCAACCTTTTAAGATGATTTCCTTTTCCCTAAATAAAGCATTTGATTGGGCTTTGGGGTTTATTTGACTGTAGGTATTGAAGTCCACTCAAGGTATTTAAGCAAAAAAGGGAATTTACTGGATGAAAACCAAGTATTTCCCAGCCAGGAATTAAAGCTGGCCTCAAAAGGGACTGGATTCACTCGGCCAGGAAGTGAATGTCCAATTGCTTTAGTCTTCTCGCTGTCACAACCAGCTTTCCTGGGTCAACCTGTCTGTGGGTCAGCCCTGGTTTTATGTAGTCCTTGTTCAAGAACCACTACTACAATGCTGGATAGTTCCTGTAAGCCAATGTCAAATTTCTGGGAGAAAGCCCACAGTACACCTAGGGTCAGATGTCTGTCCTTGGCCTATCAGCTATGGCTGGGGAGGGCATGGACACCAGGTTAGGTCTGCTGTACACACGGGAGAGGCTGTATCAGCAGACTCTGAGAAGGGGAGTGAGCCAGAGAGTCAAAATGACTGATGGGCTCGACATGTCAGCCCTTTCCTCCTCTATCACAGTACAGTCAGCATTACATGGTTTCATAAAAACATCAGAGAAATAGAAACCAGTAGAGGAACATGCACTAAGTCTAGGTAGCTAATCTCTCAGCATGGCCCCATTCTACCATTTTATGTATCTTTTATATAGCACAATTTCTTAGTGCTGCATTTTTCTTACCTGCCAAGTACAGATACTCATACTTGTCCTTGTAATTCGTAGGACTGGAGAAAGGATAAAGAAATAATAGATGTGAAAGTACTTTAAAACATTAAAATGATGTTATTTACACTCTGCACACTATAAAGCATCTCCTCCGAATTCTAACTGAAACCCCACTGTTTCCATGGAAATACTTATGAGTTCAAGGATCATTCGTCAAAACAGCCCTTTTGGGTTAGTTCTCCTAGGTGGACACAGGTCTTACGTCTACCACATAACTGTGCGGCACAGTGTTTTACAAGTTTCCTAATTTGTAAAATGTTTCCTAATTTGTAAAATGAGGGAATTAAACTAGGAACTCTCTAATGCCTCAGTTCCATCAATCTATGCTTCCAAATGGTGCACCAGAGTCTTAAAGAGCTACTGTACCTAGAAAAACAGTTATTCCTCAAAGGGAAGATGAAAGTAAACACAATATTTCTCACATTTTTCACTTCCATATTATCAGCATTCTGAGTACACTTAAAGTCTGAGTCTTATTTAATATCTGAGGCAACATGTTTTCCTCTCTGAGGGGATTGGGTCCATCTTCTTCATGCCCACTACAATGAGGGAGGCAAAAGTGGCAACACAAAAACAAATTTTTAAAATAAAAATTAAGCCAACATTACTACCAAATGACTGAAAGAAAGAAGTCAATGAAAAAAATTAAAACACAAACAAGCAAATGCCAAACAGAAAAATTCCAGCCTGTCAAATGTAGTAATGTGTGATTAACACACCACAGTTGAATTATTTAAATTCAGTCACCTTCAAGTCCAAGCAAACAAACATCACTGAGTACAGAAATCGTCATCCCAATTATGCCACAATCCAAAACAAATTTTTAAACAGAGGGAAAAACTTGGTGCCCCAAAGAGCAAATAGGAACAGTAGATAAATTTCTTTAGCCTTTGTAGGAATAAGTTAGGCTAACAAATGTCCCTTTAATCTTAAACAGCTTCTGCAAAAGGGATTCAAATTTACCAGAATAATCTAAAGCAGCCCTTCCCAATCCATTCCTGAGCCCTAATTAACGTAAAGCATCCATCTAGGTAATGAACTGATTTCTCTCCTTTGCATCTAGACAGGAACTTGCTATATACCATCCATCCTCAAGAGAATTGAGAAAACAGTCAAATCATTTTCTGAAACCCCAATTCAGAGAGCTGATTTAACAGACTTAATACTCAGCACTCCTTACACTTCACCTTTTTACAGTAGTTTGTGGTTCTCATAAGCCACAGAAATGTGCCATGCTAGCATAAGTGGAGTAGGTATCTGCTTCTATCAATTTATTAAAGTCTTATGGATCTCCTTTAAGCTTAATATTACACACAGATATACAGCTTTATACGTCACATAGTTTTTTCTGGGTTTTTGTTTATCTGTTCACAACTTGTTCAAAACTAGTTGACTTCCATCATGACTGAGATAATGATTGCACCAATCAAAAAACAATCATGAATTGTATATTTAGAGTATAATTATTCTGAAATTGCTTTCAGGTACTGTGAGATAAATCAAATTAATAATGCAAGTAGTGCCACTGAGAGTTGAGATTTTTCTTTTTTTAATTAATTAATTTATTTATTTATTTTGGGCTGTGTTGGGTCTTCATTTCTATGCGAGGGCTTTATCTAGTTGTGGCAAGTGGGGGCCACTCTTCATCGCAGTGTGCGGGCCTCTCACTATGGAGAATTGAGAGTTTTAATTGAAGTATAGTTGATTTACAATATGAGTTTCAGGTGTACAGCATAGTGATTCAGTATTTTTACAGATTATACTCCATTAAAAGTTATTACAAGATAATGGCTATAATTCCCTGTGCTATACAATATATCCTTATTGCTTATCTTTTATTTTTCAATTTTTAAAAATTTTATTACATTTTGGCCATGCCACGTGGCATGTGGGATCTTAGTTCCCTGACCAGGGATTGAACCCGCACACCCTGTGGTGGAAGGGTGAAGTCTTAACCACTGGACTGTCAGGGAAGTCCCTGCTTATCTATTTTATACAGTAGCTGGAATAAAAACACGCTAGAAAGAATGAATAGCAGACAAAGTGATACAGAAGAACACATAAGTGATCTGGAAGATAGAATAATGGGAATCACCCAATCAGAACAGCAAAAAGAAAAACAAATTTTTAGAAATGAAAGCAATCTAAGAGATCTCTGGAATAACATTAAGTTGTTCCAACATTCGCATTATAGGGGTTCCAGAAGGAGAAGAAATAGAGAAAGGGATTGAAACTGTATTTGAAGAAATTATGGCTGAAAACTTCCAAACCTGAAGAAGGGAACAGATATTCAGGAAGCACAGAGGGTCCCAAACAAGATGAACCCAAAGAGACCCACACCCAGACATATCATAATTAAAACGGCAAAATTTAAAGATAGAGAGAGATTTCTAAAGGCAGCAAGAGAAGAACAAAGACTCTTATATAAGGGAATCCTCATAAGGTTATAGGCTGATATCTCTGGAGAATTGAGATTTTTAAGTATGTTTGAAAAATAACAAAGAAGTAAAAATGAATGAGTTTAAGTAAACACCCTATGGTCCTGAGTTGGAATTGGAAGTACCCACATGAAACCATGGGTACTTGGTTTACCAAGTAGTTTAGAAAGAAAAGAATACTTATCCCTATCTCTGTCCACTAAAAAAGGCCTAGAAACGATGACCAACTCAGTATCAATGAGCATGCTTAGCACCTAGATTATAATCTCTAAATACCATTTCCCATTAAAATGAACCAGAGTTCCTTGGTGAACTAGTTAATTCCACGTCTTGGGCAGGAAATTTTCATGATGAGCCTGGAACATATTGTCATACAAGAGAGGAAGGAAGCTATCAAAGACTACTAGAGTCAATGTCAAAAGGACTCAGAAGCAAACTAGAAAAGGTGTCACAGATCAAAAATGTACCAATTTGAGCATGAATGAGGATAATAACTATAATACAACAGACTGAAACACATTAAATATGCTAAAATCCATGAGTTCTTAATCACACTTAAACAAAAAAGACAAGAACAAACAAACTCGGTCACCTTTAGAAGGTGTACGGAAACCAACCAATGTTTAAAAAAAACCTTATTACAGGGACTTCCCTGGTGGCACAGTGGATAAGATTCTGTGCTCCCAATGCAGGGGGCCCGGGTTTGATATCTGATCAGGTAACTAGATCCCACATGCATGCTACAACTAAGAGTCTGCATGCCACAACCTAGGTGCTCAGGTGCCAAAACGAAGGAGCCAGTGAGACACAACTAAGGAGGCTGCCTTCTGCAACAAAGGAGCAGGCAGGCCTCAACTAAAGAGCCTGCCTCTGGGGGAAGAGCTGGCAGCCCCTACTAGTTTGTCAGCCTGACAGGAACTGGAACAGCCCCCAATTTCATTTAAAACTTAAGCAAATAGTCCAGTTTGTGCATGTGGCTTTCAACCCAACTTATGTAACTTCTGAGTTATTTGTTGTTGTTTGGTATAGAACAACAACACATTATTTGGTTGTTGTTTGGTATTTGTTGTTGTTTGGTATAGAACCACTATTATTTGGTTCTTTCAACATTCCCCTAAACCTGCTTCTGTTTCCTTGATACATGATAATTATATGATTGTAACATAGATGATCAGGTCTTTGTTATTATTAAAAATATTTTTCATCAGTGAAAAGAGAAAGAAAAGAGCCTGCCTGCCACAACTAAGACCAAGCGCAACCAAATAAATAAATAAATATTTTTTAAAAAATTTATTAAAATAGGGTTTCCCATGGGCTTCCCTGGGGGCGCAGTGGTTGGGAGTCCACCTGCCGATGCGGGGGACACGGGTTTGTGCCCCGGTCCAGGAAGATCCCACATGCCACGGAGCGGCTGGGCCCATGAGCCATGGCTGCTAAGCCTGCGTGTCCAGAGCCTGTGCTCTGCAACGGGAGAGGTCACAGCAGTGAGAGGCCCGCGTATCGCAAAAAAAATAAAAATAATAGGGCTTCCCTGGTGACACAGTGGTTAAGAATCCATCTGCCAATGCAGGAGACATGGGTTCGAGCCCTGGTCTGGGAAGATCCCACATGCCGCGGAGCAGCAAAGCCCGTGTGCCACAACTACTGAGCCTGTGCTCTATAGCCCATGTGCCACAACTACTGAGCCCGTGTGCCACAACTACTGAAGCCCGCATGCCTAGAGCCCACGCACAACAAAGAGTTGCCCTTGCTCGCTACAACTACAGAAAGCCCACATGCAGCAATGAAGACCCAACACAGCCAAAAACAAATATATAAACAAATAAAATTTTTTAAAAATTATTAAAGTAAAACACACATAACATAAAATGCTCCCATTTTACCCATGGCATTAAGTACATTCACATTATTAAGCAACCATCACCACTATCGATTTCCAGAACTTTCTCATCTTCCCAAATTGAAACTCTATACCCATTAAACACTAACTCCCCTTTTCTCCTGCTCCCCAGTCTCTGTCAGTCTATTATTTTAAATTGGCAAATAAAGTGTAAAAATGAAGCACTTAGGGCTTCCCTGGTGGCGCAGTGGTTGAGGGTCTGCCTGCTGACGCAGGGGACACGAGTCGTGCCCCGGTCCAGGAAGATCCCACATGCCGCGGAGCGGCTGGGCCTGTGAGCCATGGCCACTGAGCCTGTGTGTCCGGAGCCTGTGCTCCGCAACAGGGGAGGCCACAACAGTGAGAGGCCCGCGTACCACAAAAAAAAAAAAAAAAAAAATGAAGCATTTAGTGCAGAGAGTCCCATACAGGATAAATCCAAGGAGAAACATGCCAAGACACATATTAATCAAACTATCAAAAATTAAATACAAAGAAAAAATATTTAAAGCAGCAAGGGAAAAACAACAAATAACACACAAGGGAATCCCCATAAGGTTAACAGCTGAACTTTCAGCAGAAACTCTGCAAACCAGAAGGGAGTGGCAGAACATATTTAAAATGATAAAAGGGAAAAACCTACAACCAAGATTACTCTACCCAGCAAGGATCTCATCCAGATTCGACGGAGAAATTAAAACCTTTACAAACAAGCAAAAGCTAAGAGAATTCAGCACCACGAACCCAGCTTTACAACAAATACTAAAGGAACTTCTCTAGGCAGGAAACACAAGAGAAGGAAAGTCCTACAATAACAAACCCAAAACAATTAAGAAAATGGTAATAGGAACATACATATCCATAATTACCTTAAATGTAAATGGATTAAATGCTCCAACCAAAAGACATAGACTGGCTGAATAGATACAAAAACAAGACCTGTATATATGCTGTCTACAAGAGACCCACTTCAGACCTAGGGACACATACAAACTGAAAGTGAGGGAATGGAAAAAGATATTCCATGCAAATGGAAATCAAAAGAAAGCTGGAGTAGCAATACTCATATCAGACAAAAGAGATGTTAAAATAAAGACTATTACAAGAGACAAAGAAGGACTCTATATAATGATCAAGGGATAAATCCAAGAAGATATAACAATTGTAAATATTTATGCACCCAACATGGGAGCACCTCAATACATAAGGCAAATGCTAACAGCCATAAAAGGGGAAATAGTAACACAATCATAGTAGGGGACTTCAACACCCCACTTTCTCCAATAGACAGATCATCTAAAATGAAAATAAATAAGGAAACACAAGCTTTAAATGATACATTAAACAAAATGGAATTCATTGCTATTTATAGGACATTTCATCCAAAAACAACAGAATACACTTTCTTCTCAAGTGCTCATGAAACATTCTCCAGGATAGATCATATCTTGGGTCACATATCAAGGCTTGGTAAATTTAAGAAAACTGAAATCGTATCAAGTACCTTTTCCGACCACAATGCTATGAGACTAGATATCAATTACAGGAAAAAAATGTGTAAAAAATACAAACACATGGAGGATAAACAATACACTACTTAATAACCAAGAGATCATTGAAGAAACCAAAGAGGAAATCAAAAAATATTTAGAAACAAATGACAATGAAAACACAACAATCCAAAACCTAGGGGATGCAGCAAAAGCAGTTCTAAGAGGGAAGTTAATGGCAATACAATCCTACCTCAAGTAACAAGAAAAATCTCAAATAAACAACCTAACCCTACACCTAAAGCAATTAGAGAAAGAAAAACAAATAAACTACAAAGGAAAGAAATCATAAAGATCAAAATAGAAATAAATGAAAAAGAAATGAAGGAAACGATAGCAATGATCAATAAAACTAAAAGTTGGTTCTTTGAGAAGATAAACAAAATTCATAAACCATTAGCCAAACTCATCAAGAAAAAAGGGAGAAGACTCAAATCAACAGAATTAGAAATGAAAATGGAGAAGTAACAACTGACAGTACAGAAATACAAAGGATCATGAGAGATTGCTACAAGCAACTATATGCCAGTAAAATGGACAACCTGGAAGAAATGGACAAATTCTTAGAAAAGCACAACCTTCCAAGACTGAACCAGGAAGAAAAAGGAAATATAAACAGACCAATTACAAGCACTGAAATTGAGAATGTGATTAAAAATCTTCGAACAAACAAAAGCCCAGGACCAGATGGATTCACAGGCGAATTCTATCAAACATTTAGAGAAGAGCTAACACCTATCCTTCTCAAACTCTTCCAAAATATAGCAGAGGGAGGAATACTCCCAAACTCATTCTACGAGGCCACCATCACCCTGATACCAAAACCAGACAAAGATGTCACTAAGAAAGAAAACTACAGGCCAATATCACTGATGAACATAGATGCAAAAATCCTCAACAAAATACTAGCAAACAGAATCCAACAGCACATTACAATGATCATACACCATGATCAAGTGGGGTTAATCCAGGAATGCAAAGGATTCTTCAATATACACAAATCAATCATGTGATACACCATATTAACAAATTAAAGGAGAAAAACCATATGATCAACTCAATAGATGCAGAGAAAGCTTTCAAAAAATTCAACACCCGTGTCTGATAAAAACCCTGCAGAAAGTAGGCATAGAGGGAATTCCTCAACACAATAAACACCATATATGACAAACCCACAGCCAACATCGTCCTCAATGGTGAAAAACTGAAACCATTTCCACTAAGATCAGGAACAAGACAAGGTTGCCCACTCTCACCACCCTTATTTAACATAGCTTTGGAAGTTTTAGCCACAGCAATCAGAGAAGAAAAGGAAATAAAAGGAATCCAAATCGGAAAAGAAGAAGTAAAGCTGTCACTGTTTGCAGGTGACATGATACTATACATAGAGAATCCTAAAGATGCTACCAGAAAACTACTAGAGCTAATCAATGAATTTGGTAAAGTAGCAGGATACAAAATTAATACACAGAAATCTCTGGTATTCCTATACACTAATGATGAAAAATCTGAAAGTGAAATTAAGAAAACTCTCCCATTTACCATTGCAACAAAAATAATAAAATATCTAGGAATAAACCTACCTAAGGAGACAAAAGATCTGTATGCAGAAAATTATAAGACACTGATGAAAGAAATTAAAGATGATACAAATACATGGAGCGATATACCATGTTCTTGGATTGGAAGAATCAACGTAGTGAAAATGACTCTACTACCCAAAGCAATCTACAGATTCACTGCAATACCTATCAAACTACCACTGGCATTTTTCACAGAATTAGAACAAAAAATTTCACAATTTGTATGGAAACACAAAACACCCTGAATAGCCAAAGCAATATTGAGAAAGAAAAACGGAGGTGGAGGAATCAGGCTCCCTGACTTCAGACTATACTACAAAACTGCAGTAATCAAGACAGCATGGTACTGGCACAAAAACAGAAATATAAATCAATGGAAGAGGATAGAAAACCCAGAGATAAACCCACGCACATATGGTCACCTTATCTTTGATAAAGGAGGCAGGAATATACAGTGGAGAAAAGACAGCCTCTTAAATAAGTGGTGCTGGGAAAACTGGACAGGCACATGTAAAAGTATGAGATCAGAACACTCCCTAATACCATACACAAAAATAAGCTCAAAATGGATTAAAGACCTAAATGGAAGGCCAGAAACTATCAAACTCTTAGAAGAAAACATAGGCAGAGCACTCTATGACATAAATCACAGCAAGATCCTTTCTGACCCATCTCCTAGAGAAATGGAAATAAAATAAAAATAAACAAATGGGACCTAATGAAACTTCAAAGCTTTTGCACAGCAAAGGAAACCATAAACAAGACAAAAAGACAACCCTCAGAATGGGAAAAAATATTTGCAAATGAAGCAACTGACAAAGGATTAATCTCCAAAATTTACAAGCAGCTCATGCAGCTGAATAACAGAAAAAAAACAACCCAATCCAAAAATGGGCAGAAGACCTAAATAGACATTTCTCCAGAGAAGATATACAGATTGCCCACAAACACATGAAAGGATGCTCATCACTAATCATTAGAGAAATGCAAATCAAAACTACAATGAGGTATCACCTCACACCAGTCAGAATGGCCATCATCAAAAAATCTAGATACAATAAATGCTGGAAAGGGTGTGGAGAAAAGGGAACCCTCTTGCACTGTTGGTGGGAATGTCAATTGATACAGCCCTATGGAGAACAGTATGGAGGTTCCTTAAAAAAGTAAAAATAGAACTACCATACGACCCAGCAATCCCACTACTGGGCATATACCCTAAGAAAACCATAATTCATAAAAAGACATGTGCCACAATGTTCATTGCAGCACTATTTACAATAGCCAGGATATGGAAGCAACCTAAGTGTCCATTGACAGATGAATGGATGAAGAAGATGTGGCATATATATGCAATGGAATATTACTCAGCCATAAAAAGAAACAAAATTGGGTTATTTATAGTGAGGTGGATGGACCTGGAGTGAAATGAGTCAGAAAGAGAAAAACAAATACCATATGCTATATGGAATCTAAAAAAAAAAAAAAAAAAAGTGGTTCTGAAGAACCTAGGGGGAGGACAGGAATAAAGACACAGACATAGAGAATGGACTTGAGGACACAGGGAGGGGGAAGGGTAAGCTGGGATGAAGTGAGAGAGTGGCATGGACTTATATATACTACCAAATGTAAAATAGATAGCTAGTGGGAAGTAGCAGCATAGCACATGGTGATCAGCTCGTTGCTTTGTGACCACCTAGAGGGGTGGGATAGGGAGGGTGGGAGGGAGATGCAAGAGAGAGGAGATATGGGGATAAATGTATATGTATAGCTGATTCACTCTGTTTTAAAGCAGAAACTAACATACCATTGTAAAGCAATTGTACTCCAATAAAGATGTTTAAAAAGGCATTTATCTTGCCTTTCCCATAAGATCTGTATGTCGGGATAAAAAAGAGAGGATTCTCGTTTTAGAAGTACTCCACATTATAAATGAAGAAGGAATGCTAAAATTAAGAATATCACCACTTTGTAAGGTCCAATAAATTAATGGATCAAGACAATGCTTACCAATGGCTGATAACATCACAAAAGGAAACATTGTATCTCTGATGCTTTAAAGTACAAACTGCCTGTCCTACAGAATATAAATGATTCTCTTACCCACTTGACGACTGTTTATTAAATATGAGCAATGAAGTCCCAAGAGATTTTATTTGTTATTTTTGAAAGAGTCCTATGGTTGGATAAGTTTGGCAGTCATTGACTTAAATAAATTTAATCTGATTCATTTGGAGGGGAAAAAAAGTACAAAGTGCCATCTATAAAGTATTACACATACATACAGCAACAAGAACAACAACAAAATTACCTGATTTGATCAAGCCTCTATAGCTAATTCCCAAATTTATAAGAAATACAGGGGACAGAAGAACATGCTTAATGACACCATGGAGATGCAATCAGCAAAATACAAACCATGAGGAAAGCTACAGAAAATTATCTGAATTTTTCAATAAAACGCAAACAGATAAAGAAAGAAAATTTTAAAAGAAAGATGGAGAACCTAAATATCAAAAGAGACTTAAGAGACGCATCAAATAATTATAATGTACAAACCTTATTTTTATCTTCATTCAGCAAATGATCCATTTAAATATAAAATTTGTAAGAAAACTGAAGCAATATAAACCCTAAGTGGCTAATTATTAAAGAATTATTAATTTTTAAGGTATGATAATACTAATATTGTTATATTTAAAAAGAGAGTTCTTACAGAAAGATCTTTAGAAATTCAAGATTATAATGTCTGAGATTTCTTCAAAATAATCAGGGGTAAGGACATGGAAAAAACAAAACAGGGTCATAAACTGATCATTGTTCAAACTGGTTAATAGATGGATTCACTGTAATATTTTATCTACTTTTTGCATATGTTTGAAAATTTTCATAACAATTTTTTTAAGGAAGAAAACTAAAACCCCAAATGCAACTCTTGGGCCTAATGCATAATAATTTGAATTAGTTATAGTCATGTAACAGCTTTTATTACAATAAAAATCTATTGATCTTAAATAACTCAATCTAAAAACAGCTGAAGGGACTTCCCTGGTGGTGTAGTGGTTAAGAATCTGCCTGCCAATGCAGGGGACACGGGTTCAATCTCTGGTCTGGGAAGATCCCATATGCCATGGAGCAACAAGCCATGTGCCACAACTACTGAAGCCGGCACGCCTAGAGCCCGTGCTCTGCAACAAGAGAAGCCACTGCAATGAGAAGCCCGCGCACCGCATGGAAGAGTAGCCCCCACTCGCCGCAACTAGAGAAAGCCCGCGCGCAGAAACAAAGCCCCAACGCAGCCAAAAATAAAAAATAAATAAATTTATAAAAAAAAATTATTTGACTTGATTAATAGTATGAGCCGAACCTGTTGTGTTGTGTTTGGAATGCATAATAATATTTTCTAATTATTTTGTTATGCTAACCTACCAGTTATGCATTTCTCTGAGGATGTACTAATTTTATAGCAGATTTCAAGGGCCACACATTCCAGGAAGATGTTACCAGGCACTTCCATTAAAGGATTTATTTCTTCCTTTTCCATATTCTTATAGTCCTTGTCATTTCCCTCACTTTCTGGCATTTATTCAAACCTTTCCATGTGGCTTTATTTGGCTATTATGAGGGAAAAGACAGTATAATCTGGTGGTTAAAGGCATGGGCTTTAGAGACCCCAATTTGGCTCTGCTTTCTACCTGTGTGGCTTGGGACATGTCTTCTAATAAATCTGGGCATTAGTATCTTCATTTATGAAATTAGGATGATTTCCACCTCCCAGGTGTGTTACAAAGATTCTATGATAACACGTATAAAGAGCTTGTTACAGTGTCAGGATCACTATTATTTTAGCATTTTGATTATACCTTTGCTGAGAACCAAATCTGCAACTTTCTGGCCCAAATCTCACAGTGAGAAAGAAGAATAAGCCATCAGCAGAAAATTCCCAGGACTGGAAGCTATGGACCATGCTTTACACTGTTGACTGAGCATCTAGTCTGTACTCCAAAGCATCGTGCAAGTCATTGGGAACATAGAGGAGCACATGGAATGGTCTCCGCCTTCAAGGAGCTTACAGCCTTTTGGAGAAGTGCCATATATAAAAAACAAACAGTATAGAAATAAACAGGGGAGAAGAGACAAATCTTCCTTGCAGGAGAATTCCCAATAATTTATGTAAGCTACTCTGGCCTCAAGGAGGTTGAATTTAACTCCCTACTGCTTAAGTGTGGGCTACACATAGTGACATCCTTCCAAAGAGGACAACATGGAAAGGGGGAACAAAAGAGCAACTTTACAGTAGAGAAACCTGACAAACACTCCTCAGCCAGGTGACCAAGGTCAACATCAACAGTAATGTCATGTTGATAGTAGGTGCCCTTGATGTGATGTGTTACATTACCTCTGTGGTCCTCCTTCCCAAAACACATAACCCCAGTCTAATGATGAGAAAAACATCAGACAAATCCCAACTGGGGGACACTGTACAAAATACCTGACTAGCACTCTTCAAAACTGTCAAGGTGGGCTTCCCTGGTGGTGCAGTGGTTAAGAATCCGCCTGCCAACGCAGGGGACACGGGTTTGAGCTCTGGTCTGGGAAGATGCCACATGCTGTGAAGCAACTAAGCCCATGTGCCACAACTACTGAGCCTGTGCTCTAGAGCCTGCATGCCACAACTACTGAGCCCACGTGCCACAACTACTGAAGCCCGCATGCCTAGAGCCTGTGCTCTGCAACAAGAGAAGACACTGCAATGAGAGGCCCGTTCACCGCAATGAAGAGTAGCCCCCGCTTGCCACAGCTAGAGAAAGCCCGTGCGCAGCAACCAAGACCCAATGCAGCCAAAAATAAATTAATTAAATAAATAATTTTTTTTTAAAACTGTCAAGGTCATCAAAATAAGGAACATTTGAGAAAGTGTCACAGTGCAGAGGAGTCTAAGAAGACATGCTGACTAAATGTTATGCAGTATCCTGGATAGGATCCTGGAAGAGAAAAAGGGTATTAGGTAAACACTAAGGAAATCTGCGGAAAATATGGACTTTAGTTAATGTGTCAGTATTGGGACTTCCCTGGTGGTGCAGTGGCTAAGAATCCGCCTGCCAGTGCAGGGGACACAGGTTTGATCCCTGGTCTGCGAAGATCCCACATGCCATGGAGCAACTAAGCCTGTGCGTCACAACTACTGAACTCACATGCCTCAACTACTGAAGCCTGCATGCCTAGAGCCCCTGCCCCGCAACGAGAGCAGCCACCGCAATGAGAAGCCCGTGCACTGCAACGAAGACCCAATGCAGCCAAAAATAAATAAATAAATAAATTTATTTTAAAAAATGTGTCAGTATTGGTTCATGAATTGTGACAACTGTGCCATACTAACGTAAGATGTTAACAGGGGAAACTGGATGTAGGGTATATGGGAACTCTACTATCTTATCGATGTTTCTATAAACCTAAAGCTGTTCAAAAGTTAACTTTTTTGCTCCGGACGCACAGGCTCAGCGGCCATGGCTCACGGGCCCAGCTGTTCCGCGGCATGTGGGATCTTCCCGGACCGGGGCACGAACCCGCGTCCGCTGCATCGGAAAGCAGACTCTCAACCACTGCGCCACCAGGGAAGTCCCAAAAGTTAACTTTTTAAAAAACAATATAGCAAATGACAAGACAATGGGATTGACTCATTCATTTAACAAATATTTCTTGAGTACCTATTATGTGCTAGACACTTCACTGGGGACTAGAGGTGCAGTGATGAACACGAGAGAAAGATCCTTCACCTTCAGGAGCTTGCATGGGACGTGTGCTGGGCCTATACAATGAATTTATGTTCCCTGTCACAGCTTTCCTCGCTTAGGAAGGCATTCCGGTGGCATTCCGGTGGCAATGTGACCTCCGTTATTTCTTGGTAACAAAGGGGCAAACATGATCCAGGCCACGGTTTAGCAGTGAGAGGTGAATAGCAAGAGACCTTCCATAAGAAGGGATGAGTGCTGGGAGGTAGTTGGCACAGCCAGTGTTTCCTAAGGTTTCCAAACCCCAGAAACAGCACAGCCCTTGAAGGCTATATGTGCCCAGGGAGCAACTGCCCAGCCACAGAATTCAGCCAGTCAGAGGTCCCTTCCAATCACTTGGTCTAGTCTCCTTGACTTTATAGGAAAGGCAACTAAGGCCCAAAAAAAGGAAGTGATTGCTCGTGGTCATAAGCCTATCTCTGAGTCAACTTTTTAATATTCACTCCTCAGAGGCTGTGAACATTTATTCTATTGCTAGAAATCATCAAAAACTGAAAGGCTAGATGTACATACTCACTTTATCACATGTGAACAATGGAAAGGAATTGAGCAGGAAAAATGGATACAAAATAAACATCAATGTGGGTCAAATAACATAGGTGATAGGAGTTTACAAACTGATTATGCTCTATAACTAATCATAGAGACTTATGGGATACTGCAGGACAAACATACACTTCCTAAAAGGGAACAAACTCACTTTAAGATCACCATAACCAAAATAAAATCAAATCACTATGCATTGCATTAGCTAAGTAACAGTTTGCAGGGGAGGTTAAAGGTATAGGGCATGGGACAGGACTGATATTCCTTTAAAAAATAAAAACAAAATACCAACAACAAAAACATAAAAACTTCTGGGTAACACCAGATTCATACTTAGATAAAAACAGAAGAGAGGGGATCCATAAACTAGAGGTTATCTACATAGACAATGAGCCAAGTCCACTCAGAGAACCCGACTATTCTTGAGAATCTCTTTTCAGCCTCATCCTAAAGCTTGAAGATGCCACCTAGGGTATCAGTTTGAGAGGCAGCCCACTCCCTTCCCAATGCCAGCCCATTCTGCACAAAGTTAGAAATGTGATCAGACACTACACTCAGGGAAAATTGCTTTTGAAAATGAGTTTACAATCTTTCTGTTAAGGATCGTTTTCAAAGAGCCATCAGGCCAGAAGATGCTTCCATGTTTTAACAGGGGAATGCAGTAGGCACTGGAATTTTAATGAAAAGGTGGAATTTTAATGAAAAGATAATGAAAGAAGAATGAAAAATTAGAATTATTCGTTTAACCTCTAACATTGACCTAAGTATTAGGCCCTCTGGGCAATACATTAGAATCACCTGGAGAGCTTTAAAAAATTCTAACGCCCTGGCCCTGACCCAGACCAATTACATTAGAATCTCTGGGGTGGGACTCAGGATTCAGTACTTTTTTTTTTTTTTTTTTTTTGTGGTACGCGGGCCTCTCACTGTTGTGGCCTCTCCCGTTGTGGAGCACAGGCTCCGGAGCGCAGGCTCAGCGGCCATGGCTTACGGGCCCAGCCGCTCCACGGCATGTGGGGATCTTCCTGGACCGGGGCACGAACCCGTGTCCCCTGCATCGGCAGGCGGACTCTCAACCACTGCACCAACAGGATTCAGTACTTTTTAAAGCTCCCCAGGTGATTCCATTGTGCAGCCCAGTTAGGAATCCACCACTCTACAGAGAGTTAGTCTAAAATTTGAATATCAAATACTCTTATATAAAGCAGGATAAACTAACTAGGCATCCTAGAAGTACAATACCCTGAAATGTTATCCAGTTGAATACAAAACTATAATTTTAACAATTTGTCTTTTTAAGTCAATCGTACCCAGATTTATTTGACTTTCCGTCTCTTCTTCAGATGTTTCCACAGCAGAAGCAACTACCACTTAAGTTCAGATATTTTTTTTCTCAATATGCTTATGGTGAGCCTGAGATACAAACTAAGTGAGAATGAGAAATCTCATCCCCACTCCACATGGTTAGTCTTTCAAACTAGAAAAATAAAGACTAACTTTTCTTAAATGTTTCAAAACAAAATAATTGAACTGTATCTTTGGGTAAACAACCAATGAAACTCAGTGAGGTATTTCCTTTATTTTTTAATAGTCACAGACTCAGGGTCAACGATGGAAATAGCTGCATAGTTCTGACTCTGCTAAATGGCTCGGTGAAATTACATCACAGGAGGGCTGAGCCTTGTGGGAGTTCTGAAGAGCAGCACCTTTTAGCCATTTGGGTTGAGCTGTGGAGTGCTAGCCTTTTTCCTGCAGGTGAACTCTCCCTAATTATATAGCATCACTACAATTTGCCCAGCCTAATTGGAGGAGGTTATCCAAACCTGACTGAGGACACGCAGCAAGCAATAATGATAAAGACAGCTTTAACGGTCCTGAAGGCCTAACATTTCTCCCAAGGAAAATATCAGGGGTGGTGGCTACATTGCTGGGTTTCTAAGAAAAGGGCAACTCTCTCTACCATGAGAGGGATTAAATCTTTAAGGCAGCCATGAAAATAAGAATCGAAAACCTCCTGGTCGACAAATGTTATTCAGTCTCTTTCTCTCCAAAAGACATTCAGATAGTAAAGGGAATGAAATCAACACGGCCGGACCGCCCCTCCGCAGTTGCCTGGTGCAATACTGACTCATTCCAGATTGAAAGGATAGTTGTAAAACCACTACCATATTTGGCTTCCAGGTGGTGGTGGTATGTTTCCTTCCTAACATAAAACGTATAGGAATACTATTCAGCAATAAAAAGGAAGGAAGAACTCATTCATGTTACAACATGAATGAAACTTAAAAACATTATGCTCAGTAAAAGAAGCCACATATTGTATCATTCCATTTATATGAAATATCCATAAAAAACAAATCTTTAGAGACGGAATTACGTTGGTGTTGCCTAGGGCTGAGGGCGGGAAAAGGGATTGGCTGCTAATGGCCAGAAGGGATCCTTTTGGGGGTGCTGGAAGTGTCCTAAAATTGGATTGTGGTGATGGCTGCGTAACTCTGTATACTTACTAAAAATCGTGGAAATCACTGAAAAGGGATGGATTTTACGGTATATAAATTATTGGTTATTCTTTAGACCTAACTAAAATCCTATTCTTTGGACTAAATAAAACTTTTAAAAAACGAAATCGTGCCCCCTCTCCTGCGTCTGGGGGTGGTTCCTCAGCTGCCTTGCAGGTCCTGTGTCACTTTACACTCCACGTGAAGTCTGCTTTCTCCCGTTTCCTCATGTGAAAATTTACCAGGATGAGAGAGAAAGAGAGGGGTGGAAGAGCATATTACCACATCTGAGATCTGTGCAATCCCAACAGACACCAGGTCTGGGAGTTTGGAAAGGCAGTCATAAATCCTTCCTGATCTAGAAAAGAAGAAAAGGCAAATGTAAAGAAGGGTCCGGGCCACCTCCCAAGCGTGGCCCTACCCATGACAGTAAATGGAGCCCCCGGGGAAAATCCGACCGTGGCAGAAACAAAGTCGGAAGGCTGGATCCCTAAAATCCGAAGAAAAACCAGTCCGCTGATGGGGTTTCTAACAAATACAGGGCATGCGTTTATCCAACCCAGGTTGGCGTGACTTCAGAAGTACGAACTTTGTTTCAACGGGAGCACAGATTTGGGAAGTTTGTTCTGAGGCCGCGTGTACCTGGTAGCTCTCCGGGGCCCCGCGTTCCCGGCGCCGCAGCTCCCGCCGCGGGGACGGTGCGCGGGGAACCACCACTCCCCAGCCCGGGTGAGGCCGGCTCCCTCGGGCAGCCACGCCCGGTCGCCGCACGTCGGGCAACCTCCCCGCGCGCTCCCGCCGCCGCCCTACACTCGTCCTGGCTCCCCTGACGCCGGGGCCGGCGAGGTCCCCGGCCCTCCCCCGGGCTTTCGCGTCTCCCCCGGGGACGGACACGGCATCCAGGTGGCCGAGTCCCGCGCCGCGGGGGTGGCGCCTCGGCGCGGCCTCACCCCGGGACGGAGAGGGGGTGAGGGCGGAGCTGGACGGCCGCCGCCCGGTCCCGGGGGACCAGCTCCCAGCCCCCTCTCCGCGCGCGCCCCCCGCACAGTGCTCATGCGCGCGGCCCAGCCTTTATAGCGGCCGTGGGAGCCGCGCTTTCCGCACTCGGGCGCAGCCGGGCAGATTCGACTCAGGTGCAGAGTCCCCGGCGTCCGGCGCGGGCGTGCGGGTCCCTGACGCCTGCCTGTTCGTGCCTCCGCTTTGTCGCTCCCAGCTTGTCTGTCTGTCTTCAGGGTGCACCCTCCTCCTGGTCCGGGGTTGCACCTCGACTCTGGGTTTGGCTTGATTTGCAGCCGGAGCGTCGCCTCCAGACTGAGAGTGGCACGAGCTCCCGGGCAGCGGCCTCTTCGGTCTCCTCTCCTCGGCCGCCCCTGGGTTTCCAAGGGGTGCGGGATCCCTGAGGGGGCGGGGGGCGGGCGCGGTGTGGTGGGGACGTAGGGGTCTCCGTTCTCGGGGAGCCTCCCTTGCATTCTCCCTCCCTCCCAGGTCCGAGCAGCCCCTAGGCTACCATGTCTGCAGCCTGGATCCCGGTTCTCTGCCTTGGTGGGTACGCGCCCCTCGCCGCCCTCTTCCCCTCGCACCAAGCAAGGTGGAGGTGGAGGCTGGAACCAGCCCTCGAGCTGTCCTCTCTTCGCAGGTGTCTGTCTGCTGCTGCTGCTTCCAGAGACCGCGGGCAGCGAGGGAGCCGGTGAGTTGCGGGTTCCCGGGTCCGGGAGCAGGGCTCTGTCCGGGGGTTGCGAGGGGCTGCGGGCCAGCGCGTAGGAACGCACTCAGATGGAGCCCCTGGGCCTTGGCCGGGGGCTGGAGCTATAAGGGTGCGAAGGTTGGAACTGGCGCACCCCATTCATACCTACAGCCCATCTACTCCGGCTTACCCATTTCTCCCTGGGGAAGGGGATCCTGGGGTCCGATGGGGACGTTCTTCACAAGGTGCGGAGAAGGAAGCCTCCCCCCATCCACACCCACAACCCCGGAGCTTCCTCTCCCCCCAGCAAGCCGAGCAGCGGCAGCAGAAGTGGGGGGTGTTCGTTGAGCCCCACTGAGGAGCGCCGTAGTCCCGGGTGTTCCGCGGAGTTTGGGGTCAGGGAGAGGCCTTCAGACTGTAAGAGAGACAGAGAGAGACTTCGGGAGTGAAAGAGAGGCTTACGTCGTTGTCCCATCTTGTTTGACCCCCTCGCTGTGTTTCCAGGAATGACCCCTTTAAAAAAATAAAAATAAAAATGCAGCATTTACGGGTCCATTTCATATTCGAGAGAGTCTAAAAGGAGTGTGTTCCACACGTAGAAGTCCGAGTAAGGGTGTGTGGTTCGGTGTGTTTTATACAACATAAAAATCAAACTCTTTTTCAAAATCTATCCTTTATTTTTCTTGAAAGGAGAAAGGAAGGTAAGTATTGCAAAGGGCTGTATTCAGTGCCCCCTCACACAAACACACACTAAAGTCAGTGTTGGCAGCTAAAGGCAGAGCCTCTGGTGCCTCGAAAATGGGAGGAAAATTAAGGCTGTTTGCTAACAGGTATGAAGCTCATAGGTATGAGGCTACTGTTCTTGGTAAGGATTTTAGCTTGCCCAGCAATCTAGAGTGTTTCAGAGCTAAGGAATCAGCATTGTACCTTTCATGGCGTCCTGCCTTCCTTTCCATGGAGGTGTACAGTCCAGGGCTGGGCACAGAGGGCTCTTAGAAGAGGGTCCTTGCAAGAGGCAGGCTTCTCAGTGGGGCAGTATGACCAGACAGCACTACTGTCTTGGAAAAAGAAAAAAAAATTTTTTTAATGATTAACATCTGTTTCAAAAACGTTTGGAAAACATCTGTTTCAAAAAGGTTTGGATAACCACAATTTCCAGTGTTTGGAAAATGGTATTTAAAACCATTATCCTCAATTTAATAGTCACAGTAAATTGATGAATTAATATGTTGTATTAAGTTATCTTGTTACATGTTGCCAAGGGCTTGTCTGTAACATCTTTTGTAGTAAAAGCTATGATTATTAGTCAGGTTGACCATGTAAAACTTGAGAGTATTAACAGTGCTTTCTAAAACTGCATTCACTGCCTGATATATCTCTCTGGACAGATCTGGAGTGGAAATAAGCAGGTTCAATTCAGATTAAAATGCTCCATTCTGAATGGACTAACTTCTCTGTTTCCTGTCCTGCAGGAGTTACAGAATTTTCCTTGGGCTGTGTGACCTTGGGCAAAATAACCCCATGGCTTTAATTACTTCAGCTGAAAAATGAATGATTGAGCTAAATGACGTTCTGTAAAGTGAAGCACCTTTTTACTGGTTTGCTTAAATTAAAATATAATTTTAATGCGCTGCATTTGAAGAAAACTGATATAAATGGCCCTCAGAAGCAACGGATGACTTAGATTTGTGCATGTTTCTATAAAAATGTTCCTCAGAGGTTCAACCCAGATTTAAGATCTTCACCTCAGGCAACTATGTACACAGTTGTAATCAGAGTTGAGGTTCTTATATTTCTAGAATGAATTTAATAAATGGTCAGTGACTAATGTTATTTTCTAATTCTGATATATTTCCAATTATGTATCTCCAAACTGATAAGAACTAAAATTCTCCCATTAGACTTTACAGTGTCTGAGAACTAGATTAAATTGGAAAACTGACTTTTGGCTTGCTAAAATCTGGAATGGTGTGGAACAGTACCTACATCAATATTCTTAACAAGAAGTGTAGAAATTAGGGAAGTAAACTTTCAATCTCATATTCTAGTTCCCCCACCACCACTTCCCTAAATGTCCTAAGAATGGTTTTTGCTTCTCTCCTTTCTCTTCAGTTCCCATCGCTATCACATGCTTTACCAGAGGCCTGGACATCAGGAAAGAAAAAGCAGATGTGCTCTGTCCAGGGGGTTGCCCTCTGGAGGAATTCTCCGTGTTTGGGAACATAGTATATGCTTCTGTATCAAGCATATGTGGTGCCGCCATCCACAGGTAAGCTCCAACATGCCAAGGGGAGAGAAATGCAAGTGTGATTATTTCCCTTTCTCTTTAGCCATCTGGACACCCCCTCCCACCTTTTCTTTCTTTTGGTACCAATTTTGGCCATAGAAGATGGATACATTTTTAAGGTTTTCCTGGATATCCTTGAGTCACCAACTACATAAGGGAAGCTTTCTGACTAAAGGCAAATTGCATTATTTCTGGATAGCTAGAGTCCTGTGATTCTAAAAACATTCCTAATCATGTACTATATTACTGAGTTTTTACTGAATGACAGCCATTATTTTAACTTCCACGACGACTCTACAGCTGTACAAGGTAGGTACAATTTTACCCCATTTTACAGATGAGGAAACTGAATTCAGAGAGTTGTCAAGTATCTTGCCCAAGGCCACCACTGTTAGCAAGAGCCAGAGCTGGGGCTGAAAGCCCAGGTCTGCCTCCAGAGCCCATATTCATCACCACTCTTCTGTCCTGTGAGAGAATGGCCAGTATGACACTTTTTTAAAAAAAAAATGAAGTTCAAGGACATGTAGTTAGGGTATTTTAGAAGACTGTTTGGCACTCTTAACTCTGATCCTCTGAGCTGTAGGGAACAGGAAACTGCAAGTGTGTCCTTATTAACACTTAAGAAGTTTCACAGCACAAAACCATTTCCCTAGGTGGATTCTGTACCTGGGTAAGCAAGTTTTTAAAAAGGTTGACAGCATCCTTAGATGGCTTCCCTGCTGAACTATTTTCTTGATTAATCAGAATAATAGGTGCAGTATGGCAATATAAGTCAGTCAAATGCCCCTGAAAAAGTGTGCATAGAGTCTCAGCTGTTATTCTTGTGTTGCAGGGGGGTAATCAGCAACTCAGGGGGACCCGTAAGAATCTATAGCCTACCAGGTCGAGAAAACTATTCCTCAGTAGTTGCCAATGGCATCCAGTCTCAGACGCTTTCCAGATGGTCTGCTTCTTTCACAGTGACAAGTAGGTACAATTAAAGTGTTCTTACTTTTGTGTAAATATTGTCTCCCCAACCCCCCAAAAAGTCTTCTGCTTTTCTCAGCTCAACCTCTTTGACTCTGATGGAAAAACTTGTGATCAAGACTGGAAGGGTCAACTGTGAGTTAGAGTCAGGGGATCCGAAGGGTTAAGGACACACTCAAGCCAAACTTGGGTAAATGGGAGGAAAATTATCTTGCTGTCAGAAGATGGCAATAGAAAATTGAATTGCCTGCAATCAGAATGCCCTGACATTTACCAAATAACCCTAACTCAAAAAAACGGGTGAATGAATGTGAACTCATTTTATGGTGATCTTTTAAAAATACGATACAATAGATGAGAATCCATTTTGGTTCTTTGAAACTAGCATGCAGCAATTACTCTTGCAATTGCCATCACTCTATTACATTTATCATCCTATAGAACCCTAAATTAGATTCATTATGCTTTGATGGTAAGGAAGGAAGAGGAAAAAATAGTCTTCTCTTTATTTTAACAGAAGGCAAAAGTGGTACCCAGGAAGCCACAGGACAAGCAGTGTCCACAGCACGTCCAGCAATAGGTATGAAATATGGAACCTATCTCCTAGTTGCCTGGCACAGCATTAGGAAGTTATAAATAAGTGTTATTGATAAAAGCTTTCCTTTTTTAAAATATTGAAACACAAAGCAAATACCTTTACTGGTATATTGTATAGGGAAACTTTCAATTTTATATTTCAAATTACTTATTCTTCTTTTATTTTCATTGATAAACTCTACTGCTAGACATTCTCTTGAAGTCCTACCATTTCTCCCTGATTTGATAAACTATGCCTAGAAACTGGTCTAAGTAAAAGTACCATGAACTTCTAGTTCCATTTGTCATATGAATAAAAGAAATGAGTGTGTGTCTATTTGAGAAATAGCCAGGGATCTCCCTTTCTAAGACTGGCAATTTTAAAGTCAAAGAAATGAAGAACATTAGAATCTAACTCTGAGTTTCCAATCCTACCTCAACTGTGGGTTTGGGATATCAAAGTCCTGGATTGGAGGCATATTAAATATGTAGGTCTACTACAGTCCTGACTTGTTTTTTTGTTGGGGCATTGCTTTCCTTGTCCAGAAAATCATGAGGAAATTATTTTTTTTAAAAAGTATTTTCAAGAATGACGCTCCTTATCATGAGCTTTTCCCTTGTGGGTCTCTTTCTATGGAACTGTCTTCCTTTTGCTAATGCCAGGTGCTTTTTTTTGTTTCAGGTAAACGACTAAAGAAAACACCGGAGAAGAAAACTGGCAATAAGGGTAAGAGTCCGGATATCCATTTGGGAATATAACATTTTCTCTCTCTCCCTCCCTTCTCTTGAAACTACTAATGGAAAGACTTGTTTGGGTGTTCACAGACTGTAAAGCAGACATTGCATTTCTGATCGATGGAAGTTTTAATATCGGGCAACGCCGATTTAATCTACAGAAGAATTTTGTTGGGAAAGTGGCTCTAATGTTAGGAATTGGAACAGAAGGACCACACGTGGGCCTTGTTCAAGCCAGGTACCAACCTTGTTAAAATGGGAGGAGACTTGAATGATGTCTTGAATGATGAAAAATGATCAGTCCTTTTAGTGGGTACATACATTTCAGTTCAATATAAACAAATTGAGGTGTGGACAGTCTGGATTCCCAAATTATGAAGTCAGAATTTAAGACTGCCTGAGCAGACTGGGTAGGTATAAGTGCTTCCTTTTTGGAATAAAAGGATTTAGAGAATTATATGCTATCTATTTGAGGACCAGAAGGTAGGCTAAAAGTCTTGTTGCTCATACAGATTACTTCTGCACA
Source organism: Delphinapterus leucas (assembly GCF_059928025.1). Taxonomy (NCBI): domain Eukaryota; kingdom Metazoa; phylum Chordata; class Mammalia; order Artiodactyla; family Monodontidae; genus Delphinapterus; species Delphinapterus leucas. The sequence continues at coordinate 114,411,848 of NC_143130.1, forward strand.
TCTGCTCTGCTCAATTCCTAATTTCTCTTCCCTGAAGGAGGAAGCAGTGATGTTTATTTCTCCTATTTGGTCATTATTCTTTTTAGCTCTTTCCATATTCCCTTGATTGGAAATCTGAAGCTTAACCTTTTATTTATTGTATAGTAGTGTTTATTCATGTCTTTTAGGATTATCATATGCTCATTAGAGAAAGCTTGAAAAACATATAAAACACAAAGAAAAAAAATTTCCCAAATATACCCCTCTGAGATAATCAATGTAAAATGTTGTATTTCCTTTCAGTATTTTAAGAAAATATTTGATGGTACATATGTGTGTATTTCTTTTTCAAAAGCTCAGATTATATCAAAAGCTCAGATTATATCAAAATACTGATGCTCACAATACTGAGCATTGTGAGCTCAGTATCACAAATATTCTTCAAAAAATGATGTTTTGTAATGTTCCTTAGCATGATTTATTTAACCATTCTATTGTTTTTTTCACAATTACACTGTGCATCCTTATGTCATCCTTGTGCCATCTCTGATAAATTCATTTGGCTAGATTCCCAGAAGTGAGATTGGGTCAAAGGGTTCTGACATTTTTTTTTGTGTGTGTGTGTGTCACGCGGGCCTCTCACTGTTGTGGCCTCTCCCGTTGCGGAGCACAGGCTCCGGACGCACAGGCTCAGCGGCCATGGCTCACGGACCTAGCCACTCCGCGGCATGTGGGATCCTCCCGGTCCAGGGCACGAACCCGTGTCCTCTGCATCGGCAGGCGGACTCTCAACCACTGCGCCACCAGGGAAGCCCGGGTTCTGACATTTTTAAGGCTTCTGAAATAAACAGTTAAATTGCTTTCTAGAAAGTTGATTCAGTTTAAACTACTATCAGCTGTGTGTAAGGGTGTCACAAGTAGGATTACAAATATTTATATTTCTATTGTTCTTATCTTGTTTTTTACAATTGGTTCTTAGAATTTTTTTTTGGTGTAAGAATCATTAACTTTGTTGATTTATACATAATTTAACCATTGTCCCATATCTTAAAAAAATGAGCTTCTTATTCCATTCATTTGTGATATCAATTTATAACTTTAGACAAATGTTTCTTTGATCCATATGTTAATTCTAACATCTTTTCTACAATGCTTTGATTATTGTAGCTTTATTGTATATTTTAACATCTCATAAGGCAAATTCCCCTCAATATTTTTCTTCTAATATTTTTTCTTTGCTGTTTTTACCTAACTCTTTTTCAAGAGGAAAGCTACACTACTTTGTAGATGCATACAAAGACTAGCTTCTTTATAAACTTCCTGATTTATGATTTTTCTATTTTAGGAAGAACATTAGAATAGATAAACTATGTCAAGAGTTTATATTTAAGTAGAATAAGAGAATGTCTCATTAAGGATGCAAAAATAAGACTAAATCTCATAAATAATAATTTGGATAGTTGAAAAGTGACCATAAAAATGAAAAGGTTATCGACTCATGAAAACTGATTTTGTGACCCAACCATTACACCAAGTATACAGAAATCATGCCACCAGGTATGCAGAAATACAATGAGTGCTATTTCCTTCAGAAATCTTGACTTAGTGGCAATTGATAATGCTAAGATCTTAAAATTTTGCACTGATGAAATTTTGACTTATCTAAAAGTTTTAAACACAAAAATTGTGCTTTAACTGTTTTCACTCAACATGGTCTCTAATGAACACAGAGTAAGTTATAAAAGCTGAAATTCTTTTACTATTAAATATGAAAAATCCCAAATCTATTAAAATATACATAATTGTAAGATTAGCAAATGTCAATATCATTTATCATAAGAAAAATTCAATATTATAATACTTTATAATTTGTTTCCTTGTAAGTTTTCTCATTTTAAAAATGTTGGCCTTGGTGTCACTGAAATTGCCTCTTCTGACCAGAGACCTGGGTTAATAGACCCAGACTATTCAGGGCTTCCAAGGTCCCCCACTGAAGCAGACCTAGACTCACCCCCAGCTATGTTCCAACTATCTGGTGCCCATCTCTGCAGATTTCCATTAAGCCCAGTGCCCTGAGCCACCCGGTTTCAGGTGCTTCATATAGTTTAGAAGCCAGACAAACCTGAATTTAAAATGTGGTTATGTTTTGTTGGGTAAATTACCTAGGTGTTCTGGGCCTCCATTTATGTAATAGGGATAATAATTCCTACCTTGTACAGTTATGATGAAATGAGATTATACATGTAGTATGTATTTAGCATATTACCCAGAATACAATAAACCCTCAAGGTAGCAGTTGTTTTTGTTACATATTTTGAAAGAACCCTAAAAATTCAAGTAAGGATGCAATATACCCTAGTTGGCTGTATGCTGTGGAATTAAGAAACTTAGGTATTGTCCAATTTAAAGACTTTTTTTAAGGTATATAATATTGCTTGTTTGTTTTACATTTCCAATTCTCCCTGGATAACATTTTTTCCCTTTTTTGCCTAGTGAACATCCCAAAATAGAATTTTACTTGAAAAACTTTACATCAGCCAAAGATGTTTTGTTTGCCATAAAGGAAGTAGGTTTCAGAGGGGGTAATACCAATACAGGTAAGTAGACTTCGGCATCTGGGATGTAACACAGAGAGGGTTATGAATGATCAGACTTGTAAGACAGTATTATGCTATTTTATATAAGCAGAAGTGAAACTCTTCTTCCTGGCACTGATCTTGGTTAGGTCTGCACTTGATATCTGAGATATTTAATTTATAATGGAAAATGTACCAAAGGGTTTATTGGTATTGCTCATTTTAAAAAATATAAGACGTTGTGACTTATAATCCTCAGGTAGGGCAGATGTCACTTTAGAGAAGTACCGGTTTAGAATATTTAAAAGAAGCAAAGATCAACAGACTCATCTAATGAATGCAGATGTGACAGAAAGAACTAAAATAGAATGCTGGACCTTCTGAGGGGAGACTTCTTGTTCTGAGCCTGTAGAGGTACTCGTCAGTCACTAAGGGGCTAGATAGAGAGCACAAGTACAGAGGTGGGAGTCAGGTTTATGTTTCTGACTGGTGATTGATGTAAGGAAAGGAAATGTAACGCTCTGGGAGGTAGGTGATGGAAGAAATGTGGGTTGTGAAGACAAAAAATAGGCATGATGGATAATTAAACTTTCCCATCTGATGCACGTGTTAAAGAACTGAGTTCTATATAAGTTAAATTCTTAAACTTGGAGGCATCAAGTTTGTACAGGGAAATAGAAGTGTCATTTTAAGCAGTGGTGCCATTCCAGTTTGCTTCTTTTTCAAACCTAGGAAAAGCCTTGAAGCACACCGCCCAGAAATTCTTCACAGCAGACACTGGAGCGAGAAAAGGGATTCCCAAAGTGGTGGTGGTATTCATTGATGGCTGGCCTTCTGATGACATTGAGGAAGCAGGCATTGTGGCCAGAGAGTTTGGTGTCAATGTATTTATAGTTTCTGTGGCTAAGCCTATCCCTGAGGAACTGGGAATGGTTCAGGATGTTGCATTTGTTGACAAGGTATGGAGTTGAGAGTGTCTTCTGTTATAGTAGTGATTCAGTTTGGGACCTCTAGGCGTAGTGCTGACTGGACCATATCTGGATTAACTTTGAAGATTCAAGATTTAAAGTTTTCATAATTTTAAAGAAACAACTTTTGATTCCTTTGGTTATTTTTTATGTGTCTCTCCCATTAGGCTGTCTGTCGGAGTAATGGCTTCTTCTCTTACTACATGCCCAATTGGTTTGGCACCACAAAATACGTAAAACCTCTGGTACAGAAGCTCTGCACTCATGAGCAAATGGTGTGCAGCAAGACCTGTTATAACTCAGTGAACATTGCCTTTCTAATTGATGGCTCCAGTAGTGTTGGAGAAAGTAATTTCCGCCTCATTCTTGAATTTGTTTCCAACATAGCTAAGATTTTTGAAATCTCAGACATTGGTGCCAAGATAGCTGCCGTACAGTTCACCTACGATCAGCGCACAGAATTCAGTTTCACTGACTATAGCACCAAAGAGAATGTCCTAGCCGTTATCAGAAGCATCCGCTATATGAGTGGTGGGACAGCTACTGGTGATGCCATTTCCTTTACTGTTAGAAATGTGTTTGGTCCCATGAGGGACAGCCCCAACAAGAACTTCCTGGTAATTGTCACAGATGGGCAGTCCTATGATGATGTTCGAGGGCCTGCTGCTGCTGCACATGATGCAGGTAAGGTCCTTGTCCTTTGTCTGGGAAGGGAACTGGGGAGAGGTTCAGTGAATTTTAGGAGTAAATATAAACTTAAGTGTTTGTTTGATTGAACAAACATCTACAGGATGGCAGTCATTGTTCTAAGAGTTTTACCCAGTATTAACTGATTTAATTGTCAAAGCAGCCCTACTAAATCTTATTCTACAGATAAGGAAACAAACTTTCCCAAATCACACACCTAGTAAGTGGTAAGGCCAGTATTAAAATCCAGGCAGGGATCTCCCTGGTAGGCCAGTGGTTAAGGCTCTGTACTTCCACTGCAGGGAGTGTGGGTTCGATCCCTGGTCGGGGAGCTAAGATCCCCCATGCTGTGTGATGTGGCCAAAAAAGTAAAAAAATAAATGTTTTGTAATCCTCTAAAAAAACCCAAAACAAAACCCAGGTAAGTGTGGCTGAATCCTTACCTAACCACTGCATTTTGGGGAGAATTGCCATGAGAGCTATGTCATATGTCAAGGAAATGTTACAGGTGTTCATGTTTGGCTCAAACTTGGAATATATAACCCCTCAATTACAGTTTATCATAACTTACTATGAATCTGCTATTTGATAATTTATCCTTTTTTTTAGTAGTTTTCAGTCTGCCATGAGTTTTCTAAGATCACCAATTAAGACTTTAACCCTATTCCACTTATATTTCCTTTTCAGTGTCTTTTATCCCCCTTGAGATAATGAAACACTTATAAAAGGGTATAAAAAGGTTCTTTCTCTTACACCAACCTTAATATTACCTTTGGTAAAGGCCACTAGTTCCTGAAGACATTAGCATGTGTGTTGCTGAGATCAACAGGCCAAGAAAAAGCTGAGGTTCCCTTTCCTGGGATAAAAACGGAGTGATTGGGAGTTCAATTATATATATATATACACATATATATATATGTATATATATAAATATATATATAAAATATATTTATTTATATATAAATAAATATATATATATATATATTTTTTTTGCGGTACGTGGGCCTCTCACTGCTGTGGCCTCTCCCATGGCGGAGCACAGGCTCCAGACGCACAGGCTCAGCGGCCATGGCCCACGGGCCCAGCCGCTCCGTGGCATGTGGGATGCTCCCGGACCGGGGCACGAACCCGTGTCCTCTGCATCGGCAGGTGGACTCCCAACCACTGCGCCACCAGGGAAGCCCCCAATAATATTTAAAAAAACAAAAATGCTAACTTGGGAGGGGGAGAATAAAGAGCCTTACATTTTTCTATACTCCTCTGTACTTCCTTTTCCCTATTTAATTCCTAATGACTTTTGCTTTTATACATTTATTAGCACCTCTGCTAGTGCACTTGTGTACTTTTATAGGTATTGATGGAATACTGTTTTTATTAAGTAGAATAGAGAATGGATACCTGCAATTTAAGCTATATATACAATGGCTTATTTTTATACATCTGTCTTAATGTATTCTTCAACTAACTTATGTTGAAGACCTTTTTGCTATCATACTCCTTAAAAGTGTAGCTTACTGAACTTGTGGTTAACAGGATTGGATTCAGGCTACATAAAGTGAACTAAATAAATTCAAATATATTCTCCCTATGTGATTAATTGAACTTCAGGAGGTTGGGCCGCACTATTTTCATGAAAGTTATCCTTTAGTGATAGCAAAGTGAAAGTTAGCAAAAGCCAGAAGATAGGATAGGTGTTCAGGGCTAGGGCACAGCTGTTTTGGTTTTTTAACTGTAATTATATACTAGGCCTGAGCTTGACAATCTGAGCTTGAATGTAGAATTAAAAGTGAAGAAAACTGAAGGGGAGAAATTTTTTTGACTTCTTTCGCCAGGGAGAGGGGAGGATTAGCTGGTGATGATAAATCAGTAATTGTTTCAATTACTGTTTTACATCATCGAAACCTGCTTTATTTATGTCTTAAGTATTCACAACTCTGTTATACCACTAGAAGGGTGATGAAGCTTTGGATAGAAGGGAGTAACTATTTCAGAAACTCTCAAAATTTTATGCGGGATTTCCTCCAGTACATAGATGGTAGTCTACACTTCATAGACATTTTTTGGCGGGTTTTGTTACTTTGGCTGCGCCGTGCAGCATGCAGGATCTTAGTTCCCCAACCAGAAATCAAACCCGTGCCCCCTACAGTGGAAGCATGGAGTCTTAACCACTGGACTGCCAGGCAAGTCCCTGGCTGTTTTCATCAGAAAACTTTTGCTTTGGGATTAAAGACTGTCAATTTTTTTTTTAAAAATAACTTTATTTTTGGCCACATTGGGTCTTCACTGCTGTTTGCGGGCTTTGTTTAGTTGCTGCGAGTGGGGTCTACTCTATGCTAGAGTGCGTGGGCTTCTCATTGCAGTGGCTTCTCTTGTTGCGGAGCATGGGCTCTAGGCACGTGGGCCTCAGCAGTTGTGGCTCGCGGGCTCTAGAGCACAGGCTGAGTAGTTGTGGCACACAGGCTTAGTTGCTCCGGGGCATGTGGGATCTTCCCGGATCAGGGCTTGAACCAGTGCTCCCTGCATTGGCAGGCAGATTCCTAACTACTGCGCCACCAGAGAAGTCCCTGTCAATTTCTTACTATTGGCCAGTTTGCTAATGCAACACATACTGAAATGGGAGAAACAATTATCACTCACAGAGGACTTGTCACCGTTCCCCAGACAAGGCAAGAGCCTTAGAAAACTTTCATCATTTATATATCCCATCTTCTGTGTCATTCTTTCTTGCTCTATTATACTGGCTATGACTCCAGTATAACAATTAATTGTGATGATAGCAGGTTGTCCTTCCTCATGCCAAACTCTGAGTAGTTTTCACCATTTCGCTAAGTATGTTTGCTGTAGGGTTTGTTCTTGTCTTTAGATACCAGGTTAAGAAAGCTTCCTTCTCTTTCTAGCTTACTGTGTACTATCATGAATGGATGTTAAACTTTATCAAATTATTTTTTTCTTTCAGCGATCATATGACTTATCTCTGTTAAGGTGGTAAACTGCACTGATGGCAAAACCTGTGGTTTTGACCCAACTGTTTAGCCATTCTCATCACGATTACTGCTAAAACCAGCCCAACAATTTGGTACAGGGGATTTAGTTCTTCAGGCATTACAAGGCAGTTTTGTCTGCAACTATGTACTAATGTGTGAAAAATATATACACGTAATTTTATACATAAGCTGGAACTTGGTTTTAATTGACTTAAAAATACTTCTATTGTAGGTATCACCATCTTCTCTGTTGGTGTGGCTTGGGCACCTCTGGATGACCTGAAAGATATGGCCTCTAAACCAAAGGAGTCGCATGTTTTCTTCACAAGAGAGTTCACAGGATTAGAACCAATTGTTTCTGATGTCATCAGAGGCATCTGTAGAGATTTCTTAGAATCCCAGCAATAATGGTGACATTTTGACAACTGAAAGAAAAAGTGCAAGGGGATGTATAAGTTGTTTTTAGTAATACTGAAATACTATATAGCATACTAAGATCAGACACAAAACTATTATACTAAAGATGGCAAAAATGTAAGCAAGTAAGCATTCATTTAAAGCTGCCTTCTAATTACAGTTCAGACTCCATTGTTCAAAACACTCTGCTGAGGCTTCATAATCACGAACCTTAGAAACTCAGGAAAGAGGAGATACCGTAGATTATAATTTTAAGAGTTCTATTTTAACATGCATATTAAATGTATAGATATGCAAATTCTATAGTTCAATAAAAGCAGCTGATATTTAGACCAAAAGCAACATTCCTTCTCTAATTCTGTATTACACATATAAGGAAAATGAGAAACAAACAGAAAACAGCTCAACTTAGTTCAAATATATATTGACCCAAGTAGATGTTGTCTTAAAGCCAGTCAACAATCTGGTTTTAAGATCTTACTTAACATACTAAATTTACTTAACATACTAAAAGTTATAATTACAGACGAAATGGAAGCTATTTAGGTATCAAGCCTCTTTTGTAGTGTACTTTCATAATAACAACAAATATCACACTGAACAAGACTGAAGAATTGCCTGGCATTTTTCTATTTATAGCTTTAATTTTATACGTGTATTGATGTATTTGGCTTATACTCTAAAAGTCAACCATGTATTGAAAAAAATATTAAGTTGGTAAATTTTTACTTACACTTATAAACACTTAGCTTTAAAGAAAAGCACACCTTTCAAAGAGGAGAACTGCAGGAAAGAATATTCTACTTTGACTATTTAAGCAATAAAACTGCTAGTGACTATTATTCTAAGGTCCCTTACTTATTATTCCAAGTGTCTCCCCCTAGGGCATGGTAAAAATTCTATTGACACATTAACCACTTCGTGTGGAAAGACCGAGTTTTTTTCTTAAAATCATGCAATAAGATTAAATATATTTATTTTCTGTTCCAATTACTTATTGAATGCCTACTGTTTTAGGCATTATGCACAGCCAGTACCAGGTTAAACAGTTGATTACTTGGTTCAACAAAGTTGTTTTGTAATTAATAGTGTTTTTACTTAAACATCCTTGTGAAGTTGGTTCCTAAGAAAAGTGATCAAAACTCCCTTTATGTAACTATCATTACCTCACCAAGAACTCTCCTCTCCGACGGAAGTGCTGTCATATCTTATCCTGCCCGTCTTCTCTAAGGACAGGATCTATCGTCTCATTCATCTGCACACTCTATTTCCCATCACACATACACTGATCCTATCTGAAATGGTTTACAACCAGTTGACCTGAAAAAGGTGTTAACTGGTTGGAAAATTTATACTCCAACAAATCTTTTAACAATTTTACAGCTTGTGTAAAAGCTTACGTATCAGAGAGCAGAACCGAAATTGCCTTTGACACTACATAAAAATTTGACCAAAGAGAACATGGGAAGTCATGACTCCCCTGACCGCCACTGCCCCCACCATTTACAAAGCTACAAATATGACCGATTCATGTAACGAGGAGAATTTTAACAACACAAACGGGTTTAACATGTTTTTTTCCCAATAAATAGACAACTTTCAGCTGAGAATACCACTCCTTAAAAAATTAAATGAAAACCCAGCCTCTAGTCATTAGCTCTTTAAAAAATTTTATAAAGAACAAAGTTTTGAGGTAACCAGGGAAGCTAATATTTTGACTTAAAGAGCAGCAAGAGAGTAGAAGTGAACACTTTATATTTAAGTTACTGTTAATTATTTTTTAAAACTAAACATAATCAAGATAGAGTTAACAGCTAAAAATAGAGTAAAAGGATTTTTTAAAAGATATAATTCAACTTTGCAAGCATGCCTAAATTTGTTATGCTAGCCTATTTATAAGCCTTAATGCATTAAATGAGATGTTGGTCTTCAGTGGATAACTTACTTTGAAATATGGAAAAAGTACATGAATAAATATGAAAAGAGCAGAATATGATTAAATATTGGGAAAGTCGACATATTAAAAAGTTTGTATATAAAAATACTCAAACTTTATGTATAAAGCACCATTTAATAGTCAAATGAATCTTCATAATTTCCCATTAAGTCACAAATGGAAGCACACAAATAAGATATTCTTTTTGCATCCTTTTAGTCTCTTCCAAATGTTTAATATTGTAGAGAAAATACAGCCAAAGTAGATAAAAATAAACATATATACTATTTTTATTCATTTCAGTTTTAATACATTTCAAAAAAGATGAATGTTTATGCATTGCAATGATGACAATCACATTTCAGTTCAACAGTAATGCATTGGCTTGGAACAGCTGCCAGAAACAATACTAGCTTTGGAAAGCTTGTTCCTAAATTATTTAAAAAAAAAAAAAAAGAGGGAAGAGAAAAATGCCTCTTTAATTTGTTCATTAAGTTGAATGTTCAATTCAGAAAACCAAAAAAACAATACTTTAAGAAAATTTCTGAAAACTTTTAGTGTTTCACCAGCAATGACTAAAATTGACATTTATGGTAGGTGACAGAATTTCTCAATGTACATACAATGTAATTTTCTTTTTTTTTGAAGTAGGCATTCAAATAGAATTTTGTCACGTTAAGTTTTCTAATGTTACCTTCTAATTGCATTTGCAATTCCCTTCAAAGAAAAAGGATTATTACCTTGTTGAAGGAAAAGTTTGAAGATATTAATACTTAACATTTATGAGGATAACTTTTAATTAATGAACAATGCAATGTTTATTCTCTGCTGAACTTTTCCGTGGGAAACAGGTTTGGCTAGATAGGAAAGACAACACTATTAATTGAAATTCAGATTTAATAAAGTAATAGGGTATCTTAAGGAAATGATTTAAAACTGCATATCTGCTGGTTTTGTTTTTTGGTTATTTTGAATTATCTAACTTACTTCAATAGAAGATTTTTAAATCCCCAAATTGGGTGAAATACTTAGAAAGGCATTCTTAACAGTATTAACTGTTCTAATCTTATTAGAGTATCAATAAACAGTATAAAGTTTAAAAGAACAGCATAAAAATGAAGGACTCACTGAGAAATCATCTCCATTTCCTACTTTAATGGAGAGTAAAGTATTGCACTTTATTATTCAACACAAAATAATGTAGCCAACAGTAACATACAGGTACACAATTTAATATTTATTATATGCATTTTATATACATTATTTTTCAACAGCTGTACGTTCGCTATGTGGTACAATCTTAAAAATTTGCTGATTCATAGTTTGTAAAACAAAAACCTTACAAAACTCATCAAAACTCGCAAACTGATCAGAAAAGTTTTTTGGAAGACTAGAAAAAATACTTTATTGTCTTAATCATGCATTACACAAACAAAATCTTTAGTTACACCATAAAATTAAGCACATCTGAAAAAATAAAACAGGGATAACTAGTCCAAACACAGCAGATTTCCGTATCCTGATTCAACTATTTTTGTATCCTATTTGTAATGCAAATAAAATTTTACTCCAAATATTTTAAAACAAGATAGTTTTCTCTGGAATCATGGTAAACCAAGATATGTAACTGGGGGGAGTCACCTTGGTTTGTAACTTAAACTATAAAATACTCCATTTTTAGTCTATTTTAGACTATTCAAAGAGTTCCAAAATAGATATACAGGTTCCTTTAGCACATTAATAAAAGGATATAAAGACCAACAAAAAGTGAAATAAATAATAGGCTATTAGCAAGATGGATAATCCTTGATAAATAAACTTGTAAATACAGTAAGATGTACAAAATATCACATAGTGATAGGATGCCAAGATTAGTTTTTTTTTTCTTTTTTAAGAGTTCATTTGGAGTACTAAACCCCACCGTTTCATTTTAATACACTTAATAGTCCTTGGTTTAAGAAGACAGTTATGTGATGTTGAAGGTGATTTAGCATCTTTATGGAAAGACTTAGCTGAGCTGTACTACGCAAAAGAAGGAAAGAGTGTGCTTACACGGCAGCGGGTCAGTGAGATCTCTGTGTTTCAGGGTTGTATAATGCAGAAAAACTTCAATACAATCTTGAGCACTGTTGTGACAGGCTAAATATATAAAAAGACTTATAAAAACTAGAATTTTATCCAAACATTTTGTGCAACTAATGCTAAAATATTTTAAGTTAAATTTTCTTTTTTATTTTTTTTAAAGCAAAATAAGTTTAAAAGGGTATCTGTGGCATTCAACTGATAAACAGAAGATCACTAAGAGATGAAAAAAAGCTACTCTTGGAGCTCACTTCCCCCCAACAAGAGCACCACATTCCTAACCCTAAGGCAGCACACAGAGTCCAAAATAAAAGTCTTTTTGTAAGATCAGACTCCACACTGGCTTAAAGATACCTAAAAGACAGACATACGCTCAGTTCATATCCAGTACAGGCCACAAATAATGGAGTCCTTTTTTTGTCCCACGAAATACAGTAATTACAATTAAATTAATGAGCCTGATGTTAAGATGTGATTTCCACCAATTTATGCCTGCCCCAAATATAGCCTTCATCAGGCAGATCACATGTAGTGTCATATCAGTAATATTTTTGATGGCAGTGATGCAGACCCTCTGTGTCCAAGCGAATCTGTTGTTATGATGAGTTTTTGTTGATTCACACAAATACTTTGGCAAGGGCATCAGCACCCGCACTAGCAATATATGCTTTTGATGGATGGAAAGCAACATCATAAATTGATTCATCTAATTTTTTCCTATGTGCTGTTATTTCTTGCACACATGTCTTGCTGTCCAAATTCCACAATCTAATAGAACAGTCATGGCCTGTAAAAGAATAAATGAAAAATGTTACTGAGTAACAGTTCTATTATAAAATTTGTGGGCAGTACAGGAAGTTCAGACTTACTTCCAGACATCAAGTAGATTCCATTAGGATCTACTGCTAGACTTGTAACAGCATCCAAATGGGCTACCATAGAATGGATCATTTTACCTAAATAAAACATAACAGAGAAGATTAAGTTTTTAAATAGTTACTAACTTGAGCGATCAGAAACCAAAATATAATACCGACATAAAATTTCACCACAGCAATATTTTTTATTGTGATAAAATACATTTAACACAAAATTTACCATTTTAAACATTTAAGAGGGTACAATTCAGTGGCTTTTAGAACATTCATAATAATGTGCAAATCACCATTATCTAGTTCAGAACATTTTCATCTCTGCAAAAGGAAACCCTGTACCCACTAAGCAGTCACTCCCCATTCCTCCCCAAGTCCCTGGTAACCACTAATCTGCTTTCTCTATGGACTGGCCTATTCTGAATGCTTCATACAAACGAAATCATACAATAACACATGGCATTTTGTGTCTGCCTTCTGTCACTTAGTATAATGTTTTCAAGGTACATCCACTATAATAATATTCTAAAGACAATTTTGATTCTAATGCAGAAGTTTCCCAGCAACTCCTAAAGACATCTGTGTGATATGAATCTGACAGTATATGATAGTGAAAAACATAATGACTATAGGGTTGCATCAAAAGCTTAAGATCGGGCTTCCCTGGTGGCGCAGTGATTGAGAGTCCACCTGCTGATGCAGGGGACACGGGTTCGTGCCCTGGTCTGGGAGGATCCCACATGCCGCGGAGCGGCTGGGCCCGTGAGCCATGGCCGCTGAGCCTGTGCGTCCGGAGCCTGTGCTCCGCAACGGGAGAGGCCACAGCAGTGAGAGGACCGCATACCACAAAAAAAAAAGCTTAAGATCATGTAAAGGGGAATTAAAATGAAAATAGAATCCTTCTCATTCAGAGATGTAAAAATTATTGTATATACAGGGTTAATGATAAATAAATCACCAGGGAATATATTCCTCTCTAAAGATTCTAGTAGCAACATTTATCTTCTGAAATGTCAATCATTTAATACATTAGAAACAAGAAAGGGGAGAAGGGTGGGAGTACATCATAGAAATTAGTCTGGATTTCCCCAGATAGTAGCAAAAGCACTATTCTGGAAAACATAATTTAGTGAATATCTTCATTAAGATTTGGCAAGCAAATGGATTCAACAGTGAATTGAAATTAAAAAACAAGTTGTGAATACAAAGTTGCGTTGCACAAATACAAGGGCATCAGCCTCTGCATTGGCAATACATGTTCTGATGGTTGGAAAGCAAAATCATAAATTGATTCATCCAAGAAAGGAATAAAACAGCAAGTACCACTAACTTAAAAAATTTTCTCCCCTTTCATTCAGCAATGAGTATTTATTACTCAAATGCCTGGGCTGCTCCTAATGAGAGATGGAGGTCTTTCTCCAGAATTCTATTTACAGTCATTTGCCATGCTCCTTGTCCCCTGATGACATTCCACACTGAGACTTGAAATAGATCTACTTTTGTTATGTGCCATGGGGCTATAGCCCTTAACCTGAATACAAAACCACAACATAATCAAATGTGCAAAAAGTTACTCTGAAAAACATAAGTCTGCCATTTTCTGGCAATACTAAACAATTATCAATTAAGGACAAAATAAGTCTCCTGTCATTTCAACCACATTTGTCTGTTTTTCATCAATACTAAGATTAACAGAGTAATTTTAACGATTTTTCTCTACTATCCTGAGAAACAGAAAAATCATTCAACATACTATTAGTCCAACATAATTCACCTATCAGTTCTAGAATCCATTCCTCTGAATGGTCCTATTAAAAAAAAAAACCCAGAGTATGAAATGGCTGGCCTCAAAACATTAGGGGGTTAACTACTACGCATCATCAGCTTCCCTTAAAATATCAGCTCTGTGATGGTGACTCTTAATTCATAGATCTCGTTCTGATTTCTCTCCTGAGAATGATCCTACATCTCCTATATTTAACATGTCTTAAACCAAAGAATTCTTTCAACCAAATAGCAGATCTACCCATTTCTTTAAGGGTGCTATAATTTTCCAAGTTTAACTTCAGCTTTCCTGCCTGTGCACTAAACTAACCCTCAATATGATATGTAAAGTCAGTTTAGAATCAACCTTCCTCTACAGAGTCACGAAGTCACTTCAGAATGTGAGTGACCTTCAGATTGGACCATTTACAGAGAGGTGCAATGCTGAACCAAGCTGGATGCTGGGTTTCTACTAGTGACCACAGAAGTCACAAAGCTTCTGACCCCTCCTAACAACTAGGACCCCTCCTTCAGCAGCATATACATGCAGCTTCTCACATTTAACCAAATTTACCTTTGCCCCATGGCTCTGCTACCACCCTTCTTCCCCCACCAAGATTAATTCTTTCTTCCTATAACTGAGGAAACAGAGGACACATGCAGTCACCAGTTCTCTCTTCCCCGGCACCTTAAGCTCTTTGACTTAAGATAATCTTATTATTTGGGATAATCTATGAAATGGAGAAGAAACAGACTAATAAAAAAAAAAATAGTGGACTCTGGAAGCAAACTGCATGGGGGTTTGAATCCCAAACCTGTAATTTTCTCTGTTTTGTAACACTGAACAAATAACTTCTTTTGATCCTTTATTTCAACTATAAAATGAAGATAATAGTGCTATATCTACCTTACGGAGCTATTAGAAGAGCAAACATGTTAGTATATGTAAATCAAATAGAACAGTGTTTCACTTACAGAAAGCAATATACCACTTGTCTGTAAGATTTAAGAGGACAAGATATTTTATTTTTGTTCACCAAGCATGGAGAAGTGTGCTGAGGATATGGCAGATACTCATAATAAACTTTGCTGAATGAATGAGTCCATAAGCAATTCAGACCCTCTTCCTCCAAGTCCTCCACATCCCTCACTTGTACTACACCTTCTCCCAGATTCACCCACTAGCCAAGTCTCTTGAGCACAGCACATATGCAATTCCTATTTGTCCCCCTACCAAAATTTTAAAAATCATGAGCCCTGAAGATCTCTCTGGAACAAACAGTACAAATTGAAAGTTTTAAATTCTCTAAAGTCAAGGGTCTACCATATAGTGTGACTTGAATACTCTTTCTAAACCAATATTGCAAACCCCTGCTCAAATATTCAAGTGGTTTTCATAGTGCATAGTGTAAACAAAGATCCATTATTCTTAGCCTGGCTCTGAAAAGTTCACCTCAATAGTTTCTGCTTTCCTTTTCCAAACTTATGTCTCTGGTTTTGCCTATAAGAAACTTCTGTTCCAGCCCAAGTTCCCACTGCTGTGCCTCTACTCAAAATATGCCCTTATATGGAATTTCCTATTTTCTTCACTTAAAAACAAACAAACAAACACCTTACCATTCTTTCAAGGAAACACTCAAACCGTCACTCTATGAAGACTCCTTTATCCTACTGCATTACGCATGAGTGTGTGCATGTATGAGCGTGTGCACACCCACACACACTATTTTCCCCAGACAATAAGCCCTCAGAAAGCAGAAACAACATCTTATACATGATAGTAGCCAGTGCAGTGTGAAATACTAAATATACTTTTATTGTTAAAATCAATACTTACTGAGTCCATTCATACTATCAATTTCTATGTTTCAGATAAAAAAAAATTCAAGGGCTTCCCTGGTGGCACAGTGGTTAAGAATCCGCCTGCCAATGCAGGGGACATGGGTTTGAGCCCTGGTCCGGGAAGATCCCATGTGCCACGGAGCAACTAAGCCCGTGCGCCACAACTACTGAGCCTGCGCTCTAGAGTCCACGAGCCACAACTGCTGAACCTGTGTGCCACAACTACTGAAGCCTGTGTGCCCTAGAGCCCGTGCTCTGCAACAACAGAAGCCACCGCGATGAGAAGCCCACACACCACAACAAAGAGTAGCCCCCGCTCGCCGCAACTAGAGAAAGCCCGCGCAGCAACAAAGACCCAACGCAGCAATAAATAAATAAATTTATTTTAAAAAAAATTTCAAGAAATTTACTATTAATTTGATAGAATAATACCCTATTATTAACAACTTAGCTAACCATCAACACCAGTTATCGGGATATCCTAGTTTATCACATTTAAATAAATTACCACTTTTCAAAGAAGACTTTAAAACAATACATCTCAACTCAATTTACAGTTTAATTTAACTCAAGTGTTGTATGTGTGTGTATCTGTGTGTATGAGAGACAGAAAACGAGAGAGAGATTTTCCATTGTTTAGAGCCTGTTGCTTCAATTATCTTCACATTACAAATAAGGTACTAGCTGGTTAACACCAAGAATTAATTGGTAGAATTTGTAAACAATTTAAAAGGCTATAGGCTCCTTATTTCTGATTTCTGCCACTAAAACAGCTCTAGAGACTCACTTTTTGCTTTTAATATAACTACTAAAATTCCTGAACCTCCCCTTACAAATATAAATCTTCAATAATTAATGAAAGGAATCTTTTTAGAAATACAGTAAAGGAAATTATCTCTTTGCTCTTGCAGCAGTGGAAGATGTTTAGGCTTCATAAAAATGTTTCAAGAATTGATTTGATAAGGTGTTAACTGAGAACATTCACATGAATATGAATCTTCTTTCCTGTGCAATATATAGACCTGTGAATATCCATTCTCTTCTCAACTTGTCCTACTGAGTTAAAAGGAATCTGTCCATGAAGTGTTATTTGAGCAAAGATATTTATGTAAGACTGTAAAGACTAAAAATTATGACCATGTCCTATACAACCTTCAAAGAGAAATCTGTAGTTCTAATTTGCTGTCTTGCTTGATAATTTGTTGTCCTGCAAAAATGTTGCAATTAACATTTAAGTTTCTTATTTGAAGTCCTTCAATATCCCTCTAATCATTTTAGCTCCTCAAAGAAGCCTCTCTTAGCTATCAGACTTTTCCTGAAAGAGAGCAAACAGTACTTTATGTAGTATTCTAGGTAATGACAGATGAGACAGAAGCCCTTAAACAAACAATTCTATGGCCAAATTAAAATTTGATTTGACTTCTATATAATTGGTATGTTTTCCTTACAACAAGAAATAGAGGAGGGCTTCCCTGGTGGCGCAGTGGTTGAGAGTCTGCCTGCCAATGCAGGGGACACGGGTTCGTGCCCCGGTCCGGGAAGATCCCACATGCCGTGGAGCGGCTGGGTCTGTGAGCCTGCGCGTCCGGAGCCTGTGCTCCGCAACGGGAGAGGCCACAACAGTGAGAGGCCCGCGTACCCCCAAAAAATAAATAAATAAATTGATTAATTAAAAAAAAAAAAAAGAAATAGAGGAAAGATGACAATAAACAATTGACACTGTATCATCATTTCATCCACTGAGAAATAATTTTAAGGACATATCTGAAATGCCAAATACTAGAAAGAGATCTTTTCTGCTATACTAATTCACAACAGAATATAAAGAAAAAAAATTCAAATGAAAGGGTTTATAACTGTCATGAAATGAAGAAATCATAAGAGGTAAGCAAGGTATTATATATACTTAAGGATAAAAATTAACATATTATAAGTGTGCTACATTAAGTAAAGCAAAAATTTGAGTTAAATCAGTTTAACTTGGCAATTTTGAAGCCAAGAAGTCAGTATCTTATATAGAAAATAAGATAACCTACTTACCCGTTTTATTGTCAAAAAATTTGATGTGTCTATCTTCATGAGCAGTTATTGTAACAGGAAGTGTGGGATGACTTACTACTCTGTTAATGTGATTACTGGATTGTAAACCTGAAAAGTAAAGAAGAATAATACACCAAAATTCAAACCATCAATGTAATGTGAAATCTAAAAAAAGTACAAACAAGACAATATAAAATAAAAACAGGTTCACAGACACAGAAAAGAAATAGGTGGTTACCAGAGGGGAGGGGAGGGAGTGGCAGGGGAAGAGGTGAAGGGGATTATGAGGTACAAACCTCCAGTTATAAAATAAATAAGCCATGGTGATGTAATATACAGCATAAGGAATATGGTCGATAATATTTCAATAAATTTGTACGAGGAAAGATGGTTATTAGATTTATTGTGGTGATCATTTCATAATGTATGCAAATGTCAAATAATATGTAGTACACCTGACTTAATACTGTCCGTCAACTATATTTCAATTAAATAAAAAAAACAAATACTTCAATCAGAAGTTAAATGATGGCCTTTTTAGTCTTACCAAAAAATAAGAATCACTAACAACTAAAGCTTTTATACATAAAACAAAAAGTCTAAGAAATAGGACTAGAGCTCTAGAGAGATACAATTCCTTACAATATGTGTAAGCTAGCATGCCCTATAATATGAATGGATAGTACTAGGCTCAAGTTTAGAAAAAAGTTAGAAGTATTTTATTATTTTATTCATTGTTTTTTTTGCGGTACGCGGGCCTCTCACTGTTGTGGCCTCTGCCGCTGCAGAGAACAGGCTCCGGACGCGCAGGCTCAGCGGCCATGGCTCATGGGCCCAGCCGCTCCGCGGCATGTGGGATCTTCCCGGACTGGGGCACGAACCAGTGTCCCCTGCATTGGCAGGCGGATTCTCAACCACTGCGCCACCAGGGAAGCCCCAAAGTTTGAAGTATTTTAATTTAGACTGTCAATATAGGTGGTTTAGAATTTTTAAAAGACCCACAAATCATTGCTTTTAATAAATAGCCCATAAAAGAACTGGAGGCAATTAATAAAGAAAAAATTCATAAGTGATAATTAGATGTTTGCAAGAACCACCCACATCCCACCCACACTGACAAAAAAACAGAGAACTGGAATTAATGTTCTTAGGAATGAGACCTTTTCTTTACTACCAAGTTCTTAATTTTTGATTAGATTAGTGATGAGGAAGAAAAGAGAGAGATCAAAACAAATGGGAAGGGACTTTCCTGGTGGTCCAGTGGTTAAGAATCCGCCTCCCAATGCAGGGGACATGGGTTCGATCCCTGGTCAGGGAACTAAGATCCCACATGCCGTGAGGCAACTAAGCCTGCGCGCTGCAAGGAAGAGCCTGTGCGCTGCAATGAAAGATCCCACGTGCCGCAACTAAGACCCGAGGCAGCCAAATAGATAAATTATTTTAAAAAAAAGGGAAAATATTGTCAACATTTATTAGACTAAGTAAATCAATCATTCTACATGTATACAAGAACTCTTAACTGAACTTAAACACATTGAAAAAAATAATCTATGTAAGAGGAAGAAGGGGAGTTGGGTTGAAAAGACACTTTGGGTATAATGTGGTTTGAGATTTGACCATGGAACCATTTAAATGTTTTCTATAATTATAAAATGACTTTTAAAAGAGCAGTCATGAAAAATCAAACAAATGAAACTTAACCATAAAATTAAATGAACTTAACCATATATCCAATCGGCAGTATAAGCACAAAGAAATGAACTACTTCAAGTGACTTTTAAAAGCACAGTAATTAGACTGTCCAACACTAGTAGACTATACCCTATTATCAGTAATGATACTGTTGGTGGTGGTGCTATTATTATTCTGAGATGACTGTATCTGTACTGTGAGATAAATCAAACAAGAAATTATGATGATTTTGCTGAGAACCAAGAGTTTCAACATTGTTAAAATGAGATAAAGATATGAAATCAATGAGATAAAGATATGAAATCAATGAGATAAATCTGAATTAGAATTGGAAGTATTTGTATAAATTTATCAGTCTTTTTCTTTATTAAAAATGTACTTCTAGCTCTGTCCACTGAAAAAGTCTAAACCAATGACCAACTCAAGAGACATGAAAGCCATGGGGACTGACTCAATAGCACAGCACCTATCTTGTAATCTCTAAATGCCATTTTCCACTAAAAGAAACCATGTGAGAAATGGCTGATTTCAGATCTAGGGTGCAAAGTGAACAAGATGAACCTAGAACACCTTGTCATCTCAGAAGGCAAGAAAACCATCAACAACTAACAGGGTCATGTCAAAAGGAGGACTCAGAAGCCAAGCTGAATAAGCTCCCACTGGCCAAAGACGAAATAATCGGAGTAGCAATAAAGATAATACCTGCAACAGACTGAAATACATAAAATACATTTATATCCAAGAAAGATTATAATGATAATAAAACCAAACAATACCCAAAAGACTCACTGGTCACCTTTGGAGGATGCTAGGGAAGTACCTCATCATTTTAAAGCAATCATTTATCTTACTTTTCCTTTATAACTACTAACTCCAGGTAACCAAATTACTGATGAGAGGTGTTCCTTTTTATAGAAGCATTCTAGCTAATAATGGAGAAGAAATGACAGAATTAGAAAATAATTTTTCAGCAGGTAATGAATTAATGGACCCAAGCAATGAATGGAAACATAAGAAAAAGATAAACCAGACAATATTTACTTCTGAAAAAAATTCACAGATTACTATGAAACAATCTTGCGAAAAACACTTATAAACTTTAAAATGAAGACAAATAAAAACATTGAACCTGAATTTGAATAAGCCTCTAGATCCACAAACAATTTCCAGGAAATAAAATGAATAGAGGAGCGCATTAAATGATACCACAAGGACGTAACTGGCAAAATCCAAACTATGGGAAACTATAGGACAAACTACCTAATTTCTTCAATTAAAAAATGCAAGGGAAATAAAAGAGATGGAGGGGGAACCTACAGATGAAAAGAGACCTGAGAGACTTACCAACCAATCACAATGCATGGGCCTTATTTGGATCCCTATTTGAATAAACTGTAAAATACATACCACATCCTATACTTACAACCTTGGCCATTTACACATAATTAATGGAGCTGGATGATGAGTTCATTTGGTTCATTATATTTTCTCTACTTTCACATGTATTTTCATTAAAAACTTAATTATTTCACTTGCTTTCTTTTACCTTTACATTGCTCTACTCACTTCTCTGTCCCCACATATTCACCCAAGCTTTTAAGCATAATTTGAGGAAACAGCAGAAATAATAAGTATACAGTGAAAGTAATTATTTTTCCATCCTAAATACAGTCAAAATATAAAAATTGAAAGGTTACCCTCTATTGTGAAATAATCCTTTTAAAGGTTCCAACCTTACCAGAAAACTTACCAGAATCTATCTGTGATGAAAGCATCACCAATGACTGTGATGTTTCTAAATCATAAATTACTGTACTACCAGTGTTGAAAGAGGTCACCATATGAGCTGGATCACAGCCTATAAAGTCAACCGATGTAGGTATTCCATGCTCTGAAAGGAGCACAAAGAGACACAGTGTAAACACAATAATTTAGAAATCTCTGGTTTTCTAGTAAGAAAAAGGAATTTGAATATTCTTGAAATAATGTTAATAATGAAAAAGAAAGCAATTATGTTAGGATGGTAAGATATAATGAGTAACTTTTCCTCAATTATTAGGAGTTTTTATAACATTGTAAGAAAAATATAGCTAGAAGGCTCTTAAAGTAAGAGTAGATATATACAAAAGTTATTGTTCTCCTATGCATTTTCTTCTGAGAGAGAAAAAAAACCCTAGGTTAGTTTACTGGCCCACTTGCAATTTTATTTCTTCCTGTAAAATGATAAAATAGCATTCTCACATCATTGTCTTGGGAGACTGTTCACCTGTCTGAGACTGGTAAGCCTTATCAAATAGCTAATACAAGTCAAATTTTTGGATCTGTGAAAATGAAGGTTTGGACTCTGGAATGCACTGATGCAGTACTATCCTAAAGTGTCCCAAGCAGCAATTTTGCTCTTTAACATATTAAATTCAACTGTCCAGATCAATGCACAACTACGTGAAATCTGGAGTAAGCAATTAATTACCTGGATGAAGCAAGAAACAAATTATCTAAATGAATTTTCACCTCAAAAGCTTATTTAGGCAATTCAAAATTAGTAGAATCACTAAGGTATCTAGAGACCCAACAAAATTAAGCATAAATGTTCATCTAAAATGTTTTAAAACAAAAAATTATTTTTCATAAAAATAAAAGGTATGATTTAAAAAAATTACTTGTGTAACTCAGTTTGCACTTCCCAGTTAAGGGTACTATTTCAATGATTATGGCTAGACTTCTCAACCAGTGTGCTCATATGTGGTTTATAGGTATGCTTGAGACTGTGATCCCTTCAATCTTTGTAAGCAGCCACTTGGATGGAGCTGGTGGAGGGCCTCCTGCTGTTCCTGTAAGTAGCCTCGTTTGTCTACTCTACTGTCACATACAAATAATTCTATTCTTCACATAGGACATGTCCTGAAAAAGGTCAAAAAAAGCACTGAGCTACAGGATATACTTGCAAAGCACCTTTCTTATTTATAAAAAAAATGACTAGGAATAAAAAGAATTATCACAGCTTTATAAATTTTTTTCAATTATCTCTTTAAGCAGTCAGGAAATAGTAAATCAACTACTTTGTCTTTTTTATCTTCCAAATTTTTAAAAAATTAGCTTTTTTCAAAGAGGCAAAATTTACTCACCCTTGTCTCCATTGTAAGTGCAAACACATGGCAATTTTTCTTGTGGATTCCATAATCTAACAGTGCCATCTGCTGAACATGACAGTAATTGATTTTTTATGCCACTATAAGCAAGACCCCAGACAGCATCTGTATGAGCAACTAAAGTGCCAGCTAGAACATTTGGCTCTGTAACAAAAGAAACAAACAAAAGTTAGCTGAAAGAAGTTTTAAAAAAATGCTTTTGTATATAAAGATAACTTACTACATAATTAAGTATAAAGACTACACATACGGTCATAATAAGATAAACCAAAGTACACATAGCCATCTCTATGTTGTGGAGTTATGGGTTATTTTAATTTCCCTTTCCAATAGTTTCCTATATTTTTGCAATTTTCTAAAAGGAACACACACTTAAAAAAACCAAAAACAGCATTATGGAGATGTAACTCCCATGCCATAGAAACCACCAATTTAAAGTGTCAGTTAAATGGTTTTTAGTATATTCAACAAGTTGTGCAATCATCACATCAACATTAGGACACCTTCATTGCTTGTTAGCTATTTCCCCCCAATCTTCCTCTCTGCCTTTCTGCAGCCCTAGGCAACCATTATTCTACTTTGCTTCTATAAATTTGCCTATTCTGGACATTTTACACAAATAGCTTTTTGTGACTTCTTTCACTTAGCGTAATGTTTTCAAGGTTCATCCACGTTGTAGCATGTATCAATGCTTCATTTCCTTTTATTGCCAAATAATATTCCAGTGTATGGATATACTACATTTTACTTATCCACATCTGATGGACAATGGGGGCTAATAACATTGAACATCATTTGTCCTACAATCCTGTTTCTCTACTAAATTCCCACTTTCCACAGATATTTCTCATCATCTCTGCAATACTCACAGTTCGTAACCTCCCTTACTCATGAATGATTCTCTCTCATACTTCACTGGGGAAATACAGCGTTGAAATAGAAACTTTTCCCCTACCTTTCTGTCACCCAACCTATAAATCTACTTGTATCTAAAACCATCTTCTCTGTGTTTCCAGATACAACTAAGGAATTATCCTCCTTCCCTCAAAAGGCTAATTCCACCAGGTATTCTGGATTCCATTCAACACACTAACTTGCTTTCATGTTTAGTTTTTCTACTACACAGATTATCCTCCTCCCTGGGATCATTACCACAGCAAACGAATATGCTCCAAAATCTCTCAACCTAATAAACAAACCTTACACCACCCTTCCACCAAATAATAGAAAACCATATTGAGTAAATGTGCTTTCTTACCTCCCATTTACTCTCTAAATCACTCCAATACCATCACCACACCAAAACAACCCTTGCTAAAATCACCAATGACAAAAGTCTATTCTATCAAATTTAATAACATTTCCCTTCCTTCCTTCCTCCTTTCCCTCCTTCCCTTCTCATCACAGTGACTTTTCATCCATAGAGTGTACCTTGAAAGGTCATCCAGAGGTCTCTTTACCTTTTGGTCTTAGCCCCAACATCCAACCTCTGTCTGGCCCAAACCTGGACATCTATTTGTTACTTATAAAAAAGAACCTTCCTATCCTTATATCATTAGACCTCTAAGCAACATTTGAAAGTGCATACCATTTCTTCTCAAAATGGTATGCTTGCATGATTCCACATTTTCCTGGACACCCTCCTACCTCACAGGCCATGCCTTCTTAGTTTTTTTGGTTGGCTCTCTTGCTCTAGCCACCCCACCTGCCATGTCAGAGCTCCTCAGGATTTTGCCTTCTCTTCCTACTCTATACAACACATTCTCCCTATGTAATGCCACCCATTCTCATCTTGGCACTGATGGTACCTACTTGATATTGCCATCTCTTAACATGCATAAAAACCCAAACTCAGCATCCTTTATCTTCTCACACCTGTTCTGTTCCCATTCAATATGCTACCATCGTACACTCAGTTGCTCATGTCAAAAATGCAGGTGTGGTAATGAAAAAGTTCTGAATTAGATAGTGGTAATGACTGCACAACCCTGTGAATATGGTAAAAACTACTGAACTGTGCACTTCAAAAGGGTGAATCTTATCATATGTGAATTATACTCCAATAAAGCTGTTAAAAAATAAACAAGAGTCACTCATCCATCACTATATCCACTCAACCCAATTTATCAACAGATTCTGTCTGTTCTACCCTATCTCCCCAGTATGTCTTAAACCTATTTCTCTCCAACTGCTCTACTACCCACTCTAATCTTGGCAACATCATCTCTCACCTAGTCTACCAGATCACTATGTTACAACTTTACAACTTCACATTGGTATTCCTTTCTCCACTCTTCCCACCCCCAATCTATTCTCCTTGCAACAGCCAGAGTTATCTTTTTAAACCCTACATTTCCAACTTGCTTCCTGGCTTAAAACTCTTTACTAAAAGTTAACTTTTGCTCTTCAGATTTTGGCTTGAATGTGATTATTTTAGACTATATCTAAAGAAGACTTTGGCTGTTACTCTCTCTCATAGTACTGTATCTTCATACCACTTACCACAATTTGTAACTATCCATCCCCTTGTTTGTGTTTAAAGTCTAATTTTTTCTATCAGACTAATTCTTATTTGATGTATGCTTGACATCTGGCAAATTTAGGCACCAAGTGTGTGTTAAATAAAAAGACCAAAGAGCTCTTAAATTCTTTTTTGAAAAAATATTAACTTATTTATTTGGCTGTGCTGGTTGCGGCACACAGGATCTTCGTTGCAGCGAGTGGGATCTTTAGTTGTGGCATGTGAACTCTTAGTTGTGGCATGTGGGATCTAGTTCCCTGACCAGGGATCAAACCCAGGCCCCCAGCACTGGGAGTGCAGAGTCTTCAACACTGGACCACCAGGGAAGTCCTTTAAATTCTTTTTAAATGAACCAACCATTAAGTAGACAACTATTTAACCATTCTCATACTAATAAACGTTCATTTTGTTTTAATTTTTTAAAATTACAAACAATGCCCTTGTAAATATATTTGAATACATGTGCAGGTATTTGTTAGCCAGATTCTAAAAGTGGCATTTGGGAATAAAAGTTTTTTTTTTTAATTAAGAATTTTTTGTCCCTCAAGTTGACAGATTTATATTCCCTTATGTCCCTAATTTGTTTCTGTCGTCTCCCACTAAATATTTTTTGAACTACATAAAGTACTTAAGTTTTAAAAATTATTCCCTATATTAAATTTTATTCTCCTTTCTGTAACTAGTACTGAAATTAATGTTTGAATTAATACAGTTTTTAATTTTTGAACACCATAGAGGAAGTACCAACTTGCAGGCTAAAATATTCATGGCATGATATTTTTTAATTTTTCTCTTTAATAAAAGCACATTACTAGTAAATGGAAGGACTAAATGAAGAGACTAATACATATTTAAATAATCTTATAATATTTGAGGTGATTATTTTTGTCAGCCCCATTCACTTTAAAAAAGACATCTTGAAGGCTTCCCTGGTGGCGCAGTGGTTGAGAGTCCGCCTGCCGATGCAGGGGATACGGGTTTGTGCCCCGGTCCGGGAAGATCCCACATGCCGCAGAGCGGCTGGGCCTGTGAGCCATGGCCGCTGAGCCTGCGAGTCTGGAGCCTGTGCTCCACAACGGGAGAGGCCACAACAGTGAGAGGCCCGCATACCACAAAAAAAAAAAAGACATCTTGAGACTTTTACTTACCATATGTATCGTATGGATCCACATTAGGACTAGGCATATTCCACCACTGGATAGTTGCATCAATACCACCACTAAAACACTGTTCTCCATTAGAACTAATAGCTAATGATAGAACAGGACCACTATTATAGGAAAAGAGGAAAGAAATTACTTATAAAGCCTAAGAAGAAACTCATATCTGCATCCCCCCAACCTCTCTCTAAATTTACGTGGTATCTAAAACTGTTTAGGTAAACATGTACATTTGAACAGTACTGATTATATTCTCACTAATACAATTATTAATCAAATGAAATATTGTTCAGTATGTCTTTCCTAACATAAAACAAACATTATGAGAAAATTATAAGGTTTTACAATTGATAAATAATAGTTAACAATAACTATGGTTGTTAATTAAGTCCTAATTCAATAAAACTTACATGTGGGCCCTAAATGTGTAGATAGGCTCTACATCTAAAGAGGCACTCCTAAAAGAAGGGGAAAAAAAGGGTGGGGGGGGGGAGAAGATAAATAATGGTAAATCATTGGTTGATATACAAGGGTCATTAGGAAAGATCAAATGAGTACATAAAAGATATGGGACCATAAAGAATAATAATTATTTACAATTAGCAAATCTGGAAGGAAAAAGAATAGGCTAACATTAAAATACTTGCTTTTTGGCAGGAACTGTTTTTTGCAAGTTCCATAGTTTCAGAGTATGGTCCTCAGAGGCAGTAACCAGCACAGGTTCTACAGGATGAAAAGTTAATGCCCGTACTCCATCAAAATGGCTACGTAGTGTATACTTGGGATTCCATGTCTTTCGAAAGGCATCTTTATTGGCAGGCAACTAAAAAGAAAGAGTGCAATATTTAGTGGTAAAAGTAGTTAACTGATAGGCATGTGGAATTTTTGTTTGTTTTGGAGTGTTTAAAATATATATTCAAAACTGCTTTGCTAAAATAAAATGTCCAGCGGAAATTTAGTATACCTTAAAAACTTTATAACAAATCTTTATCATTTAATAAGAACTAAGAAGAATAATTTCATTAGCTTTCAAATACTTAGATCAAATGAGTCCCTTAATCTGTTTTACCTAATCATCAGGGTAAACCCAAAGTCCTATTAAACATCAAATGAGAACAAAAACAAAACAAAACAACTACCATGCTGCAATACTTCACATGAAAACAATAAAAATTATATAAATTACTACTAAAAATCCAAGGGTACAACATTAACAATACAGCTGTCATTTAGAAAATCAGCATGTGATATTTTTCAAGGCAGCAAGTTAAAGTACTTTCCAAAAGTCTGAACTAAAGACACTTTATTGATATTGATAAGAGGTTAATCTTTTTACCTTCATTTCTCCATCTGTAAAGACAGGCTGTGAAACCACTTCTAAAGTAGTCAAAAGTTTATTGGAATTTAGTTGCTTATATACTTTAAAAGTATTAATGAGAATAATCCAGCCCACCAAGGCTGATGTCTCTAAAAAAGCATGCTAACGTAAGTATAAAATGTAGAAAAAAGGACTTTGTTATGAAAGGAAAAAAATTAATTTGCTGAAAAACTGCAAATTCACTAATACAAAATCTAAGCAAGTATATAGTTAACTCTCGATTGAGTGTTTATTGTCTATAAAAAATTTAACCCAAGACTAGTTTCACCTCTAACATTGTCCTTCCCACGTCCTCTCCATCCTCTCCCCATCCCTCAAATTAAGGACTAAATATTCAGGAAATGACAAACTAACTCTAACATTATCCTTTAAAAAAAAAGTTCAACAATAAAACGTGCTTTTTAAGAATTATCCTGAAGGCAAATAAGTGATTCGGGTTACCTATTTTTCTCTTAACAGCAAAATATGGCTTAATTTGAGTAGGTAATTGAGAGTTGACTACTCAGGTAGATATTTATCAACCAATATTTTAAGGTAATCAATCACCCCAAACTCCTAACTAATCCACCACAATGCCTAAGAAAAAATTTAAACACCACAAAGAAAGTAGTTATAAGAAAAAAACTACATGTCACTTCAAATAAACACAATGTCACACTTAAACTTATCTTTTCCATGCACCTTGACATTAATTCTGTTTTATAAGTGTTTCCAAAAAACAAGGAGCCTTCTATTAAATCATTAAAAAATTAAAAATAAAACTGCACTTACATCATAACTATAGTCTGCATCATTTGTTACCGTCAAGTCTGCAAGGTCTCCAAGGCCCAGTACACTTAACAAAACATCATCAGAACCCATAATAAATGACTTGCCTCCTCCAGATGGAAACGTTATTGGTTCAGCTATAAAGAACAAAACCGCTTCTTAAATGCTGAAAAATCATACAGTACAAGACAATATTGTGGGGGAAATGTAAGCACTTAACAGTTACAATATTCAGTAATATAATTAATTTTTTTCCCACTTCCCTCATTTCTTCCACTCAAAAAATCCTATTACTGTGTAGTAATAAACAAGTGTTTATTTTGCAACTGAACATAATTTCCCACAAATCAAATGTGCACTAGATATATTATTTCAGGGTGGGAGGTGGGGCACAAAAGCTTTGTCTATTTACATCACTTATCACTTTGGTACAACTATAATTATAGTATTTTTAAAACATAATAGGTTGTTGCTAAGTCCTTTTGCTTTCTATCATATTTGCTTGAAAGTGCTAGGTATTCTAGTCCCTGGTAAAAAGTAATATAAGTATTCACATGTAAATAGTTTCCAGTCTGCAATACAGTGTATCAGCTTACTGAAGTGAAGCCTTAAATTGCTCAGATTTCTTCAGTAACAGCAATGGTCTAGGAAAAGGGCAGTTCTACCATCACTGTCCGTTTTCTTTCCCCAAAAGGTTAATGTATGTGATCTTCAGAATGGCTTCCAGCTTTCAAACTTTGACTATATTTTTTTATTTTAACTTCCCTTTTATTTACCATCATACTTCTAAAATAAAATAACTAATCTATACTGACTATGGATAGCACTTTAAACTTCTGATACTTGGACCGATTCAAATCAAACACTGCCATAATTAGAATAACTACACTACTATAAAATTTGCTATTACAGTTATAGTATGAGCAATAATTCTCCGTATCATTTCAAACATGCTTTAAAAGCAAAATTTTAATCTTAAAATACAAGGGGAAAGTACATAAATCATTGTAATACAAAACAACTCAACATATCAATACATATTAAAATCCATGAGCAAATTTAAAAGGGAAACATAAAAATTCAAGCTATTTATCAATTTTGAAAAATTCCTATAAAAGATGATGATATAAATTTAATACACTACAGGAAACATAACAGATGCCATAAAACTTGTCAGTCATCAGTAATACTACTGAAAATATTCTGAGAAGATACAAGTCAACTTCTCCTATATATATACTATGGCAAAAGTAAAATTCATCCTTACTTAGAATATCTTATTATTTATTAAAGTAATCTGTAATATCAAAGTAAGCTATATAATTTGATTCAAATAGGGTCCTGAATGACATTTCTAAAATGAAGCTGTGTGTCAGCAACTGATATAGGGTAAATCAGAAAGAAAATACACATAGGGATAGTAGTATTTAATTAATTTTATAATGACTATACCTACTGAATCTAAATAATCTATAGCACTGATCCTTCCTATCACTATCTAGTATGCAGTTATTGGTAATACCAGAGCAGCTGAGAATTATAAAATCAATAGTTTAAAATTATGTTTAAGAACAATTATATAAAATTCATTAGGTATTACTTTCTCAAAGCATTTTTAGCCAGTACAAGGACATGTTTTTCTTTTAAGCTCAGAATTTGTTTCTAAGACAAGTTAGAACAAAATGCCACAATTCCCCCCACTCACAATTATACAAACACTCAATAACAGAACTTTTGATAAATGCCCAATAAAGTATTGGTAACTTTAACATGGTAACTAATTATTCTGCATTATTACATATTCTTTTTGCAGAGATATTTCTTATCAGTTACTGGCCAATTTAAGAGCATGTGAAGGGAAGTGTCTAAGCAATATTAGCTAGTTTTATTAGAGTTTTTAGATTAATTGTATTAAATAAAAAGTATACCAATTTCTAATTAATCACATAACTACAGTTCTCTATCTCTATACACATATATCCATTTATATATAGCAAGCTATCCTGCTCACTCAGCATTTACTACATATACATCTCGGTGAAAAAAATCTTTTAAGCTGTATTTCTCCTTTCCACAATCACCCATTACTGTGGCATATAGCAATCAAAATAAATACTCAATTTATCTGTCCTTGTTTCTTTGCAGAGGGAATTAATTTCTATTCTATAAATTCATTTTATTAATGTTAACATAATTACCTATAGCACATGATTACATAAGCATAAAAATGTTATTAGCAATTCAAAGAAAAATTATTAAAAGGAGTTTTTAATGATATAAATTATGATACCTTTTATTAGATAGCCTAAAAGATTTCATCAAGCAATTTAAGAAAACTATTATCATATTAGCATTTCCCTTTACGGAAATCTTAGGGTCCATAAAACGAGGTCTTACAACAAGGTCCTTTGTGTACTTTTTAAATTAATCCTCCTTTTTTATGGACACTAATGACCAAGGAAACCTGTAGCTCATATATCAAACTCTTCCTATCTCCTTCAATTTTATCAAATCTAAAGAACACAGCTCAGTAACTGATTCCATCCATGCCAGCGGCAACATGGTATACCTTAAGTCTTAACTAAAAATTGTCTGAAATGTTGTAATGTGTATAAGTTTCTCTCCTTGAAAACAGATATTTTTTTCTTTATACAATGAGGTATGACACGGCCTTCAATAGGAATGCATAAAGTTGGAGATGGCCACAGAAAATAAGAGATTATGAACTCTAATGTTCCCTTCTTAGCTCTAAGTCAAAGCTGAACTTGAATCTTTTTTAGTAACAAATTCTAATAATATTTACCCTTTAAAAACTGTAATAAGGTTATGCTTATCTTCCCACCCCCTAGACCTTCCACTATTAATAGTCAGATCACTGAGTTACATCTTTTTCTTTAAAAAGCACAATTAGACACAAACATACATACAAGTTCTAAATTGGTTTTTGTGTAGCATGAGTCTTGACTGTTTTTTTCTATAGGTCATTGGTTTGAAACATTTAAAAGGGTCCCTAATTCCTACTAATACGGCCTTGCCTTAAGCTGTAAAATCTGCAGTTTATGTACAGTGTTAACTACAAAAATTTTAGCAAGCTTTCCTATGCACTGTTTGGTAAACCATTACTAAATGCATAAAGTGAAGAATAATGGAGCTGGTATATGCATTTTAGAAAATACTTCCTAAAGTAAAACAGGAAAATAGCTTAACAGTGGGAAAGAGATCTAGGAAAAATCAATAGACTTTTACTTTTCCTGTTGCTTTTCATGCTTTAATATGTTTTGTTTTGGTTTTATTATTTTAGTGATTTTCTTTATCCTTCCTCAAATATCCCTAGATTATGATGAGTGGTAAATGCATGCAGAGATGATTGACTGTAAAGGAAAAATGAAAAATTATTTAACTTTAAGGAAAATATACTAGTAGAGAACCCTTAGAAGAGAATAAGATGTATTCAAAATTTTTTGACTGGGCTATCAAATTACCTTACAGAGCAAAAGCAGAAACATCAATGAAATTCAATCTATATGCCAAATTATTAGATAATGGACTATCCTTTATATATATGTATTATATATCACAATAAACCTTTGGTAA
The DNA here is from genome assembly GCF_059928025.1 of Delphinapterus leucas. Lineage (NCBI taxonomy): Eukaryota > Metazoa > Chordata > Mammalia > Artiodactyla > Monodontidae > Delphinapterus > Delphinapterus leucas. The sequence continues at coordinate 114,444,257 of NC_143130.1, forward strand.
GAATTCAGTCTCATTACTTAGAATTATAACTATCTAGACCTAGATTTATCAATTACTCAAGTACATCTACATATCTTCAGCTAAAATCAATTATGGAAAAAAATGCCTAAATAGTATTTTCATTTCCTGTACATTTCTAATTTAGGCAAATTTTAGAAAATTCATTACAAGTAGTATATACCTGGCACCAAGTTAAAGAATAATGCTGTTGCCTTATTCTAAAATGATTAAATCAGGCAACTGTTTTATATATATATACATACATATATAGAGAGAGAAATAATACATGTAAAGTTCCAAGCACAATCTCTGGCACTTAGTTGTCTCCTAATCAGTGACAGTTATTATTAGTTACTAAATGTAAGCAACATGACAAAATGACTAAATAGTTCTTTTCCATATGTACTATTTCAAGTCTACTATTTCTCTGCTACTAGATCTGTAAGCTAAAGTCACAGTTCAGAAAGGTACTTTGAAATGATATATGAAACAACTCCACCTGACGTCAAAAACAAACAAAAAAATTATAAAGACACAGAAGCCAAAAATTTCAAAATCCCTTAGGACAATTACACCAAGAGCTTGCCCAACACCTTCTCTGAAGATCATATAAACTGATCATTTTAAAACAGCAGCAAGTTTATAATATTAAGGAGATGTGATTTGGAATTAATGTCTTCTGCAATGTAAATAAACATGACAGCTAAATTTTGTACCTTCCTCTGCTCTTGCACCTTCATGATCAGTTCTAGTAGAGGCTGACCTAGACTGATTTATGAATCCTGAAGGGATGAGGGGCAGCTCATCATCTCCCAGATCAGCTATCATGTCATAGAGTTTTGTCCTGTTGACCCCTGTAAATTAATGTCAGCAGCAGAGGTTCATGTAACAGCTACCGCTTGACTTGCTAGCAGCCTTAAAAACCTACTTACTAACAAAATAGGCTATTTTTAAGAAGTTCCAGTTATAAAAATCTCTAATAATCAAAGATGTCTTCAATTTTCCATACCAACCCCCCCAATAATTTAAATATTTAAGATATTCACTATTTCTGTGGAGATACATATATACATAAAATTGAGTCTTCTGTCACACAACCAAAGTTCTAAGCTCACAGACACAGAAGGTACCATTAAAACAAAAAATTTTGGTGTTTAAGTTACCATTTAACAGTGTAAAGAATAAAACATGAGTTTTTCCAACTTAATCCATTATTTTAAAACATTAACAAAGAAATTAGTACAAATGATTTTTATGAGGGTGCAACAAACAATTAACTTTCCCTGTGTTTATGTGGATATTTTCCTGCCATATTCACACAAATATGTCATTAACAAATCAACTCCAATTTTCCTCAAAATGTTTTTTCACTTTTCCCAAATTTGAAAAACCTGATTTACCCATGAGCTCTCTTAGTTTCTCATCATAGTATAAAAAGTCAACATTGTCATAGGCCATAAGTTTAAGGAGAGAATTTCAGCTGTTGCATGGATAATTCAGGCCCAAATATGCAAAACTCAGTAGCATCTACAGTACTGTGGGATCTCTTTAAAACTGTGAAATTCAGAAATGACAGGAGAATCATTTCTCTTATGTATTTTGAAAGAAAATAGTTTTAAGAATGTCAGAAAAAATAATTTGAAAAGACAAAAGAAAATGCTTTATAGTCAATATAAAGTGAAAACAATTAAAATAGGCAAATCCAAGGCCACACTTTATGACCTTATTTACTAATGTCAACATTAATGGACTAATTAGACTACATAATTATTAAATTTCACTATGGCTATGAGAATATTAGTAATTCTATAGGAACTATCATTCATTTATGTATCCCTAACAGAATGCCAGATAGTGAGATTATAAGGCTTAATGGAAATAGGTGGAATCTTATACATTTATTAACTCTATTTCACAGTAAACCCTAGCTTCTTAGAAATGCTTGAGGAACTCTACTGTATGCAAAATGTCAAGTAGTCTGAATTTCCTAAAGTAATTATAATGGAGAAAACTCAGTTATTATCTGAGGATTTTCCCCGACAATGAAGGGACTGTAAACAAATTCTCTAATAAATGAAAAACTGCCAACTGGAAGTCTAACCATCGGTGAAATTCAACATGAAAGAAGATGAATGTTACCCTTTCTCACAAAATAGCTCTCCTTTATAACTTTCCCACTTATGAGTACCAACATCATTGACTTGATTTCTGTTCTTAAAATTCTGCAACCACATCTTTTTTCTTTCTTTCTTTCTTTTTTTTTAATTTATATTTTTGGCTGTGTTGGGTCTTCATTGCCGCTCGTGGGCTTTCTCTAGTTGTGGCGAGCAGGGGCTACTCTTCGTTGCAGTGTGCGAGCTTCTCATTGTGGTGGCTTCTCTTGATGCAGAGCATGGGCTCTAAGCAAGTGGGCTTCAGCAGTTGTGGCACGCGGGCTCCGTAATTGTGGCTCGCGGGCTCCATAATGCAGGGAAGCCCTGCACCCATACCTTAAGAATTCCTTTTCAACTTATGAGGAGAGGGGAGAGATCTGTTTTTAAATAGAATCCTCCTTTAAAGTATTCTTCAGGGACTTCCCTGGTGGCACAGTGGTTAAGAATCCGCCTGCCGACGCAGGGGACACAGGTTCGATCCCTGGTCCAGGAAGATCCCACATGCTGCAGAGCAACTAAGCCTGCACGTCACAACTACTGAAGCCTGCGCACCCTAGAGCCCGCAAGCCACAACTACTGAGCCCACGCGTCGCAACTACTAAAACCCGTGCACTCTAGAACCCGTGTGCCACAACTACTGAGCCTGTGTGCCTAGAGCCTGTGCTCTGCAGCAAGAGAAGCCACCGCAACGAGAAGCCCGTGCACTGCAACAAAGAGTAGCCCCTGCTCGCCGCAACTAGAGAAAGCCCACGCACAGCAACGAAGACCCAATGCAGTCAAAAGTAAATTTAAAAAATTAAATAAAACATATTATTAAAAAAATATTCTTCAGATTAATCTCTTTCTTGCTATTGACTTTATCCTAGTCAAAGCTTGCATTCTTATGAATTACTGCAGAAGGTTCCTAATTGGTTTTCCTCTCTCCCAGCTCCATTTGTCTTTAATCAAATTTGAATACTACAGCTAGATTAGTTTTCCAAAATTATCACATTTATCATATCATTCCTTACTCTGAAACCACAAACAGCACTTCAGCACTCTTTGAATCAAAGCTAACTAAAGTCTTGTACTTAACCCTATATGTCCTTCATATGCGCTGATCCTATTTTCCTAACCAATCTCATCTTTCAGTGCTCCACAATACAAATCTCCCTAATTTTCAAATCAGAGCAGTTTCCCTATAGTATCAATATTCACCAAGGTTCTTTCTACCATATTTTGTCATATCTGTCCTTACCTATCCCTTAGAAAGGGTGAGAATACTTCCTGCACATACTTCCATCTCCTCTGTGAGCCTTTGTTGATCTTTCTCTGCTCACTCTTATCATACTTATGTATACCATAAATTTGACTTTATTAGATATTACTTATAAATAATTTCATCATATGATAGCTAAATATAATAAAGACAAGAAAAAGTTTTATCATTACAGGTAAGTCATATCTTCCTGAACACATGGACTGGGAAATATGGAAGAAAAGGAAAGCAGGAGACAACATGAAAGTTAATTCATGTTCAAACTGAGGATCCCAAATTATATAATTATTACTTTTTTTGGCTTGCATACTATAGCCAAACATTAGTTTCTGTTTGGCACAGTGGCAAGTTTAGGAAAGATAGGAATGTCCCTGCTTTAATTCTAGTTTCTCAAAAACTGCTAAAAGATGAAAGCAGATTTCTTAACCAGATGTAACAGTCCTATCTAGCAGCTACTTTGTAGAACATCTTTCAACTAACTACATTTAATGCTCTTTCATTCTCTTTCTAAATCTATCCTGTATTCTAAATACAGTAATTGTAATGAAATGCAATTTCAAATAAAAAATTTGAAGTGTGATTAGCAATAATGAGAAAATTGTAATCATATTAGTGTAATAGAATGTTATACATAATATTATAAAAATATTCAAGGGCATAACTGAAGACTCATTAGGTATTAATTAAACAAAAGTTGATTCTCAATTATTACTCTAATCTATAGAAGAAATACTCTTTCTAATTGTAACACCAAGAAAAACTGTCCTTTTACCACTATGAATAATAAAACAACCCATCTATCTCTTAACCACGACCATCAAGTCTATACAAATGCACAGTCAAAAAAAAAAAAGCACAATCATCTAAACAGATTCTAGGAAAACGAAAAACAGTATGCCATGTGTAAGCCAAACTATGGACTGACAACTGCTGTTAGTGTTTTTAAATTCACTCACAAACATACACACTCATGACATGAAATCTATCTTTCCATGACTCTATTAAGTAAAACAGTAATTTTTTTTTTTTAACTGAATCTACTGTTTTCCCTTTCTCAATCTACTGTTCTCCCTTTGTTAATCAGCCTTATATTCTGAAGTGAAACCAAATGTTTAGCAGGCAATCTGGAAAAGATAAGTTTATTTTAGAATAAGGTTTAGTTATGTCATGTTTGCTTGATCTGTTGTATTTTCTATCATCTTAATTAAAAGAAAGCTTTGACGTGACAAATGTCATCTTAAAAAAAATGACATCATAATATTAAGGAAAAAATAGTTTAGCTGCAAAGTGATTCTGCAGTTTAAAAATGTGTCCTGACTGAAAGAGCATCAAAATACTTTCTCCCCCTTGTCAAAATACCTAAATTATTTTCTTGGGGGAGAAAAAAAAGAGAAAGAAACCTGAGTTGAAGAGTGGTCTGTTTTAGAAGTGTGAAATTGAAGCCAGAAATATAAAACAACTGCGTTTCTTAGCTGAAAATAATATCCCTTAACTATGAAACAACTGTTCGTCTTTGATTTGATGCAAGAGAATAGTGAACAGTTTTATGGACTCTCTCCAAAACAGAAGCAGGTTAATCATCACAGTCATTTTATAGTATGTGCCAAGGTGCTTTTATAGGCTTACTGAAAGTTATTGCTACAAAATATAATTTCACCTTAAATGTTCTAAAATGCCTAATATATAGATGATTGGACTTAAGTCACAATTTACAAAAATATTATATTCCCTCTTGATAGTCTGTCATCCTGAATCTGGAATAGCAAACGACAAATACTAATATGAAACTTTTTTTAAAAAAGGAAAACTAGAAAATGATCCAGGGATGCTCATTTATATGTGAATCTTTGAAACACAAATCTTTTGAAGAAAGGACACGAAATAATCTAATCTTCTTTATAAGCCTCAATTTTATAAGTATAAAACAGCATAGCGATAACAATAAGCAAGAATAAGACTATCTATTAAAGGAAAACATATTACAATCCACAATTTAAACCTTCTATGTTGAAAAACCAAAACAAATACCAAAGTCTTAAAAGATTTTTACTCTCCTCCTTCATATTCTAAATACAGGTTCTAAATTTCAGATGCTTTACCCTTACTTCAGTTGCTATACACAGTGTGATTTTTGTTATTGATTTACATGTTTTTACTGAGACATAAAATACTGCAAAAAAGGAGACCATAGAAAGCTAGAAAAATCCTATCAAACCAAGATTTTGACAAAAGATTAATTCAGAACCCCCCCTCACTCCCTTTCCCAATTACAGAAAGCTTAGAAATTATTTAAAGATAACAGAAAACAGAGTTTTAGATTAGATAATAGTATTATATCACTTAATTCCCTGATTTTCATCATTGTACTGTGGTCATATAGGAGAATGTGTTTGTGCTCAAGTAACATGCGCTAAGGTATCTAAGGAGCAACATGTCTACTACTTACTCAGTTTTCTGAACTGTTCAAAATAATAAAGGTACATATTTAAAGAGAGAAGGGATAAAGCAAATGTAGTAAAATGTTAACATTTAAAGAAACTGTGAAAGTGCATGGAATTCTTTACCCTATTCTTGCAACTTTTCCTTAAGTCTGAAGTTATGTCAAAATAAAAAGTTACAAGGAAAAGGAAGCTTAACCCTTCTGAAGCTTAAGATCAAAATAACTGTATCAAGTCTCTTTAGTTTCATGGTGTTGACTCTTAGAAATACTAATAGAAAAAGTAAGAAAAAGAAAAAGAAAAAGAAAATTAATACTGAATTGTATCTACAGTCCAAGGCAAGGATGTCACTTTTATTTTCTTTTGCCTTAGGTGGGAAAAAAGAAGGGTGAAATGGAGTGAACAAACTGGAAGATAGATAAACATTAGCTTCCTGCCTCTTGATTTTAGAAGTCTTTCCATTTTTAATAGTCAAATCATGGTTGAGTCTTTACAAAGTTAAACAGTTGGCATTCTCACCACTTTTTTTCCCATTTAAAAAAAAAAGGCATTTAGATTGGATTATATCTGATTTCATATGGTAAAGTTAGCAAATAATTTTCTTCCCTTTAACAAGCTGGAAAAAACTCTGTAGAAACTTAGTGCTATGATCCAACAGGTGTGATTCATTCACATTTTGGAATAAAGAAAAAAAAGAAAAGGCTAAAGTTTATGAATTATTCTAACTTATACAAAGCCACATCTGCAAAAATATCAGAAGAAAACCCAACAAAAATAGATAGTAAGAATGCTAAGGAAATTCATGAATTATCTTTTCATGTAAAATTGTATCTTAGCATTAACATGATGTTCTACCTGGATTAAGACCTAAGTTTATTATCCATCAATTAAAAAAAAAATTTATTTCCATGGCAGGGATTCAGAGCCAACATTTTCAAGGTGAACTCTATATTAAAGGGCAAAAAGTTTTTATTTAACTAATTCACAAAGGAAGTATAAAGAGAAACATAATTTATTATTTCCTAATTATTCACTCCTGAGACAGTGTTGGAAACCTCATCTTTATATCTACATACATGGGTAAACTTAAAAGCACTGGTGTTTATAAAAACAGTAAAAATGAGAAACAATCTGAAGGATTAACTAATGGAGGCTAGGTTAAATTCACAAAATGCAATACTATATAACCACTAAATTATATTTAGATGACTATGAAAATTACGAAAAAATGAGTTAAAAACAATATGATATTCTTGTTGGAAATTGTTAAAGGAGGTTTATGTATAAAGACATTTAGAAAAAGTTGGAAGAATATATGCCAAATATTAATATCTGAGTTGTAGGACTGAAGGTGATTTTTACTTCTTTGTGTCTCTACATACTACTTGTATTGTTTGAATCATAAGCATGTTCTATTTTTATGGCTATATATAGTTTTTTTTTTTTTTGAGAAAACAGATACAAAATCAAAATTAAAGGGGACTGGTTGAATAACACAGTACACATTTTGGTAATAAAATCGTTTTGAGACATGAGAACCTCAAGGCATGGCTGTGAGGTCTCCAGATCCTGATTTAATCACAGTAGTTCCCTTTCACCCATTTCACATATTAGGTTCTGCAATATTCTGCTTGACAACAGGGTAGCTTGGTATAAAGAAATTGGAAAACGTTATACAGTGGAATATTTATTGACATGAAATGGTATTATTGACATGAAATGGTATAACTGTTAGCTAAGTAGGCAAATAACAAAACTGCATATTATGATCCTACTAAAGAAAATTAATTAAATTAAAATTTTATGGGGATTTTAGACTTTAGTTTCAGTTCATCTGTTTCTAATAGTTAATTAAACAGGTATTTTTTTCAATAAAAAACATTTTTTAGAAAAATGTAAAACCTACAACTAAAAAACCTTAAGTTGACTTATATCTTCTTTCTAAACCTCAAAAAGGTACAGGCATATCTTGGATATACTGAGGGTTCAGTTCCAGACCACTGCAATAAAGCAAATATCACAATAAAGCGAGTCACATGAATTTTCTGGTTTCCTGGTGCATATAAAAGTTATGTGTACACTATACTGTACTGTATTAAGTGTGCACAGAATTATGTCTCTAAAAAATGTACATACTTTAATTTAAAATACTCTTGCTAAAAAAAATACAGGGTTGCCACAAATCTTCAATTTGTTACAAAGAAAAAAAATGTGTATAGATCTAAACACATTCTATCAGGGAAAAAATGGGGTATCTATATTTTAAATTAAAAGCAATACTACCTAGCATTTTCTAAAGAAATCTTCAGCAGGTAAGTCAGTTTATGAATAACATACAGAAAATAAGTAATCTAATATTCAAATAAACTATTTCTTTAAAAAAAAAGATCTAAACCCTAAAATTCTAATGTCATTGTGTCTATATTAAAATGGCCAATCATGCAAAAGTACTTTTATACTCAACATGCATTAATTATATAGGTAAGTGATGTTAGAGCTGAACACAGTTCCTGCCCAGCATTAAACATTTTTAAATATGGTAAGCAGTTCAACATAAAATATGAAACTTCTTAGAGAACAGTTTATCTTTTTATTCACATGCAATAACATAAATAAGCATAAGGTTATAAAAGTGCACAACACATAAAATCCCCCAAATTCCTTATTTACCTCCACAATAAATTAAACCATTCAAAAACTGCTTCACTGAAGAAAACTTACACCCTTTTCCACTGCAACTGCCATTTCATAAATTATTTGTCACCAAAGAAAGGAATATGAAAGAATGCCTATATGGTTTTTGCCATTGAAGTCTACTGTTTTCTCCTACACACAGTCAAAAAATTTAGACTGGCAAGATTCAATGGCCAGTTCAAAATAAAGTTCCCCAAAACTAAACTTCAGTTTCTCCATTTAATACTCATAGCTCTGAAGATGATTTTCATGCGACTGTTCTTAAGCTTGATTCACAAAATGGAAATGAATTACTTTGTTGAGATGTGCTGTAGCTAAATTATACTTTTACAATACATTCATTGGTCAGGATATTAACAGTGAAAAATACACTGAGGTACCCAAAGACACTCAGCGATTGACCAAACAAACCCTACTGCCACCACTACCCTCTCCTCTGGCCTTACTCCATCAGAGTAGCCAAGAAAATACTACCTAGGAGAGCTTTTTTTTTTTTTGCTACTGTTGTTGTCTGTGGTTGGATTAAGGCCAGAAAGCACAAACTATGGAAAGGGCTTTCCTATTCACTGTATTTTGGAATTCTGAAACTAAGAAATGTAACCTGGACATGAGCTGGTTATAGCAGTAATACCCTATGTATCAACATAGAAATTTATACTTTCTTCCTTTTGAACAGATTTCTATTATTTTTCATCACAAGGCCAATATTCCTTACAGTTTGGTAACTTTTTAAAGCTTAAAATACAGACAAAAACCCTGAAATTCTTCCTTCATCCTTATCCACATATTTAAAATGATTTCCCACTTGATCAATAACATAACCTAAATTACATTCAAATAAATTTCAATTATACAACAGACAAAGTTTAAAGTTAGTTGCCCCCTTTATAAAACAAAAAGAAGTAGACAAAAAAATCAGAAGTGAAGAATTTTTTTTTCTCAAAGATTGGTATACAAAAATTATAATAGAATCTGCACTTACTCTTTACCCCTTTCTTCCCCTTTCGTTCCTTCTTGTACTGTTCCTTCAGTTTACTTATTAGTCCCTGGTCTACATCCCAAACCTCAGTAGTTGGGGAGAGGTCATCTTTATCTACATGCAGCATATTATTAAAAGAAAAAAAATCAGCAGTTGGCAATGCAAGCTGTTGGCAGTAAACTGTTATAGCTTTATATAATCATAATAAAAATGTACTAATAGCATATATTCAAAGTACTTTAAAGGTGCAGTCTCAGTTTTGGTATTCACAACTCAAACTCTAAAAGCTCATCTAGTAAGTTTCTAAACATTTAATACCACTAACAAAAGTTAAATGGTGCTTCATTTCTATGAATCACAAATTTGAATGTTATTATTCTTTCAATAACTGATATTCTTACAATGGACTGACATTAGAAATCTAATGTTATACAAAAATAGATCACTGCATCTTTATAAAAATGTTAATAAAAAATTATTCAGCCAGCATCATAAAAGCAAATGAATGAATTACATGCGAACTACTCATAAAAGTGCAAGCTAGAAAGGTCAGTGCCATTTTATTGATGAAAATATTCATGCACCTTCTGTCACATTGATTCTGCATGCACAAAATAACTGTACTAATGGAGAGGCATTCTAGTCCAATATAATACATACATATATTCCAAACTACAATGTTTCGAATAATCCATACAAAGCATTCAGAGAATCCCACCTCTGCCCCCACCCCACCCAAACAGTTCAACATCTCATTACCTTCTTCCATTGGTCTACAACTAAGATTAGCAAAAAAAAAAACAAAAAAACAAAACTCAAATTCCACTGAAGAACTTTTTAAGAGTTGATACTTTTAGGGTAAGATAAAAGCAGTGAAAAGTATGGAGAAGTGAAAACATACATTGCTGTAAATCTGCTAAGGATGATACTTTAGCTATTTTAGCTGAATAAACAAATCCGTATTTGTTTTAAGTAAATACTTGTGCCTAGAATAAATTTACCCTATAGTAAACTAAAGGAAAAACAGCATTAAAAAGAAGCAGAATAAAAATATGTCTATTTGAATTATTTTAGGCATTAAAGGCTTTTCCATCCTTTAAGTTTTAAACTTACTGTTTAAGTTGAAAGCTGTTATTAGGAAGTTTAACATTTTGTTAAAGAACAACTAAGAGTTTATTTAACCCTGTTATTAAATAAAAATTATACCAAAACACATAGGCTAAGTCAATCAAGAAGACTGACATAAGAGGAAGATTTTAGAGAAAACATACTTTAAAAATTTTTGTTAACTCATTATATTCTGGCTTACAAGCCTTATAAACTCCCTAGGACTCACTGATTGCATCTATACAGTGGACATAAAAAAAGCCTTTTTTCCTTATAGATAGTTGTATGTAAGTAAACATAAAAAATTCTCATATTTAAATGGTACACAGGGAAATTCCCTGGCAGTCCATTGGTGAGGATTTGGCGCTTTCACTGCCGGGGCCCGGGTTCAATCCCTGGTTGAAGAACCACGATCCCGCAAGCCAAAGATACACAGAAATTCAATTTACTGTACCTTGAGCTTTTCCTACTATAATTGTCATCACTTTCTCCCTTATGGTACTATGATCTTAGGTAGTCAGTATGTAAAAAGCTAAATCCACAAATTTGCTAACTTGAATTACCTGAAACTAGGTTGTTCAAGCCTGAAATTTACACGATTATTTGTCAAATCTGCAAACTGTAATACTGTTTGTAATACAGCTGTAATAATGATTTAAATAGAAAATCCACTTTTCATGTACTCTAATCATGAAAACAATGCTATATCAGGAATCCGTTCTGTCACTTTATCAAATACTCTAAGAAAAAATGTGATCTAAAGAATCGCTTGTACTCAATAAAGCTTACAATTCTTATTTTTAAAAGTGACAAATGGACACATTTTGAGCAAACTTTGTTAAACCTCATAGAAACAACAACAAAAAATTTAAGTGGTATATACTTTACACTGGAAGTTAGATAAAACAGTAAAGTTTAATATGTTTTTTAAAAGACCTTTGTAGAAAAATAAATCTGCGAATAGCTCTAACTGGAGTAGCAAAGGGTAGTGAAGTGAAAAAGCAAAGGGAATAAAAAAGGATAAGCTTAAGAAAAATACAAATACTACTTGCAAGGTAAACTCAAATCTAGAAAACAAAGGTAAACTTAAGTCAGTGCAAAGAAAAGGTTGGTGAATGCATATGTGCACAAACATCCTGAAACTTGCCTGGTAGGTAACAGCTGATTTGATATTACTTATAAGAAATAGTTAAGAGCAAAATGGAAGAAGCAGCATAATCTTCTACATATTAATTCTGTTTTTAAAAAATCTAGGGGGAAAAAAAATACCAAGAAATGAGGTTGAATCAGTTGCGGGAACTTTCTTGTTTAAAAGAAAACACAAATATGCACCAAAAAAAATGACCCCTGACAACTCAAAACCACAAAGGCCTAAAATTTTGTTATGGTGATTCTAACTACCAAAGCAAAGGAATTATACAAATCTACTTAATATAGCATAAATTGGTAACTAACTTTATGCAAATATTCAGTACTTTATTCATTATATTTAAATACAAACATTTGGTATTTTGTAGTCCTATATATTCTACAGACCACAGTTTCAAAGTGTAGGAGACAATAACTAAACAACCTTAAAATGCCTAGTCTCCATGAGAGAAATACCGAAATTAGAAATGCTCACAATATTTCTGATTATGCCAAGAAGTAAAAACTACTAAAATTAAACCCAGACTACCTAATGTAGATGACAGAAGAAGAAAAAGATTTAAAAGCTTTCTAAAAGCAGTGGTTTCATAGGATAAAAGGATTCAAAATTAGGTACCCGAGTAGACTGCTAGTATACAAAATAAAAAATAACATAGATTATCCAATGTGGGTGAATACTGGGATGTTTCATTATGACAGACTATTTACTTTAAAAAACAACAACAACAACTGTGTCCTTTACCCAGTAATTTATCTGAAAAGCATCACCTTCCCATTTGTAAGTAAATTCAAATTTTAAGTAAATGAATTAAATAAATATAAAGGGGTATTTGTATATCCAGCCTCTTTGTTTTGAAAAAAACTGAGTATGACACCTGTTGAGTAAAAATGATAAATTCAAAATCACTGCATAGATCCTTTGATAATTTTCATTTCTTAAGGAAAGAAACTACTTGAACCATTTTGTTCTTAACAGAGTCCTTTCCTTCTCAAGAACTTAAAATGCTTTAAAGGTGTTTTAGACTTGTCCAGAAGGAAGAGACTTTGTCGGTTACTTCCAATTACACAAGAAGATTCAGGTCACTCTCAAATATTAACAGTAAAGGTAAATAAAGTATCGACACTTGTCATTCACACTAATTAGGTCCTCTCTTGAAACTCTGCTCTACAGCCAGAAGTCTCTGGACAGAAGGACAATCAACTGCACATAGTATAGTACTTTGATTATAGAAATAATGCCATTTTATACAAATTACATTCCTGAAATTTTTATGTATTCTTCTGATGGACAGTTAAACTTCCAGCAATTTTAGGTAAAGAAAATAGGAATGGATATGTGCCAAGATTTAGCTATACAGATGTTTGAAAACTGCTTTTGATCGTTTTTTTCTTTAATAAAAATAATCTAAATGTACAACAGTACAGCAGAGTTAAAGAAATAGTGGAACATACTCCATCAAGAATACTATGCAGTTATTGAAAATGATGTTGCAGAAGAATAATATATTAAGTGGAAACTGTGGTTTATATATCAGCACGCAGCAAAATCCTTGTTAAATAAAGATATAAATATTAACCATGATTCTCTCTATATAGCAGTGTTACAGGTGATTTTTAATTTTCTTCTTCACATGTATCTGTGGGTTCTAAACCTCCTAAAAAACACAGGAATTATAAAATAATTATGTATTTATACAATTTAAATATATTTATATAATTATTTTAAAATCCAGAAAAAAATAAACAGTATTTTAGAAACTTTCAGAAAAAAATAAGGTATTTCCAACTTTGAATGGGTTGCACAGAGAAGTTAGAAGAAAACATACTTTTACTTTTCTGGAGCAAGGTTAATTCTTGCTCTTGAGCAAAGCTAATTCTTAAGAAGGGAAAATTTCTATAACATAGCTATTTTCAAATAGTAAGTACAAAAATGTATATTCGAAGTCTAGAAAGTAATTGTGGAATTTTTTAATACTTTCAATTAGTATGTCTCCTCTTTCCCCTTAGAAGACAGAAGTAAAGATCTGAAAACAATGCTTGAGAATCATAAACAATGAGAAAGCTGATAACAAAATTCAGATCTTTTAAATACTCAATTTGTATCAGGATAGTCAATAAACATTATCTCTTAGGTCTTGTCTCTCCTGCTGTTAGCAATATTCAGCTTCAATATATAAGTGAGGCATTTTTAAAAACTCCAAGTGTGTTTCCTTATTACCAAAGTAGTTTATAAAAATCTAGTGATAATTCCCCTTGCTAGTAACTAAGCAACTTTGGTATTCATGTGAAATATGCATTAAGGTACTTAGTAACCTTCTCCAATAAAGCTCTGTAAACACAATTTGAGTTCTCCCTACCAGGTAACGTGTTGATATTAAATGATGATTAAATGAACATTTTTAATAGGAATAACATACTGGACCTCAACTATTATCTTAAAATACTTTGTACACTTTTATTTTACTTTCTAATGGGTTTTTAAACCCTGTATAAATAGAACTGTTTTATCCCTTTTAGTTATGGCTGGATTATTATTAGCAGTATCACTTCCAAAGGCTAGGCTCTAATGCATTTGTACACTGAATATTACATGTAATGAAGTTTAATACTTCAATAAATCTTGCTCAATATAGAGCTATAATTCAAGATTAGTACCTTTATTACTTCCTAGCAATAAATCAGATAATACCATACAGGAATACTGAAAAGAGTTATCTTCTTGAAACCCAGGTTCATTACCAAATTAAATCATAGGAATGTTTAAAACTACATACATGCTTTAAAAAAAAATCTGCTAAGAAGAAAGGAATTGGATCTTTAAACTGACTAAATATTTCAACTTTAAATCAAGACAAATTTCAAAAAATCAAAATCCACCAAAAGCCATATATTAAAGTTTAGTCACCAAATCTAAATAAATTGGTGCAAAATACTCTGAAATTATTCAATACCACTCTTCTCCTTGCTCTCAGTTTAACTGCCACCATACATTCAGATATACACATTCCACATATTATATTTAATAAAATACAACTTTAAGGGCTAGATGATTTCCCACCCCCATTTCTTTATCACCTTACCCCATTCTGTGCCATCCCCTGAACTCCGTGCCTCTCCAGCTCCTTCACCATCCTCAGCAGACACTAAAAAATCAAATTCTTTCAGTGCTTCCTCAGTATCAGGATCATCGGTTAGGTCAGCAGCTAAACCTTCATTACCTATCTGTAAATGGAACATAAGCCAAGAATTACCTTTATGCTAAATTGTGAAGGAGTCCTTTATGTTTTCACACAATTATCTTTACATTTGCACTCCCATTTTTAGATTAGATACAAAATTTTAGATTTTCCACATAGTTCACCAATCCCAAATTATACCCTAGATAAATGGTTGTCAACAGTGCTGTGTGAACACTGTTATAAAATGTGATGCAAGCAATGTGGTAATAAGAATGGTTAAAATCTTAATCTTCAGGTATGATGATTCTTACAAAGAACTTCTCTAATTACAATAGATTCACAGGTACCAAAAGACCCATGCACTAACTTACATTCTAACATGTTGTGTTGAATTGACCTCATTCACTGAGAACTGCACAGGCAGTCCGTAACATATAAGGATATGGCATAGTTAATAAGGACATTAATGCAAGTCAACAGCTGTGGTATTTATAGTAGTGCTTCCCAGAACAAAAAAATAGGGAAGGATCAAAATCTCTATTCACCTATGCTCCACATATGAGTGTGTTACACATATGAAATTTGGCAGAAAGGTTGAAAACTGCTTTTATAGACTGGAAGCTTCTGAGAAACACTGGCATTTTTCCCATATTACTGTAAAATCCCAAAGAACCACAACAGAACCCATCCACTTTTTTTAAAAAAAACATACTTGAAATACTGTACACTATTATGACAATTCACACATAGATCATTTAATCTACTTTTGCTCTTATAGCTAACCCGCATCAACACTAAAATACATAAACCTGTTTCTTAGGTTATGAGCAAAAGCAAATTTTTATTAATCCTTAACAAACAATGAGTGTTGACACGTACATTTACAATTCTTAGTTTACTCCCTCACCCAGGGTGGGAGTACCACCCCACTTCAGTTACAATTTACCACTTGTTTACTGTACAGGAAGAGAGAGACTTCAGCAGTGATTCTTAATTGTGACAGGAGTGGAAAGGATGTAACTTTTTAAAAAAAGTTTCAAATCACTGGACTAGTCCTATAAAAACAGACCCTTTCTTGCCATTTATAATACAGCAAATAATTTGTACTATGTGTAGGTAATTCAATAAGAACTGACTATATAAAACTTCCAAGTGACATAATAAATGATCAATCACTCCCAATGTAACAAAAGACATCTTGAAATTTTCTATTCCAAATACATGACTACATATATTTTAGCTAATAAGAATAGAAAATTGAATTCTTACTTTGTGTTTATTTATCCGATGTTTGTCTTTTCCTTCTGGGATGCCTTCAATCATGTCATTTTCCTCTTCTTCGTCGCTGTCATCAGCATTTTCTAAGAAATTGAATGTCTCAAGAACATCACCAGAAGGCCTGTAAGAGAGGAAAAATGATGAACCAAAATATTCCAATGATTAATTCTAATATTTCTTGCTGTCTCCTATTTTAAAATAGTACTTGAAGGTAGTAGAGAGATTAAAATGAAAACTTACTTATAATGTATTATCTAAATATTCTACACAAAAATGTTTGAAAGATCATTTATGTTCTACAGTTAAAGTATCTATCAATAAAAGCAGTTGTTAAGTTTCTACAATGAAAATACTTTAAGTAATTGCTGCATCAAAATAAAAAACCCTATAGTATTAGGCACTCAAATGTGCTATTATTTCTCAAAATAAAGCCATCATGAGCAAGCAACTTAAACTCAGCATTTCTTATAGCTCTACAACCTCTTACAGCTTGGTGCAAATGTTTACGACTAAAACTGAACTTTATCGGGATGCTCAGATTTAAAGTTATGGTAAATCAGATATAGAACATTCCAATCCATTTTACAGATTTCCTTACCTAGAAAACAGGATTATTAATATACTAAAGAAATACTTTCAGGACTTAACCTGGTGGTCCAGCAGTTAAGACTCGGTGGTCCCAATGCAGGGGGCCCGGGTTTGATCCCTGGCCAGGAAACTATTAGATCCCGCATGCCACAACTAACAGCTTGCGTGCCACAAGTAAAAGATTCCACATGCCACAACTAAGACCCGGCGCAGCCAAATAAATAAATACTTAAGGGGGAAAAAGAAAAACTACTTAAAAAAAAAAACTTTGAAGTGTTTCAGAACCACTCATATAATAGGTAACAGTGATAATCTATTTTTATCTACTTACGAAGTCATTTTAAAACTATAATCTGAATTCCTCCTCTATGTACAAAAAAGGTTTTCAAAGAGTTGTTTAAATGTCTAAAAACAGAGGCTGCAACAGAACGGTGAAAGCTTCAGCTGAACACAGACTCTCACAATGAAAGTCTCAACTCTTCCACTGACTTAGCTGCCTGAATTTGGTCAAGTCACTTAAACCTTTTGGCCTCAACTTCTTTACCTGTAAACTGGGGGGGTTAAACTAGATGACCTCAAATATCCTTACTAATACGAACAGTACATGGTAACAAAAAGAATAATAGTCTAAAAGTTAGGGTTTTTTCCCTCCCTGGTTGGTTCTTAGTCCAAATTAAGGATATAATACAATTCAGACTATTTTTTTAAACATCTTTATTGGAGTATAATTGCTTTACAATGGTGTGTTAGTTTCTGCTTTATAACAAAGTGAATCAGCTATACATAGACATATATCCCCATATCTCCTCCCTCTTGCATCTCCCTCCCACCCTCCCTATCCCACCCCTCTAGGTGGTCACAAAGCACCGAGCTGATCTCCCTGTGCTATGCAGCTGCTTCCCACTAGCTATCTATTTTACATTTGGTAGTGTATATATATATGTCCATGCCACTCTCACTTCATCCCAGACATAGGGTTTTAATAGGTCTATTATACTCTGCCAATCCAGCACATGGTTCAAGGACCTGTATCAACACTGAATGTAGAAAGAGATGTGTTTTTCAAGTGCAAATTAGTAAGAACAAACAAAAAACTACGACAATAACAAAACACATACTTTTCAGTTCAACATTAGTAATATGTCTCGATATCTGGGGATTAAATGAAAGGCAAAGAAAATATTTGACAAAATTGGCACTTCAATGACAGAAAAATAAAAAATTTAAGACATGAGAGTTTTGTTTTGAACTCTGATAAAGTATTATTGTTCCTTGGCTAGAAGTGAGAACTCTATCCAAGAAGTGAGAACTCACGTTTCAGGTTTTAAAAACTGTATTTGATCACAACAATACACGTACAAGGCTTAAAAGTCAAACAGCACAATCAATAAAAGAAAGAACAGATGAATCAGACTTCCCAAAATTAAAAACTTTTGCTCTTTGAAAGATACTATAGAGAATTTAAAGAAAAGTCTACAGATTGGGACAAAATATTTGCAAGTCACACATTTAATGAACGACTATATAAAGAACACTTCAATCTCAACAATAACAAATAAAACGATGAAAAAATGGGGAAATTATTCAAACAGATCCTGTATCAAAAGATATGTGGATGGCATACACGGATGCTCAACATTAGTCTTTAGCAAAATGGAAATTAAAGCAACCATGGACTGTGAAGGGTCTGAGACTTTGCCCTACTTGCAAGCTACCATGCTGTTTCTCTTGAGATGTTTTCTTTTTAGCATTCACGATGATGGCCTTTGTATGGATTTTTTAAAATTAACTTTATAGTGTAACTGGGAGAAATCCTTTCAATGTGGAAACAAACATCCTTGGAAACACATTCTATAAATATATTCCAGAATTTTTTTAAATTACTCTTTAAAAAATTTTTTCAACACCAGTTTACCTGTTCTCTCTTTTTGAAACTCCTATTCAGATGTTGTCCCTCTTAGACTGATCTTTAGATTTTCCTCTCTTTTCAGTCTTACTTTTTTTCCCCTTTTCTCTTTTCTGGGAGAGTCTTTTATCTCCCAAGTCTTACATGAAAATTATTTAAATCACACTTTTAAATTTCTATTAGCTCTTTTCTGATCTCTTACTGAACCTTATACAATAACATATTACTGTTTTATACATGTATTATCTTCTCTCAGTCCTCTCAGAAGAGTAATTATAGTTTTGAAAGTCTTCTGCTCCCTCTTTTCTCTGAGTTCCTTTTTTATGTTTGGTTCCTTTGGTCTCCAATTTTCATATTAAAGTCTTTCCTTAACTGTTAATATTTAACAGTGAGGCACAGAAAAACTAATTGGATATATTGTGTACATGGGTGAGGCTTGTCAAAGTAGCTAGCTTCACTTCTGTATAACAACAGGGCAGAATCCCAGCCATTTCACTGGCAGATCCCAACTGTCAGATCATAAGGTCTTCTCTATTAATGTGATCATATTCCTGCCTGAAAGGGATTTAAGACCAGCTGCCAACATACCTGAAGCCAAGTAGAAGGAAACAGGGAATCTCACCGCTCAGCTAGAGATTTTCAGATAATCCTCCTGTTTTCAGTATAGTAGCCCACCCTACAATTGCTTGTTTTCTTAAGAAATCAGAAATCACTGGAATTCACCAGAAAATATACCACCATTCTTTGGGATAGGGGAGGGGTGTTCAAGCGGCTACACAGGATTAAAGAGGGGGTTTAAGATTCTAACTGCCTCTTACATAAACCTGAAACTAATTCTCTATTAATAACCCCCTCTAAACCTGACTCCAGATGTACCTGATACCTCTAACTCCTTAGCTTTTGGAACTTTACTGGCATTTTGGGACTTGAATTGGCTTGTTCCTTTTCTTCTTTCCAGCTTCCAAAATTATTAAGTTCTCCCTATCTAATGGACAGTATATCCTCTCATTCTTTCTATATATTCAATTTTTTGTCCTTATGTGTCAATCAGTGTGTCTTAAAATGTCTTTAACTGATATTTTAACAGAGGTTCCAGAAGGCACACAAGTAAATCTGCCTTTAATCCACATGCTTAAGTGGACATCTACATCTATGGAATTTTATAATAATTTTTTTCTTTGCCAACTATTTCCTATCTTTTCTCATTCAATAAAAAGCAATCAACAGAATTTTTAAAATTATATATCCAGATGAAGGGAAAACAGAATGAAGTCAAGAGTAAGGTTCGTAAGTAAAAGGGTAAAAAAGAGTCAGTGTTTTCTAGAGATAAGGGAAACCCACAAATATGGCAAGATTCCAAACAGTCAGAGTAAAAAGAAAGAGAGCAACTACTGGAGGTTCAAAGGTAAATCAGACCAATCACTAAGAAGCAGCACAGCTTTTCAGTTACAAGATCTATGAGAACTCTCTCCCCCAATGAATCCTTATAAGGTGGAGGCTGTGTGATATGATACACTATACACCCACAACATCCCCCTACAATAAACCAAAGAATAAACCAAGAAAGACAACAGTGACATTTACTCAGTAGAATCTAGTAAATATTACTCTTGATTGGGTCACATTTCAACTGGATAAGCAATATTTCATCATAGCTAACACTTATTATGTACCAAGCATTGTTCCAAATGCCTTACATTAATTCATTTCTTCTTCACATCAACCCCATCATTACCATTTTACAAATGAGGAAACTGAGGCACAGGAAGGTAAAGTACCCTGCCCAAAGTCACAGCTAGTAAGCAGCAAAGTCCAGATTCAAACCCAGTCTGTCTTCAGAGTTCCCATTCTAAACCATTAAGCATACTGTCTCTAATAATATGATCTACAATTTACCATTCTTCTACTGTTGAACATGTAGACTGCTTCAAATTTTTATTGTTATAAATGAGAATACGATAAACATCATTTTGTTGACACCTCTATCAACATGTTAGGTCATTTTCGTATTTCTTAGGAATTTTCAAAGGCCCTGATCATAGCTGAACCATACACACCTACATTAGTACAGACTCGCAATATACAGCTATATTCATTAAGAAGGAAATCACATTGATTAAAAACAATTATTACCTAAATGTCTGTGGACGGATAAATGGATAAAGAAAATGTGGTAAATACATTCAATAATTATTCAGCCGTTAAAAAAGAAGGAAATCTTGTCATATGCTATGACACTGATGAACCTTGGGACATTATGTTAAGTGAAATAAGCCAGTCACACAAGGACAAATACTGTATTAATTCCACTTATATAAAGTATTCATATTTATATAAATATATATAAAGTATTTAAAGTAGTCACTTGTAGAAACAGAAACTCAAATGGTGTTTGCCAGGGGCTGGGGGAAGGAGGAAATAGGGAGTTGCTATTCAATGGGTATGGCGTTTCAGTCATGAAAGATGAAAATGTTCTAGAGAAGTGCTCTACAATATTGTGCTTACAGTTAACAACACTGCACCGTACACTTAAAATTTATTAAGACAGATCTCATGTTATGTGTTTTTTACCACAACAGAAAAAAAAAAACTATTAAACTCTTAATCTTGCAAAGGGAAGAAGCTTTACAAGGAGAAGATACAGTCTGTTGTGGATTTTTAATTCAGATTCAGGTGTGATATAGTAAACTGTGTTCTTCTAAAGTAGTTATAAATCCTAAGAACTACTTAGCCTGGTTAGCTGACAAGTTTAGTTTAAAATAACATAGTAATATCCTTGCTTTTTCTCTAAAGCTATGAAAGCTCTATGATTCCTGAAATCCAGAGTAAAGAAAACAAGGGCTCTGTTAGATGTCAAATTGTTTTTATTAAAGAGACCTTATTTCTCAGAAATAAAACCCGTAAACTAAAGGCTTATGTTAACTTGAAAGTCTTTAAATAACTGCATGATGTCATAAAATGTATCTAAGGTATGAAACAATGCTAGTTTATAAACCGTACATATTATTAACTTCTTAAGCTCTACCCAAACTAATGAATTCATTTTGGTTTTTTCCACTCTCTTTTCTTTGTCGTTCCAACCTATGTAATTCAATGTAATATCTAATGGTAAAAAATGAAAAGAAAGTTCCATCTGCTTGACAGCTTGCATTTATCAAATCTGTACTATAATCAAAAGTGTATTTGGTAGACAGAAAACAAGTGTTAATGAGGATGTAGAGAAATTAGAATTCTTATACATTTCTGATGGTAATGTAAAATAGTCCAGCCACTTTGGAAATGAGTTTGGAAATTCCTCAAAAAGGTAAACACAGAGTTACTGTATGACATAGCAATTCCACTCCTAGGTATAAACCCAAGAGACTTGAAAACATATGTCCACACCTGTGGACCAATGTTCAAAGTAGCATTATTCATTATTCCAAAATGTGGAACCAATCAACATGCCCATCAATTGGATAAGGAATGGATAAACAAAATGTGGTATATCCATAGAAAAGAATATTATTTGGCAGTAAGAAGAAATGAATTACTGACATATGCTATAACATGGATGAATCTTAAAAATATTACACTAAGTAAAAGAAGCTACTCACAGAATAACCATTTACATAAAATATCTAGAATAGGCACATCTATAGATACAGAAAGTATATTAATGGTTGCCTAGGGTTGGTGAGTGGGAGGAATATGGGAAAGAATGGGGAGTGGCAGCTAATGAGTACGACGTTTCTTTATGGAGTAATGAAAATTTTCAAAACTTAGATTGTGGTGACGGCTGAACAACTCTGTGACTATCTTAAAAACTATTAAACTCATATACTTCAAGTGGGTGCACTTTATGGTATGTGAACTCTATCAATAAAGACATTAAAATTTTAAAGTATATCTGGTAGCTTTCTGAGTCCAAACACAATGCAAAGCCTTGTTTCTTAACACTAGTGTCTAAACAACCATTACTATTCCAATTATATAGTAGTATAATTTATTGAAAATACTCTAACAAAAATTTAAAAATCAAGACATTAAAATAACTCTGAACTACATGAAATCACCCTCTAATTTTAATTTTGCACCTATTTCAGAACTACAGTCATTCTCTTCGCATCAAAACTTAAGATAAATAAATCTTAAAAAAAAATTTATTTATTTATTTGGCTACACCGGGTCTTAGTTGCGGCACGCGGGATCTTTGTTGCCGCGTGCGAGATCTTCGTTGTGGCATGTGGGATCTAGTTCCTTGACCAGGGATAGAACCCAGGCCCCCTGCATTGGAAGCATGAAGTCTTAACCACTGGACCACCAGGGAAGTCCCAAGATAAATAAATTTAATATATATTTTTAATAAATTAATTTTATTTTTGGCTGCGTTGGGTCTTCATTGCTGCATGCGGGCTTTCTCTAGTTGTGGCGAGCGGGGGCTACTCTTCGTTACGGTGCGTGGGCTTCTCATTGCGGTGCCTTCTCTTGTTGCGGAGCATGGGATCTAGGCATGTGGGCTTCAGTAGTTGTGGCACAGGGGCTCAGTAGTTGTGGCATACGGGCTTAGCTGCTCTGCGGCATGTGGGGTCTTCCCAGACCAGGGCTCGAACCCGGGTCCCCTGCACTGGGAAGCGGATTCTTAACCACCGTGCCACCAGGGAAGCCCCAAGACAAATAAATTTAAAAAGCACCTAAATAAAAAGTTTCTTTGTCCATGGTACCATTTGCAGGGCGGGGAGGAATCTTTAAATCTGAACTCTACATGCTTCGATAACTGTTAACAGCAATAACAAGAAGCTAAAGAAATTCACAATACCTGCTATATAAACAATGTTAACCTATAAGTATAGGTCATACCTTTTGATTTCTTGTCCTTTTTGCTTAGGAGATTCACCTCCATTCAGGATCTGTTCTAAATTCTTTGTCTCTACTGATCCATTTGGTTCTGAATTAGATAGTCCAAGTAATGATCTTACCCGCTGAGACCGTACATCTAATATTGTATCTGTGTAACCTACTTCCTGAAGATATCTATAAGAGAAAATTAAAAATATTAAATCCCACATATTGTTAATACATGCAATCTTGTCAAATCAAAATCACATCAAAGAATTTTAGAAAAATCCATAATCCTATAAAATTTACTCTTCCTTTGTCTCAATAACTTTCTTCTCTCTAGTTCCAGTTCTACAAAAAAAAAAAAAAAAAGGCCGATTACAAACCATAGTTTAATTTAAAAAGCATATAGATGGCTAACACTAATTAAGGGCCAATTATCCTGAAGCCTAAAAAGACCTAGAGCGTTAAAAAAGTTTTAGGAGTTGATGATATATATTACTTAAAAAAAAAAAAATTCCAGAAAGTGGTAAAGGATGAACAGAAATAAACCTCAGAACAATGACATGCTACGTTTAAACCCTGGCTCTTAGCCAGAGGTTGATGGCTAGATTAGCTCTCCTTCTAGGATCTAAGGTCTTATAGCAGTCCTACAGTCCCGCGGTTTTCAAACTTTCCTTGTTATCTAAACCAGGGTACCTAACAGAGGATCTAGGATGAGACTGAAAAAGAAGAAAGGGACTGAATCATGACATAAGTATAGATAATGGGTCATGAACGGCTTTGTGTGACAAATTTTAAAATTTCTTCCTAAAGTATTTGACAGGCTAAGGGAAGATGTTAAAAAGAAGCCTTTTTTGTTTCTTTTTATATGTTGCTGACAAAATAATAGAGGATTTTTAAGTGAAAGCTAAAGACAGGGAGACTGGTTAGGACACTAACACAGCAAGAATTAAAACTAGAGAAGAGGAGAAATGTGAGAAAAATAAAATATCTTAGTGACTTGGTACACAAGTAAATATGGCAGTAGAATAAAAGAAGATATAAGAATTTTGGAAATTTTTCAGGTTTCTAGCTGGGATGGTTGCATGGTGGTTCTACTGAATAAAATGAAGAATAAAGGGTCAGAATATGGTTTAGAGGATACCTATCAAATAATCAAGTAGTATCTATGAAAGTGGTAACATTTATTAGGCACAATGGTAAGAAGGTCAAAAGCTCAGAAGGGACTGGACTGGGTGTACAGATTTGGGAGTCATTAGTGTTTGGAGATATTTGAAGCCATGGATTTAAATGAAGTTACCCAGAGAAAAAGCATAAGTAAAAACAAAACCTGGGGACACAAACATCTAAAGGGCTGGAAGAATAAGAAACTCAAAGGAAAATTAAGAAAGAACTTGAGAAATGAGGGTAAAAAAAGCAGAGAGTAGTTTCATGAAAGTAAGAAAAACAGAGTTTCAAAAAGAAATGAAGAGTTAATGTCAAATATTTCCAAAAGATCAATATGAACAAAAAGGTTCTCATAAATGTTTGTGATAGAAGCTTCAGGGGAATATCAAAATGGAAAACAAACTAGACAGTTGAGAAATGAATAAGGAAGACTATGGAGATAAACTACTGTTACAGAAAAATGAGAAGAGACACAATATAAAGCCAGGCAATGGGATTAGGCATTTATGAGAGAAATACTGTGCAACTGATTTCTCTATAGCCGTCATACTCTTCTAAAAAACGCGATCCTCTTTTGAGGAAAAAAAACTCCCACCACACTCTAGCCATGTGGTCTAAAAGAACTGTCAAGATCTTAAACAATCCAGGTAAAAATAACTGACTCGTGAGCAGTTATTTGATCAAGTCAAGACAAATCCAATCCTCAGAAATTATTCTGACTAAAGTAAGGGATCCCCTGCCACCTGGAGAAAAGTGGTTTTCAGTAGAAAATAAAACTGATACACAGAGGAGTAGAACACCAGAGAATAAGAACATATCCTGGGTGTTTCCAGTCCCTGAGAAATCTTCAGTGATACACTAGCCCTTAAGTTTCTAACACTCAGTTAATCAGCACTTCCCTCAACTCTGCTAGCTATCCCAGCATCCTTCCAGACAGTAATCTGTTTTTGAAGTTTGTTTGAGTTTTAGTCACTAACTGTCCAGATTGATAAATACTTCTTTGAATGGAACATTAGAAACTGAGATGATGAATATGAGGTTTAAATACATTTTCAGAAAGGAAAGCAAAAAGACAGTTCTCACCTGATAGCCTTCATGCTTTCAGTGAAGTAGAGCTTGAGGTGCTCTAATGAGAGTAAGGGAGAATGGGCTGAGATGTGGTAAAAGTTCAGAATATCCACTGAGGGCAATGGGAGCAGATGACCAGGGATATGGAAAAAGGCTCTATGCAATGTTTGGACAGGAAACCGTGAATGTGTAATGGCATTCACACAATTCTGTGATTTTTCTCTAAGAATTAATTAGAAACAGAAGCAATAAACAGTAAGACTCATTAGGGCTGGGATACTGCAGGTAGGTATAGTAAAATGATTGGTGGTGGGGGTAAGGAGTGGGCATCAGGAAAGTTAAGGGTACCAGCAAAAGGGTAAAGGATCATGGGGTCTAAGTGGAAGCTAGGGAAACAAAAAGAAACAACAAAAAAACCCCACCGCCAAAAAAAAAAAAAATTAAACCAACAATAGGTAAAGGAGGTAAGGGAAATGAAACAGTCAAGGATCTAAAGATCAAAGTAAGGTCAGAGGACAAATAACATGGGAACTGGAGTAAGAAAAGTGGAATATGATCAAGGAATATTCCAGAGGTAGGGCAGTTCTAGGTTATAACAAGATCAAGGGTCTGACCACACTTCACTGGGTTACTGAAGTGATGGTAAAGATGGTAAAGATGGTAAAGAGTTGAGAAAGTTGAATTACCTAACATTTCAGTAGTACGCAAGTACCAAAGTTTTCAAAATACAAGGGAAAAGAACGAATAGATAAGACAATAATATTTGCCACGTAAGTACTTCTAATACGGCAAAGAATTCAAACATCAAAAAGGTTCCTCGAAAAAAAATGCTTCCTCAAAGATTCAAGTAGAAGCAGGATTTAGCAAGCCACTTCTGAAAAGTTTCTGATTACCAGTTAAGTTGCTTCTCTAAGCCAGTCACAATCTCACTTAAAACCAAATATGTAAATTTTCCAGTGATGGAAATGAGAATGTCTATAAGTATGAACTCCCTATTTTTGTTCTGGTCTTCAAGACATCTAGTCTTTATGACATCCTACTCCACAAATAAGAAAAAAACATCATTCTGAGAAATGTTTAGAGAAACATTCAGAGGAAACAAAACTTTAAAAAGATCCAAGCATCTAACAAAACAAAAAAGAAGCAATATGAAAACTATACACATTGTCCCATTATCATTAAATAATTTTCACTTGCAAAGTGACTGAATAGAAGCACTTTCATACCTAGATCCTTAAAGAAAGGTGAAAATGAACCATTACTCACTGTCTTAACAGCTGTCTGCCCTGCTTCCACGTTAACTGGCTATTCTGAGGTGCTGTGAGAGCCTCTGTGTCTTTGGTTTCTTCTAAAATTAACAGTAACAACAACAACAACAAAAACAAGACAAGTTTCATACACGTTATTTCAACTCCTGATAATACTGCCAAAGTTTTCTTAGAGATAAAGTCCCACAAGAATATACCAAAATATTTTATAAAGGCTAGAAGAAAATTAACTTTTATTGAGTGCTTACTGTGGGTCACTCATTTAAAGTGTGTTTATCCTGACAGTCCAAACACTTAGGCACCACCCTCCTTGTTTTATTACAAGTGATTTAAAAATCAAAAGCCCAGGCTTTGAAATGAAATTTTATTGAAATCAATTTTTTAAACTACCAGAATTCTGCTGTTGAATGCTTTTGAAATTAAAAAGTGATATTTACTATTTATATAAACTTTTCAAAATCAACATTGTTTAGAAATTAGATATATTTTTATAAAACTAATGAATAACTTAGAGTCTGTATCAGTAGACTCTAAGGCTACATACAAGACTCTATACAGTCGATTTCATTTTTAGAACTAAAAGTTAGACCAGAAAACAGTTTTTACTATATGTAAAAAGTCATATTTTATTCTCCGGTAACAAAGTGTATGCATTAAAAAAGAGTTTAATAAACAGTATAACTTCAGATGAGTTAAGCTCTCAACTAGTATATCCACAGTGATATTTAAAACTATTCATTGGCACTAATGATACAGAAATATTTTCCTGCAATTTCCCATTATAAAAATTATGATAAAGCAAAGAATATAGGGCCATAGAAGACAAGCCCTCACATTGAATGTTGAGAACTCTTACCATGGCTTACAGTCATTAGGCTCCTAGACTCCTCAGAGTCACATGAACAAACAGTTATTGGTAGCAATTCAAATATTCTCTGCAGGTATTACTTCTCTAACCTTAACAATCCGTTATTAATATCTTCTCATTCTTCCCCTGCACGTAGAAACATCTATAATTTCCAGAAATAATTATCTCATTCTAATAGCCCACATTTTTTATTTATGACTTTTTCTATTTATACCATTTTGCCTATTTTTAAATCACATATAACACATAATTAACTGGCCAAAAAAATACATTTAAAAAAAAGAAATACAAATTGCCCCAAATCCTATCACCAACAGTGTTAGTACTTGAGATTTTATCATTCCATATTTTCCATCTGAAAATAACATCAGCTTCTCCCCTCCTTAAATTAAAAAAAAAAAAGTCGAAGTGTGTGTACTGCACTACAAGCTGCTTTCAATACTTAATGTATCTTGAACATTCTATGGCAATAAATATAGATTAACATCATATAAAATAATTATATAATCTACAGAAGGTATATACCTATTTAATTTAACCAGTTCCCTAATGTTGAAATGTTTCCATTTTTCACTATTATAAATAATGTTGGTAAAAATATTCTTGAAGTACATCCTAAGCGTACAGCTCAATGAATTTTTTAACACACCCATGTAACCAGTAGCTAGATGAAGAAATAAAATGTCATCAGCACCCCTAAAAACTTTCATCGTGCCCTTTCCCAAGTCTAACTAGATATTCCTAAAAGAATATTAACACTACCCTGATTTCTAAACACTAGGTTAATTTTTGAATTTGATATATATGAAATCATTTCTATCAATTTTCAGTTTTATGTGATCCACATAAAATTTAGTTATAGCTTATTCACTTTTGGTTATAGCTTAGTCTAGTTATAGTTTATTCACTTTTTTTTTTGCTAAACAGCATTTCCTTACACTAAAATATCACAATATATTTGTCTATTCTATTGGTGAAGAACATGTGAATTGCTTCCAGTTTTTTGCTATTAAAAGTAATGATACTATGAACATTCTTATACAAGCCTTGTGATGAACATTTTAAGGAGTGGAATTACTGGGCCACGGGGCACGCTATGTTCCCTTTAGCAATACAGTTATCCCACGCTTTTCGAAAGCTCTCTTTAGGCCACCTCGCTTTTATGAAAGACCAACATTTAGTACCTGTTTTCGCTAGCCTAACTGAAAAAATTCAGAGGGAATTTTCACTCTTTATGAAAAAAGGCGAAAAGAAAAAATAGCCTTCAGCATTTGTTTTGCAGTGAACTGTTACAGTGGCAGCACACACCCCCAAGCAGCGAGAGAGGCACCACCAAGCTCCGTAACAAGCCCATAGCTTTGAACTGTGTCTATTATCATCTGTGCTTTATCTTGATCTATTTTGTGCATCATTATCAAGATGTGTCCAAAGGTAAATTGCATCTTTGTTTTATGTCATTTTGGCTTATGAACAGGAATGCTCTACTTTGGGATACTGGGGGAAACTTGTACTGACAAATCACTTTCAGAGCAGTTTTATCAAACTAGAATTCCAACACCAGAAGGTGTGCAAATCCTGGTTGATCCACATCCTCAGCAACACATGACATTTTCTCTTTTTCATTTTCACATGAAATGTGAAATGTGGTAGGTGTCTAATTGTACTGTGCTGTGGTTTTAAGTTGTATTTAAGTTGTATTTCCTCAAATAAGTTGTATAAGCTAATACATTTGAGCATCGTTTCGTATGTTTGTTGGCCATTTGGATATCCTCTTTTATTGGTGGCTTTTCAAGTCTTTTACCCATATGTCTACTGTTGTAGATTTTTTCCCTTAAATGTAGGGAAATAGGAGCTGTTTACAGATTTGGATACACCCCCTTTTATAGAGTTAAGTTTAGGATATATATACTGGTATTACTAAGACAAGGGTATAAAAACACACATACCTTGTACTTCTTTCGTAACAGTATTTCGTACGTTTTCTCCTTTTTACATTTTGATTTATTTTAAGTATATAAAAGGCAACACTGATTCATTTAATGTTTATTTCTTTCTATACTTTGATGTAAATAATTTTATCTCATTGTTTGCATGGTGTATTTTTGCCCATTCCTTTGTTTGTTTTCCACTAAACATCCTGAGTAGTTTTTCTACATCAGTAAAAATAATCTACTTTATTATTATTGTTTCCTATAAATAAAATACTTGGTTGTTATTTTATTCTTCAATTTAAGGAAGTTTTAATAGTTAAGTTTATATAGCTAAAAACAGACTTGTTTTTCTCTCATTTCAGTTGGGGGCAGGAGAGATTACGTGCTAATGATTTTCCTTTATACCAACTTGTACCAAGACCAGTTAGCCAATTCCGACTCTAGTTCCAGGAACAGTGGGGCTGTTCCTCACATTTATACAGACCAAGTTAGGGGGACAGTCCTCAAGTTATACTAAGTGGGGAATTCCCTGGTGGTCCAGTGGTTAGGACTCAGCGCTTTCACTGTTGTAGCCTGGGTTCAATACCTGGTCTGGGAACTAAGATCCTGCAAGCCATGCGGAGTGGCCAAAAAAAAAAAAAGTGATTATTTTCTGAATATTCTAGCCATATTAGAAAAAAAATGAGTTAAAGAAAAGCTATGAAGACATCAGGTTTTCTCTATGGTGAAACCACTGTACTTTCTCTAACTATAATGGGACTGCTGCAGTAAACATGGCCCAAAATATACAGGCCTTCCATCTTTTTATCATTTATTATAGCTTTTCCAAGGAGGAGACCATAATATTGTCCCCTGGCATCTGAGTCTTCGTAACCACTTAAAAGCTAGATCAAAGGAAACCTATGCCACTCCTATCTTGGTCTCTTAATTTTATATATGACAACTAGGAAGATATGGTTGTGGTGCTAAAATTGGTAAGTGGAGAAGACCTAAGAATAAATCAACTGCAGGTTATACATATAGGGTGTTTCTGCCAAGTTTTAAGTACTTAATGTTAAACCAAAACCAATTAGCTAAATTTTAAAAATTTACTGTAACATTTAACTTAAAAAAAAAATCCCTATTTGTTTTATTTTCCCTACCATGTATGCTTTGACTTTATTAGGAATGGAAACAACTATACAAGGAGAAGAAAAATTGTATATCAAAATAGACACATTTTTTTCCTTATCTTAGTAACCAGCAGCCAAGAACAGTATAGTATTCAATTTGCCTGCACCATCAAACTGTGTATATAAATGGGTTCTACATATACCTCAGAAATAGAAAATTGCAGTAATATTCCCAAATATTATATAACATAAATCAAAATATTCTTTCCTTATTAAACTTTTAGATTACTCAAATTGTAATCATATGGAACCCTAAATTAACACTAAACTGTTATAGCCTTTTCCTATATCCAGCCCTCTCTTCCTGCATAACTGTTCATCAGATACTACTCTCACACTCACTACTTTAGTAAACAGCAAGGCCAATTGGAGATAATGTTTTCCTTCTCTTATCCTTATCTGGCTGCCTCCGTAGTTTCCAAATTCAAATTTGCAATTTCTTTATGAGTTAATCACAGCTTCTCTAGAAAAAAAAATAACTTTTTAATAATACAAAATTAAGCTTATATAGACTTGGATAAGAATTGCCTACAGGTGGTACAAAGAGTTACTCATTACCTTCCACTTCTAATGACAACCAAAAACACACCCAGTTTTACACAGGTTTCAAAACAAGAAAAATAAGAGAACCTCGGGATTATGTAGATGACACTATTGATACTACTTTTATTTATTATTTTTCCCCAAATTCTAGACAGTATTATAATAGGCAACCATCTAACTAACTGATGCTTTCAAAGCAAAATGGGGGTAAAGAGAACATGTTTGTTACATAAAAATGAGCTTAAACCAGTTTTTCTTGCATGGGGTGTGTGGGGGGTGGGGGTGGGGCGGGGAGATTAACAGAAGAATCAAGTTTACCTGATTCAAAGGTTGGCATTTTCAAATCACCTTGGTTCAGTTCTGTGCCGTATTTTAATTTGTGATATTTTGCCCTGAAAATTTAATAATAAATTGTTGAAAGAAAAACAATTTTTTTTCCTTTTCTACGTAGGCAAGTAACTAACTACTGGTATATATTTCTCCAATGACAAATAAAGCATAATATGAATGTCTGTTTCTTTAAACTTTACTTGCAAAAGAAGTTGGAGAAAAACAATATACTGGATGTAAAAGAAAAAAAATAAGATAAATTGCCCAACTAAAATATACACCCAAGTAAAGATAAATTTTTCCTAATCTGTAAAACAGAAAAAACTTGGACTCTATAATAAAAGATATTATTTCAATTTAAAGATTTTAATCTTTTTTTCTTTTCCTATATAAGAATCAAATCAAAATATCGTCCTGTATTTTGGGCAAATCTTTGTATCTTTCAAAAGGCGTTAAATACACTGTATAATAATACATAAAAAGAATAATATTGTTCTACTTTATTTTATTCATATAAGAAAATGAGGGACACATACCTTTCTTGTTTTAATGCATATTCTAACATCTTTATTCTTCTTACTAAATCCTTCTTCAAGTTTTCTTGACCTTTTCTTTCTCCTTGCAAAAATGCTATCCGGGCCTAAAAATACAAAAAGTTCATTTATTTTCATTTTTTTCTTAACTATACATAGGAAATTGAAAAAAGGAAAACAATAAATGTAAAATTCTGCCCTTTTATTCATGACAGCAAGATTTAAAATTCATAGAAGCAGTTGATCAAACTTTCTTTGTTAGATAATACAATCACTTTAAAATAAAGATAACTATAAATTAGCTATTTGCTTATAATCCTTTTTGTCTCTAATATTAAGTTTTACATACTTTTGAAAGGAAATTTTATATGTAAAAATTGCACCTAATTCCTAACAAACAAGTCACAAAGAACTAAAAAATATTATATTCACAAGTAGATAAATATTTTTCCTCAAATTAGATATTGCTTGTTTAAAAAACAGTAATATTCCCTCAAAAGCATTTCTTTCATGAAATACTTAAAAATTTATAATCTTTTCCATTCTATCCACCACACTCCAAATTGTTTTATCTCTTGAAACAATTATCCAGAGTATTGCAAATAGTTTAAGTTAAGCCACTTTATGTTCAATGACCGCATTACTTTCTGTTGTCATTTTCTACAGTGAGAGAATTTTTTTTTCCTTTTAATTGCCTTATTTTCTCAGAGAGACAATTCTCCATCTTTTTCTGGCCCTTCCCAGCATGTCAGCCTCCTTTATACACCCCACACTAAAGAGTAATGTTTAAGGAGGCTGGCATCTACATGGGGATATTTGCTGTTATGAACATATTTACAATAAAATTAACTTTCATGCTCTTGCCGAGATGACCAATAGGTGTATTTGCCCATTAAGAGAAAGTAAGCTACTTTGTAAGCTAAATTATGGTTAATTTTTTTAAAATTTCAGTGAACATGGAATCAGAACAAATGAATTCATCTGAATAATTTAACACATTAAGTTTGGAAAAATTAAATGAAATCATTCACAACTCCGTAAGACCTGAGAAATTATACACAACTATATAACACTTAGTCTACATACAAATTTCAAAACAAAAATAAAGATCTAGGAGCAATGGTAAAGATTCAGAACCTAATAATAGTCTAGATCCTAAAGAGAAAAGTAGCACTTCTGACTCTCTTAAGCTGTGGAGCAAAGGTAGAATATATCAGTTTCATTACACAACTTCAAGAAATTCTGATTGAGGGTTTTCTCCTGTATTGGCTTTAAAAAAAAACAAACATGAATCACATACTGTAGAACCCTTATGTGACTCTAATTTCCAGATCTCATAAGTATTTTACAATTAGCAACAGAAAAAAATGAAAGAAGCTCATTTTATTTTGCTTCTTAAGAAGTAGTGCACTTCCCTGCTGGTCCAGTGGTTAAGACTCTGCGCACCCAATGCAGGGGGCCCAGGTTCCATCCCTGGTCAGGGAACTAGATCCCGCATGCGTGCCACAGCTAAAAAAAAAAAAAAAAAAAAAAAAAAAAAAGATCCCACATGCCACAGCAAGATCTTGTACACAACAACAAAGATCCCACATGCCACAACTAAGACCCAGCACAGCCAAATAAATAAATAATTAATTTAAAAAAAAGTAGTAGCAGTAACTGGTAATTTTTTGGTTGAGAAAGATACTGCAAACTAAGTGCAAGTCATACTGTCCTCTAAGGAATTAAAAAAAGACTACAATACTTCCTATTAGAATCTTATACTGTTGTGAGAATTCATTTTCACTTCTTCCTTTGGCATTTTGGTATTAAAAGTCATCCATACCTAGAGAATCCAGTAAATTAAACAAAGAAGCACAAATCCTGTAAAATAGCAAGAACCCCAAAGCAACTTCTGAACAGGAGCTGAAGTGAGGTTAACTCACAAAGACACAAGACAAGGAAATGGTAAGAATTCATTAAAATGAAACTTAAAAGGACATAGTCTAACATAAAATACTGGAGAGGAGAGTAAAAAGCAGATAACAACAGAGAAGTCATGACTACTGGAACTGATCTTATGACCTGTACAGACTGAAAAGGTAAAGATTATGTCTGATAGTGATAATAAGGACCAATAAAATAACAGATTTGGCATTTAGTAAAGGATCATGGACAGTGGACTTTTCGATTGCTTTTACAGGTCATAATGCACCATGAACAGCATCATCTTTGCAAATAAACACTTTAAAAAGTAACCACAAAAACCATATTTACAAAGACAAAATAAAGAAAAGGATGGATAAATTCACTATAATTAAAAAGCTTCTGTTCAAGATAAAGTAGGAATTGGCAACCTACCTGTTTTTGGACAGCCACAGAGTGAAAAATGGTTTTAAAAAAAACAATAAACAAAATTAGAATAGGCAACACAGACCCAATGTGACCTGCAAAGCCTAGTATATACTATTAAGGTTTGCAAGCCTTCTATATTAATATTAGACAAAATAGACTTTATATGAAAAAAGGTCATAAGAGACAAAGGACATTATATACTAATAAAAGGTTTAATACAGCAAAAAACAAAAAACAGTTATAAATATTTACATACCTAATGAGACCATCAAAATATATGACACAAAAATTGACAGAATTAAAGGAAGAAATAGTTCAATAATAACAGCTGGAGACTTCGATATCCCACTCTCAATAACACATAGAAGAACCAGACCGAAAATAAGGAAACAGAGGACTTGAACAACTCAATAAACCAGCTAGATCTAACAGACATATATGGAACACTCTATCCAACAACAACAGAATACACATTCTTCTCAAATACACAAGAGATATTCTCAAAGACAGACCACACGTTAGGACACAAATCAACTCTAATCAATTTTAAAACTTAAATATCATTTAAAAAAATCTCCTGTGATCACAATGGATGAAGTTAGAAATTAGTAACAAAAAAAACTTGAAAAAGCCACAAATTTGTGGATATTAAACAACACCCTCTTGAACAACTAATAAAACAAAAAAATCATAAGGAAAATTTAAAAATACTTAGAGAGGAATGAAAATGAAAACACAGCTTACCAAAACTTATGGGACACAGCAAAAGCAGTGCTAAATGAATAATTTATAGCTATAAAGGCTTACATTAAAAAGCAAGAAAGAGGGGGTTTCCCTGGTGGCGCAGTGGTTGAGTCAGCCTGTCGATGCAAGGGACATGGGTTCGTGCCCCGGTCCAGGAAGATCCCACATGCCATGGAGCAGCTGGGCCTGTGAGCCATGGCCGCTGAGCCTGCGCGTCCTGAGCCTGTGCTCCACAACGGGAGAGGCCACAACAGTGAGAGGCCCACGTACCAGGGGGAAAAAAAAAAAAAGCCAAGAAAGAACTCAAATCAACAACCTAACTTTACAACTTAAGGAATTTCAGAAAAAGAACAAACTAAATCTAAAGCTAGCAGAAGGAAAAAAATAATAAAGATTAAAGCATAGAAATAAAATAGAGCAGAGAAAAACAACAGAAAAAAAATCAACAAAATCAAAACTTGGTTCTTCAAAAAGATCAACAAAATTGACAAACCGTTACCTGGATTGACTAAGAAAAAAAGACACAAATAACTAAACTCAGAAATGAAAGTGGGGATGTTGCAACCAATTCTACAGAAATAAAAAGGATTATAAGAGTACTACAAACAATTGTACACCAACAAATTGGATAACCTAGAAACACAAAATCCACCAAGACTGAATAATGAAAAAAACAGAAAATCTGAAAAGGTCTATAACTAGTAAAGAGATTGAATTAGTAATCAAGAATCTCCCAACAAACAAAACCTTTAGACTGATTGCTTTATTAGTGAATTCTACCAAACATTTAAAGAATTAACACCAATCTTTCCAAAACACTTCCAAAAATTTAAGAGGGACATTCCTTAACTCAATGAGTCCAGCACTGTACCAAGAGCCAAAGCTAGATAAAGGTACTGCAAGAAAACCAGTATCTCTTATAAACACTGATGCAAAAACTCTCAACAAAATACTAGTAAATCAAATTCAGTAGCATATTACAAAGATTACAAATCATGACCAAGTGAGATTTATTCCTGCAATGCAAGGATGGCTCAACATAAGAAAACCAATTAATATAATATACTACATTAACAGAATAAAAAACACATGACCATTTCAACTGATGCAGAAAAAGATTTTGACAAAACTGAACACCTCTTTCTTGATTAAAAAACCTCAACAAACTAAGAATAAAAGGAAACTCTCATGACATAATAAAAGCCATTTATGAGAAAAAACAACAAACGTCATACTCAATGGTTAAAGACTGAAAGCCTTCTCTCAAAAATCAGAACAAGGACGCCTGCTTCTAACACTCATGTTCAGCATAGTACTAGAAGTCATAGGCAGAGCAATGAGGCAAGAAAAATGAAAGGAATCTAAGTTAGAAAGGAAGAAGTAAAATTATCTCTGTTCACAGATGATATGATGTTATATGTAGTAAACCCAAACAATTCCATAAAAGTCTGTTACAACTACAAATTCAGCAAAATACCAGGACACAGTCAATACACAAAAATCAATAGCATTTCCATACACTATCAGTGAACAATCATGAAAGGAAATTATGAAAACAATTCCATTTACAAAAGCATCAAAAAGAACAAAATACTTAATTAACATAATATTTAAATAAGGAGGTGACAGACTGGTACAATGAAAATCAAAAAATATTGCTGAATGAAATTAAAGACAGGGGGACTTCCCTCGTGGTCCAGTTGTTAAGACTCTGGGCTCCCAATGCAGGGGGCCTGGGTTCGATTCCTGGTTAGGGAACTAGATCCTGCATGCCGCAACTAAAGATCCCACATGCCCCAACTAAAGATCCCACATGCTGCAACTGAACATCTCACATGCCGTAACTAAAGATCCTGCACACGGCAAGGAAGAGTCTGTATGCGGCAACTAAGACCTGGAGCAGCCAAATAAATAAAATAAATAAATAAATATTTAAAAAAAGAAAGATAAGAAATTAAAGACAGAAATAAGTATAAACACATTCCATGTTCATGGACTGGAAGACATACTATTATTAAAATATCAATACTACCCAAGTGATCTACAGATTCAGTGCAATCCCTATCAAAACCCCAGTGACATATTTTTTCCCCTTTCTTTCTCTTTTTTTTTGGCCACATTGTGCCCCTGGCAGTGGAAGCATGGAGTCCTAACCACTGTACCACCAGGGAATTCCCCCCAGTGACATTTCTTAGAGAAATAGAAATACACACTCTTCTCAAAGTCACATGGAACATTCACCAAGACAGGCCACATTGTGGACCAGAAAACACACTTTCAGCAAATATAAAGAATTAGAAATCATACAAACATGCTCTCCACTCTGACAGCTTTTTAAATTGGCTTTAAATTCACATTTAATGTAGGAAAAGTAGCGCTTATGGGGAAATTTACACCAGTCAATGTATATATTAGAAAAGATCTAAAATCAACAATTTAGCTTCCAACTTAGGCAAACAGAGAAAGAATAGCATTATAAACCTACAGCAAGCAGAATAATAAAATTAGAGCAGAAACCAATAAAGCTGAAAATATACCAATAATCAATGAAATAAGATTCTTTGAAAAGACCGATAAAATTGATTAACTTCTTAGTCAAGCTAACCAAGAAAAGAGAGAAAAAACAAATTAATACCAGAAATGAAATGAAAGAAAGATCATCACTACTGATCCCAAGGACACTGAACATATAATAAAGGAATATTATGAACTCTATGCCCACAAACTTGATAATTTACATGAAATGGAACAATTTCTTGAAAGACAATCTACCAAAATCACACAGGCGAAAGAGATCATGTGAATAGGACTGTATCTATTGATATTAAAGAAATTAAACCAATAGTTAATAACTTTCTATATCAGAAGGAACCAGGCCCAGATGGGTTCAATGGTGAATTCTACCAAACATTTAGGGAAGAAATGATACCAATTCTCTATAATTATTCTAAGCAATAGAAGCAGAGGGTACACTTGCTAACTCATTCAATAAAGCCAGCATTACCCTACTATCAAAACCAGACAGATGTCTCAAGAAAGGAAAACTACTGATCAATTATCTCTCATGAACATGAACACAGATGCAAAAACCCTCAACAAAATATTATCAGATTGAATCCAACAATATATACAAAGAATTACGTAACGAGTGGGATTTATTTCAGGTATGTAAGGCTGGTTTAACATTTGAAAATCTATTTATGTAATCTATCATTAACTGGCTAAACAGGTTAAAGAAGAAAAACCATGTGACCATATTAATAAATGCAGAAAAAGCATCCAATAAAATCAAACACTGATTCATGACAAAAACTCTCAGCAAGCTAAGAATAGAGGGGAACTTCTGCAGTTGATAAGATCATCTACCAAAAACCTACAGCTCAATATCCTATTCAATGGTGAGAAACTAGATGCTTTGCCTCCTAAGACAGGGAACAAGGAAAGGCTATCCCCTCTCACCACTCTTATTTAACATCATACACAAAATCCTAGCCAATGCAGTAGACAAGAAAAGAACATTTTAATTGGAACCATAAAAAGAAGATTAGCGTGGCCCTTGAGCAAGGAGGATATGCAAATTCATGAAGTATTCCATGTTTTTAAAAAAGAAAATTTTAAAGTACACACATTGAGAAGGAAAAAATAAGACTCTGCAGATGACATGACTGTCTACGAAGAAAATTCTAAAGAATTACCAAAACCTCCTGGATCCAATAAGTGATTATATGAAGGTTAGAGGATAAAAAGGTAAGACAAAAATTAACTGCCTTCCTATATATACTAGCAATGAATAACTGGAATTTGAAAACTGAAACTGAAAACACAATGCTCCTTGGTATCTATCTAAATTAGCTGAAAACCTGTGTCTACACAAAAATATGAACATGAACGTCTGTAGCTGCTTTATTCATAACTGCCAAAACTTGGAATCAACCAAGATACCCTTCAATGGGTAAATGGGTAAATGGATAAACACTGGTACATCCATACAGGGAATATTATGCATCAGTAAAGAGAAATGAGCTATCAAGCCAAGAAAAGACATGGAGGAACCTTAAATGCATATTCCTAAGTGAAAGAAGCCAGTCTAAAAGCCGACACACTGTATAATTCCAACTATATGACATTCCACACAAGGCAAAACTAGAGAGACAGCAAAAAGAGCAGTAGTTGCCAAGCATTTGGGGGTAAGGAGAAAGATGAACAGGTGAAGCACAGGAAACTTTTAGGAACGGTGAAACTGTTTTACGTGGTACTATAATGGTAGATCCAGGACATTATGCAACTGTCAACACCCATAAGCCAGTACAACACAGAATGAACTTTAATCTGTGGACAAACATTAATAATAATAATGTATGAGAACTGGTTAATTGTAGCAAATGTACCACACTATTGCAAGATATTAATAACAAAGGGAAACTGGAGGGGAGGCAGGCAGCAGTGCCACACCACATATGGGAGCTCTGTCCTATCTGCTCAATTTTTCTGTGAATCTAAAATTGTTCAAAACAAAGTGTTCGTTAACAAGCATTGGTGAGGATGTGGAGAAACTGGGACTCTTGTGCACAGTTGGTGGAATTATAATGATGCAACCATAATGTAAAACAGTATGGAGGTTGCTCAAAAAATTAAAAATGGAACTAACATATAATCTAGCAATTCCACTTCTAGGTATATATCCAAAAAAATTGAGAGCATGGTCTCAAAAAGATATTGCACACCCATAATTCACAGCCAGCCTCTTCACTACAGCCAAGACGTGAAAGCAACACCACTGTCCATCAACTGATGAACGGATAAACAAAATGTGGTATATACAAAGAAATATTATTCAGCCTTAAAAAGGTAGGAAAACCTGTCACATGCTACATGAATGAACCTTTAGGACATGCTATGTCAAATGAGGAAGTCACAAAAAGACTACATAATTCCACTTTTATGAGGTATCTAAAGTAGTCAAGTTGAAAGAAACAGAGTGTAGAGGGGAATTCCCTGGCGGTCCAGTGGTTAGGACCCTGTGCTTTCACTGCCAAGAGCGCTGGTTGGATCCCTGGTTGTGGAAGTAAGATCCTGCAAGCTACGTGGCAGGAAAAAAAAAAAAAATAGAATGTTAGTTACAAGGTGGGGAGGAAGGAGGAAAGAGAAATTGTTGTTTAATGGGTTTAATGTTTCAGATTTGCAAGGTGAAAAAATTCTGGAGATCTGCTTCACAACAGTGTGAATACACTTGACTAAACTGTACACTTAAAAACAGGTAAGATGATAAATATTATATTTTTAGCACAAATTTTAAAAAGTATTTTTTAAATGTCTTTCTTTGAAAAGGCAAACCAGATAGAAGAAATTTGCAAAACATATACCTGAGAATGGGCTCATATATATAATTCCTGAGAAGGGCTCATATATATAATTCCTATCTGCTCCCCCAAAAGGTATACAACTTAAAAAAAAACAAACAAAAAGCAGCCTGATAGAAATATTGTAAAAAGACTGACAATACCAGGTCACAAGATACCAAAATGTCCAATCAAGATATGAAATAGCTCTCAACCTCATTAGTATTCAGAGAAATACAAATTAAAAATACAATAAACACAACACCAGGTTGGCTAAAAATTTTTTAATCTGATAATACTATTTGTTGAGGAAGATGTGAATCAACAGAAACTCTCATAAATGACTTATGGGACCATAAAATGGTATAGCCTCTTTGGAAAGTTTTGTATTATCTATTAAAGTTGAAGATATAAATACATTAAAACCATATATTCCTAGCTACATACCCAACAGAAATGCATGTATGTATGTGCCTACTAGGAGACATGTAAAATATTCCCACAACCATTTTTTATAACAGCCAAAAACTGCAAACAATCTAAACAACCATCAGATCAGAAAACAGACAAATTGTCGTATGTTAGCACAATGAAATACTACCAAGTAAAGTAAATGAACAAACTAAGGTTCCGAACAACAAAGATGAACCAATATAACATTGAGGAAAAGAGCAAGACACAAGAGACAACATCCTATACGATCCACTGATATATATAAACTTCACTATCAGGCAAAACTAAACTAATACATTTAAGCAATGAACACTTAGATAGTAACATACTAAAAAAAAAAAAAAAAGCAAGGAAATGATTACACAGAAAGTCAGGATAGTGGTTACCCCTACGAGGGAAGGAGGCAGTGGTGATTTGGAAGGGGCAAGTTTTAAGGCTTCTAGGGTGCTGGCAGTACTCTATTTTTTGACCTCTCCAAGAGTGATATCATGGTTGTCCTCTTTATAATAAACTGCTAACCTGTGCAATTATATTTCACACACTTCTGTAAGTTATATTTCACAATTTTTAAAAATTTAAAAAATTAATCTCACTCTTAAGAGTTAGATTTAAGAAGTATATTTTTATTATGAAGATAATATCAAAGACCTAGGTCCTTTAGTTAAGAAGAGAAAAAGGTTCAAGAATGGAATATGTAGTAAGTTCAATAAAGGATAAACTTTTTAAAGAACCATAAATTTTCATTTTTTATTTGCCAGAATCAACTAATTTTAATGTTTTTAATTATTTGACTTCAAAAGTATAAAACTGAGTAGATAACTAACTTGAAATTCATTACTACATACACAGTGTAAGACAGAAATGAGCTTTTTTATAAATTTGTTTCCATATCCAATCTCAGTTAATTCAGAGTAACAAAACTTTATTGTTAAGACAACTTTTCTTCCTCTGAATATAGATAAAGGTACCCATTAGGGCTATATTTTATCATCTGAGTTATTCAACAATCAGTAGGTGATTATCACATGAAAATCTAAAAAAATTACTTGACACTGACAGCAGAACAACTTTTTTAACTGCAAGACCACTAGAGGTCACCAGTGCAAAACATCCAACATTGATTCAGCTAATACTATCAACCTAAAGTATTTCACAATTACTGTAGTTTCCAATATTTCTAAATAAGAACATTTTGCTTAAAACAAATAAATTACTTAACAAAATGTTTTATTGTAAGATTCTTCTTACTTTAAACAAAATTTAAACTGAATGCAAACACTGGATATAGGTGATTTTTATCTATTTTAAAACAGTCTTCAGAGCTTATTTTAAAAACATATATTCAGAAATGACAACATCATTAAGGAGCAAACTAACATGCAAGGAATTTAAAAAGATAGTGTTAAATACTTCAGATTTGGAAGCAAATTAAAGACAAAATCAGGCTATAGCAACTACTAATAAATTCATATTATTACTATTTAAAATAGTAGGCTCTCAACAAATGTTAGGAACCTCTCCCCTTACGGATAAACTCAAATTATACAGGTGACTCTATTCTAAGCACTTAAATATTTTGGGCTAAGCAAGTTCAGCTGTAAATAATTTAAGGTATAAATACAGAGTCAGCTGACCCATGGAATTTTATTTGAAATGTAAAATACAAGAAAAATCATAACATATAGAGGTTTCAAAAGCTGGCTAATTATCAGAAATAACCAAGGAGGTTAGATTTTACACACACAAACACACACCTTCATAATTCAGTGTGTTGAGGAACTGGAACTGCACAGAAAATTTTGTATAACCATCTGGTAACACAAGCAGTCAGTTCCCCACTTAAGGTACACTCAAAAAGTATACTGCTGGGACTTCCCTGGTGGCAGTGGTTAAGAATCCGCCTGCCAATGCAGGGGACACGGGTTCAATCCCTGGTCCAGGAAGATCTCACATGCCGCAGAGTAACTAAGCCCGTGTGCCACAACTACTGAGCTTGCGCTCTAGAGCCAGTGCTCCACAAGAGAAGCCACTGCAATGAGAAGCCTGCACCACAATGAAGAGTAGCCTCCGCTTGCCACAACTAGAGAAAGCCCCTGTGCAGCAACGAAGACCCAACGCAGCCATGAATAAATAAATAATTTATTGCCAAGAATAAGCCTGAAAATCAGTCTATCTGGGAGACTTGTTGTTGCCAGGTAGCCAGCTGCTTAGATATAAAATTATATCTAAGTAGGTTTAACTTCTGATGTGGTATTAACATATAAATAACAGGAGCTACTGGCCACTACACACACATCTCTTTTTCCTGCTAAAAATCTAAATCTAATAGAATCTAACAATTCTATTGTCATGTAATACTCTAGCTAAAGAGCCTAGCGCCTCCTGCTAGGAAGCTAGGGCTTGAGCTGTCTCATTTGTTACTATTATAAAAGAAAAAATTTAATAATTACAAGAGATCTTGAAACTATAAGGTTGCAGCTGGCAGGTGCCAGCAGACACTGCTTTGAGAACAGCTGGTGCCATCCCTGAGTCCAACACAGTTCAGAAAATGCAAGTTCCCAGCTAAACAGAAATGTGTCTAAAATCATGTCCATAATGGCCACCAAGTTCCTACCTTGGATGCCTGAACCAGTTACTCAGTTTTGATTTCTAAATGCATTTTTCCCCCCTTAATGGTTAAAGGAGATGTACAACATATGTCTGACAGGCCACAAAACAGGCTATTCTACTTTAAGTTAAATCATGATGTATAAGGCAGAAAGATTTCCCCATACCTCAATGTGGGAAAATTTCTTCTATCATTTCCCCTTTTGTTTGCAAATCTTTCCATAGATCAAAATATTTGTTCCTAGATGCTAGGATGGTTGTTGCTTCCTCTGGGTCCATCACGTCCTTTGGTGCTAGGCCTAACTCTGTGTGTGTGTGTGTGTGTGTGTGTGTGTGCGTGCATGTATTTACCTAGTTATCCACACTGGATGAAAACTAATCAGACATAGTGAACAAGCTCAGACCTATGATAATAGAGAAGCATTTTGTAGTCTATAC
Source organism: Delphinapterus leucas (assembly GCF_059928025.1). Classification (NCBI taxonomy): domain Eukaryota; kingdom Metazoa; phylum Chordata; class Mammalia; order Artiodactyla; family Monodontidae; genus Delphinapterus; species Delphinapterus leucas. Next base: position 114,488,602 of record NC_143130.1, read on the forward strand.
ATTTTATCAATTATACCAAATTGTAACACAAACACTGTACATGCGCTTTTAGCAGTGGACTTAAAGCAAGCAGCAATACATGTTATGAGTAGTTATACTCTGTGACAACTTCACTAGAAAATTTTCTTTTCATCCTAAACACTGGGGCCACCAGTATGGTGTGAAGTAAAACAATAACTTTCAGTGTTGATAGGGAGACAAATATTTGGTAATCAATTCAATTGAATTAGTAGGATAGGTCTTACAGGCCTGGTCTGGATTCCTGGATCAGCTGCTTACCACTGCTGTCATCTTCTTCTCATCCTGATGTGGGTGTCACTTGGGGTCAACAGTCCTTTCTATAGCCCAGCCCACTGCAGAGGCCTAATTTCTTAAGTGGGAAGTATGAATTAAAGAGTCAATGTCCTTCAGTTTCGTTGTGCATTAGCCAACTAAGAGTAATTAATAAGGATCCTTTTCTCTAGATTGGAGACAGTCCTTTAAACTATGCCTTTCCCAGTATGCATAATCTCCTGGTTGTACATCACGGGGTATTTGATCTTCATCCAAAGATAGCTTGTTGCGATAAGCTTTAGAAACAAAGTTAAGAGTGTCCTTTTAATAATTCAACTAAACTTTACAATTATGTGACTTAACAAAGAGCTAACTGTGAAGTGGGTCTAAGGTGGTAAAAACAGACCTCAATTAACAAAACTAGAATATCCACTGAAACAATCTTTTTCTCCCTAAAATTGCCTTCATTTCTACCAAATATAGCCAAATTAAGACTAATTTAATCACAAAATAAGTCTGATTAACTGGTCACAGAGGCACTAACAGGCCATCCAGGAACTTTTCATAAGGAATCTCAGATTGAATTCTTTAAAAGCCTCTCAAGGCCAGGAAAGCCACATCAAAGGCTTGCCACAGATTCTGCCTGTGATATCTATAGATCTGAGTGAATTCCTCTCTTCCAGAGGTCTCCAAAATATCTTGAGGTTCCTGCACCTGCCAGGAGGTGTTCTTCCTTATTCACCTGTTAAGGCTGCTGGGAACCTAAGAGTTTTCAATTTCTGGAGGAATCAGATATAGAGAAAAGATAAATGTTTCAATTCTGCTTACAAAGGTATAATTTACCAAATTTTTCTAAGTTAGAGCTGAAGGAGACAGGTTCCCTTATATCTGGAGAACACAAATTAAAAGCCAGTAACATTTCAAAAAAAAACCCCATAAAAATTATATAACTATATTAACCAATTCACTCAGTCCTGTGTAATATTTTATCTTAGTCTTTTGTTAATGGTTTTATGAAGCCATCAGGTTTTCCATTAGAATTCTTTAATTTTTTTTTTACCCAGTTCAGCAGTATGATTTGAAATTTATCAGAAACCTATACTTGTCAAAAAGTTCTTTCTATGAAACTTCTTGAAGGTGAAGCATTTGTGCAGAAGCATCAGAGTAAAACTCTACAAATGACAAAAGACTTTAAAAGGTATGGTTAAAGATCTGATTACAATGCAATTCACAAAGAAACCTGGTTATTGTTGTGACCTGCAACATTTTAAGATAATAACTAGAATTATGACTGATAATATTATACCAAGACACATCCAAATTTTAGAAATTTTACATTATTTTTGGAACACTTACATTTATGACATTTACCCATAATAACCTAAGGTTTATCACCACTCATTTGACAATGTTTCCCATGTAACTTAACATATCAAGTAATCCCAACTAATTAGTCTAATATCTCTCTGAGGTGCTTCAGGGGCCCTATGGAGCGTCCCAAAGTTAGTGAGAAATCAGGAGAGCAACAATCAGAATTTGATCTTTGGGAAGTTTGCTAAAAACATCAATAAGGCTTCAAAAAACAGTCAAATAGGATTAAAGGTCACTATGAAATAATACTCACTTAACCAGAAGGGAAAATCCAATTAAAGTGGCATTCCACTCAAAACCAGATTACCAAGTCCTATGCCTTCCCCCTCCCCACAGAAGGAAATTTCCAATTAAGGCAACCCCATAGGAAAGGATACCCTGGTGTCATCACACGGAGGTTCTCTCAATTACCAGAGATGACTTACAGACCAGGACCAGAGCCTTGTTTCCTTCACCACAGAAGCACCATGGACAGTGACGCCTGGTCGACAGCAAGAGGCTGCCCTTAAAACAAAGGTGTTCAGGAAGCTGCTGGACAGGATCTGAGAGCTGCCACCAGCCAGGGGCTGATGTGCCACAGGCAAGATGCCCACTCTGGATGACAGTCCATTTGTGGTTTCCAAAACTGTTACTGAACCAAACTTGGGTCCAGTCACCCAACACACAGCAAAGCTAATCTACTGACACTGGGTTGTGGTGAAGTAAAGCACAGCATTTATTGGGGCACCAAGCAAAGAGAACGGGCATCTTGTCATCAAAAGACCCAAACTCCTTTATGGCTTTCAGGAAAGGGTTTTTTTAAAGGCAACATTAGAGGTAAGGGTGGCAGCGGGCCTGATTAGCTCATGAACATTCTTCTGACTGGCCAAACCCAAAGTCAGACATCAATAACTTTGCCTTAGTAAAGAATTCTTAACATAACTTAGGCTCCAGGTGGCATAAGAAAACTATGAATTGGCAAGCAGGATGAAAACTATTTGTCAGCCCAAACAAACTTCATACTAAGAAAACTGGATTACTAAACCAAATCAATTTTCTTTGTTTTACCACCGATTAGACAAATGCCACTAGAATATAAGCTGTATTAAAGTATGACTATTTGTCTTTTGTTCACTGATATATTCCTATTATCAAGAACATTGCCTGGAATATGTAAAAACTCAATAAATATTTGTTGCTAAATAAATGAAATCATAATTACAGTTTCTCAGTTTACTTAACTGTAAAATATGGGAGTGACCATATATATATATATATATACAATCTCTTCCTGAGTCTCAAATCTCTAAATACGTAATTCATCTATGGTAGGTGATATTTCTTTAAAGAAAATGTAAAGTTTTTCACATGCATAAAGGAAAAATTTACTTTGGTTAAGTAACTGTGTTTGTGACTTGGTAATTTTTAAATCTAGTCTATGTTAATTCAGTATATTAATGATCAAAAATTAAGAAAATATTTAAGACATTTAAGAAACTAAGCATGAATAAGCTGAAATAATCCTAAATTTAGGAGTCTTATGTATCTATGTCCACATTTGTTGCTACAGTACTAAATCCAATCAACGTACAGTTTTTTAACCTAAAATTTTATATTTTCAAGGAAAAAAGTCCTGAACACAATCCCTAATATATACTTAACTAACCTTAAGAATGTCAACTAAGAAAACAATTTTCTTTTGGAAATCCCCTTTAACAGCTCAAGTAAGACACTATTACTCAATAAAAGTTTCCACAAAATAGGATGTCTCTGATGTGGCCCAAAGCTACCACAGTTGTTGGTCTAAGAAGATACCTTGGGCTTTAGTTCTCTGGAATTCTGTGGAATACCCTGGGTTAAATTTAGTTCATTTTCCCACAAGGAAAGCTTATAAAAGGGTTAAATTTACTCTTCTTCCTGAAAAATCCTTGGTAAGAATTAAAACTTAGTTGTTAATAAGTCAGCTATCTTTTTAAAAGAAAGGTGCCTTTTAAATCTGTAGGGGAAAAATTATTCATGTAACTTACTAGCTCATTAAAACCACTCATATATTTAACAAAACGTAGTGCACTGCTCATGCAATTTTGTTTTTTTTTTTTTTTTGCAATATGCGGGCCTCTCACCGCTGTGGCCTCTCCCACTGCGGAGCACAGGCTCCGGACGCACAGGCCCAGGGGCCACGGCCCACGGGCCCAGCCGCTCCGCGGCATGTGGGATCCTCCCGGACCAGGGCACGAATCTGCGTCCCCTGCATCGGCAGGCGGATTCTCAACCACTGCTCCACCAGGGAAGCCCTGCTCATGCAATTTTGGCACTAGGAATTCTAATAGCTTAATTTGTTGCACATCTTTAAAACTAATGGAAAAGTAATGATATGAATATATGACAGGTATATAGAAAGTCCTAGAATGTGCATGGCTTGCCATGGTTACATACCTCGAAGTGCAATTCTCTTCTGATCCCAAATAAACCCATCTTTGCTAAAGAAGTAACCGTCTATTTGTTTTTTTAAACAAACTCAGGTTCTGCTGCTCACCGCTCAAAAAGCCAATACTCAACAGGGTGTTGGTTGGAAAGGAAAAGTTCCTTTATTCAGTAGTCCGGCAACCTGGGGAGAAGGTGGACTCGTATCCAAAAACCAACTCTGAAGATTCTGCTTGACCATGAAAGTTTTTAAAAGGAGAACCATTTTGAGAGGGGGTCAGAGTCTCTGTTGTCTTCCACTCTGTGCAGACTTTCTTCTGATTGGTTGGTGGTGAGGTAATAGGGCAGTGTTCCAGGAATCTTGTGCTCAGCCTGAAGTTACCATCCTCCACCTGGGTGGGGGCCTTAGTTCCTACAGAAGAACTCAAAGGTATTGTTATATATATTCCTTGAGGAAGAACCAGGACCCTGCATTATTGTTCTTGACTGCTGTTCCTTTGTTTCTGCATTCCCTCCCTTCTCTGATAAGCAACTGCTTGAATCTGCCCTTTGGATGGAATTCAGGGAAGGTCAAGGAGGCTGACCACAGTATAATCAGCTGCTTCAGGGTCAAGTTAGCAATACATAGTCCTAGGCTCTATTTTCATCAGCCTTTGACCAGATACGATCACATCATTTAGCCCTGTTAAATTAAACAAGGAAGCCATTAGAATGAGTTGGTTTTAATGCCTTAGGAGCCTACATAGCCAAACCAAAACCTAAGCCTGTAATGCCTAAAGGTTAATAAATCAAACCTAGGACTTCCCTGGTGGTCCAGTGGTTAAGATTCCGTGCTTCTAGGACTTCCCTGGTGGCGCAGTGGTTAAGAATCCGCCTGCCACTGCAGGGGACACAGGTTCGAGCCCTGGCCTGGGAAGATCCCACATGCCACGGAGCAACTAAGCCTGTGTGCCAGAACTACTGAGCCTGAGCTCGAGAGTCCGCGAGCCACAACTACTGAGCCCGCGTGCTTCAACAATTACTGAAGCCTGCGCTCTGCAACAAGAGAAGTCACTGCAATGAGAGGTCCGCGCACCACAGCGGAGTGGACCCCGCTCACTGCAACTAGAGAAAGCCCGTGTGGAGCAACAAAGACCCAATGCAGCCAAAAATCAATCAATCAATTTATTAAAAAAAAAAAAGATTCCGGGCTTCCACTGCTGGGGGCGAGGGTTCCATCCCTGGTCGGGAAGTTCCACATGCCACACAGTACAGCCCAATAATAATAATATTAGTAGTAACAATAGTAATAATAATAAATCAAACCTAAGGACAACCATATGAACAGTCAACTAGGCTTTCCCAAATAAAGGAACTACTACCTAGGCTAATAACTTATTTGCTTTACTTTCACCTCCTCTCTATAAGTCTTCCCCTGGCTCCTGTCCAGAGTGCTCCTATGACTTCTGGTTTGTTTCTCTTCCATTTGAATAGACATTTGCTCAAATAAACTCTTAAAATTTTTTTTTTTTTTTTTTTTGCGGTACGCGGGCCTCTCACTGTTGTGGCCTCTCCCGTTACGGATGCACAGGCTCAGCGGCCATGGCTCACGGGCCCAGCCGCTCCACGGCATGTGGGATCTTCCTGGACCGGAGCACGAACCCGTGTCCCCTGCATGGGCAGGCGGACCCTCAACCACTGCACCACCAGGGAAGCCCAAACTCTTAAAATTTTTATGTGCCACAGTTTATCTTTTACCAGGCTGTAGTTCTCACTACTAAAAGGTGATGTAGAGTAGGACAAAGCAAGAGGAAAGGAAACCTCACTCTCCTCCATTAGATTTTAAGCTGCCTGAACAAAAGAACTTGTGTTCTATTTTGTATTATTACCCAGTGTGCCCTACACATATTAGAAATCTATCGAAGTAATACTGGTACTGGTGTTCACTGCCACAATTGTTTACTGAGTGCCCCCTATGGCTCTAGGGATACAACGATGCACTAGACCAATACAATCCCTACTCTCAGAGCTTATAGTGTACCGTGAGAGAGACAGTACATTCGTTCCTTCAGTATCCCTCAGGGGATCGGTTCCAGGTCCCTTATATAAAATAACATAGTATTTGCATATAACCTACATACACTGTCCTTTATACTCTAAGTCATCTGTAGATTACTTATAATACCTAATACCATGAAAATGCTATGTAAATAGTTGTAAATACAATGTAAATGCTATATAAATAGTTTCCAGCATATGCAAATTCAAGTTTTGCTTTTTGGAACTAACTGGAAACTTTTTTTCTGAACATTTTCCATGTGCGGTTGGTTGAATGCATGGATACAGAACCTGAGGACGTGGAGGGCCGACATTAAATAGACTAGGCATGTGCAATGCAGCTTAATGAATATTATGATAATGGAAATTCACCACATAGGAGGCCTTTGTACTTGCAAGCTCAAAGATAATTTCCCAGAGCAAATGACAGCTAAACTTTAGACTGAAAAGGAGCAGAAGAGAGTTCAAACAGGAGAGGAAGTATTCCACATAGAGAGAACTGCATGTGTGAAGGCCTGGAGGGGAAAGAGGATACACTAACTTTACAAGTTTAGAGAAACAAAGTATAACTGGAACATGTATGTCTGGGAGAACTGGGGGGTGGGGGGGAGGAGAAGAGGAAAAAGGAGGAGAGATACAAGGGAAATAAAGCTGAAAGGTTAGCAGAAGCCATATTGTGAAAGGCCTTATTCAAAAATACCACTAAAAAGCTGTATTTGAATATATCAATACATATAACATAATGTATAGACACTAAAAAATTTTATGAAGACCTCTTCTGGATACTCCCTGACAAAACAGTGGAGATAATACATAGTACAGGGAAAGCTCAATAACAACAAATAACCCAATTAAAAAATGAGCAAAGGATGTGAATAGATACTTCTCCAAAGGCGATACAAAACAGCCAATAAGCACATGAAAAGATGATCAACACCACTAATCACTAAGGAAATGGAAATCAAAACCACAGTGAGATATCAACTCACATATATTAGGATGATGGCTATTCAAAAAACAGAAAATAATAAGTGGTGACAATGACACAGAGAAACTGAAACCCTTGTGCACTGTTTGTGGGACTGTAAAAGGGTGCAGGTGTGGGAAAGAGTACACCAGTTCCTTAAAAAATTAAAAACAGAATTATCATGATCCAGCAATTTCACTTCTAGGTATACATCCAAAAGAATTGAAAGAAGGTTCTCACAGAGAGATCTGTGCACCCATATTCACAGCAGCACTATTCACAACAGTCGAAAAGGGGAAGCAACCCAAGTGTCCATCACGGATGGATAAACAAACTGTGGTATATAAATACAATGGAATATTATTCATCCTTAAAAAGGAAGGAAATTCTGATGCTTGGATATACCTTGAGGACACTATAGTATATGAAATAAGCCAGTCACAAAGAGACAAGTAATGTAGGATTCCACCTACAGGAGGTATCTAGAGTAGTCAAATTCACAGAAAAAGAAAGTAGAATAGTGGTGGCCAGGGGCTTGAGGAAGGGTAACTGGGTTGTTGTTTAATGCATACAGAGTTTCAGTTTTACAACATGAAACAGTTCTGGAGATTGGCTCAACAACAATGTGAATACACTTAACACCACTGAACCGTATACTTAGAAAAATGATAAATTTTATGTTATAGGCTTCTAACACACACACACACGCACGCACACACACACGTTCCTTGTATCCAATACCTACCTTTCCAAAGAGAATCAATGCATGATTGTCTTGTTTCACCTCCTCACCTGAAGTATAGTTGATTTACAATGTTTCAGGAATACAGCAAAGTGATTCACTTTATTTATGTGTATATATATATGCATATATATCATACACTTTTCAGATTCTTTTCCATTATAGGTTATAAGAAGATACTGAACACAGTTTCCTGTGCTACACAGTTGGCCCTTGTTTATTTTATATATATATTTATATTATATATATATATATATACACGCACACGTGTGTGTGTGTGTGTGTGTGTGTGTACCTTAATCCCAAATTCCCAAGTTATCCCTTCGCCCTCCACCTTTCCCCTTTGGTAACCACAAGTTTGTTTTCAGTGACGCCACTGGTATGTTTTAAAGCAATTCTCAGATATCTTATTTCACCCAAAAATACTCCACTATATTTTGCTAACAAATATTTAGTTTACAGGGAAAAAATGCCATTACCACACCTAACAAAATTAAATAATATTAATATTTTTATTATATTTGTTATGGTGATCTGTAATCAGTGATCTTTGACGTTACTACTACCACTGCTGAAGGCTCAGATGATGGTTAGCATTTTTTAGCAGTAAAGTATTTTTAAAATAAAAAAAAGTCTACAGATAATAAATGCTGGAGAGGGTGTGGAGAAACGGGAACCCTCATACACTGTTGGTGGGAATGTAAATTGGTGCAGCCACTATGGAGAACAGTATGGAGGTTCCTCAGAAAACTAAAAATACTGAATAGAATTACCATATGATCCAGCAATCCCACTCCTGTTAATACATCTGGAAAAGACAAAAACTCTGATACATGCACTCCAAAGTTTACAGCAGCATTATTAACAATAACCAAGTGCTCATCACCAGAAAACTGGTTTAAGAAGATGTGGGGTGTGTGTGTGTGTGTGTGTGTGTGTATACACACATAATGGAATATTACAAATATACATATATATTCCATTTGTAACAACATGGATGAATCTAGAGAATATCATACTAAGTGAAGTCAGAGAAAGACAAGTTATATGATATCACTTATTGTGGAATCTAAAAAATGATACAAATGAACTTATTTACAAAACAGAAACAGACTCACAGACATGGAAAACAAACTTATGGTTATCAAAAGGGGAAGGGGGGGTATAAATTAGGAGTTTGGGATTAACAGATACACACTACTATATATAAAACAAATAAACAAGGACCCACTGTATAGCACAGGGAACTATATTCAATGTCTTGTAATAACCTATAATGGAAAAGAATCTGAAAAAGAATATACATGTATGTATGTGTGTTTATAGATTTAAAACAATCTTTTTGCTGTAACCTGACACTAACAACATGGTAAATCAACTATACCTCAAAAAAATATATACACATATCTTTATAAGGTTTTTTTGTCAAATCAGGTCCACATGTTACATTTGGTTATGTCTCTTAAGGGTGGAGAATATTAATACCATGGAAAATTGTTTTTAAGTGAAAAAAGGAACACAGGAATAGAAAATACAATGTTGAGATTGGTTCAGGGTGGCAGGGTAGAAGGACGTGCACTCTCTCTTGCGAGAGCACTGGAACCACAACTAACTGCTGAGCAGTCATCGACAGGAAGACACTGGAACTCACCAAAAAAGATATCCCACATCCAAAGACAAAGGAGAAGCCGCAATGAGATGGTAGGAGGGGGGCAATCACAATAAAATCACATCCCATAACTGGTGGGCGACTCACAAACCGGAAAACAATTATACCACAGAAGTCCACACACTGGAGTGAAGGTTCCATTAGCCCAACCAAAGAGCCCACATAGGCTCCAGTGTTGGGTTGCCTCAGGCCAAACAACCAACAGGGAGGGAACCCAGCCCCACCCATCAGCAGTCAAGCAGATTAAAGTTTTACTGAGCTCTTCCCACCAGAGCAACACCCAGCTCTACCCACCACCAGTCCCTCCCATCAGGAAACTTAAACAAGCCTCTTAGATAGCCTCATCCACCAGAGGGCAGACAGCAGAAGCAAAAAGAACTACACTCCTGGGCTTCCCTGGTGGCGCAGTGGTTGAGAGTCCACCTGCCGATGCAGGGGAAACGAGTTTGTGCCCTGGTCTGGGAAGATACCACATGCCACGGAGCGGCTGGGCCCATGAGCCATGGCTGCTGAGCCTGTGCGTCCGGAGCATGTGCTCCGCAACAGGAGAGGCCACAACAGTGAGAGGCCCGTGTATTGCCAAAACAAAAAAACAAAAAACAAAAAAAACACTACAATCCTGCAGCCTGCGGAACAAAAACCACATACACAGAAAGATAGATAGACAAGATGAAAAGGCAGAGGGCTATGTACCAGATGAAGGAACAAGATAAAACCCCAGAAAAACAACTAAATAAAGTGGAGATAGGCAACCTTCCAGAAAAAGAATTCAGAATAATGATAGTGAAGATGATCCAGGACCTCGGAAAAAGAATGGAGGCAAAGATCGAGAAGATGCAAGAAATGTTTAACAAAGACCTAGACGAATTAAAGAACAAGCAAACAGAGATGAACAATACAATAATTGAAATAAAAACTACACGAAAAGGAATCAATTGCAGAATAATTGAGGCAGAAGAACAGATAAGTAACCTGGAAGACAGAATGGTGGAATTCACTGCTGCAGAACAGAATAAAGAAAAAAGAATGAAAAGAAGTGAAGACAGCCTAAGAGACCTCTGGGACAACATTAAACGCAACAACATTCGCATTATAGGGGTCCCAGAAGGAGGAGAGAGAGAAAGGACCTGAGAAAATATTTGAAGAGATTATAGTCGAAAACTTCCCAAACACGGGAAAGGAAATAGCCACCCAAGTCCAGGAATCACAGCAAGTCCCATACAGGATAAACCCAAGGAGAAACACGCCAGGACACACAGTAATCAAATTGGCAAAAATTAAAGACAAAGAAAAATTATTGAAAGCAACAAGGGAAAAACGACAAATAACATACAAGGGAACTCCCATAAGGTTAACAGCTGACTTCTCAGCAGAAACTCTACAAGCCAGAAGGGAGTGGCATGACATACTTAAAGTGATGAAAGGGAAGAACCTACAACCAAGAGTACTCTACCTGGCAAGGATCTCATTCAGATTTGATGCAGAAATCAAAAGCTTTAGAGACAAGCAAAAGCTAAGAGAATTCAGCACCACCAAACCACCTCTACAACAAATGCTAAAGGAACTTCTCTAAGTGGGAAACACAAGAGAAAAAAAGGACCTGCAAAAACAAACCCAAAACGATTAAGAAAATGGTAAAAGGAACATACATATCGATAATTACCTTAGACGTGAATGGATTAAAAGCTCCAACCAAAGGACACAGGCTTGCTGAATGGGTACAAAAACAAGACCCATCTATATGCTGTCTACAAGAGACCCACTACAGACCTAGGGACACATACAGACTGAAAGTGAGGGGATGGAAAAATGATATTCCATGCAAATGGAAATCAAAAGAAAGCTGGAGTAGCAATACTCATATCAGAAAAAATAGACTTTAAAATAAAGAATGTTACAAGAGACAAGGAAGGACACTACATAATGATCAAGGGATCAATCCAAGAAGATATAACAAATATAAACATATATGCACCCAACATAGGAGCACCTCAATACATAAAGCAACTGCTAACAACTCTAAAAGAGGAAATGGACAGTAACACAATAAATAGTGGGGGACTTTAACACCTCACTTACACCAATGGACAGATCATCCAAAATGAAAATAAATAAGGAAACAGAAGCTTTAAATGACACAACAGACCAGATAGATTTAATTGATATTTATAGAACATTCCATCCAAAAACAGCAGATTACACTTTCTTCTCAAGTGCGCACAGAACGTTCTCCAGGATAGATCACATCCTGGGTCACAAATCAAGCCTCAGTAAATTTAAGAAAATTGAAATCATATCAAGCATCTTTTCTGACCACAACGCTACGAGACTAGAAATCAATTACAGGGAAAAAAACGTAAAAAACACAAACACACGGAGGCTAAATGTTACTAAATAACCAAGAGATCACTGAAGAAATCAAAGAGGAAATCAAAAGATACCTAGAGACAAATGACAATGAAAACAAGACGATCCATAACCTATGGGATGCAGCAAAAGCAGTTCTAAGAGGGAAGTTTATAGCTATACAAGCCTACCTCAAGTAACAAGAAAAATCTCAAGTAAACAATCTAACCTTACACCTAAAGGAACTAGAGAAAGAAGAACAAACAAAACCCAAAGTTAGCAGAAGGAAAGAAATCATAAAGATCAGAGCAGAAATAAATGAAATAGAAACAATGAAAATAGCAGAGATCAATAAAACTAAAAGCTGGTTCTCTTAGAATATAAACAAAATTGATAAACCTTTAGCCAGACTCATCAAGAGGAGGGAGGACTCAAATCAATAAAATTAAAAATGAAAAAGGAGAAGTTAAAACAGACACTGCAGAAACACAAAGCATCCTAAGAGACTACTACAAGCAACTCTATGCCATTAAAATGGAAAACCTGGAAGAAATGGACAAATTCTTAGAAAGGTATAACGTCCCAAGACTGAACCAGGAAGAAATAGAAAATATGAGCAGACCGATCACAAGTAATGAAACTGAGACTGTGAGATGCAGAAAAAGTTGTTGACAAAATTCAACAACCATTTATGATAAAAACTCTCCAGAAAGTAGGCACAGAGGGAACCTACCTCAACATAATAAAGGCCATATACAACAAACCCACAGCAAACACCATTCTCAACGGTGAAAAACTGAAAGCATTTCCTCTAAGATCAGAAACAAGACAAGGATGTCCACACTCACCACTATTATTCAACATAGTTTTGGAAGTCCTAGCCATGGCAATCAGAGAAGAAAAAGAAATAAAAGGAATAAAAATTGGAAAAGAAGTAGTAAAACTGTCACTGTTTGCAGATGACATGATACTATACATAGAGAATCCTAAAGATGCCACTAGAAAACTACTAGAGCTGATCAATGAATTTGGTAAAGTTGCACGATACAAAATTAACGCACAGAAATCTCTTGCATTCCTATACACTAACAACGAAAGATCAGAAAGAGAAATTAAGGAAACAATCCCATTCACCACTGCAACAAAAAGAATAAAATACCTAGGAATAAACCTACCTAAGGAGATAAAAGACCTGCACTCAGAAAACTATAAGACACTGATGAGAGAAATCAAAGATGACACAAACAGATGAAGATATATACCATGTTCTTGGATTAGAAGAATCAATACTGTGAAAATGACTATACTACCCAAAGCAATCTACAGATTCAGTGCAATCCCTATCAAATTACCAGTGGCATTTTTTACAGAACTAGAACAAAAAATCTTAAAATTTGTATGGAGACAGAGAAGACCCCAAACAGACAAAGCAGTCTTGAGTGAAAAAAATGGATTTGGAGAAATCAGACTCCCTGACTTCAGGCTACTACAAAGCTACAGTAATCAAGACAATATGGTACTGGCACAAAAACAGAAACATAGATCAATGGAACAGACAGAAAGCCCAAAGATAAACCCACACACGTACGGTCAACTAATCTATGACAAAGGAGGCAAGGATATACAATGGAGAAAAGACAGTCTCTTCAATAAGTGGTGCTGGGGAAACTAGACAGCTACATGTAAAAGAATGAAATTATCCCTAACACCATACACAAAAATAAACTCAAAATGGATTAGAGAACTAAATATAAGAGTGGACAATATAAAACTCTTACAGGAAAATATAGGAAGAACACTCTTTGACATAAATCACAGCAAGATCTTTTTTGATCCACCTCCTAGTTTAATGGAAATAAAAACAAAAATAAACAAATGGGATCTAATGAAACTTAAAAGCTTTTGCACAGCAAAGGGAACTACAAACAAGACGAAAAGACAACCCTCAGAATGGGAAAAAATATTTGTAAACAAATCAACGGACAAAGGATTAATCTCCAAAATATATAAACAGCTCATGCAGCTCCATATTAAAAAAACAAACAACCCAATCCAAAAATGGGCAGAAGACCTAAACAGACATTTCTCAAAAGATATATAGATGGCCAAGAAGCACATGAAAAGCTGCTCAACATCACTAATTATTAGAGAAATGCAAGTCAAAACTACAATGAGGTATCAACCTCACACCAGTTAGAAAGGGCATCATCAGAAAATCTACAAACAACAAGCGCTGGAGAGGATGTGGAGAAAAGGGAACTCTCTTGCACTGTTGGTGGGAATGTAAATTGATACAGCCACTATGGAGAACGGTATGGAGGTTCCTTAAAAAACTAAAAATAGAATTACCATATGACCCAGCAATCCCACTACTGGGCATATACCCAGAGAAAACCATAATTCAAAACGACACATGCACCCCAATGTTCACTGCAGCACTATTTACAATAGCCAGGTCATGGAAGCAACCTAAATGCCCATCGACAGATGAATGGATAAAGAAGATGTGGTACGTATACAGAATGGAATATTACTCAGCCATGAAAAGGAATGAAATTGGCTCATTTGCAGAGACGTGGGTGGATCTAGAGACTGTCATACAGAGAGAAGTCAGAAAGAGAAAAACAAATATCGTATATTAACGCATGTATGTAGAATCTAGAAAAATGGTACAGATGAGCTGGTTTGCAGGGTAGAAATAGAGATACAGATGTCAAGAACAAACGTATGGACACCAAGGGGGTAAAGTGGTGGGGTGTTGGGGGGGTGGGATGAATTGGGAAATTGGGATTGACATATATACACTAATATGTATAAAACGGATAACTAATAAGAACCTGCTATATAAAAAATAAATTAAATAAAACTCAAAAATTCAAAAAAAAGGTAAAAATAAAACCATTGCTTAAAAAAAAGAGAAAATACAATATTGAGTGGAAAAAAAATCTGGACATTTACCGTAAAATTAGTTAAAATGTAAAAACAGACGAAATAATCTGTGATGTAGAAGTCAGAATAGTAGATACTTCTAGGGGTTGGCGGGAGAGAATAAGTGAAAATGAGGTGGACACATATAGGGCACTGGCAATATTATCTTGATTTGAGTGGTATTTACATTGGTGTATAATTTGTAAAAATTCATCAAGTTATATACTTAAAATTGGAGTACTTCACTAAGTGGATGTTATACTTCAATTTGCAAGTTCAGGCAAAAATACATTAAAAGTATCACTCACACATACATACGCGAATGCCAAAATACTAATAATGGCTATCTCTGGGTGGTGAGATAAGCAATTTTCATTTTCTTTTCTAGGCTTTTCTATAGTCCCCCCAATTAAAAGAAAAATACTTTAAAATGAAGAATGTTGCTATTGAAAATTCCCTGGCCGTCCAGTGGTTAGGACTCGGCGCTTTCACTGCAGTGGCCTGGGTTCAATCCCTTTCTGAGAATTCAGATCCTGTAAGCCACAGCATGGCCAAAAAAAAAAGAATGTTGCTATCAATTTTACCATCCCCTCTAAACATTCATTAATCTTCTCTCTTCTCACACTGATAAAAATATGCATAATTTTTTCTTCCACACAATTTGTCCTCCTGCTGGATTTCAGGTTTTGAACAGCCCTGTTACTAGTTAAGTGAGTATTAAAATCCAACTTTTGACCCCTGGCTAAAGAAATATAGACCTTGTATTTACACTCTGCATAATATATAGTTGTCTAAGTGCAATGCACTTGTGTAAGCATGGGAGATACATGCGTACACACACACACACACACACACACACACCCCTTATTCTCAATTCAGCAGCCAGTGCACTCCTCCCCACAAAAAGCCAGACACATCACTTATGCTCAAAATTCTGCCATGGCTACCCATCTTACCCAGAATAAAAGCCCAAATCCTTATGATGGCCAACAAAGTCCTAATTGTCTGGTCCTTTTTACATCTCAGGTATCCTTTCCCACCACTCTTCCCCCGTGGACTTCACTCCACCTTAACCACATGGGTCATCTTGCTAGTTTCTGAACCCATCAAGCACGCACCTATTTGCCTTGGGGACTTTTCCACTAACAGCAATGCCAGTGAGTTCTTCCTTCACACAAATTAACTCCATTACTCAAACTTTGCTCAAATGTCCTCTTCTCAGTGACACCTATCCTAACTATCCTTTTAAAAATTACAAACTGTTCCACATCCCCATATACTCTTTTTTTTAAATTTTATTTATTTATTTTTGGCTGCATTGGGTCTTTGTTGCTGCGCGTGGGCTTTCTCTAGTTGCAGTGAGTAGGGGCTATTCTTCTTTGCGGTGCACAGGCTTCTCATTGTGGTGGCTTCTCTTGCTGCGGAGCACGGGCTCCAGGCGCGTGGGCTTCAGTAGTTGTGGCGCACGGGCTTAGTTGCTCCGTGGCTTGTGGGATCTTCCCGCACCAGGGCTCAAACCCGTGTTCCCTGCATTGGCAGGGGATCCTTAACCACTGCGCCACCAGGGAAGCCCTCCCCATATACTCTTAATTGCCCTAACCCTCCTCTACTTTTTTCTCTTACCACAACGCTTAATCACTTTCTAACAAAAATTTCTTCTTTATCTATTCATACAGTTTCTCAACAATTTATTTACATGTTATTGCTTGCTTCCTCCCACCCTCAGACCCCACAAGAATCTAAGTTTCATGAGAGCAGGAATATTTGATTGTTTAGTTCATGGTTATATCCCAAGCATTTAGAACAGTGTGTGGCAACTAGCAGGCCAGGAAGAAAGGGCGGGGGGGGGGGCAGGTGGAGGGGTGAGGAAGGAAGGAAAGAAAAAAAAGTCCAGTGGAAAGTTTAATGACATACATATAGATGAAAATTAGAAGGAAAATGGTGGTGACAAACGATATCTTATTAATATTATAAATTAAAATTAGTGAAATATCTCAAAAGTACTCACTCAATAAAACTTCTATACTCAGCTGAACTCATCACAATTATTTTCATACACATTTATATTCCCCTATTATATAATAATGTGAGTAAACTACAAGTTGTGCCTGACCCCAAAACAGGTATTTATCTACAATTAGATTTATTGAGTAGATCTTACCAGGTAGATCATGACTAGTCCATCATAAATACTTAAACTCTACTAAATCGCAATCTGCCAAAATTTCAACTTACAAATTAGCAGGTTTTTCATTACAAGATTCACTACAGAATTTTTTTCAAGAGTTAGAACATTCAAAAGAATTCAATATAGCATGAGAAATAGAGTGAATCTTTGAAGACTGAAATTATCATAACTTCCTCCCACGAGTCAATGGCATCAAACCCTTTATTCAGAAGAAACCTAATTCCTATTATTATAATTTATAATATTTTTCTTCTACACAAGAAAATCTCCCCTTTCCTCCTTCCTTGCCTACACACACACATATATTAATATGACTGCACATTCATTAAAACTTTCATAAAGTTTAAGTATGTACTTTTAGGTAGCCCAACATCAACTTAGAACTCTGAAGAAAGACATTCTCAAACTTCAATAATATACAGACCCCTTAAAAAGGAGAAACGTTCCTGCAGTTTCCAGTTATTTACAAAAGTTGTAATCCTAACGTTATTTAAACCTATGCAAACACAAACTTTTTAAAAATTAATTTTTATCACATTATAGTTGATAAACATAAACCTTTAAGTAAACTCTTTATGCATACAGATCTTACATAAATACGGAAAGTCAGATAAACCAAAAACCAAATACAAAACTTCTAAATAAAATTCAATTTAACACACTTAAAAAAATGGCATGGTTTTGCTGAATAAATCTCTACTCACAACACAAAAATGGCACTAACTGAACCACCATAAGCTTCCTTTAAGATTGGAATGCCTGTACTACTAAATGGTAATAAGGCAGGTAAATTCTTCTCAGTTTCACATTATTATGAAACATTAATTCCTGATGCTAAAAAAGCATTTGGTCTTCAGTTAACTCAAAAGCATCTTATTCATTAAGACTAGTACTTCTATTCTTTTCCTTAATATTAGTCCCTAACAATCAAAACAGTAACACTTGGCACCACCAAAAACTAACACATATTCTAACCCCAGCATCAAGTGAAAGTATTCAATTATGACTCAGGTGATCCAGAACATGTTTAAGATAATCAACCATTGAAAATAAAACACTAAATTTTAAAATTGTAGAGCACTTTCAGACCTCATTTGATAATCATATGTTCACTGTATGATCCTGCCAGCAAATAGTGAAGAGTTTCCATTATCTGATAACCCATAGTCATCAGGAAGAAGTTTCCAAAGATAACTGTGGAATCATCTTCCAGAAAGGTTAAAAATAAATCAGATTCATCTGTCCAAAATGATTTCAGGACTGATGAAAATGATATACTCCAAAAGTTGGCTTTATTATTATTGCTGTTGTCATCACTGAAGCATCTGCATACTGTTTACCATGGTTCCCAGGAGCAACAAAATGACTTTAAAAGCCATAAAAAAAACTCTTGCTCAGTTTCAGAACCCTAATACTCTTTTCTTAGAAATTATTGTAAGAAACTAAGATAAGGAATACTGATAAAAGGATACTAGTCGGGAGTTTGGAGACCTACATTCAAATCCTTACTTGTCACTAACTAGCTTTATAACCCCTTAGCTCACTCATTCTCAGCTTACTCATTTGTCAAATAAGAGGGCTGAATTAGATGTCTTCTTAAGATCTGCTAGTTGTAAATTTCAACCACTAAGATTAGCATTTCAGAATTCTATGATGACACTTCTGATATTAAAATGATACAAATCAAAACTAAAATAGCTCAGTTTTTCAAAAATGACTTAGGAAAAAATTGTCCATCTTATTATGAGTAAAAATATATATAGTTCTTAAAAGAATTCTATTTTACAGCTTTCTCATGAGAAAAAACTTATTCATTAAAGTTACAATTTAAAAAAATTTTAGAAGAAAATTATAATTAGAAGAACTCACATAAAGCTATGTAGCAGACACTGATGTGCTATCCAGACCTCCCTTCAGAAATGAAGGATTTATTGTCCAGCTGCTGTCAAACAGCCTTCACCTGTCAGGCCTTTTCAGGAATTGCCTCAGCTAAAGACAGCTGCATGCCCTAGCAGCCTTCATGGAGGGACTGATCAAAACAGGCGTATAAGGGCCCAGCACCCTGTCACAATTTTGGACAACTCCACAGGTTATCCCGGCTTCAGAGTTTCTCAAGGGGGCAACAGTGGCTTTTGTTGATAATACATTACAGCCCAATTTACCCCTTCTGCTTCCTTTCCATTCCTTCTACAGATGTTGATCCTAAGAACATTTCTGCATGCTCATCATAGTTAGCCTACCCAGGGACCCAACTTGCAGCCACTGGTGTTGAGAATGGTCCAAGAAAATAGGCTCTAAAATGAAGTTTTGGAGTTGGATCACCATCCACGTAGCCAGGCAGCTGGCAAAGGACACTATCACTGGTGATGATAGAACAGAAACCGAGCACAAACTGGCAGTGCAACGGCTAAAAGTTCCATTGTTGGTAAACTGGGTAGTTATCCAGTGGAAGAGAATGCAGATGTTGGCAAACTTTTTTTTTTTTTTTTTACAGGACCAGATAGTATTTCATATTCTGCTTTGATGTTTTTGTTTTACAACTCTTTAAAAATAGGGCATGACAAAAACAGGCAGACACAAGAGTGGGTTTGGCCAGCAAGCCATAGTTTGCCGAACCCTGAACTTTAAAGATGCAGTGTATCAGATATTTGAGAAATATAAGGAAAACAGTAATTATAAAGACCATGAAACTGGGTTGCTGTTGCTTTAAAAGCAACTGACTCTTCGGAAAAATATAACAAGAGTTTAAAATGAGTGATAGGGAATTAAAAACTAAATGTGAAAAAGCCAGAAGTTTCTTTGGTAGCATAAAATCTTTAAAAGCAGGAGGCCACAAAAGGCTAAGGGCCAAGACTTAATTGTAAGAGTGGCAGGGCTCCAAAGAAAGTTAAAGTCTCAATCTAGATAAGTCTGCTATGCCAAGGTTAAGGCCTGCATAGAAGAGAACACATTGGAACCCTGAAAAAATGGGATGGAGAGATGGGTTGATTAACCTGAAAATTCTCAATCCCCAGTCTCCTTGAGCCCTCTGAGCTTGGAGAAGGAATCCACACATCCTTATTAAGTGCAACTGTTATTCTCATCGGCAAGAATTACCAAGTAAAGACCTCTGAAATTCTCTCCTTCATAAAATCAGTGAGAACACTGGCAAAAGCTGGGAGAATCAACTTTTTCAGAACTCTGAAAATTACAAAGAATTGAAGCAATCTGGGGAATGTTTATTCACCAAATAATGGCTGAATCTTGGTAACAACAGCAAGCTTTGTGGTGTTTAATTTACCCTATTTCCATTCTACCCCTTCCTACTTCTGTGAAAACCAACAGCCTGCAGTCATAGTGAATGTCAACAGCCACTGGGCGGGGGAGCAGAACAGGATTGGATCTTCTTAAAAGTCCCACTCCCAGAGAACTGTCATTATTTGACATGTCTGGTAGTTCCTTGGAAGACTCTACTACTACCAAAGTTGTCTTTATGTGGCCTGACTCTGAACTCATCCAGAGCAAACAGCCTTCTTTCTGGTCAAAAACAGTCAGAAGCAACTGTCAAACACTGCAGCTGCCTGAGATTATGGACAATATTTGGGGCAAACAAAAGCATAATTAAAAAGAAAAGCTGGGCGATGAGATGTCCATGGGGGCTTTGGAAAGCTCCAATATATTCCTGGGAATCCACACTCACACATAACCTGTGTACATTCTCAGGAAAGACCTGAGAAAGCCCTAAACTCTCACCTCTGGCTAACCTTTAGGCTCTGCACAAGCAAGAAAAGAAAGCTAAGACAGAGTTGTAAATTGCCTAGCTGAGTGTTGAAGGCATGTCTCAACATACACATAGAGCCCCTTAGCAAAGACTGGAAGATTTACATGTTTCAGGCATCCAAGGAAACCTATGTCTACTCATTACTTTAACCACTAAGCTAACTGAGCAGAGACTTTAGTGACCACATAAAACAACAGAAAAACAGAGTTTACAGTATTAGTACCAAAAAAGTCACATAAATAAATAAAGATAATCAATCTTGGGGAGAGGAGAAAATCTGATTTGTACAGTTGCTACATTATTTAAAAATGTCCAGTTGGCAAAAAATTAAAAGCATGCAAAGAAAGAGAAAGTACAGTCTAAACACACACACACACACACACACACACACACACACACACACACACAAAGGTGGTGGGCTCATGCGGCAATATCCCTGAGGAAGCCCAGATATTGAACTTACTAGACCAAGACTTTAAATCGGTTAATTTAAGTTTGTTAAAACAACTAAAGCAGGATATGAGAGCAATGTCTCACCCAAATTGACAATCTCAAGAGACAAAAATTATTTTCTAAAAAAGATCAAATAGAAATTATAGATTTGAATAATATAGTAATAAAATAAAAAATTCAATAGAGGGGCTCAATAGTAGATATGAACAGGCAGAAGAAAGAATCAGCAAACTTGAAAATAAGTCAACTGAGATCAGCCAGTCTCAGGAAGAATAAAGAATGAAAAAAAATAAATGATCAGAGACTCAGAAATCTGTGGGACACCATTAAGCACACCAACATACACATAATGAAGAGGAGACAGAGAAAAGGATAGAATATTTGAAGAAATTAAGGCCAAAAATTTCCTAAATTTGAAAAACACATTAATCTACACATCCAAGAGGCTCAAAAAACTTCAGGAGGATAAACTCAAAGGCATCCCACACCGACACACATTAACTGTTGAAAGCTACGAAAAAGAGAAAAAAGCGACTCATCAAAAATAAAGGATCCTTTCAAGATCAACAGCTGATTTCTCATCTGAAACCATGGAGGCAATGGGATGATATGCTCAAAGTGGTGTGGAAAAAAAAGACTGTCAACCAGTAATTCCATATCCAACAAGACTATCCTTCAGAATTGCAGGAGACATTCCTGATCAACAAAACTGAGTAAGCTGTTACTAGTAGACTTGCCCTAAAAGAAATACTAAGAGGAGCACTTCAGCTGAAATGAAATAACACTAAACAGTAATTCAAATCCATATGAAAAATACAGAGCACCAGTACAAGTAACTTCATAGGTAACTATTAAAAACAGTATACATGTATTTGTTTTTCTCTTTTTTTCCTCCTATCTTATTTAAAACACAAAAACATCAAGCAATAATTAGAAAGATGGTTGATAAGTATACAATGGATAAAGATGTAACTTGCAGGATAACAACACAAAGAAGGGGGAAGGGAATGGAGCTTTATAGGAAAAAAGTTTTTATATACCATTGTAATTGAATTGGTATTCAAACTAGATAAAATAGTAATGACAACCCCCAGAACCATGACTAAGAAAATAACAACAAAAACACAGTAAAAGGGGACTTCCCTGGTGGTCCAGTGGTAAAGAATGTGCCTTGCAATGCAGAGGACATGGGTTGGATCCCTGGTCAGGGAACCAAGATCCCACATTCCAGGGGGCAACTAAGCCCGTGAGCCACAACTACTGAGCTGGCGCACCTCAACTAGAGCCCAAGTGCCGCAAACCACAGAACCAACATGCTCTGGAACCCATGTGCCACAACTACAGAGCCCACATGCCCTGGAACCTGCAAGCCACAACTAGAGAAAAGAAAACCCACACGCCACAATGAGAGAAGCCCGCGCACCGCAATGAAAGATCCTGCATGTCTCAACGAAGATCCCATGTGCCACAACTAAGACCCAACGCAGCCAAAATTTAAAAAATAAATAAATCTTTAAAAAAACTACAGTAAAAGAACAAGGAAATTAAAATGGTACGTTAAAAGATATCTGTTTAATGCAAAAGAAGGCAGTTAAGAAGGGAGAAACAAAGGTATCTAATCTCAGCAGTGACATCTTCCCCAAGGAACCTTTGAAATAGTAATCTGTTACACACAGATCCACTCCTTATCACTCTTCTCTCTGCTTTACTTTCCTCTATAGCACTTATCCTCATCTGACAAGCCTTTCTTTCACTTATCCCCTTTCCTCTATAGCACTTATCCCTATCTGACAAACAAAATTTTCTTCCTAGACCCACTAGAATTTAACCTTAACGAGGGCAGTTTTACTTTATTTATAGCTTTATCCTCAGTGCCTCAAACACACCTACTGAGTGCTCAATAAACACCCAACAAATGAACAACCAGTAGAGATAAGCCTTATACGAAATGTCTCCCATTTTAAGAGTGGTCCAAGAAAAACAATATATGTCTACATGTACAATTTGTAGATTTAGTAGCAGGAATATAAAGAACTCCCCATCTGATGGGTTTGCTATTTTCTCTGTTAAGTAGGAGGTAAAGACATCCTGCTGAGTCAGAGGGGGAGGTGGTGGTGTTGAAGATTTACAGAGAGTACCTAGCCCTGCACATTTCTGTTGAAATTAGTATCTAAATCAAATTCTGATATTATTGGACACTGTTGCCTTAAATCAGCAGTCATGTGATTTCATGTAAAACTGTATACCAAAATTTCATGCATTCTTATAACTTAAAACAGAAAGTGCTCACACTTTAGAAGGATCAGTAAAAAGAAATGAATGTGTAGAACTCAGTTTGAAAAGAGTGCCACACTAGATGAAGAGTCTATAAAATATATCAATTTTTTTCCACTGAGAAGATATTTATTAAACACAAATTTATATCAAGATTAACTTTTTTCAGGGCTTCCCTGGTGGCGCAGTGGTTGAGAGTCCGCCTGCCGATGCAGGGGACACGGGTTCATGCCCTGGTCCGGGAAGATCCCACATGCCGCGGAGTGGCTGGGCCCGTGAGCCATGGCCGCTGCTGAGCCTGCGCTCCGCAACGGGAGAGGCCACAACAGTGAGAGGCCCGCATACCGCAAAAACAAAACAAAACAAAAACAAACAAACAAACAAAAAAACAGATTAACTTTTTCAACCAGCTTTTAAGTGGACCTTTTCTTTGTTAAAAAAACGAATGGTATGAAACTATATGTTAAAGATGTTTCCACGATACCTTACATTTATATAGCGCATTAGTTTTCAAAGTGCTTTCACATGCCATCTCATTTAATCCTCACAACACCCCTGTGAGGTAGGTACAGCAGGTACTATCATCCTCATATCAGGATGAGGAAACTGAGGCAGAGAGAGGTTAAGTGACTCGCCCAAGATCACACAGCTGGTAAGTGGCAGAGCCAGAACAAGAAATCAAGTTTTCTGACTCCTCATCCAGTACTCTTTCCACTATGACTACTGCCCCCAATTATGAATAATGTACTGCATATCAAACTTGAAAGGTTATTGAAGTTCATTTCAGTGATATCTTAACAGTAAAGTTAAATGAGAAATACGAAAACAGTAGGTCTGATGGTTTTACTTGACATAATAAAACTGGTGCAAAACCACTTTTGTCTAATTACTTATAACCTTTTGGTCCAAATACATAAAATATGCAATATTTACAGCATTTTCCTTTTTTTTTGTAAATACAATGCTTTAAAATACATTATAAAGCACCTTAGTTAAAACAGTCTACAAGTAAAAGTACAGAAGAAGTAGGAAAATCCTACCCATACCACAGCTCACTAACGGAGTTATAATATGGACTCACCAATACCTCAGTTTATACCTTTACAAATAATGGATTGAGAAACAAATACTAAACTTATTTTTCTGATATTCATGTGTGGAAGCCTTAACCAAAACTTCAGGCAATGTCAACATTCTTTGAAGTGTTTCCCCAATCTTAGATATTGGAGAGACAGGAATGAGAAATACTGCTTTGATTCTTTTTACAGTATTAATAATGGTTTAAATTGATTTTTAACACTAATAATCTTTTAAAGAAAATTAAAATGACCTACATAAATAAGGGCAGTTCCAACTACAGCAGAAACATTCTTAGCAAACTTGATCAAACATTTCAATAAATTTCATGGGACGTGATTCACAAAAACAAAGTACACACTGCCAAACAGTTAGTAACACTATCCAGTAGTGGTGTATAATGCAAACCTCCAGATGAAGGTGGAAGTAGCAAATGGATTCATCTTCATTCATGGTTA
The DNA here is from genome assembly GCF_059928025.1 of Delphinapterus leucas. Classification (NCBI taxonomy): domain Eukaryota; kingdom Metazoa; phylum Chordata; class Mammalia; order Artiodactyla; family Monodontidae; genus Delphinapterus; species Delphinapterus leucas. The sequence goes on from NC_143130.1 coordinate 114,513,548, forward strand.
GTTGAAAAAAATGCTTTATCAAAAACAGTATCAGAACTTTTTCTGAAACTGTATTTCAGTATTTAGCCTTCAATTAGACCTGCTATGTGTTTATTTTAGGTGATGTGTAGGTTGTGTCCAGACAGGAGGTTGTAACTCCCACCAAAATTTAACCAGGAAAAAAAAAAAAGGCTGAAACTTAAACTTCCTAGACCACTGACATATCAGCTAGAATCTACTTCCTTGACATCATTGTCTGTATTCTAACTCGGTTTAATACAAACTGTCTTATATACCCATCAGCAATCCAAGTTGTGGAGCTGAGAACTAAGGTGAAGACGGTCAAAGTTGTAGTTCAAGAATCTAACTGCCACACCTTGTACTCAGTTCGATTTAGGGTAAATCTTTTCATAGAAAAAGTTCTGTGCAAGGATGTAGAGGTCTCCATCTTTTTTTTGTACAGCATGGGCTCTGATGAATTGGAACTGCTCTAGTGCCAACTCATAGAACTCATTCTCCATTTTCCAAATGTCAGACTGCTGTAGTTTTGCAATGGTTTGTTTAGTAGGGAGTTTCTTCTCTGTGGTTTTCCTAAGGTGAGATTTCTTTCCTGTATGATAGCGTTCTGTAGCACCCCTGAAGAACCAGGGCGAAGCTGCCTCCAATAACGTGATAAAATCTTCAAGCTCTTCGGTAACTCCCACCAGAAACTATTCATTAACTAGGTTATATTTGGCTTGATCCATAGCCCACCTGCTTCCTACATTCCAAAATTCTGAGCTGTGGCCACAGAAGAATGGGATTTGAAGCCAGAGCTTCTATGGAGCACAGTCTGAGCTCCCCTCAGCTACACATTCATCAAAGGTCTTTTTGTCCCCTTGTTTTTGTCTTCTTAACCCCAGTCTATAACCGTCTCCAAATCTCAGAAAGAGTAAGAAACTAGCCTCTCAATATCCTGTATGACATTAATGTAAATTGGCTTCTTCTTCACACCAAATTTTGCAAAATCCAAATAAGAAAGGTGCCTATGATAAAACCCTGGTTTCATCTCTTTCCAGGAAGTTATATTCTTTACAAAGCACACCTGATCTTGCAGTGACATTACTGGATTATTGTTGGTAGTGTTGATGTGAAGAACATGGTATTTATTCTTTACACATAGATCATAAGCAATATTGGTAAAAGAGGTGCTTGCAGTTTTGGGGACTCTGTTATAAATGACCACCATGTCCTCTTCTTCATCTAAAGCTGCATCTTGCCAAGGGCTATCCATCGTATGTTGCTGCTCAATCTCTCGAACTTCATGTCTTGCAATAGCCCTTTCTAGCTTCAACTGGGACTCCTCCAGTTTCTGGATCTGGTTCTCCAAGAAAAGCATTGCCACTGCAAAGGCCACCATCATCAGCAGCTGCAACCTGGACGGCATCATCTTGAGGAGCCCCGGGAAACCTGCTGCTGGCAATCAAGACATACCGCAGGGGGCGGGGATAGGGGCCCAAGAGGCAAGCGAGATGCCGGGAGGAGCCCACCGAGCCAGGTGAAAGGCAAGGAGAGCGCGAGAGCAAGAGGACCACCGCAGCGACCCCCCTTCTCGCCTCCCCAGTCCCCCGCCCCCAGGCGCCAGCACCTACACCGCCAGTACTGCTTCTCCTCGGTCGAGGAGGCCTACGCCACGGCCACCCCCACAAAAGCCCGCGCAGCAAACACAGCGCAAAGCGGCTGCCCGGCTCTCGCCTCCCTCTACCGCCTCAGTCCCCGACCCCCGCGCCCGCCTGCCTGCCCGCCGCCCTCTCTTCCTTCCTTCCCTCCCTCCCTCCCTCCTTTGCTCACGGCCGCGCTCTGCTCTCCTCCACCAGCGCTTCGGCTGCAGCTGCACCGCCCTTGGCCCCTGGATATATCAATTTTATTAACAAGTAAAAAATTGATCTTATATCAATAGAAGTGAAAGCAGAGTCTTGAAGAGGTATCTGTACACCCATGTTTTAGCAGGATTATTCACAATAGCTAAAAAGTGGAAGCAACCCAACTGTCCATCAGCTGACAAACGGGTAAGCAAACTGTGGTAATGCATATAATGGAATATTATTCACCCTTAAAAAGGGAGGAAATTTTGACACACGCTGCAACATGGATGAACTTTGAGGACATAATGGTAAATAAAATAAACCAGTCGCAAAAAGACAAATACTGAATTATTTCACTTACATGAGGTACCCAGAGTAATCAAATTCACAGAGACATAAAGTAGAACGATGCTTACCAGGGACTAATGGGACAGGGGATAGTTATTGTTTAATATGTATAGAATTTCAGTTTTATAGCATGAAAAGAGTTTTGGAGATGGACTGTGGTGATGGTTGCACAATATGAATGTACTTAATACCACTAAAGTGTATACTTAAAAATAATTAAGATGGGGCTTCCCTGGTGGTGCAGTGGTTGACAGTCCACCTGCTGATGCAGGAGACACGGGTTCGTGCCCCGGTCCGGGAAGATCCCACATGCCGCAGAGCGGCTGGGCCCGTGAGCCATGGCCGCTGAGCCTGCGCGTCCAGAACCTGTGCTCTGCAACGGGAGAGGCCACAACAGTGAGAGGCCCGCATACCACAATTAAAAAAAAAAAAATTAAGATGGTAAATTTTGTTGTGTATTTTACCACAATAAAAAACTGGGGTGGGGGTGGGGGGAAGGGACTTCCCTGGTGGCACAATGGTTAAGTCTCTGAGCTCCCAATGCAGGGGGCCCGGGTTCAATCCCTGGTCAGGGAACTAGATCCCACATGCATGCCACAACTAAGAGTTCACATGCCACAACCAAGGAGCTGGTGAGCCACAACTAAGACGTGGCACAACCAAATAAATTAAAAAAAAAAACTGGGGGGTAAAGTCAGTTATTTTAATATGTATTAAAGGGCAGTATAAATGACATACTGTTACTTTTAAAAGAAAAAAAACTTTTTTCTTTAGAGACTGAATTTAAATAAAAAGAAATTTATACCAGATGCCATATATTTGTTTATACCAGACAGCACAACAGAAGCTAAAGGTCTGACATACCATTGGCTTAGAGAAGGGGACTTCAAAAAAAAAACTGAACCTGGTTTACAAAAACTAGTATTTAAGGACACCAGAAACAGTGAAAACAACAGCACAGAACTAAAGGACACTACAAACCAGAAAGATACAGTATGGCTACAGGAATAACTAAAGAAAAGTCAAGGAGCTAAAATTTATGTAAGGCTGGTAAACTGGAAATAAGAATCTAGGGAGAAAGTGACTACAAATGGAAGACATAAGAAATAAGAAATTCTGGAAAGAACTAACAAGACTTGAAGAAAACTACAGTCCAAAAAGTTCAGCAGAGACAGAATATTATCCTGCAGGTAGCCTCTAAACAAAATGCAACACAAGAATAGTAAATTATTTCTATATAGATATAATTTGAAAAAATGACAATGATGGACATTTGAGACTGAAAGAAGTCTATACAAGAACTCAGGGAATAATAACTGAGAGAACCAATTACAAACAGTTAAAGATTTAAGAAAACAAGCCTGTGGAAAGGCTAAAGATTAAAATTCCAGTCAATGACTTTTAAAAACTAATATTAGGAAGAAGGCCATTCTGGAAAAAATGGAATGAAAATGAGTTTTAAGAAAAGCGGCAAAAAGGGTCACAGCTACCATCCAGCCTTACAGTACTTTACTTTTTTTTCTTTCTTCTTTTTTTTTTTTTTTTTGCGGTATGCGGGCCTCACACTGTTGTGGCCTCTCCCGTTGCAGAGCACAGGCTCCGGACGCACAGGCTCAGCGGCCATGGCTCACGGGCCCAGCTGCTCCGCGGCATGTGGGATCTTCCCAGACCACGGCACGAACCCGTGTCCTCTGCATCGGCAGGTGGACTCTCAACCACTGCGCCAGCAGGGAAGCCCCAGTACTTTACTTTTAAATACAGACAGTCAGTGGTCACCAATATGTTAGGACAGCATGAGGTAAGAAAGGGAAGCAAAAGAAAAACAAGAAATTCAGAGAAAACTGACAATTAAGGGAAAGAAAACTTCAACAACAAATATATATATTAAATAAAAACAATACCATTCTTTTTAAAAATTCAAATAAGAAAATACATTTACAAATTCAAGATAACAGGATTGAAAAATATAGTTGAAGAAAGTATCTCAGAAAACAGACCAAAAAGAGAAAATCAGGAAACAGAAGAAAAATTTTAAATCAGTAGGTCCATCATCAACTGAACAAAAAAGTGCCCTAAGGACTCGGGACTACAATAACCCTTCTCAAAAGATTAGTACTGCCTCTCCCAAGGGGGTGTTTGGAAATGTCTGGGGACATTTTTAGTTGTCCCCAAAACTAGTGGGTTATTCTGGCATTTAGTGCTGGGAGCCAGGGTGCTCAAAGCCCCATAAGCACAATACAGTCAAACACAAAAATGGTACTACCTAAATGCCCACAGTGCCCTCTACTGAGAAATAATGGATTACGGAGAAAAAGAATTCTCTCAATGCCTGATACGATATGCATTTTCATAAAACTTAACATCACCAGTATAAACAAAAGATACCTAGAAAAAAATTCAAATCACATAAAAAAATAATAAAGGATCAAGAAACTGAACAGCGGGCTTCGGGCTTCCCTGGTGGCGCAGTAGTTAAGAATCCACCTGCCAATGCAGGGGACACGGGTTAGAGCCCTGGTCCGGGAAGATCTCACATGCTGTGGAGCAACTAAGCCCGTGTGCCACAGCTACTGAGCCTGCGCTCTAGAGCCCACATGCCACAACTACTGAGCCTGCGCTCTAGAGCCCACGTGCCACAACTACTGAAGCCTGCGCGCCTAGAGCCCATGCTCGGCAACAAGAGAAACCACTGCAATGAGAAGCCTGTGCACCACAACGAAGAGTAGCCCCTGCTTGCCACAACTAGAGAAAGCCCACGCAGAGCAACGAAGACCCAATGCAGCCAAAAATAAATAAATTTATATAATCAAACTCTTCAAAAGCAACACTGAAAGTTCAAAGAGAAATGTCTTTGAAATGCTGATGGAAACTTATCTCCAGCCAAACTACCAATCAAGTGTGAAAATAAAATACAGATTTTTTAAAAAAAGATACAAGTCCCTAAAATTTACCTCCTATGCAACTTTTCTCAAGAAACAACCAGATAACATATTTCAGCCAAACGAAGGCCTAAATATGCCAGGGCAGGAGGCAGAAAGGGAGCCAGTGGGAAAAGAAAGGAGGTGGGGTGGGGGTGCAGGGGATTCCCTTTTTGAAAAGAGTACAGAAGTTACAGAATAATAACTCTACAACAAGTCTTAAGAACAAGTCTAGATCAGAGCAAGGAGAATGACAGTTCTGAAGTCAAGTTCTCCCCACTCCAATCCCTCCATACAAGAGGCAGAACCAACAACAGATGCGATGTGAGTTTGAAAACCCCGACAGATTTTTAACACCTTTTGGAAAAACAGTAATAGATACATAGAAAAATAAACAAATAAAAAATGGAGGCAAGTAACTCCAAGAAAAACAAAATGTTGTGCAGAAAAGGAACAGTATTCACAGTATACTTTTTGACTCACAAATTATATTATACATAAATTATTATACTTGACTCAGAAAAATATTATATACATGGTCACAATAACGTAAAAGCTAATGATTTAACTAACTTTATTACCTATACTGAAATATGGTATGGAGATGTAAGAGGTGTGATAAACCGTCACAGCATATATAGGGTAAGGTACTATATCCATGGTTTCAGGCATCCACTGGGGGGTCTGGAATGTATCCCCTGCAGATAAAGGGAGACTACTGTACAGAAAAAGTTCTGAAAAGATATACACCCAAAATGCAGTGCTATTCCTAGAAGATTAAGATTACCAAAAAGGCACTACTTTACTTTTGACATTTCTGTAGCTTAATATTCATACATTACTTTAACAATAACTAAGAATTAAAAGTAACGTAAAGGGCTTCACTGGTGGCGCAGTGGTTAAGAATCTGCCTGCCAACGCAGGGGACATGGGTTCGAGCCCTGGTCTGGGAAGATCCCACATGCCACGGAACAACTAAGCCAGTGTGCCACAACTACTGAGCCCATGTGCCACAACTACTGAAGCCTGTGTGCCTAGAGCCCGTGCTCCGCAACGAGAAGTCACCGCAATGAGAAGCCTACTCGTAGCAATGAAGACCCAACACTGCAATAAATTTAAAAAGTTAAAAAAAAACACTAATGTAAAAATTTACAAAATAAATAAAAGCAACTAAATCCAACCGCAAAAAAATTTAAAACATCAAAAAATCTTCATGAGTAAAACACGGTATTTGTAAGTTTTTAAAGAAATCAATTAAAAAAGAAAATGGGGAAAAGATAAACTCATTAAAAATACTAAGTTCAACTTGCTGTTTTATGATAAAGTATTTTTCAACGGTGTCTGCTCATCTGTGTCTCCCTCTCTTATATATATGTACATAAAGAAACACTCCAAGGGGCTTCCCTGGTGGCACAGTGGTTAAGAATCCGCCTGCCAATGCAAGGGACACGGCTTTGAGCCCTGATCCAGGAAGATCCCACATGGCATGGAGCAACTAAGCCCACGCACCACAACTACTGAGCTTGCGCTCTAGAGCCCACAAGCCACACCTACTGAAGCCCGCAGGCCTAGAGACCATGCTCTGCAACAAGAGAAGCCACCGCAATGAGAAGCCCACGCACTGCAACGAAGAGTAGCCCTCACTTGCTGCAACTAGAGAAAGCCGCATGCAGCAACAAAGACCCAATGCAGCCATAAATAAAACAATAAAACAAAATAAACACTCCATTTCTGAAATATCCATTTCAGTAAAAGAAAATACCTACTTTATGTTTGCTGGGCCTTTTATTTTTTTTTAATAGGGAAAATAGAAAGGTTGCCAATAATCCCATCACCCAAAAATCACAAAGGTATTTTAAAACATTTGTACTGGGTTGTTCAATATAATTTTTAACATAGCTGATTTAGCACATAATATGCAACTCTGCTTTTTAGTTTATCATAAGCATTGCCTAGTCATCAAATATTCTTCATAAAAATCATTCATTACTATTTGAGGGGAAGAAGTAACCTCCACCCCCATGCATTAATCCCAAGCACAGGTTCATTTTAACTGCAGTTGTGATCTCTCTTATACTCTATTTCCCACAAGGGGGAGACAGGACTAAGGTATTTTGAATACCTTATAACAAAAACCAGAAAGCTTGGTTTCATTCCAATATCAAATGAGGGGATAAGGGAAGAGAAGTCATTTACTACTGGTGTTATCTCTATCTTGTGGGCTTTTTTCCGTATGGTACTACAAAAATTACAATTCAGTTTCTCATATCTAACAGCTTAATTGAACATCCTCAGCAACTTCACTCATTTAATAAATATTTAGCAAACACCTATTATGTGCCAGACCCTTTACTGTCACACTGGGTATACATTAATTTTTACAAAAAGACAGGTCCCTCCTCTCAAAGAGCTTACAATCAATCTTAAAAGCGTGCATGGGGGGGGTAGACAATTTTTAAAATTACAAGTTACATTAAATATTAAGAAGAAAATGGGGCTTCCCTGGTGGCGCAGTGATTGAGAGTCCACCTGCCGATGCAGGGGACGCGGGTTCGTGCCCTGGTCCGGGAGGATCCCACATGCCGTGGAGCGGCTGGGCCCGTGAGCCATGGCTGCTGAGCCTGCGCGCCCGGAGCCTGTGCTCCGCAACGGGAGAGGCCACAACAGTGAGAGGCCCGCGTACCGCAAAAAAAAAAAAAGAAGAAGGAAATGACCAGGGTGCAGTGATATACGCAAAGTATAAAGATTCATAATTATATACTTTCTAGAGTCTCGACCCCACCCCCACCCTCTCTTATGACATATAAGCTTATGGAAGTCTGGTCCACTTTTTTTTTTTTTTTTTTTGGCCGCTCCGGGCAGCATGTGGGATCTTAGCTCCCCAACCAGGGAACGAACCCGCGTCCCCTGCATTGGAAGCATGGAGTCTTAACCACTGGGCTGCCAGGGAAGTTCCTGGTCCACTTTTTAAAGCTCTGGGAAAAAGCAAAAACACAAATGTTAGTTTAGGCCACTCTGAAATAGTTTTATTATCTGAGACAACTGTTGGTGGCATATTATCACACCCATCCACTGTTTCTCTATCACTGCCTTTATTCCTCTTCCCATCCACCCCACCCCCCTTTTTTTCTATTTCATCTTTTTCTTTGTTTTGTCTTTCTCACTCCTTTGTTCCTCAAGATTTCAGTAACAGACTTACAGCTTAAATGAAACTGGTTAACTAATGGCTTTCACAGCTAAAACATTTGTGACCCCTAATTCAGACTTGAGTGCAAGCCATGAAATAAAAAAAATTACGGATTTGTATAATGCTTTGTTAACTGCTAATATTATAATCCTACAAAACAAAAAAGCAATATAATAGTTTATTTTTGGCAGAAGGCTGGTTGGTTGCTCACACATTTAAGAACGCAGTTACAAATGTTTTCTGAAACTTTAACACAACCATTCAGCAATAGTGGAGTGATTAAATCAACTATGGCATGTACACAAAGTAGAATACTACTACTATGCAGCTGTTATAAAAGTGAGAATGTTCTCTACTAACAGACTAAGAATAATCTCCAAAAAATGTTAAATGAAAAAGCAAAGTGAAAAACAGGTATATAGTTTACAAACTGTTGTATCAGAAAGGAAAGAAAATCAACATACATATTTGCTTACATCTATTTGCATAAAGAAACACTGGAGGGATACATATAGTACTACTAATAAAAGTGGTTACTAATGTAGGACACTAAGGATAGACAGGCTCATGGTAAGTACAAGATTTAATTTTGAACCATGCATTAACTATTCAAAAAATAAAATTAAGAGTCTGAAAATGTTTTAATTAGAATTTTTAAACTTTTTTACAAAATCTATCTAAACATGATCCAAAATTTCAATACACATTTATAATTACTTCACTTATATATAGCCTTTTAAATCTTTTGACACTGACCCTATTCATTTGTTTACAATTCTTTACCACCGAGGTGGTCCCAATGAACACCAGGTACCAGTATTACCTTAAGATGGCATAAGGTATCAGACAAAAGCAACTCGGCAGCACGCGGCTTCACTACCTATTTACTGTTTTATGTTGAACAATTTATTTAAACTCTTGCCCATGTTTCCTTCTCTCTAAAATGGAAATACTTGTTATCTATGATTTAGGGATGGTATACAAATTAGAATGATTCCAAACATACAGAAACCACTCATTAAATGTTAACAGGTACTATTATTAATAGTTCTTTCTATGGACATGTAATGCTTTCATCTATGTAATCAAACACCACAGGGTGTTTCAACTGAATCCAACAAAAATTCGCAGCATATTCAAAACCAGCAAGTTCCTGTTAACAAGTAGCTTTAATTTACTGGAAAGCAGAAAATGAAAATAAAAAAGTGCAACGATGTAATCATACACAGTGCAAGCCATTGTGAGTGCAGAGAAGAGGTGATATATTGCTCAAGTTTAACATATCAATAGGAGGAATTACAATGTTAAAGGGAAAGGGGATGGAGAGCTGGATGACACCAAATCGTTAAGAGACTTTGATCATGCAGGTTCCCAAACCTGGTTGATTATCAGAATCACCAGCTATACATTTTAAAAACACAGATCCTACCTCAAACTACTGAATCACAATGACCAGGGATAGAATGTGGGAATCTGGATTATTAAAGATCCCAGGTGATTATGATTATTTACTAGGTTTTGGAACCACCACAGATCTCACCCTCTTACAGTTAGAGACTTTACAAGTATCTCCAGATAAAATAAATTTAATCATTGCCTTTGGTAGCTTCACTGGAAGGACAGCTAAAGGCAAGCTGATATTATAATTACTCATTCCTTTAAGTCATTAAAGTACTTTTTAAGGTAAATATATATGTTTTAAGTAATAATATGACTGCCATTTACCGAACAATTACTCATAAATGACTGGAAACAAGGCCCAACACCATTCCATCCCAAAGCAAAGTAAATGTCAAGAGGGAGGTGATACAGAGAATTTAATTTTAAAAAGGGCAAAAGCTCTGAACAGAACCTCACCAAAGAAGACATACAGATGGCAAATAAGGTGCTCAACACTGTTATGTCATTAGGGAATAGCAAATTAAAACGATATATCACTACACACCTATTAGAATGGCTAAAATCCAAAACACTGACATGAAATGCTGACAAAATGTAGAGCAACAAGAACTCTCAATCACCACTGGTGGGAATGCAAAAAAGGTACACAGCCACTCTGGAAAACTGTTTGGCAGTTTTTTAAAAAATTAAACATACTCTCATCATACAATCCAGTATTCAAACTCCTAAATTACTTGAAAACATACATCCACACAAGAACCTGCACATCGACATTTACTCATAATTGCCAAAACTTGGAAGCACTGAAGATGTCCTTCAACAGGTGAGCGGACAAATAAACTGTGGTACATATGTACAATGGAATATTATTCAGCACTAAAAAGATCAAACAAGCCACAAAAAGACATTTAAGGAGGAACCTTAAATGAACACTACCAAGTCAAAGAAGCCGTCTGAAAAAGCTATGCACGGTATGATACCAATTACGTGACATTTTGGAAAAAGCAGAACTATGGAAGACAGTAAAAAGAGCACTAGTTGGGACTTCCCTGGTGGTCCAGTGGCTGAGGTTCCGTGCTTCCACTGCAGGGGGCGCGGGTTCAATCCCTGATTGGGGAACTGGGATCCCACATGCCATGCAGCGCAGCCAAAAACAAACAAAAAAGCAAAAACAAAACAAAAAAGCAAAGCAACAAAAAAAAGAGCAGTAGCTGCCATGGGTTTGGGTGAGGGAGGAAGGAACAGGTGGAGCATACGGGATATTTAGGGCCATGAAAGCATTATTTACTATAAAGGTGGATGCATGTCATTATATATTTGTCAAATCCCAAAGAATATACTAGACAGAGAGTGAACCCTAATGTAAACCACGGACTTTGGTTGATAATAATGGGTCAGTGTTGGTTCATTAATTGTAACAAATGTACCACAGTAGTGGAGCTATTGATGTTGGGGGAGATTTTGATGGGGGAGGAGTTATGTGGGAACTGTCTGTACTTTCAGCTAAATTTTGCTATAAACCTAAACCTGCTCTAAAAAATAAAGTCTATTACAGAGAAAACACAACTTGGAAAAAAAATTCAAAGGAAAGGTATTTTGTAAAAAAAAAATTTTAGTAATATATTTCAAAGTTGACAAAAAAGTAACGGTGGCCCTGGAACCCTCCTGTATTGCTGGTGGGAAAGTAAAATGGTGTAGTCACTTTGGAAAACACTTCAGCAGGTTCCTCAAAAAGTTGAACATGACCTGGCAATTCCATTCCTATGTATATACCTAGGATAATTGAAAACATATGTTCACACAAAAACTTGTGCAGAAATGTTAATAACAGCATTTTTCATAATAGTCAAAAAGTAGAAACACCCAAATATCCACCAACTGATAGACAAAATGTAGTATATCCATACAACAGAATATTATTCGGCCATAGTAAGGAATAAAGTACCGTTACATGCTACACATGGATGGACCTTGAAAACATCACCTTAAGTGAAAAAAGCCATTCACAAAAAGCCACATATTGTATGATTCCGTTTATATGAAATGTTCAGAATATTCTTGATATTCTATGATAGAAAGACTATTCTTTCTATCATAGAGACAGAAATTAGTGATTGCCAAGGAAAAGGGGGAATTGGGACTAAATACTAACAGGTTAAACTGGGTTCATTTGTAGGTGATGAAAATGTTTCCAGATTAGACAGCGATGATGATGATACAACACAGTAATATACTAAAAACCAGAGAAATGTACAGTCAACCTTCTGTATCCACAAGGTTCTACATCCATAGATTTAACCAACTGTGCATCAAATACAGGCAGGAAAAAAAAATTCCAGAAAGTTCCAAAAACCAAAACTTAAATTTGCAACTGCAGGCAACTATTTACATTGTATTTACAACTATTTACGTTGTATTAGGTATTATAAGTAATCTAGAGAAGATTTAAAGTATACGGAATAAAGTGCATGGTTCATACACAAATACTAAACCATTTTATATTAGGGACTTCAGATCCAGGGATAGAGGGGAGAGGGGGGTGGGGGAGTCCTGGAACCAATCACTTCACAGATACTGAGGGATGACTGTACACTTTACCGGGGTGAATTTTATGTTACGTGAATTATATCTCAATTTCTGAAGTTTTTTAAAAACTAAGGGTGGCCCTAATGGATGAATGTTCCTAAACACTAACATCAACAGCTGCTAACATCAGGAAAGACAACGAACTGTTTTGTGCCTTCTGATGGAAGACCTCATCACCACCTGTGAAGTAGTCTCGTCCCCCACTACCACCCCAAAAAAGAAAATAAACCAATATGTAGCAAGACCCTGTATCCAACTAACCAAGTTACAGGGAAAACAAACAGGACAACAGATAAACTGTATCTGATAAACTGTATCAGAGATGCACTGAGCAAAACACAGACTCTGGGAACCTTTATAGGACCAAAGATCTGATTTCTTCAACAAAAAATGGCAAAGAAAAGGAAAGAAAGATGGAGGGGGTTCCAATAGCAATGTGTTATTTAGATCCTGATTCAAACAAACTCTTCAAAGATAACTGAGAAAACTGGAAATTCAAACAGCGTATATTTGATAATATCAATAAATTAAGGAATTATTCATTTTCTTAATTTGGTATGCAACTACAACTGTTGTCTTTTTAAAGTCCTTATCTTTTAGATATATACTGAAATATTCATGGATGAAATTGTATGTTTCTGGGATTAGCTTCAAAATAATTTGGGACAGGGAAGGAGTGGACAGAAGTATAAGTAAAATAAGATTGGTCATGAGTTGTTACTGAGTGATAAGTGACAAGTTTATGGGAGGTCACAGATCGCTATATTATTCTTTAATATGTTTAAAACTCTCCATAATAAAAATTAAAGGGTATATGTAATACAATCATATAATACATCCTTTACAATATGAAGGATAAACTCTTAAGAGAGGAGCATGTATGGAGGGAAACCGTTAAGATTCCTCCAGAGAAATCAGGCAGAAGGAACACCCTGAACTAAAACAGTTGTAGTAAAGAAATTTAAAGCACAGATTAAATCAGTGTTACTTCCTTAGGTCAGTGGTTAGGCTTCAAGTATATCTGAAGTCAAAAAATTGTTTTTTAACTAGAAAAGGCTCCAGAGTTTTTATGCAAAGAAGACTATATTTCCAAAAAATTAATAATCACGGAATTAAAATATATTTTAGGATACTGAGGCTATCTATATTAGATAGCCCACTGAAACACTGAAGTCCAGCTCACACTTCCAACAAAGTTCTTTCCTTCTTTAATGCTGTTCCTTTTCACTGAAAAACCTATGGTTAGGTAGTCACACTTCAGATCTCAAAGTATACTTATCCTCCTAAGGGTTTCACAAAAATTAAATGCGTTAAGATATGTATTAACAACTTAAAATAATTCTTGGCATATAGGAACTACTCAATAATTGCTTAGCTATTTACCTGAAAGCTCACCATCTACACAGGTTTTCCATCACCATTTATTTTCTCAGCATCCTGTTAATTTCTGATAAGGTCCTTGCTTCATATATCATTATATACCCAGTATGTAGCACAAAATAACACTGAAATATGTTCACTGAATAATCATACTAGAATCAATAAGACCCAAAGACTCAACATTTTGAGAAGGACCCATTGATTTCTTTGGCATCTGCCAATGGGAAGGATGATGATAAACATTAGCAATAACAGGGGGACTTCCCTGGTAGCACAGTGGTTAAGAATCCGCCTGCCAACGTAGGGGACATGGGTTAAAGCCTGGTCTGGGAAGATCCCACGTGCTGCGGAGCAGCTAAGCCCGTGGGCCACAACTACTGAACCTGTGCTCTAGAGCCCACAAACTACAACTGCTGAGCCCGCGTGCCACAACTACTGAAGCCTGCACGCCTAGAGCCCGTGCTCCACCACGAGAAGCCACTGCAGTGAGAAGCCTGCGCACTGCATCAAAGAGTAGCCCCTGCTCGCCTCAACTAGAGAAAGCCTGCATGCAGCAACGAAGACCCAATGCAGCCAAAAATAAATAAAATAAATTTATTAAAAAAAAATAACAGGGAATAAAGGAGAATAAACAAGTTAAGTGCCTTTTGTGGGGGAAAGAGGCAGGCATTTGAGATGAACTGAATAATGGATATATTGAATTTGAAGTAGAAAATTTAAACAGGAAGTTAGAAATACGTCTGAGACATCTGAAAGTCAAAAATACAGTAGTGACTAAGAACATGGTCTTTAGAGTCAGTCTGCCTAGGTTTAAATCCCAGCTCTGCTACTCCTAGTTATAGGATCTTAGATCTTAGGCAGATTACTTAACCTCTGGGCCCCAATAATCTATAGTGTCAAAAAACAAAACAAATAACAAAAAAAAACCCACCACCAACCAAAGAAACCAATTGTGCTCACCTCATTGGGTTTTTTTAGGATTAAAGGACTAAATACTGAAGCATCGGAATAACAGCAAAAAACAAAAACAAAAAACACAGTATATTTCGAAATTTACAGTGAAAACAAAAAGAACCAGAACCCCAAGTAACGATAACTGAGACCAAAGGAGAGGAAATATATGAAAAGTGATAAGTGGACCAAAGGGAAAATAAGAAATTACAGAATATAGGCCAAAAAAAGGATTTTGAGGAAGAAACTGTCAAAAGCAGAAAGTGTTGGTTAAGTGCATATAACCTGTAAGAAGGCCTCAAGATTTGGCAATTTGAAGGTCAATCACCAACAGAAAGAAGTGTTCTACAAAGTGTTTAGATAGGTATAAGGAGAGAGAGCAAAAAAAGACTACACAGCAGGATTAAGGGGTAAATGGAGAAAAGAAATCTAGATTAGGGGTCCCTAGACTTTCTGTTTCCAAGGACTTCAAAAAAGAAACAGGGAGAATATGACATAAGATTGTGAACTCTTAATTCTATCAAATAAAAATTTTTTTACTCTACTGCCACCACCATTTGAAAACGGAAAACTGCATAACAGCAAGTCTTTATAAAGGCTAAAACTCTCGGAATAAAAGGAACACCTTTATGAAAAATCTCTATACTGTTCTTATTTTTTATAATTTCATAGTAGATTTATAAAAATCTTGTAATAGAAAAGGAACACGGATTTGCAAATCATTATTCTAGACTACCCTAAGAAAACCCTGGCAATAACAGATTAAAAGGGAAACAATTACCTCCCCCCATTAAAAATGAAGAAATCAAGTTATGTCTGAGAGAAACATCTCCTATTAACTTAAGATCTTTAGATGGCAATATCTGTCACGTTATGACAAATCTGTATGCCAGAGTATGCAAACACAAACACTAATTAAAAGTTTACACTTGGGCTTCCCTGGTGGCGCAGTGGTTGAGAGTCCGCCTGCCGATGCAGGGGACACGGGTTCGTGCCCCGGTCAAGGAAGATCCCACATGCCGCAGAGCGGCTAGACCCGTGAGCCATGGCTGCTGAGCCGGCTTGTCCAGAGCCTGTGCTCTGCAACGCGAGAGGCCACAGCAGGGAGAGGCCCGCGTACCGCAAAAAAAAAAAAAAAAAAAAAAGAAGTTTACAGTTGCTGGAGAATTAGTAGTTTTAGAATACAAACTCCAGGACTACATTTTCTATGTATTACCTATACCATATTTTTATAGTTGGCACACAAGCATTTTGTATATACCATAAGTGCATTTATTACACACTAACTACAGAAAAAAATATAAGGACATATTTGCAATATATATAAACTAGACCTGGCATGCCATGGGGGCTCAATAAAACTTTTTTGAAATGTACTGAAGTGGTGTATGCCACATAATGAATTACAAGTCCGATTCCATTTCTACAAAAAATACCAAAACAACACAATGGTTTCAAGAGTGGTAATAAGACCAAACAAAGCCTTTGGATTCAGATAAACCTGGGTTCAAATCTCAGCTGCAATACTTTATAGCTGGCAAAGTTATTTAAACTGTTTGTGTTTCCTCATCTGTAAAACAGAAATGATACCTACCTCATAAGGTTGTAGTGCTGATGAAATGGCAGTTATAATTTCTATTTAATGTGACTGCCAAAATCTCACAAGCAGTCCAGTCCATTTTTTCCCCAAGTCCTAGACCAAATCAATCCAAATCTCTGGAGGATGAGACAAAGGCCTGCATACTTTTTATAGTTTTACAAGTGATTACCACTAGCACTCTCTTCTAGAAATCACTGTCCTAGAGCCTTATTAACAAAGCTTTACCTAAGTCCCAGGTAAAGAAACATCACAAAGATGAAAGAGCGTTAAGACATCCTTTGGTTTAGTTCCAATCTTCTAAGAAAGACCTTTACCCAAAATTCCTTTTACAGGGAAGAGAACCATAATGCAAACTTCCAGTTTAAAATCCTTTCCAAAGCCAGGAAATTTAATTCCACACTGAAATTTTATATCAAAATGAGGTATACCTTAGCCTCGTTGTATTCATTATTGAATAGTTTAAATACTGAATACTTTAAATAATGTATAGATGAACAGTGTACCCAAGGATGTATACCATAACGATATGCAACTTCTCTTATTTCTGTTATCTTTCTTAAAATTAAGTTTAAGTTTACAATTTAAATCCATTCACGCTTCACTTAAACTTTCCCAATAAATTTTTTATTCAACACATACATTTTAAAATGTGCATCTCACAAGCATTCTTACTAAAGACTGAAGCCGTGTAAAGCAAATTCAGCATTCCAGAAGCAAACCTGAAATCCTAATAACTAAGTAGCCCAATAAAACATTTTAGAGAAATATACAGAGCAAAAATACACAATCATGAACATTTTATTCCAAAAGAATCAGTGTGAAATAATAAAAATTCCTGGAAAAAAATTAAGAGTCTAGAAACACTGCAGAACTTCAAAAAAAAAAAAAAAGCAAACAAAAAAAGTTTAGAATGGCTATATCAGAACTAATATGCCAACTGTAGATAAACTGAAAGCAAGCAAGCAAAATGAATCTTCCTTAAAAGACTTCGGTCAAGAAGAGAATTAGAAGGGAAAAGCAAGGGCTAGGGTAGACAATATAGATAGACCTCACTGTTGTATAAATTTTTTACTAATTTAGACACAAGACGTTTTTCAGCTACTTACACCAGTGAAACTTATGAATGACTAATGCAATTGCTAACTTTAAAAGTGTTTACATTCAAGCTTTTCTATAACAGTACAAAGGTTATAAACACTGTATCAGGGACTGGTGAAATATTATTTAGTGAGCCCAAGCCTCAATGCATTAGTAAATGCACTTTTTAAAAATAAATGCCTCACACCAAATATTAAGTTTGCACATGGTGTAGTAAAAGTTGTACATCAATAGAACTCTATACATCCCAGATATTTTAAAGCAGACTACACACACAAAAAAAACAATTTTGACTTTAGCTTTTTAAATGTTATATTTTTAAGAGCCCAATAGTATATCAAAGCACTAAAACACTGAATTCACTAACAGGTGTTAATTTATAATTAACTTTCTCAAGACTTGGTAAAGTGTCAAAATATACGTTTCTTACTTTTCAAAAGTTTAACTTTCCCAACTTTGTAGAGACAAATAAAAGTCGACTGGTTCAAAATCAAACTGAAGATATACATATTTGTTTGAGGACACCCTTTTTAAGCTAATCCAATCTTCCTTCTTTCAACACTGCATTTCCTTAACCATTCACCCCAGGAATATATGACATGTATGTCAGCGAACAATACTACTTACATTCTAAATATATACCAGTCTGAAGAACAGGTGCAACACTATTTAGATGCATGCCTTTTTTCTTCTAAGCCTAAATTTGCCTTAGAAAGTGATTTTAAAACACAAACACCCAAAAGAGTTGAACAATACTTTAAAAAAGATGTAGTCCTTCTGAAATACAAGACATAAGTCCTTAAAACACCAACAATCTTCCAAAAGTTAGGTAAACCAACCTATCAAAGTTTCACCTTAAGACTGAGTCCGGCTCAATTATGAAGGATCCTGAGGATATTTAACTTTGCTTCCCCTGCGTGAGTTGGTAACGTGAGACAAGTACGCTTTACTCCAAGTTAATATTAAATCTTCATAAAGACGGCACAGATATTCTGGTTTGGCTTTTTATGTGTAAAGAAGGGGATGGAGGACGGCGAAGGGTATTCTAAAAAGAAAAATTCAGTACAGAGAAGCGTTGATGAGTCAGTCACTAAGAACTCAAAGGGAATCTAAGTGAATAAGGCAGCATCCCAGGTAAGAAGGTACTTAAAGTTGGCGGTAAGAAATGAAAACTTTACAGGTCAGCCGCAAGCCATTGTGCTCGGTAGCAGCCCTGGAAAGAAGCGTGGCTGTCAAGGAGTAAGGGTTATGAACTCCGGGGGAGGGGAGCAGACATGCCAAATCGGAAAAGGGGGGTGATCCGGGTAAAGGTGGTAAAATGCCCGTCCCAATCCCTCTTCTCCGGTTCTCCATCTCAAGAGGCACAAACAAGAGCAAGCTCAGTGCCCGACAGCCCCTCGCCGGACTCTCTCCCACAGAGAGGAACTCGGCCCCAAGCCCCGGAGACCCGCGCAGGCCGCCTCCGGAGGAGCCCCCGCAGACGCCATACTAAAAGCCAAAATGGCTGCCCGAAGGAAGCCCGCACCGCGCAGCTAGTGAGGGCTGGGTAACAAGCTTCTGCGGGAAGGGGGGAGGGGGGCTAGAGGAAGAGCCGTCGCCAGGACCATCACCCCCCCGAGCCGCACAGGTAGGTTTCTCTCGGCCTCCCAAGGCCTCGAGCTCCGACTGAGGAGAGTCCCAGCCCCACCCCCCCCCACTCCCCGGCCGGGAACCCCGCCGCCGCAGCCGTCCCGCACACCGACCCCAGCGAGGTACCTGCAGTTCGGCCCGCTCCACCTCCCAGTGCGCCCGCTCCATCTCGAACCGAGCCCACTCGTGCTGGATGTAGTGCAGGATCCCTGGGATAGTGTACTGTTGCGGCCGGGACAGCTCTGGGCCTGCCGCGGGACCCGCTCCCTCGGCGGCCGGAGCACCCCCACCGCCCGCCGCTCCATTCCCCCCGGGCGAAAGGCTCATGTTCCCCCCAGGTCCCTGCTGCTGCCGTGGAGGGGCCGCCATCCCGGGGCCGCCACCACCACCTCCGGCGAGCTCGTCCATTGTGTGTGGGGCCCCGGCCGGGGCGCAGGGCGAGACGCCGACCGCTGGGGGAAGGGCCGGGGAGGGTGGCCCCGCGCTAGCGGCGGGGCGGAGGCCGGCTGGGAGAGGGGCGGGGAGGGGGTTGTTGCTGAATGCCTGCCGTAGGTCAGAGCAGGGAGCTGCCGGCCGCCGCCATTACAGTCCCTCCTCCATCTGCCAGTTTCACTCACTCACTTTAGGGGAAGGGGGGGCCGCGGCGGGAGGGGGAAGGGGGGGCAGGGTTGGGAAGGAGAGAGACGTAGGGCCGCCGCTCCCGCGCAGCATGCCGGGTAGAGAACGCCACTGCCGCCGCTCGCCTACTAGCCAAATAGAGTCCGGCCTCACCCTACGCAGGCGTACTGAGGACGCAGTCGGCTTGCCGTTAGAGGCGGGGAAGGAGATTCGGCCCCGCCCCTAGGCCCGCCCGCAGGCTCGCTGCGGGATTCTGGCGGTGGAGTCCGGACGGTGGGCCGTCGAATCCAATCTTTGGAAGAGAGTCGGTCTCTGCTTTCCCAGGAATCCGTATCCCTCTCTCAGTCAGTGCCCAGCGCCGTTCCCTACCCAAAGGTCTCAGCGGCGCGCCTGCCTTTGGAGCTGGGTTTTAACCTGGTTGGTCGCTCTGGCCGGCCGATCCCGGATTCCTGACGTTTCTTTTGCATTCCTTGCGTGTTTTCAGGCAGTCCCAGAGGGTCGGGCCTTTTTCTCTGCCTGTCACTCTCTCTTTCTCTGGTTTCCTAGCACCAGGCAGCTCCCGGGGCTTTGGGGACGTTCTCTTTCGGCAAAGAGCCCAGATCTTCCCGGACGTGGAGACTGATTCTCTGTCTCTGGGCTTTGCTCCCAATTTTGTGCTCCCTGTCGCGCGTCGCAACTTGTACCGCTTTGCCTCCCTTCTTTCCTATTCTGGGGTGGGTTGTGTTTGGGGAGTTTGACAGGGGAACAGTAGCGATTGTCTTCATTTTTTGGGGGGAGAAGAGAAGATGAAAATCTTTAGATCTTGATAGTGGGCAGAGGGAGAAAAAAACTGGAGGGGACTGGTTAAACTAACAATTTGATATTTTAGAAGTGAATGAGCTCACAAATATTGTCATTCATAGCAGAATCTTTTGATGGAAATAGAAAATAAGAGCATTGTGAAGACAATTTAAAACCCTAGATGAACGGCTAAAAATGTTTTCCTGGGTTGTTTTAGTGAATGTAATATACACATAAAAGACAAGGTTAATCTTTTAAGTACCGTAGTGTGTGTGTTTATGTGCTTAGGTTGCACGGAAACATCCTTAATGAACTAGTAAGTTTCTAAAAGTTAATGTAGCTAATAACCATTTGGTCAAAAAATAGGACAAAAATGATATTTAACAACAATAAGGAAAAAAGATTCATTAATTACAGCTATGCAGGAAAATCGCATATAACATTTATTGCATTCAAATTTTTCGCTTCTCTACTACCAATAAAATTTTCACTATGGAATATACACGACCACTCGGTGTAATTTCCAAGAGATAAAGTAGTACATCTTATTTTATCATGTCTGCTTTACTGTTATTATAGTTTAACGGAGAGTGCATTGGACTTGTTACCCATGCTGCCATGTTTTATTTATGTATGAAATGATGTCTGAGGTCGCAGAATTATTAAGAACTATTTCTCCATTTCATAGCAACCAACATACAACCTGCTCATTCAATCTTGTTCATTTGCGAGGGGCCTCAGAGCATGTAAAAAGTTCAAAAATACTGTCCTGCCTCAAGACCCATATACATCAAGAAAAATTTGTGAGAGGGTGTGACTGATCTCCCTTACATTGGCATCAAAAGAAGAGGAGCATACCCACTAATATTTCCTGCTGGTATGTCAAGTTCAAGTAAAGGCTGGATTTATAATCCTTTTTCCTCCCCACTCACCTTCAAAAAAAACCAAACTCTGCTCTTCTATTACCTATCATATTAAGTGGCACCACATTCAACCTGAGGCCTGGCAGTCATTCTAGGACCTTTCCTTCACTTGGTCCCCTCATCCAATCCCTTTCTCAGTAATATATTTTATATTTATTCCATATCTTCATACATGTCTTAATTTAAACCTTCCCACCTTTACTGTTCCCCCGCCTTCCACTACCACTGATGCCTGAGTGATCTTCAAAAGTCAGATCTGATCCTATCATTCCCTGCTTAAAATATATTAATGATCACCAGACTTACAATAAAGCCCAAATTTTGGCATAGTATATAAAAGTCCTTATTGCCTAATTTACCATCACACCATCATGGTATCCCATTCTCTCCAGCTAATCTGCAGCACCATTTTGGGTTCCTCCAATGTGTAATGCTGTTTCATTCCACAAGAATTTAATACATGCTGTATCCAACTGGCTTTGCTTCCCTTCTTCCTTCAAAACTCATCTCAAGTATTTCTTCCTCCAAGAAGCTTTCCAGATCCGTGAATTATTTAGTATAGTATACTAATAGTATCCCATGCTTAACTCCTAATACTTATTACATTGTATTTAAATTGTCTATATATGTACTCCTCGGTGACACTCATACTAAACACTATGAAAGCAAGACAGTCACATAACAGGTACTGCAAATATTTGCTTCACTTATTTACATTTTTTTTTTTTTAATTTCTGGATTGGCTACTATTTTTCAGATGCTCTGTTAGTCGCTGGTGAACCACTGTGAATCAAACAGATATAATCTCTGCCTTCACAGACTTTCCAGTCTAGTTTTAGGCAAATTACTTAGCACCAAGCACCCTTACTTCCTCAAAGTCTTATCCAGATCTGTCTCTTACACTCCCTGTTTGAAGAATTCCAGTTGAACATGTCTGGATTCACTTTGTCCATGGTTTTATAAATGTCAACAGTGCAATCCTAAACCATATTCTTCCCAGATCATAGTCATTTATCTGCAGGATTGTAGCCTCCTAGAGGGGCAGGACCTATGCCCCTCTTGTTGAAAACTGTACCCCCAGTGCCTGGGACAGTGAAATCCCCAATAAATGTTTGATGAATAACTTAAATTCATACTAGACTAATATGGATATTTTTCCTTCACCTCAGTCTTTTTTTTTTTACCAGTTTTTGCTACCATTGTACCAATTATCTCTTGAGGTTCAATGACCAGAACTGTCATGAGCACTAATAGTAAAAGACACCAAAATTTTCTCCTCTATTGGGAGATTATTTTTTACAGTATTGATGTTGTGCTTTGTGTACATGACTCCAAGGACAGTCTGCAGTGAGCTCCTAGAATCTTGTTCTCTGTAGGTAATGAGCTTTCCCAGGCTCACATACAACTCACCTAACTGGAATTCCCTTCCTAAACTGTGACTGAGTCATTTCCTCTTTTCAGCATCAACCTTTGAAACTTCTTGTTTGTTCTGTCCTTTCATCAATCTTGTTCATTTCTCCTCCACTCCCATTGATTCTCTCAGTTTCAATGCCTGCCTATTTATATCTTTAATCAGTTTAGAATTTTAAGGGTTTTTTTTTCCCCATTAGCTAATCTTAGACACCTGTGTTTTTATTCTACCTGACCAAAAAGAGACTTGTCACATTTCATGTGCATATATTATATCAACAAAAGTATGTTAAGGAATTCTAGTTTTTTAAATACATCAGAGTGGTTAACACTCAGATGCCTTCTTCCCAGTTATTGCAATACCTGATGTACAAAGTGTTTTGACCCTGACTTTGAGAACTATGTGAATTCCTTACCAGACATCATATTATTTCATTGGTACATACTTCTCTAGGCATCTTTAACAGATTTTTTCTTTAACATACCACTATACCATTATCACACCTATAAAATTAATGGTAATTCCATTGTACAGTCATCCTACTAACAAAGAGCTCAGACTGGTTCATAATCACTGATCTAGTCATCTTTTTCCATCATCTGAAAAGACTGTGACAAGTATTCTTATCTCTATGAAGAGAGAAAGCTGAGATAAGAGTTCTGGGTAACTTCCGCAGCCCTTAGTAGAATAGGAAGTATTCCTACTCTTACATCAGTGAGTATACATGTTTATTTGGAAACAAGAAATAAAGTCTCCCTTTACAATTCTGCCTCCTTCTGTCCTGTCAATGGATTTAATATTACTACCTCTGGCTCCCAAATCATTTGCACTTTTGAAATCATGTTTTAGGTAGTTTCAGGGTGATTCAGTCACTTGGGGAAACTACATAGGGTTTACATTTATAAATATAGAAAACAAATGAATATTAGAGCCCAGAGAAATATCTTTGAGAAGAGTTGGCATGTGTTCAAAAACCAAACGAGCAAAGTGTATAATGGAGATGGAACAGAAAAGGAGGCAGCTTTGACCTGCACTGTGGTTTAACCAGCATAATAAGATCAGGTATCTACTTTTCATTAAAGCAGTTGCTTGTGGCTAAGAAAAGTATAGAAATATGTGCAGGATACCTGAACTATTCAAATAGTATATTGTGTGGAAAAGAAAAGGAATAGGACCTTCACAGATTACAGAAAAATAGGCACCAAGACCTTCAGGAAACTGTGCATGCTATATAAAATTCTAGTCCAAGTTCATTCCTGAATTGTCTCCTGGGTAATATGATTCAGAAAGCAATAGGCTGTGATAATACTGTATAATAGCTAACTCATAGAGATGTCAAAATTGAAAGGGAAAGAAGAAAAAAGGATTGCCTGGAGCCAAGTCCCTCCTGAACATTGGGTAAAAGTGAACAACCAGCTCTGTAAACATGAGAACCAAATGACTGGAAAATGTGACTGAATGGGAAATTGCCAAAAGTTTCCTAGGTAATAATTTAACAATCTTGGAAATGTGGTTTGTCTCCTGTTGGGGCAGCAGGGGAATGTTCAGAAGAATGGTACCAGACATGGACATCTTGCCTGGAAAATCTCTGCTAAAGACAGTGTTTCCTTTGGAAAATGTTTTAAATTTGGCAAAAATTCACAAAACCTTATTTTTTTATGATAACATTTTTAAAGATGGTAACCTTTAGTTTTGTCTATTAATAGACCAACCTAAAGTACCTGACAATTACCCTACAAAAAAAGATTAAAGAATTATTTAGAGCATTTAAAAATAACTCCTATTGCTCCTTTTGTATTATAGCTTTCAATATAGTAATCGGATGTTGTAAATCATGTTGTGCTTAAGACTTTTTATTTTTGGCCGCACAGCATGTGGTATCTCAGTTCCCCGACCAGGGATTGAACCCATGCCCCCTGCAGTAGAAGCTCCAAGTCTTAACCAGTGGACCACCAGGGAAGTCCCTAGACATTTTTATTTAACTTTTTATTTTGGATTTCAGTCATTCAAAAGTAGGAAAAAAAAGTCTAATGAATTGCCATTTTCAACAGTTATCAAGATTTTGCCATTCTTATTTCATCTATTCCCCATTTTTTCTGTGTGAGGAATTTTTTTTTACTATTAAAAAAGTTTAACAAGAAAGTTTAATATGAAGATGTACACTGCTCAATTTTTTATATGATAGTAAAACAGGCCCTTTGGAGATGGGACATGAGGAAGCAATTGATATCTTTGATGAACACAACCTTTGTTTATACTCATTCCAAGGCTTCTAACATGATGATACTATTTTCCCTTATACTGCCATTCCAGTATTGTTCTGTCACCCACCAATTGCTGTCTCTGCACATTCATCTATTGAAAGATTCATAAAGGAATCAAATCCCCAAAGATTCCTTGGACATGTCCACCACCATTTGATTTCAGTGATAACTTCCTGTCCATACATGTTTCAACTCAGGAGGGTGAGCCTTGCTTATGGCGTCTACTCAACAAGCTCAAAGATACCTTGAAATGGAATTCGTGGCCTTCCTCACACTTCCATGGCCGGCCCTCAGAATAATTTAAAGTAAATCCCAGACATCATATTATTTCATTGGTATATACTTCTCTAGGTATCTAACAGATTAGGACCTTTTTATTTTCAACATACCACAATACCATTATCACACCAATAAAATTAGTGGTAATTCCATTATACAGTATAATCCCTAGTCCATTGTCAATTTCCCCCAATTATCTAAAAAAATTTTTTTTTAAGAGTTGGTGATTTCAAATCAGGATCCAAACAAAATCTATATATTTCCTTTATTTGCTGTATCTTTAGGTCTTTTTTTATTTGTCTCCCCCCTCACCCCCACATCGTCATGCCATTTATTTGTTGAAGAGGTGAGGTTATTTATCCTGCAGAATTTCCCACATTTGGCTGGTTGCATTTTTATTGTATTATTTAGCATATTCCTTTCTCCTCCGTATTGTCTGTAAACTAGGAGTTAGATCTAGAGGCTAGGTTTGATTCAGGTTTTAATTTTTTTTGGTAAAAATATTTCTACATTGGGGATGCAATGTACTTTCTATTGCATCACACCAGGCAGCACATATGTCTAGTTGTCTCAGTTTTAGTACTGTAATGTACTAAACTTGATCAGCCTGATCTAGCTATTGTCAGCCTTAGCTAGCTAGCTAGCTGTCTTTTAACACACATATCATGCTCTACTCTCAACAGTTTCTGCTCAGCGCGGAGTCTGTCTTTGTATTAAAGAGCTTCCACTGGATGTTGCCTAGCCTTCGGGGTCCTGATTGGGACCTTTCCTTGCACTCATTGGCAAAAGAGATCCTCCCAGATCTCCTCCCAGTTCTCAGTGTGGTACTTAGATTCTCTCCTGAGGTTCCCATGTCAAGGGGCGGGGGAGGGGGGGGCGGTGCCCTTCCTTTGGATGATGACTTGGTGATTTCTGGGTTCCTTGGCTCTTTTGACCCTTACCCGACCACATTTTCAAATCTCCACTTCTGCTGGCACAGGTGTGGTTCCCCCTTTCTAGGTGCTAAGGGTAGTTAGTGTTCTGGAGTTCCAGGGGATGTTTTTCCCTTGGTTTTTGGTAAAGATGTTACTGTATAGTTTTTTCTTTTTTTCCATCCTCGTGGCTCTCACTGTTTTTTGTAAGGGAATCCCGGGAACTTCCAAAACTGCTCTGCTACTAACACCACTCCCTTGCTTCTCTGCACTCTTGGCGTTTTAAGGTTTAAATTGCCTGCTAGTTAACCTAAATTTATTTATTAGAGCACTGCTATTGAAATAACTTATTTGATCACTGCTAAAATAATTGTGACATTTTTGCTATTCAGAGATGTGAGATATAAGTGAGTGTAAATTTAAATATGAATAATATCCTCTGGGAACAGTTGGGCAGGCTCTTGTCTGACAACTTTACTCTCCTATTTACATTTTCAGCCAGGAGCTGTAACATGTTGCTGTACTTTACTGTGAAATTCAGTAAAGCAAAAAGTGCTCCTGGGCAAAGGGCAGCCAAGCAGTCCACCTGAAAGGCTCTGTGTTTACCCTGACACCTGATCGGAACAAGAATGCTACTAAATTCAGATACGTGTCTGAAAACTTGCCTTGGACAGCGTTTGCTGGGTATGTTTTATCTGTTGGAAGTAGAAAGGGAGATTAGCTGAACTCACTAAGAGAGCGAGTCAGACATAAGAATTTTGGAAGTTTAGGTCTGATTACAAATGTTAAACACACTGTAATAAATGCAGTAGTATGAGCTTTTCTGTCCTAAAGTTTCACATTATCTGATTAAGCCACTTCTTGGGCTTTAGGCTCCCTGTTGAGATCAACTGAAAGCAAATAGTCTGTTAGAATTGCACCTTTTGTGATACACTCTGGAGTCAAGATTAAACCTGCCAAAATATGCACATATAGCCATTAGCCAGTGAAAGCTTTTGAATAGAGGGTACAAACTGGGTAGACCTAGATTTACGCTAGTGAATGGAGAGTGAAATTGTACGTCCATGGTCACATTACAGCCGTCACTGAATTACTGGAGTCTTGAGGTAAACTTGGAGGTAAAGAGCAGTGGGTGAGAGCACAGACACTGGAGCCTGGCTAACATGATTGAGTCCTTCCTCTGCCTTTTTACTTGGTGACCTTTGGCAAGTGACTAAGTTTTCATATCTGTGGAGATAAAAACAGTCTCTAACTCATAAAGCCATTATGGGGATTGAAAGAGTAGGTAAAGCGTTTGAAACAGCAGCGCCTGGCTGTTTGGTAAGCACTGTGTGTTTTCTATTGTTATTATCTCTCTTCAAGAGTTGTTTTGTTGGGTTATTAGGACATCTTATCACAAAGGCTGAATAATGCCTCTCAGGTTACAGCAGCGGATTCTTTCATGACCACCATCAAATATCAGGAGCGTTAATTACTCATTTGAATTAGAGTCAGTTGTGGCCATGTAACTAACAAAAAAGATAGATCCTGTTGGTTGAGTAAACTGCTCCTCAAATTAAGGTTTAATACAGTAATTTTTGTGTTTCACTGTTTCTTTTAAAGCAATGATCTGCAAAATGGAGCCATAATTTTCTAAGTGATCTCTTCAGGACTGAAAAATGTTAATGTAGCTTTTAATACTGCTTCATTTTAACTCAAGACACACTTCATTTAATTAGGAAGATCTTAAATAATAATTTCAATATATAACTGTAGTTTTACAGTTTTCTTTTTTTTTAACATCTTTATTGGAGTATAATTATAATTGCTTTACAGTATTGTGTTAGTTTCTGCTGTATAACAAAGTGAATCAGCTATATGCATAAAGCATATCCCCATATCCCCTCCATCTTGCATCTCCCTCCCACCTTCCTTATCCCACCCCTCTACGTGGTTGCAAAGGATCAAGCTGATTTCCATGTGCTATGCAGCTGCTTCCCACTAGCTATCTGTTTTACATTTGGTAGTGTATATATGTCAGTGCTACTCTCTCACTTCGTCCTAGCTTCCCCTTCCCCCTCCCCATCTCCTCAAGTCCATTCTCTACGTCTACGTTTTTATTCCTGTCCTGCCCCTAGGTTCATCAGAACCATTTTTTTTTTTTAGATTCCATATATATGTGTTAGCATATTGTATTTGTTTTTCTCTTTCTGACTTACTTCACTCTGTATGACAGACTCTAGGTCCATCCACCTCACTACAAATAACTGTTTTGTTTCTTTTTATGGCTGAGTAATATTCCATTGTATATATGTGCTACATATTCTTTCTCCATTCATCTGTCAGTGGACACTTAGGTTGCTTCCATGTCCTGGCTATTGTAAATAGTGCTGCAATGAACATTGTGGTACATGACTCTTTTTGAATTATGGTTTTCTCAGGGTATATGCCCAGTAGTGGGATTGCTGGGTCATCTGGTAGTTCTATTTTTAGTTTTCTAAGGAACCTCCACACTGTTCTCCATAGTGGCTGTATCAATTTACATTCCCACCAACAGGGCAAGAAGGTTCCCTTTTCTCCACACCCTCTCCAGCATTTATCGTTTGTAGACTTTTTGATGATGACCATTCTGACTGGTGTGAGATGATACCTCATTGTAGTTTTGATATGCATTTCTCTAATAATTAGTGACGTTGAGCATCCTTTGATGTGTTTGCTGGCAATCTGTATATGTTCTTTGGAGAAATGTCTGTTTAGGTCTTTTGCCCATTTTTGGATTGTGTTGTTTGTTTTTTTGATATTGAGCTGCATGAGCTGCTTGTATATTTTGGAGATTAATCCTTTGTCAGTTGCTTCCTTTGCAAATATTTTCTCCCATTCTGAGGGTTGTCTTTTCATCTTGTTTATGGTTTCCTATGCTGTGCAAAAGCTTTTAAGTTTCATTAGGTCCCATTTGTTTAGTTTTGTTTTTATTTCCATTTCTCTAGGAGGTGGGTCAAAAAGGATCTTGCTGTGATTTATGTCATAGAGTATTCTGCCTATGGTTTTCTCTAAGAGTTTTATGGTGTCTGGCCTTACATTTAGGTCTTCAATCCATTTTGAGTTTACTTCTGTGTATGGTGTTAGGGAATGTTCTAATTTCATTCTTTTACATGTAGCTGTCCAGTTTTCCCAGCACCACTTATTGAAGAGGCTGTCTTTTCTCCATTGTATACGCTTGCCTCCTCTATCAAAGATAAGGTGACCATATGTGTGTGGGTTTATCTCTGGGCCTTCTATCCTGTTCCATTGATCTATATTTCTGATTTTTTGCCAGTACCATACTGTCTTGATTACTGTAGCTTTGTAGTATAGTCTGAAGTCTGGGAGCCTGATTCCTCCAGCTCTGTTTTTCTTTCTCAAGATTGCTTTGGTTATTTGGGGTCTTTTGTGTTTCCATACAAATTGTGAAATTTTTTGTTCTAGTTCTGTGAAAAATGCCATTGGCGTTTGATAGGGATTGCACAGAATCTGTAGATTGCTTTGGGTAGTATAGTCATTTTCACAATGTTTGTTCTTCCAATCCAAGAGCATGATATATCACTCCATCTGTTTGTATCATCTTTAATTTATTTCATCAGTGTCTTACAGTTTTCTGCATACAGGTCTTTGTCTCCTTAGGTAGGTTTATTCCTAGGTATTTTACTCTTTTTGTTTCAGTGGTAAATGGCAGTGTTTCCTTAATTTCTTTTTCAGATTTTTCATCATTAGTGTATAGGAATGCAAGAGATTTCTGTGTGTTAATTTTGTATCCTCCTACTCTACCAAATTCATTAATTAGCTCTAGGAGTTTTCTGGTAGCATCTTTAGGATTCTCTATGTATAGTATCATGTCATCTGCAAACAGTGACAGTTTTATTTCTTCTTTTCCGATTTGTATTCCTTTTATTTCTTTTTCTTCTCTGATTGCTGTGGCTAAAACTTCCAAATCTATGTTGAATAATAGTGGTGAGAGTGGGCAACCTTGTCTTGTTCCTGATCTTAGTGGAAATGGTTTCAGTTTTTCACCATTGAGAATGATGTTGGCTGTGGGTTTGTCATATATGGCCTTTATTATGTTGAGGCAGGTTCCCTCTATGCCTACTTTCTGGAGAGTTTTTATCATAAATGGATGTTGATTTTGTCAAAAGCTTTTTCTGCATCTATTGAGACTATCATATGGTTTTTATCCTTCAATTTGTTAATATGCTGTATCACATTGATTGATTTGCATATACTGAAGAATCCTTGCATTCCTGGGGTAAACCCCACTTGATCATGGTGTATGATCCTTTTAATGTGCTGTTGGATTCTGTTTGCTAGTATTTTGTTGAGGATTTTTGCATCTATGTTCATCAGAGATATTGGCCTGCAGTTTTCTTTTTTGTGACATCTTTGCCTGGTCTTGGTATCAGAGTGATTGTGGCTTCATAGAATGAGTTTGGGAGTGTTCCTCCCTCTGCTATATTTTGGAAGAGATTGAAAAGGATAGGTGTTAGCTCTTCTGTAAATGTGTGATAGAATTCTCCTGTGAAACCTCCTGGCCCTGGGCTTTTGTTTGTTGGAAGTTCTTTTTTTTTTTTTTGTGGTACGTGGGCCTCTCACTCTTGTGGCCTCTCCTGTTGCAGAGCACAGGCTCCGGACGCGCAGGCTCAGCAGCCATGGCTAATGGGCCCAGCAGCTCCGTGGCATGTGGGATCTTCCCAGACTGGGGCACGAACCTGTGTCCCCTGCATCGGCAGGTGGACTCTCAACCACTGTGCCACCAGGGAAGCCCCTGTTGGAAGATTTTTAATCACAGTTTCAATTTCAGTGCTTGTGATTGGTCTTGTTTATATTTTGTTTCTTCCTGGTTCCGTCTTGGAAGGTTGTGCTTTTCTCAGAATTTGTTCATTTCTTCTGGGTTGTCCATTTTATTGGCATAGAGTTGCTTGTAGTAATCTCTCATGATCCTTTGTATTTCTGCAGTGTCAGTTGTTACTTCTCCTTTTTCATTTATAGTTCTATTGACTTGAGTCTTCTCCCTTTTTTTCTTGATGAGTTTGGCTGATGGTTTATCAATTTTGTTTATCTTCTCAAAGAACCAGCTTTTAGTTTTATAGATCTTTGCTGTTGTTTCCTTCATTTCTTTTTCATTGATTTCTGATCTGATTTTTATTATTTCTTTTCTCCTGCTAACTTTGGGGTTTTTTTGTTCTCCTTTCTCTAATTGCTTTAGGTGTAAGTTTAGGTTGTTTATTTGAGGTTTTTCTTGTTTCTTGAGGTAGGATTGTATTGCTATAAACTTCCCTCTTAGAACTGCTTTTGCTGCATCCCATTGGTTTTGGGTTGTCATCTTTTCATTGTCATTTGTTTCTAGGTATTTTTTGATTTCCTCTTTGATCTCTTCAGTGATCTCTTGGTTATTAAGTAGTGTATTGCTTAGCCTTTATGTGTTTGTATTTTTTAGTTCTTTTCCTGTAATTGATATCTAGTCCCATAGCGTTATGGTTAGAAGAGATACTTGATACGATTTCAATTTTCTTAAATTTACCAAGGCTTGATTTGTGACCTAAGATATGGTCTATCCTGAAGAATGTTCCATGAGCACGTGAGAAGAAAGTGTATTCTGTTTTTGGATGGAATGTCCTGTAAATATCAATTAAGTCCATCTTGTTTAATGTGTCATTTAAAGTTTTTGTTTCCTTATTTATTTTCATTTTGGATGATCTGTCCACTGGTGAAAGTGGGGTGTTAAAGTCCCTAGTATTATTGTATTACTGTCAGTTTCCCCTTTTATGGCTCTTAGCATTTGCCTTATATACTGAGATGCTCCTATGTTGGGTGCATAAATATTTATGATTGTTATATCTTCTTCTTGAATTTCTCCCTTGATCCTTATGTAGTGTCCTTCATTTTCTCTTGTAACAAATAGTCTTTATTTTAAAGTCTATTTTGTCTGATATGAGAATTGCTACTCCAGCTTTCTTTTGATTTCCATCTGCATGGAATATCTTTTTCCATCCCCTCATTTTCAGTCTGTATGTGTCCCTTGGTCTGAAGTGGGTCTCTTGTAGACAGCATATATACGGGTCTTGTTTTTGTATCTATTCAGCCAGTCTGTGTCTTTTAGTTGGAGCATTTAATCCATTTACATTTAAGGTAATTATCGATATGTATGTTCCTATTACCATTTTCTTAATTTTTGGGGGTTTGTTTTTGTAGGTCTTTTCCTTCTCTTGTGTTTCCTGCCTAGAGAAGTTACTTTAGCGTTTGTTGTAAAGCTGGTTTGGTGGTGCTGAATTCTTTTAACTTTTGCTTATCTGTAAAGGTTTTAATTTCTCCATCGAATCTAAATGAGATCCTTGCTGGGTAGAGTAATCTTGGTTGTAGGCTTTTCCCTTTCATCAGTTTAAATATGTCCTGCCACTCCCTTCTGTCTTGCAGAATTTCTGCTGAAAGATCAGCTGTTAACCTTATGGAGACTCCCTTGTATGTTATTTGTTGCTTTTCCCTTGTGGCTTTTAATATTTTTTCTTTGTATTTAATTTTTGATAGTTTGATTAATATGTGTCTTGGTGTGTTTCTCCTTGGGTTTATCCTGTATGGGACTCTCTGTGCTTCCTGGACTTGATTGACTATTTCCTTTCCCATGTTAGGGAAGTTTTCAAGTATAATCTCTTCAAATATTTTCTCAGACCCTTTCTTTTTCTCTTTTTCTTCTGGGACCTCTATAATTGGAATGTTGGTGCATTTACTGTTGCCCCAGAGGTCTCTGAGACTGTCCTCAATTCTTCTCATTCTTTTTTCTTCCTTCTGCTCCCTGGCAGTTATTGCCACCATTTTATCTTCCAGCTCACTTATCCATTCTTCTGCCTCAGTTACTCTGTTATTGATTCCTTCTAGGGTCTTTTCAGTTTCAATAATTGTGTTGTTCATCACTGTTTGTTTGCTCTGTAGTTCTTCTAGATCCTTGTTACACGTTTCTTGTATTTTCTCCATTCTGTGTCCAAGATTTTGGATCTTTAGTATCAGTACTCTGAGTTATTTTTCAGGTAGGTTGCCTATCTCGTCTTCATTTATTTGGTCTTGTAGGTTTTTACCTTGCTCCTTTATCTGTAACATTTTTTTTTGTCGTTTTTTTTTATGGGTGGTGCTGTTTTCCTGTCTCACTGGTTGTTTGGCCTGAGATGAGGACCTATGGGAGTCATCACTCCGATTGATATTCCCTGGGGTTTGAGGTTCTCTATTAGTCCAGCAGTTTGGACTTGGAGTTCCTACCACAGGAGCTTGGGCCCGACCTCCAGCCTGGGAACCACGATCCTGCAAGCCTTGTGGCACAGCAAAAAAAAAAAAAAAAAGGGAAGGAAGAAAGAAAGAAAGGAGCAGTACAATATCAAAGAATTTAAACAAAATAAAATTAGAAAGATAAAAATATATTAGGAAAAATAAAATATTGTTGAAACAACTGCAACAAGGTAAAATACAACCACAACAGAAAAAGAAAAAAATTAAAGGAGGGTTGGGAACAAGCCAAAAGGAGAGAAGAATAACAAAGTATAAAGAATAAAATAAAACTAGAAAAATAAAAGATTTATTATGAAAAATAAAAATATAAAAGAATGAACAACAATGAATCAACAAGATAAAACAGAACCACAATCTAAAAGAGGAAAAAGAAAAGAAAAAATAAAAAAAGCCTTGGCTATGGGGACGGAGTTTAGGCAGGGGGTGGAACTTAGGCAGGGGTGGGGTTTAGGGTGGGGTGGGACCTAGGCAGGCGGGGGTGGTGACGTTTGAGCGTGGGGTGTGGCCTAGGCAGGTTATGTTCAAGCGTGGGGCAGGGCCTCTGCTTAGGACCTGCACAGAAAGGGAGAGGCAGATGTCAAAACAAGGGCCTCTGGAGTGTGGAATTCTGGAGTTTGGAGGCAGTGCCCTGGGTGGAGGTGTAGGGGCGGGGCTTGGGCTCTGCACGGCAGGAGGGAGGCTCCAAGGGCACAGGATTAGGCCCCGGAGCCCAACAGGGTTCCTGGAGCCTAAGTGGACCGGGAAAGCGTTGGCAGTGTTCTCTTCCGTTCCTTTTCACCCTTCCCACACTGTCTGCCCCAGGGTCACCCTGGTTGCTGCTGGACCCGTAACCATAGATGGGTTCCACTGTGTGTAGGAACTCCTCCCCTCCCGCAGCCCCCCCTCAGGGGGGCCAGTCCCATAGGTCTGGACTTTACTTGTGCTCCTCCTTCCCACCCTCCCACTCCCTCAGGACCTGCGCAGCTGGAGGGTGCCTAGGTGGGCAGAGGATCAGGCCTGGGATACCAGCAGGTTCCTGGGGGCCCAAGTGGGCAGGGAAACCTGGCCACTCTCCCTTTTGATACTCTGCCCTCCCAGTGGTTCCCCAATTTCCCCTTGGGATGTGGGATCCCTTCCCCTCCCCCAGCTGCCCTTCAGGGGTGCCAGTCCCATCCCGACAACACTTCTCCTCCCCCTCACTCCCCCCACAGCCCTCATCCTACCTGGTTGCTGGGGGTTCCTCCCATCCTCTTAGGTGTCTGTGGTCCCTCACCGGTGCCTGGTAGATGCCCTAGTTGTGAGGAGATGCAAATTCCGCGTCCTCCTAGTACACCATCTTGATTCCACCCCCCTGTAGTAGTATTTTCTTACACATTTTTTTGGAAAAATTCCACATGTTTACTAATTTTTTCCCCCAGGTAATGTGAACACTAAAGTAAAAGACCGTATAATGTTGAAACAAGTTAATTGTCGGTAAACTATGGAGTGATGGTTTTATAGAAACATTTTCCATAATTTGGGTATTGCATTTTAATTTATAGTCAACTTTTTTATAGACTTTATACTTCTATAGACTTTTTTTGGCCACGTGGCATGTGGGATCTTAGTTCCCCAACCAGGGATCAAACCCGTGTCGCCTGCAGTGGAAGCGCAGAGTCTTAACCACTGGACCACTAGGGAAGTCTATAGACTTTTGTATAAAGTGAGATACTCTGAATCCCAGTTGGGGTTTGTTTGTTTGTTTCTTCTTTGTTTGACATAAAACTATAGGAGCCATTAGCAAATCAAATTTTAATTCTCAATTCCTTTAGTTTGATTTGAATTTAAAAATCTGTAACATTGTATTTGACCCTGTAAGAGTGCTTACAGGCTTATCACTTGAGTCCTAGTGCAAAGCTATTTATTAGAAGATCACTACTCTTTGGAAGAGGGAAAAAATATGAGAATAATCTATCTCCGTAGTCTTTCACAGTTTTCACTGGAAATCAGATGTCCAACAAGAATTGACAAAATCTAATTTAAGAAATACAGAGTTGAGACTTCCCTGGTGTTCCAGTGGGTAAGACTATGCACTCCCAGTGCAGAGGGCCTGGATTCAATCCCTGGTTGGGGAGCTAGGTCCTGCATGCATGCCACAACTAAGAGTTTGCACGCCACAACTAAGAAGCCCACGTGCCACAACTAAAAGATCCTTTGTGCCACTGTAACTAAGACTCAGCACAGCCAAAATAAATAAATAAATAAATAAAATATTAAAGAAAAAAAGAAATACAGGGTTAAATTTATCAAAATCCAAAACATTTTGTTTGAAGTATTTTCAATCTGAGAGGCAACTTGATACTCCATTTTATAGGAAAGGGAAGTAATACATAGTAATCCTACTTCTCTGCTGGAGTTCTTTCTTATTGACACATTGTAACATCACAATAGCAAGTCCTGGGAGGAGCCCATCCATAAGACCCCTAGATCTCTTGGTCCCTGCTTCCTCTTCTCTAAAATTAAGATATTAGATGTCTTTGTTAATCCAAAATTTTGATGAAGAGTTTTAGTCGCTAAGCACAAATATTTAATTTGTATGGCTAAGTAACCAAACAATTTGGAATAAGGTTTACCACCAGAAGTGTTTCTTCACTAATGGCCCATGCCCATGTTTTGTCAAAGTAAACATTTAGTTCCCCTTTTTAATGTTATTTTAAATTTCAAAATAAGTTACCCTTGACATTAAAACCAAAAAGAATACAATTTTAGAAGAAAAATTTTTATTTTTATTTTTGAAGATACCTGTCATTATCTCCATTGTGTGTAGTAAAGGGAAGTTTGAGTCCGGTTACTTACCTGAAAGCAGCTTTTCTATTCTAAGAGTGGAAGGTAAGATAACAACAATAAGAACAGACTCTATGAACTCCAGCCTTTAAGATTTTGTAGCTTTAAACTGCACAGCTCCAACCACCACCAGATCTGATAGTGAGCACCTCTTTGGCAAATGACTAATGGACAGTCTATTCTCAATCCGTCCATCCCCCACTCCACACACACATAAATGACTAACGAATAAAAATAAAACAAGTACTTTTGGACAGACAATGTAATGGTCTATTTATAGTATATAAACTCCTCATCCTGAGTTTTTGAAATATGGTTTTTCTCCCCTGCTTCAATCATACTGCTGTAAAGACCTTAAGAATTCCTCAGTTCACCCCCCCGACCCAGCGCCCTATTGAAGATAGAAAGTCTGATACTTGAACATCTCCAAAAATACAACATCCATCCGTTTTGGTAAAACTTCCAGCTTGTCTCTGCTATTATTATGTATGTGTTTGTGTTTTTGTTTTTTTAAAGCACATTCTCTGCATTCAAAGACCTTATTCATTTTTTTATTATTATTAATTAATTAATTTATTTTTGCTGTGTTGGGTCTTCGATTCTGTGCGAGGGCTTTCTCTAGTTGTGGCAAGTGGGGGCTACTCTTCATCGTGGTGCGTGGGCCTCTCTCTATCGCGGCCTCTCTTGTTGGGGAGCACAGGCTCCAGACGCGCAGACTCAGTACTTGTGGCTCACGGGCCTAGTTGCTCTGCGGCATGTGGGATCCTCCCAGACAGGGCTCGAACCCGTGTCCCCTGCATTAGCAGGCAGATTCTCAACCACTGCGCCACCAGGGAAGCCCTATGTATGTGTTTTAAAGGGGTGTGAAATGGTATCTTGTGGTTTTAATTCGCATTTTCCTACGGATTAATGATGTTGGTGTACAAATAACCATTCTTATTTGGATATATATATATATATATTTTTTTTTTCTTTTTTAAAGGCTTAATTTTTATTTTTTTGGCTGCATTGGGTCTTTGTTGCTGCGTGCAGGCTTTCTCTAGTTGTGGCGAGCTGGGCCTACTTTTCGTTGCAGTGTGCAGGCTTCTCATTGTGGTGGCTTCTCTTGTTGCAGAGCACGGGCTCTAGCCACATGAGCTTCAGTAGTTGTGGCTTGTGGGCTCTACAGCGCAGGCTCAGTAGTTGTGGCACACGGGCTTAGTTGCTCTGCAGCATGTGGGATCTTCCCAGTCCAGGGATCGAACCCGTGTCCCCTGCATTGGCAGGCAGATACTTATCCACTGCACCACCAGGGAACTCCCTTGGATTTATATTGTATATCTTAAACCAGAATTTGATGAGACTTTTCTTTCTGTTTTTTTGGCTGCACTTCATGGCACTCGGGATCTTAGTTCCCCAACCAGGGATCGAACCTCTTCCCCCTGCAGTGGAAGTGCAGAGTCTAAACCATTGGGCCACCAGGGAAGTCCTGATGAGACTTTTTGATCAATTTACCAAAATGACTTTAGATCAAGATCTGAGGATCACATGAAGCATTAGAAAATTTTCAGATATACTGCTAGAAAAATGGTAGACCAGACTATTAAGGTTTATTCTCAAAGCACTTTCATAATTTTTCTGCAAAACTGTTAGCTTCAGGATTCCTGCAAATCCTAATTTGTTTGGAATTTAACATTTTTAAATGTTTTAATTATCTTAAAACTATTTAAGTAAAATAGCACACATTCAAAACTAAGCAAATGTGGTTGAAATATTTCTTGAGTGACCCAGGGATTTAACAGAAAGTAAAAGTCTCAGCTGAGGCTACTAAAAAAATGTATTCTGAATCATAAAGGAGAGATTTAGAGAGAGGGGGAGAGATAGGGAGCAGGGAGGAAAATGGATGGAAAGAAAAGCACGTGGTAATGGGTTTCTTGAAGTCAAATTTCAGTAGTCTTAGAACTGCAGTAGAAAGAATCCATTGGGAAGAATGTGCAAACTACACTGGGGAAGAGGATGAGGAGGGAAAAGGGGGACTCTTTTGAGTGCTTTGCATTTCCTTCACCTCTTTTTGTCCTGACAGAAAGTCTGTGAAGTAGCTGTCTTTATTCCCAGTTGACAGATGAGAAAACTGAATTATCTCAGAATTCCAGTAAATTTTGAAGCAAAGAAACAAACTGTTTTAGTGTATAAAAAAAGAGTGTATAACATATTACAAACTCTGAGGGAGGTGGTCCAAATTAGATGAAAATCTGCTAATGACCAGTATTATTTCCTCTCACTCAAGGATGGAGAAATTCAGAAATAGCTAAATAACTTCAAGGCCTACGGAATGAATCAACATGCTGTGGCAAATAGAATCTAGCACTTGCTAGTTCCATGTTTCCTGAGTTAGGCCATATTGATTAGATGCTCTCAGCACATCCTTTTTTTTTTTTTTTTTTAGAAATTTTATTTTATTTTTTATTTTTTTAGGCTTTGTAGGGTCTTCATTGCTGTGCTCAGGCTTTCTCTAGTTGCTGTGAGGGGTAGCTACTCTTTGTTGCAGGCTTCTCATTGCGGTGGCTTCTCTTGTTGTGGAGCACGGGCTCTAGGTGCGCAGGCTTCAGTAGTTGCAGCACAAGGGTTCAGTAGTTGTGGCTCTCGGGCTCTAGAGCACAAGCTCAGTAGTTGTGGCACACAGGCTTAGTTGCTTCGCGGCATGTGGGATCTTCCTAGACCAGGGATCAAACCCGTGTCCCCTGAATTGGCAGGTGGATTCTTAACCAACTGCATCACTAGGGAAGTCCAGCACATCCATTTTGAAAAAGAGTACGTTTTACAGAAGTATGGCATTTAGAAATGCCACAGTAAATGAAACAATAGCTTCATTATTAAAGTAAACATTTATTTTTCAGTTGGCTAATTTTGTAAAATTATATAATGCAGCTCAACATTTTTTTTTATAAATTTATTTTTATTTATTTTTGGCTGTGTTGGGTCTTTGTTGCTGCATGCGAGCTTTCTCTAGTTGTGGCGAGCAGGGGCTACTCTTAATTGTAGTGTGTGGGCTTCTCATTGCGGTGGCTTCTCTTGTTGAGGAACATGGACTCTAGAGCACAGGCTCAGTAGTTGTGGCACACGGGCTTAGTTGCTCCACAGCACGTGAGATCTTCCTGGACCAGGGCTTGGACCCATGTCCCCTGCATTGGCAGGTGGATTCTTAACCACTGCGCCGCCAGGGTAGCCCAGCTCAACATTTTTTAAACAAACTTTTTTGTGTGTAACACAAAAAGTAAGACATCTCTTAAAACTTGGGAAAGAAAGCAAAGTAAGGATAGAGAATAAAAATTGCCCCTAATCCTACCATCCAGATTTAAGCAAAATACATTTTGGTATAATTCCTTCCTTTTATGCTTATTATAGTAGCTCTGAACTTTATATAATATACATGTACATGTACTATTTTAGTAACTTTACGAAGTTGTGCAAATATTACCATGCTAATAAATCCAGTGTTTGCAGATTTTCATCATCCTAAAAAGAAACCCATCCCCGTTTTCCCCCAGACCTTTCTCTCCTGGCCCTAGGTAACTACTAATATGCTTTCTGTCTCGATAGATTAGCCTTTTCTGGGCATTTCGTATTAATAGAATTGTGCAATAGTATTTTGCATCTGGCTTCTTTCACTTAACAATGTTTTAAAGGTTCATCCATTTTGTAGCATGTGACAGTGTTTTCTTCTCATTTGCTGTTGAATAGTTTTCCCTTGTCGGTAGATACACCCCATTTATTTTAATCCATTCATTAGCTGGTGGACATTTGGTTTGTTTCTACTTTTTGTCTATTAAGAGTAATGCTTTTACGAACATTCATGTACAAATTATTTTTGTGGACATATGTTTTCATTTCTCTTGGGTATATATTTAGAAGTAGAATCTCTGGATAATATGGTAAGTTCATCTTTATCTTTTTAAGAAACTGCCAAATTGTTTTCCAAAGTGGCTGTATCATTTATGCATGATACAAAATTAATATACAGAAATCCGTTGCATTTCTATAAACTAACAATGAACTATCAGAAGGAGACATTAAGGAAACGATCCCATTTATCATCACATCAAAATTCCCTGGCAGTCCAGTGGTTAGGACTCCGTGTTTTCACTGCTGAGGGTGCGGGTTCGATCCCTGGTCGGGGAACTAAGATCCTACAAGCCATGTGGCACGGCCAAAAAAAAAAAAAGAAGACCCAGTTCTTATCACATCAAAAAGAATAAAATACCTAGGAATAAACCTACCTAAGAGGTAAAAGACCTGTACTTGGAAAACTATCAGACACTGATGAATGAAATTGAAGATGACACAAATAGATATAAAGATATACTGTATTCTTAGATTGGAAGAAGCAATATTGTTAAAATGACCATGCTACCCAAGGCAATCTACAGATTCAGTGCTATCCCTATAAAAATACCAGTGGGCTCGCCACAACTAGAGAAAGCCCATGCACAGCAACGAAGACCCAACGCAGCCAAAAAAAAAGAAAGAAATTAAAATAATAATAATTTTTTTTAATACCAATGGTATTTTTCACAGAACTAGAACAAATAATTTAAAAATTTGTATGGAAATACCAAAGACCCTGAATTGCCAAAACAATCTTGTGAAAGAAGAACAGAGCGGGAGGAATCACACTTCCTGACTTCAGACTATATTATAAAACTACAGTAATCAGAACAATATGGTACTAGCACAAAAACAGACATAGAGATCAATGGACCAAAATATACATCCCAGAAATAAATCCATGCATTTATGGTCAATTAATCTATGACAAACCAGGCAAGAATGTACAATGGAGAAAAGACAGTCTCCTCAATAAGTGGTGCTGGGAAAACTGGACAACTACATGTAAAAGAATGAATTAGAACAGGGGTCCCCAACCCCTGGGCCATGGACCCGAACCAGCCCACGGCCTGTTAGGAACCAGGCCGCACAGCAGGAGGTGAGTGGCAGGCGAGCAAATGAAGCTTCATCTGCCACTCCCCATCTCTCGCATGACTGCCTGAACCACCATGTCTCTGCCCCCTGCCCCATCTGTGGAAAAATTGACTTCCATGAAACCAGTCCCTGGTGCCAAAAAGGTTGGGGACTGCTGAATTAGAACATTGTCTAACACCATATACAAAAATAAACCCCAAATGGATTAAAGACCTAAATCTGAGACCAGAAACCATAAAACTCTTGGAGGAAAACATAAGCAGAATGCTCTTTGACATAAATTGTAGCAATATTGTTTGGAATCTGTTTTCTAAAACAAAGAAAATAGAAGCAAAAATTAACAAATGAGACCTAATTAGACTTAAAAATTTTGCACAGCAAAAGAAACGAAAAGACTACCCACAGAATGGGAGAAAATATTTGCAAATGATATGACTGATAAGAGGTTAATATCCAAAATATATAAACAGCTCATACAACTCAATAAAAAAAATACACAACCCAATTAAAAAATGCACTGAAGATCTGAAAAGACATTTTTCCATGGAAGACATACAGATGGCCAACAGGAACAAGAAAAAGATGCTCAACGTTGCTAATTGTCAGAGACATGCAACTCAAAACCACAATGAGGGCTTCCCTGGTGGCGCAGTGGTTGCGAGTCCACCTGCCGATGCAGGGGACACGGGTTCATGCCCCGGTCTGGGAAAATCCCACATGCTGCGGAGCAGCCAGGCCTGTGAGCCATGGCCGCTGAGCCCGCACGTCCGGAGCCTGTGCTCCACACGGGAGAGGCCACAACAGTGAGAGGCCCGCGTACCAAGGGAAAAAAAAAAAAAAAACCACAATGAGATATCACTTCACACTTGTCAGAATGGCTATCATCAAAAAAAGCACGAATAACAAATGTTGGCAAGGATGTGGAGAAAAGGGAATTCTCATACACTGTTGGTGAGAATGTAAACTGGTGCAGTCCCTGTGGAAAACAGTATGGAGGGTTCTCAAAAAATGAAATATAAAACTACCATATGACTCAGCAATTCCACTCCTAGGTGTATATCTGAAAGAAATAAAAACACTAATTAGAAAAGATACATGCACCCCAATGTTCATAGCAGCATTATTTATGATTGCCAAGATATGGAAACAACCTAAGTGTCTATCAACAGATGAATGGATAAAGAAGATGTGGTATATGTATATGCAATGGAATATTACTGAACTATTAAAAAAAATGAAACTCTGCCATTTGCGGCAACGTGGATGGACCTAGAGGTTATTATGCTAAGTGAAATAAGTCAGGCAGAGAAAGACAAATACTCTGTTATCACTTATATGTGGAATTGAAAAAATACAACAAACTAGTGAGTATAACAAAAAAGAAACAGACTTACAGATATAGTTACCAGTGGGGAGAGGGAAGTGGGGCAGGGCAATATAAGGGTAGGGGAT
This sequence comes from Delphinapterus leucas, assembly GCF_059928025.1. Taxonomy (NCBI): domain Eukaryota; kingdom Metazoa; phylum Chordata; class Mammalia; order Artiodactyla; family Monodontidae; genus Delphinapterus; species Delphinapterus leucas. The sequence goes on from NC_143130.1 coordinate 114,556,152, forward strand.
TCAGAAGTACAAACTAGTATGTATAAAATAAGGTACAAGGATATATTGTACAACACAGGAAATATAGCCAATGTTTTATGACTATAAATGGAGTATAACCTTTAAAAATTGTGAATCACTATACTGTACACCTGTAACATATAATATTGTATATCAACTATACTTCAACTAAAAAAAAAAGTGACTGTAACATTTACATTTCCACCAGTACCATATAAGGGTTCCTGGCCAGTATGTGTTATTTTCTGCATTTTTTGTTATAGCTATTCAAGTGGGTGTGAAGTGGTATCTTGTTATAGTTTTAATTTGCATTTTCCTAAGGTTTAATGATGTTGAACATCTTTTCATGTGCTTATTAGCCATTCATATATCCTGTTTGTTCAAATGTATTTTCAGATCCATTGTTCTTTTTTCTATTGAAGTATAGTTGATTTACAGTGTTTCAGGTGTACAGCGATGTTTCTGGTGTGTGTTTGTGTGTATTCTTTTTTTTAAATTTATTTATTTTTGGCTCCGTTGGGTCTTAGTTGTGGCATGTGGGATCTTTCGTTGTGGTGCACGGACTTCTGTCTAGTTGTGGCTTGTGGGCTCAGTAGTTGCAGCTCACGGGCTTAGTTGCCCCGAGGCATCTGGGATCTTAGTTCCCTGACCAGGGATGGAACAGGGATCGAATCTGCATTGCAAGACGGATTCTTAACCACTGGACCACCAGGGAAGTCCCTATATATATTCTTTTTCAGATTCTTTTCCATTATAGGTTATTACAAGATATTGAATATAATTCCCTGTGTTATACAGTAGGTCCTCTTTGTTTATTTTTTAATTGTGATGCATGTCTTCCTATTAAAAGTCTTTTATATATTCTAGATACAAGTCCTTTATCAGATATATGATTTGCAAATAATTTCTCCCAGTCTGTGCCTTTTCATTTTCTTAATGGTATCTTTTAAAGTATAAGTTTTTCAATCTGATAAAATCCAGTTCGTCAAATTTTTTTTTTCTGTTATGGATTATGCATTTGGTCTTAAATCTGTTTCTTCTAAAAGTTTTATAGTTTTACCTCTTACAGTTAGGTCTATGATCTATTTTGAGTTAATTTTTGTATATGGTGTGACATAAGGGTCTAAATGCATTGTTGTAATTTCTTGAGGTGAAGTGAAATATTCTTGTCAGCTACTGGTAAATCCTTGGCAAAAGAATGATTCTCTGCTTCTTGGAAATGTCACTGTATTCCAATATATGTACAACTTTGAGAGAGACTACCTGGGGCCATGAGGGATGGGGCTGCCACCCAAGCCAGCCAAATCAACTGGATGAACCTGAGGATCTGTGGGTGACATGTCAAGCCAGATTGCCCTCTTATCCAGCACAGTAGGGATTAAGATTCATGAACAAATGAAAGAAATTACCTGTAATGCCTGTGTTTCTGTTTACTCTCTTACTTTACTATCTTGTACCTAGTGAGCACTCAGTTGGTGTTACTTGATATGATTTCATAAGCAGAAAGGCAGACTTCATGACCTTGTACGTGTGTACTTTAATGAGTCTTTAACACTTTGATGCACTGAGTATGGTCCCTGCCCCAGACATACTGAATCAGATTCTGTATTTTAATATGTTCCCCAAATGATTTATGTGCTCATTAAGTTTGATGAGCACTGGTCTAGAGTAGAGCAAATGACAGCCTGCAGATGAAATCCAGTTGCTGATTATTTTTATAAGTAAAGTTTTATTGGAACACAGTTATACCCATTTCTTTACATATTATTTACATCATGTGTGGCTACTTTCATCCTGCAGTGGCAGACTGATTGAGTAGTTGTGAAAGGGGCCACATGGCCCTCAAAGCCTAAAATATTACCTGGCCCTTTTCAGAAAAAGCTTGCCAACCCATGGGCTAAGGAAAAGGAGGGAAGGTTCCCAAATGATGATATGTGGTAGAAAGATGAATGGGACATCAAGATGTTATCTAGGTCAGAATAGAGCCTGACAGACTGGCAGACTAAGCCATTTATACAACATACACATTTATGCACATACACACACCTTACCTATTAAAATTAGCGTGTCTCAGGACTTCCCTGGCGGTCCAGTGGTTAAGACTCCGAGCTCCCAATGCTGAGGGGCACGGGTTCGATCTGGTTAGGGAACTTAGATCCCGCATGCTGCACGGCGCAGCATAAGTAAATAAATAAATAAGTAGATAAATAAATAAAATTAGCATGTCTCTTAGCTAAAAGAAAATAGGAAAGACAAGTATAATCAGTGAGAATGTTAATAAAAATGAACCTCATACCTAAACATCTATATTATACTGATAAAAATTAAGATATTTAAGCAATAGAACCAAATATAACTAAATATACACACCAGCAAACAAGCCCTCTTCACTTTGATAGAAATACTTGTAGGTCTCTTTTTTATTTTAGTCAACTTTTTATTTGGAATTATTTTATGTTATTTTACTGATTTATTTTTGGCCACACCACGAGGCTTGCAGGATCTCGGTTTCCCGACCAGGGATTGAACCCAGGCCATGGCATTGAAAGCCTGGAATCCTAACCACTAGGCCACCAGGGAACTCCCCATATTTGGAATAATTTTAGATTTATAAAAACGTTGCAAAGACAGTACAGAGAATTTCTGTATACCCTCACCTATCTCCCCTAATGTTATCTTCTCGCATTACCATGGTACATTTGTCAAATCTAAAAAAACAACTTGGGTAGCATTATTATTAACCAAACTTAGACTATTCACCAGTTTTTCATTAATATCCTTTTCTGTTCTGTGAGCCCCTGCAGGATACCACACTGCATGTAGTCATTATTATCTCCTTAAATCTTCTCTGACCCGTGATAGGTTCTCATGCTTTCCTTGTTTTTCACGTTTCAGGGAGTACAGGTCAGATTTTTTTTTTTTTTTTTTTTCTTTTTTTTTGCGGTACGCGGGCCTCTCACTGTTGTGGCCTCTCCCGTTGCGGAGCACAGGCTCCGGACGCGCAGGCTCAGCGGCCATGGCTCACGGGCCTAGCGGCTCCGCGGCATGTGGGATCTTCCCAGACGGGGGCACGAACCCGTGTCCTCTGCATCGGCAGGCGGACTCTCAACCACTGCGCCACCAGGGAAGCCTCAGATATTTTTTAGAATATCCTTTAATGTGGGTTTGTGTAATGTATTTTCTCATGATTAGAATGGAATTATGGGTTTGGGGAAGAATACCACAGAGGTGAAGTACTCTTCTCATCATGTCGTATGGTGGCAGGGGTGGAACATGACATCGTGATGATTTAGCCTTCATCACTTGACTAAGGTGGTGTGTGCCAGGTTTTCTACTGTAAAGTTACTATTTTCCATTCCCATCTTCTGTTCTTTGGAAGTGAGCCACTAGGTTCAGCTAACCCTCAGATGGAAGGGGAGAATTAATCTCTACCTCCTGGAGGAGACAGTATCAGCATATATGTTTGATACTCTTCTGTCCCATTTATTTATTCCATCATGTATTTAAATCAGTATGTACTCATGTGTACTTATTTTATACTTTGGGTTATAATCCAGAACTATGTTATTTGTTGTTCACATCTTTCTAGCTTTGGCTGTTAGGAGCTCTTCCAGATTGTCTCGTCTCTCAGTCTCTTTTTAAAAGCTTTATTGTGATATAATTCACATACCATAAAAACCACCCATTTAAAGTATACAATTCAATGGCTTTTATATATTCACATATTTGTGCAGCCATCACCACAACCCCACATTTCTTAGACCTCACCCTCCAAACCCCCTCTCCTGGCCCTTTACCTACTTTCTGTGTCTACAGATTTGCCTATTCTGAGCATTTCATATACATGGAATCATATAACATGTCATCCTTGTGACTAGCTTCTTTCACTTTAGTAGTTTTTTCAAGGTTCATCTGTTTGGTCTCTTTTTCTTTTTGTCCTTTTGTTGTTTGTTTTATTTCTTGTTTTTGCATGATTTCTGTCTGGTCTTTTTAATCTTTATCTATACAGATGTTCCTTCTACATAATCAATATGGGTATAAATTTGGTGTTCTGATTTTGTGATTTAACATTATATTATCTACATTTTCCCATTCTCATAGTCTGCATATTTATTTTAATGGTTAAAAGACATCAAGTTGGTGTTCATTTAACTTGGCTCTCAGTTTGTAGTATCTGGGCTTGTTTTATTTTTCACTACTGTAAATGATGTTGCTGTAAATGTTTTCATGCATATGGATTTTTAATTATACCTTAGGATAGATTCCCAAGACTGAACTGCTTGAGTTGAAAAGTAGAATCACTTTCATGATTCTTTTTGTTACATTCTACCAGGTTTCATTATAGAAAATTTGTAACAAATTAAGGAATTGCTAATAACATATACATATCTGTTTCCTTATATAGCTTTATCAGCATATTTTTCTAATTTTTAGGTGCGTTTTTTTAAAATCGAATTTTATTTATTTCTTTATACAGCAGGTTCTTATTAGTCATCAATTTTATACACATCAGTGTATACATGTCAATCCCAATCTCCCAATTCATCACACCACCCCACTTACCACCACTTTCCCCCCTTGGTGTGCATACGTTTGTTCTCTACATCAGTGTCTCAATTTCTGTCCTGCAAACCAGTTCATCTGTACCATTTTTCTGGGTTCCACATATATGCGTTAATATACGATATTTGTTTTTCTCTTTCTGACTTACTTCACTCTGTATGACAATCTCTAGATCCATCCACGTCTCTACAAATGACCCAATTTCGTTACTTTTTATGGCTGAGTAATATTCCATTGTATATATGTACCACATCTTCTTTATCCATTCATCTGTCGATGGGCATTTAGGTTGCTTCCATGACCTGGCTATTGTAAATAGTGCTGCAATGTACATTGGGGTGCATGTGTCTTTTTGAATTATGGTTTTCTCTGGATATATACCCAGTAGTGGGATTGCTGGGTAATATGGTAATTCTATTTTTAGTTTTTTAAGGAACCTCCATACTGTTCTCCATAGTGGCTGTATCAATTTACATTCCCACCAACAGCACAAGAGGGTTCCCTTTTCTCCACACCCTCTCCAGCACTTGTTGCTTGTAGATTTTCTGATGATGCCCATTCTAACTGGTGTGAGGTGATACCTCATTGTAGTTTTGATTTGCATTTCTCTAATAATTAGTGACGTCGAGCAGCTTTTCATGTGCTTCTTGGCCATCTGTATGTCTTCTTTGGAGAAATGCCTACTTAGGTCTTCTGCCCATTTTTAGATTGGGTTGTTTGTTTCTTTAATATTGAACTGCATGAGCTGTTTATATATTTTGGAGATTAATCCTTTGTCTCTTGATTTGTTTGCAAATATTTTTTCCCATTTTGAGGGTTGTCTTTTCATCTTGTTTATGGTTTCCTTTGCTGTGCAAAAGCTTTTCAGTTTCATTAGGTCCCATTTGTTTATTTTTGTTTTTATTTCCATTAAGCTAGGAGGTGGATCAAAAAAGATCTTGCTGTGATTTATGTCAAAGAGTGTTCTTCCTGTGCTTTCCTCTAAGAGTTTTATAGTGTCCAGTCTTACATTTAGGTCTCTAATCCATTTTGAGTTTATTTTTGTGTATGGTGTTAGGGAGTGTTCTAATTTCATTCTTTTACATGTAGCTGTCCAGTTTCCCCAGCACCACTTATTGAAGAGACTGTCTTTTTTCCATTGTATATCCTTGCCTCCTTTGTCATAGATTAGTTGACCATAGATGCGTGGGTTTATCTCTGGGCTTTCTGTCTTGTTCCACTGATCTGTGTTTCTGTTTTTGTGCCACTACCATATTGTCTTGATTACTGTAGTTTTGTAGTATAGTCTGAAGTCAGTGAGGCTGATTCCTCCAGCTCCGTTTTTTTCCCTCAAGACTGCTTTGTCTATTCGGGGTCTTTTGTGTCTCCATACAAATTTTAAGATTTTTTGTTCTAGTTCTGTAAAAAGTGCCATTGGTAATTTGATAGGGATTGCATTGAATCTGTAGATTGCCTTGGGTAGTATAGTCATTTTCACAGTATTGATTCTTTCAATCCAAGAACATGGTATATCTCTCCATCTGTTGGTATCATCTTTAATTTCTTTCATCAGTGTCTTATAGTTTTCTGCATACAGGTCTTTTGTCTACCTACATAGGTTTATTCCTAGGTATTTTATTCTTTTTGTTGGAATGGGAAATGGGAGTGTTTCCTTAATTTCGCTTTCAGATTTTTCATGCTTAATGTATAGGAATGCAAGAGATTTCTGTGCATTAAGTTTGTATCCTGAAACTTTACCAAACTCATTGATTAGCTCTAGTAGTTTTCTGGTGGCATCTTTAGGATTCTCTATGTATAGTATCATGTCATCCGCACCAGTGACAGTTTTACTACTTCTTTTCCAATTTGTCTTCCTTTTATTTCTTTTTCTTCTCTGATTGTCGTGGCTAGGACTTCCAAAACTATGTTGAATAATAGTGGTGAGAGTAGGCATCCTTGTCTTGTTCCTGATCTTAGAGGAAATGCTTTCAGTTTTTCACCATTGAGAATGTTGGCTGTGGGTTTGTCGTATATGGCCTTTATTTTGTTGAGGTAGGTTCCCTTTATGCCCACTTTCTGGAGAGTTTTTATCATAAATCAATGTTGAATTTTGTCAAAAGCTTTTTCTGCATCTATTGAGATGATCATATGTTTTTTTTCCTTCAGTTTGTTAACATGGTGTATCACATTGATTGATTTGCGTATATTGAAGAATCCTTGCATCCCTGGGGTAAATCCTACTTGATCATGGTGTATGATCCTTTTAATGTGTTGTTGGATTCTGTTTGCTAGTATTTTGTTGAGGATTTTTGCATCTATATCCATCAGTGATATTGGTCTGTAATTTTCTTTTTTAGTAGTATCTTTGTCTGCTTTTGGTATCAGGGTGATGGTGGCCGCGTAGAATGAGTTTGGGAGTGTTCCTTCCTCTGCAAGTTTTTGGAAGAGATTGAGAAGGATGGGTGTTAGCTCTTCTCTAAATGTTTGATAGAAATCACCTGTGAAGCCATCTGGTCCTGGACTTTTGTTTGTTGGAAGATTTTTAATCACAGTTTCAATTTCATTACTTGTGATTGGTCTGTTCATATTTTCTATTAATTCCTGGTTCAGTCTTGGGAGGTTATACCTTTCTAAGAATTTGTCCATTTCTTCCAGGTTGTCCATTTTAATAGCATAGGGTTGCTTGTAGTAGCCTCTTAGGATGCTTTGTATTTCTGCGGTGTCTGTTGTAACTTCTCCTTTTTCATTTCTAATTTTATTGATTTGAGTCCTTTCCCTCTTTTTCTTGATGGGTCTGGCTAATGGTTTATCAATTTTGTTTATCTTCTCAGAGAACGAGCTTTTAGTTTTATTGATCTTTGCTATTGTTTTCTTTGTTTCTATTTCATTTATTTCTGCTCAGATCTTTATGATTTCTTTCCTTCTGCCAGCTTTGGGGTTTGTTTGTTCTTCTTTTCCTAGCTCCTTTAGGTGTAAGTTTAGATTGTTTATTTGAGATTTTTCTTGTTTCTTGAGGTAGGCTTGTATAGCTATAAACTTCCCTCTTAGAACTGCTTTTGCTGCATCCCATAGGTTTTGGATTGTCGTGTTTTCATTGTCATTTATCTGTAGGTATTTTTTGATTTCCTCTTTGATTTCTTCAGTGATCTCTTGGTTATTTAATACCATATTGTTTAGCCTCCTGTGTTTGTGTTTTTTACGTTTTTTCCCCTGTAATTGATTTCTAATCTCATAGCATTGTGGTCAGGAAAGATGCTTGATATGATTTCAATTTTCTTAAATTTACTGAGGCTTGATTTGTGACCGAAGATGTGATCTACCCTGGAGAATGTTCCGTGCGCACTTGAGAAGAAAGTGTAATCTGCTGTTTTTGGATGGAATGTCCTATAAATATCAATAAATCTATCTGGTCTATTATATCATTTAAAGCTTGTGTTTCCTTGTTAATTTTCTGTTTGGATGATCTGTTCATTGGTGTAAGTGAGGTGTTAAAAGTCCCCCACTATTATTGTGTCACTGTCGATTTCCTCCTTTATAGCTGTTAGCAGTTGCCTTATGTATTGAGGTGCTCCTATGTTGGGTGCATATATATTTATAATTGTTATGTCTTCTTCTTGGATTGATCCCTTGATCATTATGTAGTGTCCTTCCTTGTCTCTTGTAACATTCTTCATTTTAAAGTCTATTTTATCTGATGTGAGTATTGCTACTCCAATGTTGTTTTGATTTCCATTTGCATGGAATATCTTTTTCCATCCCCTCACTTTCAGTCTGTATGTGTCCCTAGGTCTGTTGTGGGTCTCTTGTAGACAGCATATATATGGGTCTTGTTTTTGTATCCATTCAGCAATCCTTTGTCTTTTGGTTGGAGCATTTAATCCATTCATGTTTAAGGTAATTATTGAGATGTATGTTCCTATTACCATTTTCTTAATCGTTTTGGGTTTGTTTTTGCAGGTCCTTTTTTTCTCTTGTGTTTCCCACTTAGAGAAGTTCCTTTAGCATTTGTTGTAGAGGTGGTTTGGTGGTGCTGAATTCTCTTAGCTTTTGCTTGTCTCTAAAGCTTTTGATTTCTCCATCAAATCTGAATGAGATCCTTGCCAGGTAGAGTACTCTTGGTTGTAGGTTCTTCCCTTTCATCACTTTAAGTATATCATGCCACTCCCTTCTGGCTTGTAGAGTTTCTGCTGAGAAATCAGCTGTTAACCTTATGGGAGTTCCCTTGTATGTTATTTGTCATTTTTCCCTTGTTGCTTTCAATAATTTTTCTTTGTCTTTAATTTTTGCCAGTTTGATTACTATGTGTCTCGGCGTGTTTCTTCTTGGGTTTATCCTGTATGGGACTCTCTGTGCTTGCTGGACTTGGGTAGCTATTTCCTTTCCCATGTTAGGGAAGTTTTCAACTATAATCTCTTCAAATATTTTCTCGGGTCCTTTCTCTCTCTCTTCTCTTTCTGGGACCCCTATAATGCGAATGTTCTTTTGTTTAACGTTGCCCCAGAGGCCTCTTAGGCTGTCTTCATTTCTTTTCATTCTTTTTTCTTTATTCTGTTCTGCAGCAGTGAATTCCACCATTCTGTCTTCCAGGTCACTTATCCATTCTTCTGCCTCAGTTATTCTGCTATTGATTCCTTCTAGTGTATTTTTCATTTCAATTATTGTATTGTTCATCTCTGTTTGTTTGTTCTTTAAGTCTTTTAGGTCTTGGTTAAACATTTCTTGCACTTTCTTGATCTTTGCCTCCATTCATGATCCAAGCTCCTGGATCATCTTCACTATCATTATTGTGAATTCCTTTTCTAGAAGGTTGCCTATCTGCACTTCATTTAGTTGTTTTTCTGGGGTTTTATCTTGTTCCTTCATCTGGTATATAGCCTTCTGCCTTTTTATCTTGTCTATCTTTCTGTGAATGTGGTTTTTGTTCCACAGGCTGCAGGATTGTAGTTCTTCTTGCTTCTGCTCTGTAATTTTTTAAATAAATTTTTAAATTTTATTTATTTTTGGCTGCATTGTGTCTTCGTTGCTGTGCACGGGCTTTCTCTAGTTGTGGCGAGCGGGGGCTTCTCTTCATTGCAGTGCACAGGCTTCTCATTGCAGTGGCTTCTCTCTTTGCGGAACACCGGCTCTACGCACGCGGGCTTCAGTAGCTGTTGGACGCGGGCTCACTAGTTGTGACTCACAGGTTCTAGGACGCAGGCTCAGTAGTTGTGGCACATGTCTTAGTTGCTCTGCGGCATGTGGGAATTTCCCAGACCAGGGATCAAACCTGTGTTCCCTGCATTGGCAGGTGGATTCTTACCCACTGGGCCACCATGTTAAGTCCCTCTAATTTAATACACATAAAGGGAGGAAATGAAAGAAGTCAGTGTGCTAAACATTTTACAAAAACTGTATTATTTCTTCATTTAATCTTTGCCACCAGTTTGTAAGTTAGATATTATATAATATTATATAGTGCAAGGGCTGGGTGCCAAAGCCCCTTGGAGTTATAGCCAAAGGGCAGATACCAAAGATCAAGTTGTGGAAGATCAAGATCAAGAGTGTAGAACTCCAAACCATTTCATTAAGCACCAAGACCCGAGCCAGAATGGGAGCCAAGGTACTGGACCAATGGGACAAAGACCCAGGAAAGCCTGAGCTAGATTGTTTCAGCAGGATGTCCTTTTGATGAATTCAAAAATACATCCCTTTAGTGTCCTTTTGTAGAATCCAACCGGGGTCTTGTGAGTGGACCAGGTTCATTTAATGGTACTGGAAGAGAATAGACACTACACTGCCTCTTGACATTTTGGAGTTCATTGATCACATTTATGTTTAAAAAATAGAGTTGCTACACATGCATGAATATTTACATGTAAATGTATAGAAAAGGTCTAGAAGGATATGCACTAAACATATTGAAAAACATTGGTTCAGTCTTTGGTAAGATGAACAGGATTTGCAGCAGGAGTTGGGATACCAGGGTATTTTATATGATTTTTTTGCTTGAATACTTTTGTTATTTTTATTTAAGGAAAATTTATTGCTAAACAGAAAAAGCTTTCATTCATTCAACAATTTTATTTATTTATTTTTTAATATATTTTGGCTGTGCTGCACGGCATACAGGATCTTAATTCCCTGCCCAGGGATCAAACCTGTGCCCCCTGCAGTGGAAGTTCAGAGTCTTAACCACTGGACCATCAGCAAAGTCCCTCAACAAACATTTATTGGATGTTCACTATATACTAGGCACAATGCAAATATCTGAAGTAAGATATAGACCCTACCCACAAGTTCATTGTCTGGTATAGTCTTTTTCAAATTTTGGGTCACAGTCCTTTAGCAGATTCTGAAATTAAAAATCATTGGGTCATATTGGATTATAACTCAAAGTGTAAAATAAAATATCCATGGGTCAGTACTGATGTAAATAAATGGTTGAATAAATAAATAAATAGGTAGAATAGATCTCCTGTGCAGTAGAATTTCAAATAATTTTATGTAGATACTCCCACCTCAAGGAGATCAAACTAAAATCTCTACCCCTTAAACGTGGGCTGTACATAATGAATTCCTTCCAACGAGTACAATATGGAAAGGGCAGGGGATGGGGTTAGGGAATAACTTTACAGTAAAGAAACCTGACAGAAACTACCTCAGCCAGGTGACCAAGGTAACATCAATAGTGATAGGTCATGTTGGTAGTATGTGCCCTTGATAGGATGTGATGAAAATGGCACTTGACCTCTGTTGTTTTCCTCCCCAAAACCCATATAGCCAGTCTAATCATGAGAAAAACATCAGACAACTCTCAATAGAAGGACATTTTATAAAATACCTGATCAGTGTTCTTTAAAACTGTCAAGGTCATCAAAAACAAGGAAAGTGTAAGAAACTGTCAAAGCCAAGTGCATTCCAAGGAGATGTGAAGATTAAATATAATATGGGATCCTATAACTGGAAAAGGACATTCAGTAAAATGTAAGGAAATCTGAATAAAGTATAGACTTCAGGTAATAATAATGTATCAATTCATTAATTGTAACATATGTACCATAATAACTAAGATGTTGATAATAGGGGAAACTGGGTGTGGAGTATATGAGAACACTCTATACTGTCCTTGCAATTTTTTCTGTAAATCTAAAACTATTCTAAAAAATAAAATCTATGGAATTAAAAAAAATGTAGCAGTGGGCCACAACTAGCATTTTTCCTCAATATTTTGTTGTGACGATTTTCAAATATACTACAAAGCTGAAAAGAATTTCACAGTGAATTCCCATATACTCACCACCTAAATTCTACCATTAATCTTTTACTATATAGTCATCCGTCCCTCAGTATCCATGGGGGATTGGTTCTAGAGTTCCCACACATACCCAAATCGGTGCATGTTCAAGTTCCTTATGTAAAATGGCTTAGTGTTTGCATATATAATACCTACGCATATCCTTCCATATACTTTAAAATAACTTAAGCTAGAAATAACTCTAAATTACTTATAATATCTAATACAATGTAAATGCTATGTAAATAGTCGCCAGTGCACGGCATATTCAAGTTTTGCTTTTAGGAACATATTGGAATTTTTTTTCCCAAATATGTTCAGTCCATGGTTGGTTGAATCTGTGGATATGGAACCCACAGATCTAGAGGGCCAACTGTACTTACTTTATCATATATCTAACCATCTATCCATCTGTCTACCCATCCATTAATTTATCTTAGTTTTTTTGGTGCATTTCAAGGTAAATTATAAGGAGTTCCCTGGTGGCCTAGTGGTTAGGTTTCCGGGCTTTCTCTGCCTTGGCCCGGGTTTGATCCCTGGTTGGGGAACTGAGATCCTGCAAGCCAGGCAGCACAGCCCGCCCCCCCCCAAAAAAAAGTAAATTGTAGACATCAGTACATTTCCCCCCAATACTTCAGCATGTATATCATCAACCAGAGTATTAGTTTCTTTTTATATAAAATTTACATTTGGTGAGTTTTGAAAAATCCATACATCTGTGTAATCCAAACCCCTCACAACTGCATTTTTTATAAAATGAAAGGTCATAGAAGATACTGGAGTACAATACACAAAGTATGGGCGAGTATTGTTTTATGAACTTCCATTCAGATATGTATGTACCTGTATACTGGGTCACAATGTAAAATATATCACAGCGTAAAATATATCACAGTAAAACAGTGAAAATCACTGGTCTGGTTGGGGAGCTCAGAATGTAATCAAATAGTGATTATTTAGGGTGACAGGTTTTGTAAGATACAGTGATGGGTTCAAAGAAAAGATAGCCAACTTTTTGTGGTTAGAAAGAGGGATTGGGATAGGCAGGAAAGGCTTGTCTGAGGAAGAGGTGATATACTATCGTAATGACATTGGCCAACACTTACATAGCACTCACTTCATGCCAACTGCCAAACACTGTTCTAAGAATGTTACATATACTAACTACTCCTCACAATCTAGAAGGTCAGTACTAATATTATTCCCATTGTACCTCAGACTGAGTACAGGAAGATTAAGTAATTTTCCCAGTATCACAAGGCTAATAAGTAGTAGAGCCAAACAGTCAAGCTCTACCTAGTTCATGCTTTTGACTATTATACCTTACGAGTAGTATACAGTTTTTGGTGGAAATTGGCTTTGTAACTTGGGGGATTTTATTTCAGTCATTTTCATGGGGCAAAAACAAAGTTTTTGTCTGATATTCCCTGAGTGTGTGTGTGTGTGTGTGTATGTGTATGTGTGTGTGTGTGAGTTTTACAATATTATGGTTCTGGGGTACATAGAAAGCATTTAGAGCTAGAAAGGATGTTAGCCATCATCAAATAACATTTTCATTTCCAGAAACTTCCTACTCTACTGTTTTCGTGCAGTGAATTGTTTGGTATTTTCCATTCATTGTGCAGCAGCATTAGAAAAGATAATGTTGAGTTGATCATTCCCAAAGATACCTGAAGTTGATGCTTCTTAAGCTTAAATGGACTTAATGACACTAATACACTGAGTGAGACAGAGGCAATGTGATAAAGACAGCATTATGAGTCAAGAGACCAGAATTCAGGACTTCACTCTGCATCTCAGATTACCAGTTTTCCCATCTACAAAATGGAGTGCACATCAGAGATGACAGATACAAGGTGCATATGTTGCCACACCCTGCTTCCTAACCCACAACTGACATTACTAATTATTCATGACATCGTCTTGCTCTGAACCTGAAAACAGCTTCAGAATCCTTCCCAACACAGTGCTCAATGCAGTTAGTACAGTTAATCAAAGTTGGCCAAGTTGAAATCTATTTGTCATCTTTGGGTATGACAACCTATAAAGATTCTTCCAGTTCTAACTCCCAGAAATACACCATCAGAAGTATGAAAACTGTGCCCAATTCAATACTTACTTTAGTCTTTCCAGTCTGTCTTTTCTCTAAGCATTAAGTTTACATCACGTAGAGGACTGGGACGCTGATCTGTTTATATTCTACTGTGAATCTACCCACCTCCCTAGTCTTGGCCTTTAGGCATCCTAGCGCCCTTTGTGTAATGTCTTCTCCAGTAAAGTTTCTTTTTTATTCTTCCTTGATTTTTCACACACATTCACACAAGTTCTTGGGTGTGGAATCTCCTAACTTCTTGGCAATCAAGACATCTTTCCCAGCCCGTGTGTTGTTGAATGCAAAGAGTATATTAACAGAGGAAGTTCATATCTGCTCGCCGACCACTCCCAGCACTTGTCTAAGCATATTCCTTCTTACTGCCCTACCTCAGTTTCATAATTATTTGATCTCCCTCCTCCCTGGTAATTAGTAACCAGGATAGGTGCTTATGTCATTCATCTTCAGTTCTCAAACATGTACCTGTCTCTGAGTCTCCACATTGTATATTTTGGTGTTGTATATTTTATAATAGAAATACTTTACAGTTTTGCTTGTCCGCTTTATTACCACTGTGTAATCCTACAGTTGTAAATCGTGTAATTGTTTATGAGCGTGCAAAAAAAAATACTGTATTCAAGTCTTTAGATGCCTTCAGCTACCATTTTCAAGACTTGTGTCCTAATGAGTATCAGTTCAGCACGTCCTTGTTTGTCATCCTTGCTCTTGAAGTCAGTGGGAAGGAATGCTGTGCTTGTAAGGTGGAAACCAATTTGATCCCTTGGTGTAGCATCTCAGTGGGATCATTTTACATCTCATTTTACCACTTAATGCAACCAGGGCATTTAAAGGCAATGGTTTGGCCATGAGTACCTTTGAGACAATATTTTCTTTTACCTGGCAGTTGGAGTCCAGGGTATAGGATTGTCATTTCTAACTTTCATAGATGGTTTTAAAATAACTTTGCTGAAAGGGAATAAAGGAAAGGATGGTAATCTTAATTTATTAGTCATCTGCCATAATTTTTACTGGCAGTAATTTGTAAGGAGGATAAAAGCAGGACTTAACACCAAATGACTAAATAACACAGAGTATGTTGCAATGCCACCTACAGTAGTGAGTTTATCTTCCTGGAAAAGGGAGTGAATGACCACAGGCCTCCCCCTGTGGCACAGCTGTCAAATCCCCGGCTGAGCTGGTCTAGATGACATCCTGTTCTGCACACCGAATGAACACAGCAGCCCCAGGCTTTGCCAGACTGGATCTGCCTCTAACCAGCTCTTAATGTTTGGAATTGTTATGAGATAACCGCCTGTCTGATAGGGTTTAGGAAATAAAAGATGAGCTAGGAAGGCAAAAAATAATATAAAAATATTATCTCATCATCTGTTGCAACTATTCTGTAAAATTATTCCAAGTTTTAAAATTTCGCTTAAGAACTATTGTTAACCTTGGTCTTTTGCACTGATTTTCAAAGATATTACAAAATGTGAATATGATATTGTAAGATTGGCCTGAGAGAGCTCTGATGCTCATGAGGAAAGAATTGGCCATTGGTCAATATTGTGCGCTTTTGCATTGATTATTTCAAAAACTATATTAAGTATAAGAATAACAAACATGGGATTCAATACAGCTGAGTTTGAAATAAACCCACAAGCATGAATGAGGAGTAGGGGTGTCATGGATCTGTGCATGCGCTTAGCCTCTGACCTGCATCTCACCCCTGACATACAGTAATCCAGGTATGCTGGGTGCCTTAACATCTGTAAAATGCAGTTTTCTTATCCTTAAAATGGGGATAACAGAAGTCCCTGCCTCAGAAAATTGTGAGAACTGAATAATGTATGTAAATTGCTCAGTACAGAACCTTATAGGACTTGTTACGGGGCCTTGTACGAGGACTTCGACAAATAGTTGATGTTACTACTGCTTTCAACACTAAGGAAAGAAGAGCTTCACTACACATCCTGTCTCCATTGTCCATAGAATAAATTTCATATTCCTTAACATAACTTCTAAAGCCAATTTTATCTTATGTGAGCAGCTCAATTTCCTGTGACCATTCTTCTTGCCCCCTGACCTGCAACCAAAGTGAACTTCCCAAAGCTTTCATACCCCTATTTTCTGTGCCTCAGAGTCTCTCCCTCTGGGTCATTCTTCAAGATCTTGCTTAAATGCCCCTTGTCTGGGAAGCCATTCCCAACTTTCCCATGATGCTCCTTGTCCCTCCCTTTTGTGCACCACAGAAGTATACCTGTCCCAGTTATAACTCATCACCCTGTACTGCTGTTACTTGTTTACCTATCCAGTACCTTTGCTAGGTGTCATGATCTGAAGATCAGAAATCATTACTTCTTCATCCATATTCTCCTTCTGGTGCTTGACACATAGTTGGCGCCCAACAAGATTGATGAAACAATTGAATGAATATGAGTAGAACTACTGTAGATACTCAAAAATGTTTTGGAGGATAACTAAGGAAAATTTATCTTTAGTTATTTATTAAAGTCTCATTTAGTTCACAGGAGTGAAGACCAATGTTATCAGAAGACGTTTTACTTCTGGTTCATCTACAGAACACATTTAATATGATTCTTGAGAAATTTGATCTTGCCTTTCTGTTGTTCTTTTATTCTTCAGGTTCTGGTTACAGCTACCCCTCGCCATAACTTTTGAACTATATTTGGAAAAATACTGGCCAGAAAAAAAAATGATAAAATTTTTCCTTATGGTGAATAAACAAGGGCAGACCCGACTTTCTAAGTACTATGAACATGTGGAGATTAATAAGCGTACGCTTCTGGAAACAGAAGTCATAAAGAGCTGTCTCTCTCGATCCAATGAACAAGTAAGTTTCTGATTCTCTTTGATCTCTGCATTCAACTCAGCAGTGGCAGATTTATTATTACTGAGTCGCAGGGGCCATCGTTTTCTTCGAACTACATTCTTTCAATAGCTATTAGGGAAAATTAACAAATGAAGTGAAATGAAGACTGCCGCATAGCTCTCTTTACATCCCCTTAAGGAAAATAAAAGCAAAGAAAATCAGGAAAAGTCTTGGGTTCATATTTAGGTCAGCATATTTGTCTTATTGCACTATGGAAGTGGCAGCTCAAATTTAAGCCTGCTAATAGACATACCTTTTTTTTTTATTCATATGAATTCAGCCCTTGGAACTCTTAGGAGTGCCTGTAGCAGACGGCTTTCTTTAAGCCAAAAGATGAAGGTCAGATGACCAGTATAGAGGGGAACAGTCAAGACCCACTTTGTGCCGGAGGATAATAGCATGATTCTCATGTGGAGTGCAGTTTTTTTCTGCTTATCATTTTTATAAATTTACCACCAAGGTAATACTGGAAAAAGTAATTTAAAAACAAAACAAATTTGATTTGTACTTGTCTTATTATATAGATGGGAGAAACGGAAGTTAAAAAATTCATATGAAACAACAAATCTATCCATTCTGCCAAAATTGAGGTTAAATTAAATCGTTAAAATAATAGTAAACAGGAATTGTAAAAACTGAGTCTACTTTTACAAAGGACTTTAGTTGGAGAATTACTTAGTCTAGGCCCTAAACTTGGAATCCTTGGAAATCACTGAGCAAACTAATACAAATTCAGAAGGCTTATTTAAATCACCCATTAATTTTGCTAGTTCTCTTTTTCACTGCATATGTAGAAAGGCTGCTCTTGGGAACCACTGGTAAGTCATAAAATATTAAGCTACATCAGTGCTCACAAGTTACGCATTAGAACTGTGTTTCCCTTGGCTTCTAAATTGATTTTCCAGTCAGAACATCTCAGAGTCCTCTTTGAATTACTACTTTGGACTGCCATGGCACACACTGCTTTATGTAGTTGTCAAAAGAAAACAAAAACTATTAAAGGACTGTGTTAATAGCCACATACTTTAAGTAAAGGTAAACAAACTGCAGAAGTATTTCTGTTTGAATCTTTCTACATAGGCACTCTACAATTTCATAGTTTTCACTGATAGGTTACCCTCTGAAATATATGCTTTGAAATGAACATACCATTAGATATTTTTGAAGCATTCTAAATTATCTTAGATTTTAAAGGGAACCCACTGGGCTTTTAGCATAATCAGGTACCAAAGTAACACAATCTCAGCTTCATTTTTATTTTATCCACAAAGGTGCTTGGATACCTTTTTTTTGAATGTCAGAAACTCCTGAGAGTCTTTGAAAAATGTTCCTCAGTTCTTTCAAATAGATTTTGTTTCCTTGAAAGATCTGACTGAACAGAAATAATACTGGCTCTACAATGAACCAAAAGCTGCAGAATGGTCCTGGACTTAATACTTTTATCCTAATGTCTAATAAAAGCCTCAAACTCCTCCATTATATAGATCGTTGAATGGCTTTCCCGTGGAAGAAATGCCATAATCAAAACTTGCAGCTTCGGAAATTCCTTGGTGGTCTAGTGTTTAGGACTCTGTGCTTTCACTGCCAGGGATGTGGGTTCGATCCCTGGTTAGGGAGCTAAGATCCCACAAGCTGTGTAGCATGGCCAAAAAAACCCAAACCAAAACAAAACAAAACAAAACAACTTGCAGCTTCATTCCCAGGTACATCTGAACACCATAGAGCAACATATTCCAGTGCAAAAAGTCATGCCGTTCTTGCTCAGTCACATTTGGTCAAGCGCACCCAAAAATCCAAAGGAAGGGCAACACTGTACCTTCAGCCTGCTGTCCAATTCCTGTCCACCCAGTGCCTTCCTCTCCCCCTTTGTACAATGGCTTTAGGAGAGAGATGAATGGGAAGGGAGTTGTTTCCTCCACTAGTCAGTAATGGTAAGCTAGTTATTAATTCCTATAAAGCAATATTTACAATGGGAGATTTTTGTCTAGTGTCTGCCACACAAAAGCCATCTTTAAATAATTTATAAAAAGAGCCTACATTGATTCTTCTCAAAAAGAAATCAAGATTTTTTCTTTTTTGCATGTGTGTATGCTCTGTATATTTGGCTCTTGAATGACTATCAGATAGTACAAACGGAATCTCTAATTGCTTCCAAAAGAGCCCAGGGGAGATGGAAAGAAGAAAATCTTCTGTATCAGGTTGGCTTATTTTCACTTTTGGAGGCAGTCTAAAATGCTGATTATTTAGTAGCCTTTTCTTTGCTGGCTGAGTTCCACACAGAGCCAAGCAAAGGAATAAGAAGAAGTACAGGTGGGAACCCATGTGAACACTCAGACATTTTTCCAAGACCACTTCTCCACCTCCCACTAGAGATGCTTCCAAGCATTCCCCTGAGTACTGTGAGGAGGCGGCCAGCAAAGACTGTGTCACATCTTAATGTTGAATATTTCTAGGAATGTGTTGACAGATACTCAAATCAGAACCTAGAAATTATGCATGCCATTTTGAAGAAATCCCTGTCAGCCTCAGGAATTAATGTCTAATTGTGTTTTGTCTAGTGCTCTTTCATTGAATATAAGGATTTTAAGCTGATATATCGGCAGTATGCAGCTCTCTTCATTGTGGTCGGAGTTAATGACACTGAGGTAAGATAATAGAAGAGCTTATGGAAAATACAAGAAAATTAGGAATAACGGTCTGATTTTTTTTAAAAAATAAATTTATTTATTTAATTTTGGCTGCATTGGGTCTTCACTGACACGTGCTGGCTTTTCTCTAGTTGCAGTGAGCGGGGGCTACTCTTTGTTGTGGTGCATGGGCTTCTCATTGCAGTGGCTTCTCTTGTTGCGGAGCATGGGCTCTAGGCGCGCGGGCTTCAGTAGTTGTGGCACGTGGGCTCAGTAGTTGTGGCTCGCAGGCCCTAGAGCGCAGTCTTAGTAGTTGTGGCTCACGGACCTAGTTGCTCCGTGGCATGTGGGATCTTCCCAGACCAGAGCTCAAACCCGTGTCCCCTGCATCAGCAGGCGGATTCTCGACCACTACGCCACCAGGGAAGCCCAACAGTCTGATTTTGATTCCTCCTTAAATTGACATTTTCTTCCCTACTTACCTCCATAACAATTATCTTGACTCTTGAAGGATATTGGTTTTTATCAAGGCTGGGGAAACTGTGTGGAAGAGATAAACCTAGGATATTTTTTGGATTAGATGAGCAATTTGTGGAGAAGCACAAAACCACAGAATGCCTTCCTCGACCCTAAGTAATACCAGTTTCCTGCCCTCATTCTGTGTGGCACAGTGGGGTAGCTTAGCCAAGGGTAGAGGCCAAACAACTGTGGCATTAAACATAGGCTGACATTTCAGAAGGCAGAGCAAACTGTAAATATGATTGTGTTGTAATTACATCTCATCAGATATAGTTCACCTTTTCAGAAATGGTCAGTCCCACATCAATAGCACCTTTGGCCATGGAATCCCTGAAAGGGTATTTAAGATCTAAAATACTTTGAAAACTCAGTTGATTGTTCTCTTATCCATGAACCAAACTTTGAGATGGTTTCCCCATCTTCACAGATGGAAAAGTGATGACATGAAGACCCTGGGGGAAAGCAAAACAAAAAAAGAACCTGGCTTCAGCCAGTTGGTGATGAAGTCAGGGAGTAAACCTCAAAACTCTATAATCACCAGACACAATCTGGTTTCCATTCAGCTAGATTCATCATGGACTTTTCAAAAAATCTTAGAGGTTAAGGTTTTCTACATTTCCCCTATTGATAAGCTTCTTTTAAAGAAATAAGTCCTAGAATTATTCTGAATATTTGTCAATAGGAAGCTGCTTTGCTCACATTATCTGTTTACCAAATGCTCTAAAACCTGGTTGACGACTGGGCAGCTCCATGTCTGATTTCCCCAATAGGTCATATTAAAACTAACTGCACCCGGGAATTCCCTGGTGGCACAGTGGTTAAGAATCCACTTGCCAATGTAGGGGACACGGGTTCGAGCTCTGGTCCGGGAAGATCCCACATGCCACGGAGCAACTAAGCCCGAGTGCCACAACTACTGAGCCTGCACTTTAGAGCCCGTGAGCCACAACTACTGAGCCCGCATGCCACAACTACTGAAGCCCATGCACCTAGAGCCTGTGCTCCGGAACAAGAGAAGCCACCGCAATAAGAAGCCTGCGCACCACAATGAAGAGTAGCCCCCGTTCGCCGCAATACAGAAAGCCCGCACACAGCAACAAAGACCCAATGCAGCCAAAAAATAAATGTTTTTTTAATAAATAAATAAAAATAAAACTAACTGTACCCTTCCTTTTTTATTTCAGAATGAGATGGCAATTTATGAATTCATCCATAACTTCGTGGAAGTTTTAGATGACTACTTCAGCCGAGTGGTAAGTCTAATGACTAAAAAATGGTTTTCGTCCTTAGCTCAATTTCCCAGAAATGGGTCTATGTCAAAAATATGTGTTAATGGGCCTCACCGGTGGCGCAGTGTTTAAGAATCCACCTGCCAATGCAGGGGACACGGGTTCGAGCCCTGGGCCAGGAAGATCCCACATGCCACGGAGCAAAGCCCGTGCACCACAACTACTGAGCCCACGTGCCACAGCTACTGAAGCCCGCACGCCTAGAGCCCGTGCTCCACAGCAAGAGAAGCCACCGCAATTAGGAGCCCCCGCTCACCACAACTGGAGAAAATCCACGCGCAGCAACAAAGACCCAACACAGCCAAAAATAAATAAATAAATAAATTTATATATTAAAAAAAAATGTGTTAATATAGAGCTTTAATGTGTAAAACTTAAAAATCAAATGACGTCAAATTTTCATTACCTTTCCTTCTAGCTCATCCAACGTGTTAGAAACCTACGTGTGTCTTAGATCTTTATAAAGAACCAGTTCTATAAGACCAAGAACCTCTTGTGTCTTTCTCTCAATTAAGATATTTTGCTATTGAACTTCCTCTCTCTTTTCTTCTTTCTTCTGCTTCCCCTCCTAGGACACCAGGACCCTTTTAGTTTAAGAATCATTTCCATCCAAACCCTTGCTTTGAGGATCAAAACCAAGTCCCCTTAAGGAATACATGAGTTCCTTTCCAGCAGTCCTTTAACAGTTGTACTGAAATGTAATTTAATAACATACAAAAGTGTATAGTTTTTAGTATGTACCCAGAGTTGTGTAACCATCACCACAATCAAGTTTAAAATATTTCATCACCCCAGAAAGAAACACCATACCATTTAGCATTTCTCTCCCAATTATCCCCTCCACCTGCTCCAAGCACTAGGCAATCTTCAGTCTACTTTCTGTCTCTATAGGTTTGCCTGTTATAGACATTTTATATAAACAGAATTATATAAAGTACAATAAAATATGGTCTTTTGTGACTGGCTTTTTAAATTTAGCATGTTTTCTAGGTTATGCTGATCACGTTGTAACATATATCAGTACTTCTTTTTTTATATAAATTTATTTATTTATTTATGGCTGCATTTGGTCTTTGTTGCCATGCACGGGCTTTCTCTAGTTGTGGTGAGCGGGGGCTACTCTTTGTTGTGGTGCGCAGACTTCTCATTGCGGTGGTTTCTCTTGTTGTGGAGCCACAACTCTTCGTTGTGGAGCACGGGCTCTAGGTGCACGGGTTTCAGTCCGGCAGGCGGACTCTCAACCACTGCGCCACCAGGGAAGCCCTGGCAGACTTCTTTACAGGGCAATCGACTAGCCTGTTTTCATTGCCTTAGTGCAGTTTGTTCTTAGAGTGTGGTTCCTGGACCAGCAGCATAATTATTACCTGGGAACTTGTTAGAAGTATAAACTCTTGGCCTACCCCAGACTACTGAATCAGAAACTCTGGGTTGAGGCACAGCAAACTGTGTTTTAACAAGCCTTCCAAGTGATTCTGATGCATGCTTAAGTTTGAGAACCACTGCCTTAATGCATGAGGCTTGCTGTCAGCTATTTCCTAATTCAGCGGTTGGAGCTGGGCAGCTGCCTAGTGGCCTGCGACATGGTAGTGCCTCTAGCTAGGAAGGGATTGGTGCCCTCCAAAGCTGAAAGAGCAAGAGGTCTGGCCATTCCAGAGACTGGCCTTGCAGGGACAGGGGGCATTGGGTCTGGTTTTAAAATCCATCTTCTTGGGCTTCCCTGGTAGCGTGGTGGTTGAGAGTCCGCCTGCTAATGCAGGGGACACGGGTTCGTGCCCCGGTCTGGGAGGATCCCACATGCCCTGGAGCACCTAGGCCCGTGAGCCACGGCCACTGAGCCTGCACGTCTGGAGCCTATGCTCCGCAATGGGAGAGGCCACAACAGTGAGAGGCCCGTGTAATGCAAAAAAAAAAAAAAAAAAAAAAAAAAAATCCACCTTCTTATTGATTGCTTGGGGAGAGCACTATAGACCAAAACTTTCTGTCCAATAGAACTTTCTGCAGTGATAGAAATGTTCTCTATCTGTGCCATCCAATGTGGTAGGTGCTAAGCCACATGTACCTCTTGAATATTTGAAATGTGATTAGTGTAAATGAGGAATTGAAATTATAATTTTATTTAATTTTAATTGATTTAAATCACCACGCAAGGCAGGTGGTTACCATACGGACAGCATAGCTGTAGTTCCGGCTTATCTCCTGATGACCACTTTCTTAGACAGACTGGTTGCAAGTCAGGGTCTGTGATTCAGAGCTGGCCATGGTTAGTCACTTTAAGGGAACACCTATCAAGAAGAATATAATTTCCCAAAATAGCAATGTTTTAAACCTGGGAGAATAAAGCGTGGGTACAGGCACTATCATTGCTAAGGTTTTAAAAATTATTATATTCGGTAACTAAGAATAAATAGCAGGTTGCTGAATTTTAGCTGTTATTCTAGGGAGAGAGTCAGTGACCACATAAACCACAGAAGTAAAGATTAGAATTTAATTTAAGCCAGGTGATTATACAGGACTTGGAGAGTACTAAGGGATGACCCGGTTTAGGCTGACAGTAGCAAAAAGAAGAAAAAGAGGAGAGAGAAGAGAACCCTGGGAAGGAAAATAGAATCTGTCCCACTCATGGAGAATGCCTTGTCATCTAAGATTTATTTTTAGGTTTGTGAGTTTTAAACAGTTTTTCTGGGGCTATTTTTAATCTTAGAGTTTCCAAATCTTAAATTTGGAGATCAATCTCATGCTGTCTGGGCTGAAAGAAGCATCTTAACATCACGTTTCAAAACAGAAAGCCAGCCCAGTTAGCTTCAAAAGAGGCAGTTTTGCAAGAGATGAGGGCTTTTGCTGTTGAGGAAGTGGGATCAGAGTTGTCAGTGCTGCACTTGACAAACCTTAAGTCCTTTCAAAGATGAATTTAGCGCTTTCATCTTTTCTCCATCTATGACTTTTTCAGGACATAAATTTGTTCATTAAAAAAAATTAAAAATACATACGAGCAAAAAGAAAGGGTAGATCATCAGTGAGCATGCCGTTTATTGATACATACTGTTAGGTACATTGCCTTTTAGGCTTTATGTATCTGTATCTAACTATATCTATATCTATCTACATATATACAGGGGATAATCCTGTATATACCATTTTATGACTAGCTTTTTTATTTTTATTTATTTTTGGCTGTGTTGGGTCTTTGTTGCTATGCACGGGCTTTCTCTAGCTGCGGTGAGCAGGGGCTACTCTTTGTTGCGGTGCATGGGCTTCTCATTGCGGTGGCTTTTCTTGTTGTGGAGCACGGGCTCTAGGTGCGTGGGCTTCAGTAGCTGTGGCTCATGGGCTCTAGAGTGCAGCCTCAGTAGTTGTGGCGCACGGGCCTAGTTGCTCCGCAGCATGTGGAATCCTCCCGGACCAGGGCTCAAACCCGTGTCCCCTGCATTGGCAGGCAGATTCTTACCCACTGCGCCACCAGGGAAGCCCCAGACTAGCTTTTTTATTTAACAGTATGTCGGGACTTATGTACCTATGTCATCATTTGTGGATTTGCTATAATTTATTTAAGTAGTCCCCCCTTGATAGACACTTAGCTTGTTTTCAGCAATTTGCTACTATAAATAACATTACCCTGAATATGCTGTCACACATCATTGTGCCGTTATTTAACTGTTCCCTTAGGAGAGACTTCTAGCAGTAAAACTGATGGATTCAAACTGTGTGCACATTATTACGATTTTGTATATACCTATCAAATTACCTATGATCTGTAAAGGTTGAATTATTTTATTCCCTCTACACTCTAAAGGTGAATTGTTCTAGCCTATAAAAGTTCTCTAAACTGCAGCCTATTTTGTTTTTTTAAATCACTGTCCCAAACTCAGGGCCTTCCCGCACTCAGGCTTCTCCCTACAGAGCAGCCTCTCCCACCTGCTTTCAGGCTGGCAACCAGAGCAGGCGCTGTCTCTGCTAAGTGCATTGTGTCCCAGTGTCTCCTTCTCATCCTCGGACTCTTTTCTCTTTTCCAGAGTGAACTAGATGTATCCTTTTTCAGTGCTGTGAACCAAGTTTTCCATAGTACTTGGCAAAGAACAGGCTAGTCTTGATCAGGTGAGTGCCATGGGGCAGGAAACCAATTCAGCCAAGTCCAGAATCCAGAAGGCTCATCATCAGCCGCCCTGACAAGACAGCGGAGGCACAGGCGCTTTGCAGGACCCTCCACCCTTTTCCACAAAGACGATCCTTGTACTCTTCAGACAGGGCAATGCTATGGTGTAGTTAATGATCACTCTCATATATTAATTTAACTTGTGCATATGGAATAGACTTTTGCAGAATTTAAATAACACAGCCAGAAAGTCCTTGGGCCTCCTGGAGAGAATGGATTTCCATAGCTCTAGGTATAAATCTCCAGAAATTCCCCACATGATCAGAAGAAGGCCTTCAGGGATGATAAACTGGAAGGTTAAAGACATTGCCTGGCTTGTATTCATCTCCTTTTATAGCAGAGGAAGCTCTCCTTTTCTTCTCTTCTCCTTTTTAAATCAAAGTATCCAAGGGCCCCAAGAACAAGCATGATTTACTTAGAATGTTGCAGGCCTGCGGATTTGGGCAGGAGCCCACTGGGCTTTGTGTCAGTGCTCTGGAGGCAAGTTGTCTTTTAAGTTAATCTTTACTTCGGAAATCTGCTTACCACTTGAACGCAATAAATAGGTGTCCTTTGAGAAAACATCAGGCTTGAATCTGAAATAGTAACATTAATTATAACAAATATATATTAATTATAACATGTTTGTGTGTACACACACACACACACACACACACACATACACACATACACACACACATACACATTAGATACCTATGCCCAGAAACAGTATGCCAGTATATTCTGGGGAAATGGCCATTTACCTTTTACTATTGATAGAAAATGTCATGTTGATAAACTTGATTTGCAGGCTGTATTTGAAGCCTCTTTAAATCAGTTGGGGAAATCTGAGTGCCCTCTAGTGGTGAGTGACCTAAATCTGTGGTCCTTTTGACCTAGGAGACCCAAGACCAGGCTGTATATTAGGGTGTATTTTTATTCAGCATGTCACATTCCATTTTAACTAAGTCCTTTAAAGCAATTCAAAATAAATCTCTTCCTCCTTGTACAGGGTAATAAGAAAAATGACTTTTGATTTAAGAAGTCATCAGGAAGACAGCAAAAGCTAATAGACACTTTACTGGGAATATAGATACCCAAGTTTTGCTTTCATTGCTGCTACCAACTGTCTGTGTGTATCAGACAAGACACATAACCCCCTCATCTCAGAATGACAGAATTAAACTAGAAGAGCCTTAACACCCTCTCAGCCTTAATGTTTGATGTTGCCATGACTAGGTAACTGAGCTATCTTACACCTAGAACAGGATGGGAAAGTCTTATAAGTCTAGATATTCAGAGAAGTAAAGTGAATCAGATATAGTAGGATGCGTATTATAGTTGGACTCAGTGTGTTGATGTGTCTTATATACTGACTAGGTGTTTATTAAAAGTAGAGATGGGTTTGTCTTTGTATCCCTCTAGTGTATGGCATAAGTCCATGTAATGAACTCCAGCGTTCTTGTTTGAATTTAATTTTCACACCAAAGCACACAATTTTCATCCTTACCCTGCATTTTACTTAGTTTCATTTTTGCCTTCTCTTCCTCTCTGATCAACTTATATATTCCTGTTCTTGGGAAATACTTAGGCACATCCACCTGACAGATTAGGAAGTTTGCATAATTTAGAGAAGGGAACTAAATCTCTCCAGACCTGGAAGTGTATGTCTGTGCTCAAGCTGTAAATTCATGTGGCCCTCCCATGGTCTAAAAGTGCAGCAGGGGGCAGGGCAGGCAGGGCATGGGGCACCTCTCTTCTATTGAGATTCTGAAAGAGTTTCTACCCTCAGCCATCTGAAAAAAGTCAAATTACGACTCTATTCTGTCTCATACATAGTTTTTTTTTTTTTGGCCGGGCTGCGCAGCTTGCAGGATCTTAGTTCCCCGACCAGGGATTGAACCCAGGCCCCGGCAATGGAAGCTCGGAGTCCTAACCACTGGACCTCCAGGGAATTCCCCACAGTTCTGTTTAACTGTCACGTTGAAGAAGTCCAGGGAAAACTTTACACATCAGTTTCTTAACAGTAAGACAAGGGAGCCTTTTAGAGGTGTGGCCTCACAGACAGACCGCATCACCACCCTGGTAGCATGTAACCAGGAACCTGCCAGAGCAGCTAACGTTGTGCCAGGGAAGCTTCCTTAGGCCTTGAAAGGTTGGACCAGCAGCTGATATAATTGCAACTTGGAACCGGTTCTCCCAACACTCAAGAGCACATAACCTTTGTGTTTGCTCAGATTAAGGAAGCCTTCCACGTTCGTCTGCTTGGAACAGACACGATTTAAGGCTCAGTCTTGTTGCAGCAACAGGAAGGTGGGAGTCCAAACCTTATGGAACTCCCAAGAAGCCCTTTACTCGCAGTCTTTCTCCAGAGACTTTACCGCCCTGAAGCCTTTTAAGAAGGGAGCAGTTTTCCAGAGCCTGTAGGGTTAGACATTGGGAAATTAAATGCATTGTTTACATTTTTCCCTAGTATGGGCTTGTTCTACTTCTAAGAAGACTAACGTCACAGAGCAAGGCAGATGGGTTATTAAAAAGAAATGACATAAGCTCAGGAAATCAGGACAGAAATTCTGGTTTGTTGAAAACCCTTCTACTAAGTGGAAACTCTCTGTTGCAGAGTAGTCTCAAGTGGGGCAGCCTGTACCCCGGGGACTAAGCACATCAGGACCTAAACCGTTCACGTGCGCTGAAGCAGCCCTGATACCCTCTTTACATTCCACTCCACCCGCAGGGCTGAAATGTTGCCTGAGGACTTCTGTCGGGAAAGTTTGCCCTTCCTCATACTTTGGTAGACTTATTTAAGACTTCAAATTCCACGAATTAAGATAGTTTTTAGGAACCAACGGATGAGCTTCTCAACATGTGCTCAGCTCCAGAGCCCCAGGTTTGCCGAATTCTCCAGACAATTCATAATTCAAAGGAGCAATCGAATCCCCTTCTGCTAAATAGTCAGAGGATGGCACCCATGAACAGCGCTGTGTAGAAGTCCAATTCCTCCCCAGTTCAGTGCACACCTAATGTGTGTGAAGGCACCAAAACCCTTGACACCCCTTTTGGTATTTGGTGGCCTTAAAAAGGCTTAAAGACTTGATTAATTTTGGCTAGAATGGAATGCAGCAGTACTGTCTTCAGACCCAGACAACCAGGGTCCCCTTCCTGGGCCCTGTGCTTTAGAGGACCCTACTCTAGCTCTCCTTCAGCAGCACCCCTCTCCATGGAGTAAGGATGCTTACCCAGAGCCGGCAGGGCCCCCCATCCACTCCTTGACCACCCTCCAGCACCTGGGTCCCCAGAATTTAGCGGGTACCTGGTCATCCCAGTGCCTGCTGCCAGGGCCTATGTAGGTCTCTTTACCACCCCAGGACTGGAGGCAGGAATAATAGAGAGGCTGGGATGGTAAGGGGGGTATTCCACATGCATGCCTGGGAGGAAAAGCCAGGAACAAGCTGGGGTTCCTATTTATATTCTTGTGCCCCCTCCCTGACAAATATAGGATAGCTCTAGAATCCAGAATGTTTTCTTCATTCAAAAATATCTTTAAAAAAAATCTTTAGAACACTCATGTTTTTACTTTGTAAGTCCTTAAAGTCCAAAAGCTTGAGCAATTAATTCTAGAGCCTAAAAGCTCATATGCGTGATGTGAAACATGCTCTCTTTACTGAAGTTGAGGGTGGGCGAGTAGGAAGGGCCTCCATCCTCTTGCACTCTCTATGACTCAGCTAGTTATCTACCAGGGTGTGCCCTGGAAGACTAAAAGCACCCAGCCAACAGTAAGAGCACCGCTAAGATTTGCAGTCAGGCCCTGATCAGGCCCCAGGCCCAGTAGGGGGACGTCTATCTGTCGTTCCTAAAATCCCAAACACCTTTAGAGGTCCAGAAACTAGAACAGGGCTTCTCCAAATAGGAGATAATTTCAGCCTGACTTAGTGAGAAATCACAAAAGTAACTGTTCCACTAGGGGCTATGGAAATACTGACAAGAGGACCAAAGATATTCTCTAGGGAAACCATCCAACACTGAAGTGGCAGCTTCTAGAGGAACTGAAATTTTCTCGATGCTCTCTCAGAAAGTTAAAATAATTAATTGTTATTACAAAAGGATTTCTTTTGAGGTATGGTGGAGCATGTGACTACATCAGGAATAGCTTGATCATATCAGAAAGGAGTAAACTAGCTTTCCTCTCCCTGAAGGTTACTTTTGGAGTCATAGGGTTTGACTGCTTTGGAGTTGGAAGAAAACTACACAATCATCAAGTTAAAATCTCACTTTTTAGACAAAGAGGCTGAGGCTCAGAGACCGATACCAGTTCTGTTCCAGAGTAGCTCTATGGATTGATTGTTCCAAACTACAGAGCTACTTTGGCACAGAGCTGGTACTGGTCTCCAGGTTTCCAGAGCCTTTGATCCTAGGGCTTTAAGATTAAATTTGACACACTTTTTGAAAATTCATAATCATCTGGAGTAGATTGTAGCAAATTAGTCTCTAAGAAAACATTTATAAAGTGCCTGGCACCATGCTGTCTTGGTGTTTCCTGAATTAGGGAAGAAGTTTTAGAGAAACCCTGGTCTTCGGTTGGAGGAGTCATAAATAATGAAAAATTTTGAAGCGAATACCTGAATGTCTTGATAAGAGCATGCTTTCCAAAAGTGACGTTCATGTCAGAGATTTCTAAACATCTTTTCCTTTTGAAAATATGTCCATTGAAGCAGGGCTGCAAGAGAAGAGAGCAGGCCCCTGGGCCCAAGGGAATGTGTGCAGCTGGTCCAGTCTTTGGGAAGGGCAGGCAAGGAGGGGTAAGGGGACCACAGCCCTCTCCAGCATGAGAGTTCTAGTCAAGTCATGAGTGATGAGTCTCAGAATTATGAACAGTCTCCAAGGGAGTCAGCCATTCACCTGGGAAAGGGATGTGAAAGTTCCAGATTAAACAGTTCTGCCTTCCAGGCCATTTTGGCCCTCCCTAGCCTTAGCCATCTCTCTATATCCTTCAAGTGTGTTTCTGAGTCCTTTAGGTGCCATATTCATCCCCTGCTATTCCTCCTATCCCTCCCTCCAGGTCCCTCTGCCTTACCCCCACTCCTCCTGTTCTATGCTTCTGGGTTGTTTTACTCAGGAATAGTGGCAGCAAGCTATGAGAAGCAACAGAGAATCTGGGGAAAAAAACAAGAGAATGACAGGCTCATTGACCCCAGTGCTGACTGGTATTTGTGTAATTTTACATAAACCTATATAAACTTAAAAAAATTACACTGGGATGTCTTTGTTGCTCTCAGAATATGAATGGATCTTTCAGGAAAACCTACTTAACAACAACAATAAAAAAACACTCCTTGGGGCTTCCCTGGTGGCGCAGTGGTTGAGAATCTGCCTGCCAATGCAGGGGACACGGGTTCGAGCCCTGGTCTGGGAAGATCCCACATGCCGTGGAGCAACTAGGCCCGTGAGCCACAACTACTGAGCCTGCGCGTCTGGAGCCTGTGCTCCGCAACAAGAGAGGCCGCCAGAGTGAAGAGGCCCATGCACCGCGATGAAGAGTGGCCCCCGTTCGCCGCAACTGCAGAAAGCCCTCGCACAGAAACGAAGACCCAACACAGCCAAAAATAAATATAAAAATAAATGAATAAATAAAAGATTACTATTAATAAAAACAAAAAAAAAACCCCACTCCTTTTCAGTGACCTAATTAACTAAAGGCCATACTAAGCCTAAAAGTGAACACAAGACTATTACAAGGAGAGTATATCCAGAACTATGCAGAATCTTCATGATAATCTTCCATACAGTAGCATGTGATTTTCGGTGGGAAATGTGAACACATTGGCCCTTTGCAACTTATGTAATTCCGTGGGCAATTGAGTTAAAGTATAAAAAAAAGAGAACACGTTTTTTTCCCCACTGTACTTAAAGAACTTTTTTTTTTTCTTTCTCTTTCTTTCTCTCTCTCTCTCTCGCTACGTTGGGTCTTCGTTGCTGTGTGCGAGCTTTCTCTGGTTGGGGTGAGCGGGGGCTACTCTTCGTTGCGGAGCGCAGGTTCTAGGCACATAGGCTTCAGTAGTTGTGGCTGTCGGGCTCTAGAGTACAGGCTCAGTAGTTGTGGCGCATGGGCTTAGATGCTTATGGCGTGTGGGATCTTCCCCGGCCAGGGATCGAACCTGTCCTGTGTCCCCTGCATTGGCAGGTGGATTCTTAACTACTGCACCACCAGGGAAGTCCGAGCTAGGATCTTAAAAAAAAAACAAAACAAAACAAAACAAAAGAAAAGAAATCAAATAAGAAGACAAGGGATCTGAGGCCAAAATCTAGAATTAGAAAGTTTAGTTTCTAGGCTGGGCTCTTCCTTGGAATTGCTTTTGAGGTCCCATTAGAATGTATGCTGCTCAGTTTTCTCTCATTAAAGAACTAGACCACCACAGTGGTGTTAAAATACCATGATGAAAAAGTGCTTTATGATCCAGAGATCAAAATTCCAATGTATGAACCAGAAACATTTCAATCACTCTAATTAAAAAATTGATTTCAAGTGGCACTAATATTACTGAGGTCCTACTCTATTCAGCTCCAATCCACATTACATAGAAATTCAGAAAGGCTCTAGGTTTCCGGGTTGGGAGAAAGTGGGGCTTTATGACTCTGTTCTTTAAGAGGCTCTTTCTAGTTCATATCAGCTCCAACCTTAGGGTGCCCATAAAGGTAAACAAGTTTCCTCAAGGATCTTTAAGTCAGTTGAATTCAGTAAAACCTAAGGTTGGACCCTCTTAAACTAGTCATTCTCAGCTCATCACCTTAATAGACCAACAGCTTGTGCCGTTCTTGCTTCCTCCTATTCCAAATGTCAGGGCTAAAGTGTGTTTGCCTCTGCTTATTGCCACGGGACTTGGCATATAGGGCATTTTTTGGTCCCTGCTCACCTGGCTTGTAGCCCAAATGCCATTACTCTTGGCTTTTCCAGTGTGCACAAGTAACTCATTAACCAAATCAAGATGTGAACAACAGCTGGATTCTTATTTTCAAGGAGCCACATGATTCCAAGGGGAAATCAGTTTTCAGGCTTTTGCCTCACATTGGATTTGGTCTGTGGTTTCCCTTTACAGTGCCAGAAAGTTGCATGATTATTAGAGGTTTCAGCCAGATACTCAGATAGACAGGCAGTCACATGCCCACAGTACCAAATGCCCTCACTGAGCAATTCATGTTTCCAGGATGTTGGGAAATTCAGGCTTGCTGAAGGACCTTGTCCTTGCATTGTGAGGATGTCAGTGGTTGATATGATTCAGCAGTAAATTCTAATCTGAATTGCAAAACATTGAGCTAGTTGTTCAAGGGGACATCTGAATTGCTGACCATATTCTTGCCAAAGATGGAGCAGTCTTCAGAGCAGCTTGATCCCTGCATCGATTCAAATAGAATAGATTAAAATGAGATCTCCTTCTACCTCAGAATCACCCTGGATGGGTTGACATTTTCAAAGGCACTAGGCTTTAAACAACAAGGTCCTATTGTATAGCACAGAGAACTATATTCAATATCCTATGATAAACCATAATGGAAAAGAATATTTTAAAATAGAATGTATATATATGTGTGTAACTGAATCACTTTGCTGCAATTCCCACAACACTGTAAATCAACTATACTTAAAACAAAAAACCTTGACACCCAAAAAAAAAAAAAAAAAAAGGCACTAGGCTTTCATTGCCCTTAGTGAATACAACAGGGGGATTCTACAGGGCATTTTTTTCATGCAGTCACCTGTGCTTCCCAGCTCTGCCTTCCTTTATACCTGGCTGTCATTCCTACCTTGTTCTGGCTTCTGGGTCTAGTGAAGAGGATTAAGTCAAGCGCCTAATATTCCAGTCCCAATTTGGCCATGGACAAAGCAATCATCCATCTAATTGGAAGATATTATTAATAGGTATAACAGAGTAAAGCTTTTTTTTTTTCTGGGTCACTTTAGGACAGTCCCCATGGGCTCCTGAAAAAGTTTATTCTGCTGGAGAACTATTTGCACAGAGCTTAATGAGGTATTAACACAGAGCCTAATAGAAACTTAAAAGTCATTCACAGGATTGTCTCATTCTCTATAGATGTACTTTACTAAGCAAATACAATAGACTGGAACGTCTGGAATTATTGGGAAGAAAAATCAGGTGGTAATGGCTCATTTTACAAAGAGTCACTAATTATGAACTCCCATAGTGCATTTAATCACTCACTTGTTGAATGAAGTTTGTCTATTTGAAACAATCTGTCAGCTGTTTTTTGTTTTGTTCTGTTTTTTTCTAAACAGACCAGGATTGTGCTCTTTAGTGATGGAAACTTTAGTAAAGCATAGAATTTAGAAACGTTCAACCATTATCATCTTCACTCTCAAGAGTTTCTCTCTTCCAGAACAGGTCAGTTCTCTCTTCCAGTTCAATTTCACAAAAGAAAAGTTAGGTACTCAAATGAAGGGACTACTGGAGGAAGGACTTGGCTCTAATTAGCTAGACATCATAGTCTAACAGTGTTTTCTTCTTCTCCCATGCCCTGTACTAACTTTCCAATAAGAACGTCAGTAATCTAAAGTGGCTCCATAATTCTCAAATGAGTATTTTTAGAATGCTCCATTTATAAGAGGTACTCTCTTGAAAATCGGAATTTTTATCTCCTTGGGAATTAAGTCAGCATTGCCTTTTCTTCATTCATTTCTCCTCGTGGTTATTTTTTTCTTTTAGCCTGTCTGACACAAAAGATGCTCAAGGTGCAGTATTGTAAAGGCATTTGTTTTGGGGTGGAGGTTTGAGGGTGGAGGGAGGATGTATACTCAGCCGCCTCAGGCCTCTCCCGGGAAGTCTGGAAGCAGAGCAGTTAAGCCCAAACTTTCGGTTTAAATTCCAGCTCTGACAACTACTAGCCATGTGACTGTAGGCAATGGCTTTGAGCCTGTTTGTTCCTGTGTAAAATGAGGATAATGTTAGCATGTACATCACCGAGTCGTAGAGAAGACTGAAATAATACATGTAAAATACTCAACACAATGCCTGGAACATAATGAGTATTCAATAAGTCATGGCTATTCCTGTTGTTATTATTGTCTGGGAAGACATTGTTCTTGAGGTCAGGTCACACTCTTACCAAAATTTACTTGCTTTGTTCTCCAGCTCTTAGTAGAGATTCCGTCTCACTCTGGCTAAAAGGTATAGCTGTTCCATTTCTGTGTCTATTGTCCAGTTAGTTAGCCTAGCCAAGGTGAAATTAGGTATATATGTGTATATGAAGGTAATAATTTCTAATATAAATACCAATTTTAATTTCAGGAATTCTGTTAAAAAAAAACAAAACCTTCATGCTTAGACTAATTTACACTGGAAAAATTCCAGGCAAAGTCATAAGTTATTATTTACTGAATGTTAACATTTTTATAACTAATTTCCTTAATATGACCCTAGATAATGTTTAATTTGGATAAAGTACACATCATTTTGGATGAGATGGTGTTAAATGGCTGCATTGTGGAAACGAATCGGGCAAGAATTCTTGCCCCTCTACTAATTCTTGATAAGATGTCAGACAGCTGAAAACAGAAAGGCTCTGCCAGACAACATCGACTTACAGGAAATGAGGACACCATGGAATACCTCTCAACATCACTAGCCCAAAAGATTCTGGAAGACCAAACACTGCAAAATGGGCTGTCCTTCCAAAAACATTTAAAATAGGTGTTTCCCACAGTTCCTAAACGGAAAACAAAACTGTATTTTAAAACATGATGCACAAAGAAAATTTTTCTCTAAACGGAGAGACAAGTTTTATTTCCTGAACATAAGCTTTTTTTTCTCACTTGTTTAGATTTTGTGGAGTCCTGAGGGAAACTCTTTTGGTCTCTGCCTCCCTTTGCAAAGGGATAAATTCAGGAACAGCATCATGGGGTGGGAAGAAAATGTGGCACCTCTCTATTGGCCAATAAACTTTTAAAATTGACTTGAACATGCAGAGCACTTTGAATAATACTGTTTTCTGAATGCTATCTTTTTCTTTAAAAAGTCAAAATGTGTGTACCTAATGAAAATTGCAGAATCAAATATTCTTTGCCAGTTTCTAAAAGCCTGATATCCATTTTATGGGTACTTGGCAATTACAAAGACATCATGTAATTAACTCTATAGAGAATGTTACTACCTAATAATAAATCGCTAAGACAACCATTATAGCTATCCTATATGCCATATTGTAAAGAGTTAGTCTTATTAGTAAACTTATTTGTAAATGAAATTTAGTTCGAAGCTTAAAAATAGAATGCAAGAGAATATCTCTGTTCAGGTTGCCATGAAATGACTCCGTCTTCCCCTCCCTTTTATTCCTTCAACCCCTTCTCCTGGAATGTGTTGAAGCAAAGAAAACTGCTAAGTCACTATAGAAGAGCAATGCTCTGATCCTCCCAAACCTTTCTGTATATATGCTTTTGCTTCGTAACAGCAGGAGATACAGAGCTGTCTTAAGTAAAAGCATGTTCATGTTAGCGTAGGAGGGCAAGTACATTGGAGGACACAAATATAGTCTTGATACGTGAAGACATTGTGCCATCCTATGGAATTCCAAGAGTTCTTTCACCTACAACACTCTGTCCTCCAAAAGAGGACGTAAATGGGCATTCTAGGCAGTAATTCATTCAGTACTGTTTGATTTCTCTCCCTGTCTCGTGTGTGTGTGTGTGTGTATAGGAGGGATTTTGTTTAAATTCTCTATGTGTTTCTAAAACTTCACTTACATATTTCAAAGTTTGCATCTACCAGGCAACCAATCAATAATGGACTCCAAAAGCAAACCTTAGTTGTTTTGGACTCATTCAGGAAGGCAGAGGAAAGGCTTCTGACCTGCCAGAACAGTGAATGGTATGCATTAAGTAGCCAAGGTCTGGGGAAAGCCCAGTCTAGATCAAAGTGCTTTGGAGGTCTTTCTGAGACATAATTAGTTGGGAAACACTGGCCTAGTTGGTAGGCACTTAATCAGTAGCACATTCGGGTAACTGCTGAAACTGGTACACCAGAAGTAACTAGGGAGTGAATAAAATTAATTTTGGGGTCACACCAAAATAGCATTCAAATAACATCTTGGCACAGATTTTAGTACCTTGAGAGAATAACGATTAAAAAAAATACTAGGTAGATACCACTGGAAAAAATACTCCAGAGGCTAGTGTATGTGAAGACCCAAGTAGATGTCTCACAGTACTTGACTTATACACGAAGTGAACTCTAATGTGACTGTTGTGTGACAGGCTGTGTCATCATCTCACTTCAGGTTTATTGCTGAACTGTGACTACCAGCTTTACGTGATTTTCAGACTCATGAAATTTATGTCTCAGACTGGTCAGCTTTACCTTGTTCTTGGACTTTTAGTTCTACAGGAAGATTCCTGACATTTCAGAGTTACTCACTGTATAAGACTCATCGACTTTACCTGCTGTAGCAACATGCTAGACCAGGATTCAGCAAACCTTTTCTGCAAAGGACCAGACAGTAAATATTCTAGGCTTCGTGGCCCATATGGTCTTTGCTGTAACTACTCAGTTCTGCCACTGTAGTGCAAAAAAGAGCCACAGATAATACATAAATAAGTCAGCATGGCTGTGTTCTAATAAAACTTTATTTCTTTATGGATACAAATCAGAATTTCATAAAATTTTCACATAAGATATTATTATTCTTTTTTATTTTTTTCAACCACTTAAAAATTTAAAAACCATGTTTAGTTCATGGGCCATACAAATGCAAACGGCAGGCCACAGTTTGCTGACCCCTGTGCTAGAATAGTCTTGGTAAAAGCTGGCTACTGACAGACATTTTAGAGACTTAAATAATACACATAAACTGGATAGTAATTCTACTGCTAGTGTAAAGTTCTAGTCATGCATCCATGTATTGAGACAATCACCACCACTGTTTTCTGGATTAAAGCATAGGTCATACGTTTAAATATTGCTATTATGTTTTATTTTAACTTTTATTCTCGCGGAGAACTGTGAAGCTAACAATAAGGTAAAGTAAATGCTGCCTCTGATTACATAGTCACAACATTCTCATGCAGAGAACAGAAACACTACTCAAATGATTGACTGCAATGGGAGAAGTCTCTTCTAATGTAGAAAGGGAACGTACCTTTTAAACAGGTAAATTGTGGGCAATTCCAAAAAATGCTTTTCACGCCTATAAAAGCCATTTGGCTAAATCAGACCTAGTGACATTTCTTTTACCTAGATGCATAGATATGATAAGTCACAGGAAAATGGAAATATAGCCCCTTTTCAAAACCAGGAAATAGCATTATCCCAGTGGTTTCTTTTCACACTAACACAACATTCAAAAATCATTCTTGGATCTTAGACTTACACGTCGCTGAAGATACAATGGTAAGTAGCACATTTGGTGTTTAAAAAATTAACACAAATAACTTGGCTATTTTTACCTGAAGAATACTTTAAAGACAGAACACAAGAGTTGGATCACAAGCATGTGAACATATATTTCTCCTAGCTTTCCAGTTTCAGTAAGTGTATTTACACAGAAAAATACATTTCTTCACGTAGTAATTTCAAAAAACTATATATCTCAATGATTCAAAATGAAAAGTATACAGTTAAGCTCTTAGGTCTGATGGCTGCAGTGAAACAGTCACATGACACAGTTTTGTACGCTGCAAACATTTTAATGATTATTGTTGAGAATACATTTTGGAAATTTTTTTACTTCAAACTGCAACAAGTTAAATAAATGTTTATAATATACAAAGAAAATACAACCAAAAGTAAAACTTGCTTTAAGTGTGCCTTGCACCTAAACCAGTGTTTTCTCCCCCCCCTTAATATATCTTTATTTTTGAACTGCACAAACACACTTAAGAATTTGAACTTTATAGTATGGCATTTAGGAAATAAAAATATACTCCCCACCTCAAAGAAATAAAAAGGCTGTGCATGATTATATGCCAAACAAAAGAGAGAACACTAGATATACTCTGATAGTGCAGGCATCATTAAAAAGGAAAAGAAAAAGCTTGAGATGCTCATTAACTCTCTCTGTTTTAAGGAAGCAGGATTTTTGACCAAGTAGCTTAAAAGCCAGCAAAACAGGCATCAGTGATGGCAACTGTAGTGTATGAAGTATGAAATGACAAACTTTACACAAATACACTTAGAAATTTACCAATGAACACTGAAGATCTGAGAAGCTGCTCTTTGGAACAGTCAAGTAGGACCACCTAATTCCAGTCACATGAGCCCTTGTAGCAACACAAAGTGTTCTGTGCTATATACTTGCTGGCTGGATAGTTAAAGGATTTGTTTTGTCATTAGCAGCTAACGAACTCATTCCATGTGTTCTTAAAGCCTTAATGGTGGAAAAAAGGCAAGTGTCATTAGCATGGAGGATCATATACTTCTCTGCACACAAACACAAGAGGCTTCACTAGAATTTTAAGTCTCTGATGTCTCCCATTGCACTTCAAAGCTCAGTTGAGATGAAAGCCTTTCTCCATTGTAGCAGCTAGCAGGCGCTCTCTCATGATCTCCTCCGAAGAGTATTCCGGCAACTTCAGATAATGTACACATGTATTCACTGATGGGTAGCTTGCATCAGTAGCATCAACCTACAGAAATAGAAGTGAAAATAACAGAAGACCATGACTTTAAATATGTATTTCTTTCAATCCTTAAGTATCTTAATTCCATGTAGATTCCCCAGTAGCTAGAGTTTGTACCTTGCGTACAACTGTGAGCCTAGGATGCAAGTTAGCCAGTCCACCTGGGGGTAGAGTTGAACAACCAGTGGTAAACTGCAGGAATGCCTTCCTCTCATCTGAAGACATGCCACATAAAACCCTCACAAACCTAAGGAAACCTGGGCTAAAAGAAGAAAAATAAAGTTATGTTGATTTGATAGCTGATTTAAATGAAAAATACTACCATTACTGTATAAGCCAGCAATAACCCTAAAAACGAATATCCGCATGTTGGAAGAACAACACTGTCTAGAGACTCTTGGGTAAGTATGAAATAAGCTGATACAAACTACTTGAAAAATACCCTTCAAAGACTGATACAGACAGACTAAAACACTGATGGAGTATAGGAATCAAATATGCAACAAAGGCAGCAAATCAGAAAAGCTCAAGATGCACATGCATAATTCACCCAAATATGGCTAAACTAGCAACAGGGATCTGAAATAATACATTTTTGTTACAGTGAAATAAAGTATCACTATATGCTACAACATGGATGAATTTCATAATTATAATATTAAATAAAAGAAACCAGACCTTAGAGAATACATACTGCATGATTTCATTTACTAAAGTTCAAAAAGCAAGCAAAATTAATCAATGGGAATAGTGATTTAATGACTAGAAAAGAATAAGATGGGGATGGGGACTTCTAGAGTTGTTTCTTGTTCTGGGTACCAATTATACAGGTGTGTCCATTTTGTGAAAATTCTCCAGGATGTATGTGCAATTTGTGTACTTCTCTGTTATGCTTCAATAAAAACTTTACTTAAAAAAAAAAGCTATATATACAATGTCATTTAAGTTTAAAATAATAATACTTTCTCATTTACATCACTTTGAAAACTTTAAAAAAAATACAGGGCTTACTTACAGTCTTAAAAAATGTCAGTGGTATGAAAGAAAAAACATCCGAGGAACTGTTGATTAAAACCATATCACAACTAAATACAATTTCCTGACGGGGGAGAATGGGAGTGAAGTGAGTGCTACTAAAGACATCGCTGGAATCATCAACAAAGCTGGAATGTAGACTACAGGTTAGCTAATAGTATGGAATCACAAATTTGCTAACTAGTATGGCTACGTGGGAGTACGGCCATATTCTGAGGAATGCACACTAATGTATTACAGAGTAAAGGTACAAGATATATGCAACGTATCCTCAAATGGTTCAGAAAGTGTGTGTGTGTGTGTGTGTGTGTGTGTGTGTAAAGAGATAATGTAAAAGAAATACAGCAAAACGTTAAGTACTGGTGATTCTGGTAAAGGATATATAGGAATTCTTAACTATTCTTCAACTTTTCTATAAGATTGAAATTATTTGAAAATAAAGCTTAATATAAAAGCAATAAAGCCTAAGGGTTTACAAATGACGCCATTTTAAAAATGATGAACAGTTAAAACACAGTGAGAAAAGGAATGTTAAAACATCAGCCAAGATGACTTTTTGTGTGAACTCAGCCTTATCAGTGAATATACATCTTGGTAACGGTGAGACTTAACTCCTTTCTCATTTTATGCATATAATTCACTGAGTCATTTAGAGAACCCGCCATTTGATTTTGGGACATAAACAATCTGTTGATCTTAGAAAATAACCAACACATACCTATCACGTGTATAACCCAACTTAGGTTCAGTATAATTAATAATATCCTCTGCTGCCCAGGATGGCGACTGATTTCCACAAAGAATCATTTGGACTTCTTCATGGCTGAAGGAACTTAATTTCTCCATTGGAAAAACTTTATTAAACCCATCTACATTACACACACAGCAAAAAAACAAAAACAAAACACACAACTCAGTTTCTAAGTTATAATTTCAAAATAACAAATTTCAAATCAAGATACTCAACTAAATGGATAGAAAGAAGATAAATATTAATAAATATTTGAAAAAGCAAATATAAATGAAAATAGCTTGAAATAAAAACTGTGCTAGGGTTTTTTTTTTTTTTTTTTTTTTTTTTGTGGTACGAGAGCCTCTCACTGTTGTGGCCTCTCCCGTTGCGGAGCACAGGCTCTGGACGCGCAGGCTCAGCGGTCATGGCTCACAGGCCCAGCCGCTCTGCAGCATGTGGGATCTTCCTGGACCAGGGCACGAACCCGTGTCCCCTGCATCAGCAGGCAGACTCTCAACCACTGTGCCACCAGGGAAGCCCTGTGCTAGGGTTTTAAGTACAGAAATTTTTGCTTATTATCACAAATGTAGACAGGGAGAGAATATTCAGACACTATGGTCAGCAGCCAAATTCTAATAATTTCCCAATCAGTTCTTATGTCATACAAGCCAGCCAAGGCTATGTTCTCATTTTTAAAAATAGTAAGTGATAAACAGTCCAATGTTTTTTGCGTCAATCTTTACTTGAAGAATTTAGCTTCTAACATAGTCTAACTCATCTTGATCGTGTAATATTGAAAGTATGCAACAATATTATATCCACTTGCAAATGAAAAAATAGAAGCCAAAAGTGGGTCCCTCATTACTCAGGAGGACCAAGCTGAGGGTATGCTACAGCTTGAAAATGTTCCAACCTGTTCTGAGTACTCTGCAGGACCTAACAAAAAACTAGACGGCAAATCTAGAGATTACTAGCAATTTTTGAGCATAGCAGTACCTTAATTTCAGCTGTCTCAAAGTAAAAGGAGAGGGATTCAACTAAAGAACCTTAAAAATTACCTCTAAAGGCTTCCATCTGTTTCTGAATACCCATATGCATACAAAAGTCAAACATCAAATCCACATATTCTTCTGCATTATCCATTGTTACCATCTGCAAAGGAAAATTTGTCAACGTAATTGTTAATATCTAGGAATACTTCAGTAGCGCCTAGTACAACTGGCCTCATTAAGAGGAATTTTCTGGACTTACAAATATATCAAAAGCAAAATTTGTACCTCATCTTCACCACTTGGCTTCAGATCCACAGCTGTAAAACCATATATTCTTGAGGAAGGGCAAAACTGGAAATTTAAACTGGGAGGACAGAAAAGGATTAGATTAACATTCAGCTACCACTGGTGTTTAATTTTTAAAACACTGCCGCCAAAACCATGA
This sequence comes from Delphinapterus leucas, assembly GCF_059928025.1. Taxonomy (NCBI): domain Eukaryota; kingdom Metazoa; phylum Chordata; class Mammalia; order Artiodactyla; family Monodontidae; genus Delphinapterus; species Delphinapterus leucas. The sequence goes on from NC_143130.1 coordinate 114,598,336, forward strand.
GCACCTCCCCCAACAATAACAAAATCACTATACCAGCTTAGATATTAAGTATGGGGCCTTTTAAGATGCAAAACCGTGTGCCCAAAAACTATTTGGCCAACTGTTTACCAAACCTGGCTTTGCAGGCATTTCATGAAACATCACCTTTCATGTTTTACTTCCTCCTTAGGCACAAAATTAATCAACTATGGATTTTTGTAATGAATTATGGTAGCAACATGTTTACAAGTTTTTTTTGTTTTTTGCAAAAGAAACTATTTTTTTTTACTAAAGTTGTTCATGCTCTGTTTTTACCCCTGCCTCAAGTCAAACCTTGAACATATGAACAACTTATCAAACACAACTTCTCAATGTTATCATCAAAGAAAGAAGGAAGGAAGGAAAAAAAAGACAGCAAAGCCTCGTAGTCAATCCAAAATCACAGTTTAAAATACCAAGGGTATAATAATTACATGTATATAAATTAATAGAATTTTATCAAAAGATCTACAGCATCTGAGTTAGTTAATGCAGCCACTGGGGATAAGGCTTACATACAAAGCAAACTATTCTGAGGTTTTTCAAGTAGGCTATATATATCAATTACCTAATGAATTTGTCAAAATATTATTGGCTTTGGACTGTTTACACAAGATATATATAGTTATCACATTTGATAAATCAGATAATCTTTCAGACGTCTGACGATTAATAAACTATATTCTGGTATTCTGAGTGCTCTCTTTATAATATTAACAAATCAAAGGATCAAATCAAAAATCGATATTTCCTAAAGCATCTTATTGTTAACAGACTGTATATTCATATATTGCAAATCAGTGAAGACAAAGGAACAAAAGCTTTAGAATTTATTCATCCATTAGGTTGAAGAGTATATATATATATATATATATATATATATACACATATATATATACACATAAAGCTTACCCTAAATCCTCTATGCTAAGTGGAGGCCCAGAACCTGATGGATTCTTCAGCACTAGTTCTTGTAATTTTGTGTTCTTCTCATCTTCAGAAAGACCTTTGTTGCTTAAAATCTGGCGCCTCTTGATAGCAAGGTCTTTAATTTCTTTTAAAAATCTGGCTCTGTGTGGGTTTACTAGTTCAAAGTCTTCCCAAGTTAAAATTCCATTAAACCAAGCTGGGGGTTTTGGTTTGGGGGGATCTAGAATAAATTCTGATTTTGAATCCTCTTCAAAGCTTCCTACTGAGAGTGAATCATGACCTTCTTCTGTAGAGGCTTCAGACTGACTTTCAGTACAGTGTAAGTCTCTATCACCTCGTGACTCATAAATCAGTTTACTCATATTGCTTTTAATGTCACCCATACACATAAGTTTAAAGAAAGGTTTAGAAATAGGTAAATCCACAAGTCTATTGTCTTGAATGCATTTGGCCAGGAAAATTCCAAGGAAATGAAAGAGTTTTGTGATCCTTTCAAGCTCATCACTATCTTGTGGAAATGGAGCTGTAAATAGTCCACATGATCTCTGAACATAGTATCCAGGAGGTTTCAATCCACCTCCAAGATCGACCTAAATTTTTAGAGGGAGAAATGCAAAAAAAAAAATGAAAAGATCCATAAACATTAAACATCTTAATTCAGCTATCTAAAAGTATCTATAAACACATTTTATTAAATAGGTTTTATAGACTAAATTTTACCCTTTAAAAGCATTTTAATAGTATCAGGATTATTCAATAATAAAAGTAGAGTCAGAAAACCTGGCTTACATTCTGGAAGCATAACTGATTTTTAACTTTCTAAAAGCAGAATCGCAAATCAAATCACAAAATGGGAAAGTATATCTTACATGACGAGATTCATCATCTGGAAAGTTATCATCACAAAGCCAAGCTCCCAAATCAGTTCTCTGGAATTCTGCTGCCACCAGAGCATAAAATTCTAATGTGGGCCCCAAGCCAGTTCCTTCTTCTCCTAAAAATTCAACCTAAACATGAACAAATAAATTATGGGGGAAAGTAAGCTTAAAAAATTTTTTTAATGATCCCATTCTTGCCAAAATCCAGTCCTACTGTAATATACTTTTTTTTATAGTAGCAGTATAATATAAGCCACACAGAAGTTTTTATTCCAGTTTTTCTAAAGAGAAATTTGATTTGTTGTACACTATTCCATATTTAGACACTGTGGTGAGCATTGTCCATACATCAACTTACTTCTCGCAACAAACCTACAAAATAAATTATCATGTCCTTTTCATACCAAAGGAAACCAAATTTCAGATAAAGAGGTTATATATCATTTGCTTGAGGAAATGATGGTATACAGATTTATGTGTGTGTGCATGCGCACGCGTGTCTATGTGACACCAAAACCTAAACTCCTCCACTTATTTCTGACTTTAGGCAATCACTTTAAAGGTGTTTTATCCATACTCCATATATTCCAAAAATTATTTGAGGCAGCTTACAAAAACACACAGTGCATGTTAAAAAAAAATAATAATAATAATTGAGAAATATCTGTGTTAGAGGACTATATGGGTAAGAAGAATAAGATGAAGGCACAGAAAATTCTTTTTTTGGGGGGTGGGGTGGGGGTGAACTGGCAGCACGCGGATCTTAGTTCCCCGGACAGGGATTGAACCTGTGATCCCTGCAGTGGAAGCACGGGGTCCTAACCACTGGGCTGCCAGGGAAGTCCCAGGCACAGAAATTTTAAAGTGAAAACCATAAGCCTTATAAATTTTCTAGAGATGTATTGTATTTATCATAATCAGTCTGTGATCCAAAAATAAACAAACCAGGTGGCTGACATCTGTGACAGGAGAGGTATTTCTTTCCTTGTCTCTCATATATAAGGAATAATATGTATATAGGATATAATCAACAATGCCCACAATAACATTTCTGCAGTAAATATACTGAATTTCTTACCGCCATTTGCTACAACATCTCTCAATATCTTCATGAGTGAAGATATTCTTTGCTGCTCATTAAGCCACGAGACCCTGACCCCTGAGGAGGTAAGCTGACATCCTCTTATGAAAGATGCTCTGCCAGAGGAGAAGGCCTTTGCACAGAGGGCAGAGAAATCCATCTACACTTCTATCTAATGCAGTTTTTTATGTGGTGGAAGACACAGACTGGTTCTCTAATTGTCAGTCCTGCACACTAAAAGAAATTATATAGAGGTACCTCAAGAACTGATTTCCGATCTGCATGTATTTGCATGACATTCTCAGCCCACTCCATCAGTGATTCACCACGTGGAACTTTCACTCTTTCATGCTTGAGACGACCAACACGAAACTCTCCAGGATCATCTCGCCTTACACTACTTGTGGTCCTTGTTCTTTCCACAGTGGCCTCACGTCGGTTTTGTAACCACACTATTGCTCTGAAATAGAAAAATACCTATGTAGCTGTAGCATACAGCAACAGCTGAATGTACTACTAAACCAGCAACAAAATTCAAAGATTTAAGAATTTCTAAAAATAGTATTTTATCAGATGATCAAATATACTAATCTTATTTCCTTAAACAAATTGAGAAAATACTGAGTCTATATTTTCCCTTTTTACTTTAGCAATTAACAGATCAAAATAAAGGTCTGCGGTCCAACCCCACACAACACATAAAAATATAGACAAACTCATAATACATAAAATATAAACATTTCCTAAATCAGAGAATGTAAAAAATGGTTAAGCTATCTTTATTACTGTGATACAAATTGAAAGCCAACACAGAAACAGTGTTGTAATTTTGAAACATTTTCTTTTTAACAATGCAGAGTTAACCCATCTAGGATGGGAGAAAGAATCTTGAATTAAGAGTAAGAAGATGAAAGATCTACTCTCATGTGTGCTACAATGTTTTTGGTACTCTCAGGCCAATCAGCTATGTACTTTGAGAATCAGTTTCCTCATCTATAAAATAAAAATCAGGGAGTTACCTAGTGGTCTAGTGGTTAGGATTCGGGGCTTTCATTGTCATGGCCCGCGTTCAATACCTGGTCAGGGAACTTAAGATCCTGCAAGCTGTGTGGTGCAGCCAAATTTTTTTTTAAAAATTGAACAAAAAAAAAAACCCCAAAAAACAAAAAAAACAAACCCACACATATAAAATAAAAGTCATAACCAATGCCATTAATCACAGCGGGCCTATAGTGCTATGTGTGCAAATGCTTGGTAAATGATATGAAATGGTCCAACAATGTAACTAAGGGCAACAGGCAGCTCCATTTAAATTATAACTTTTCTACATCTACTTTGAAAGTACTCTGGGTATTCAATCACTCAACAAATATTTACCAAGCACCTACAACGTGCTATACACTGCAGCTAGAGCAGTGAACAAAACTGCCAGAAATTCCTGCCCTCATGAAACTTTCATCTAGTGAAGGAGACAGAAACACAAAAAGAAGTAAAATGGTATATTAGATGGTAGTAAGAGAAAAATAATGGCCAGAAGATATATTTTAATGTTATCAAAGCTATTTGCAAGCATTAAATTTTGTATTCTTGGGAATTTCAGCAACTAATAATTTATGTAAGCCACTTAAATACTGTACAATAAATGCTAGCTAATGGAAAACACAGTACTTCAATCCACACTGTTTCAAGAGAGCTTATATCCAACTGGAAATCAAAAAATGTTTAAATGTTGACAACTCTTTTTTTGGCCATACCTCACAGCTTGCGGGATCTTCGTTCCCCCACCAGGAATTGAACCCACGCCCTTGGCAATGAAAGTATGGGGTCTAAACCACTGGACCACCAGGGAATTCCCAAATGTCGACAACTCTTTACGAGAAAACAATATATTCCCTTCATCAATCTTGATATAAAGTATATATGTACATTTTGAGCTTATATAAAACATTTAAAAACACATTTATTCTAAAAATGTAAAATGATACACCTCCTACCTTGATGCACCAAATGCTGTACATGTGAAATACAGCTGTCTAGTTTCAAATGGTATTAGAAAAGGACACTTGCTGGTTAACTGTTCACACCAGTCTGGCAGAGCCCCACTTGCCAGTGCCAATGGCTCCTGCAAATTAACAAATAACAATGTCTTAAAGCAATTATGAAAAAAGACAAAAAGGAGTCAGTTCTCAACAGGAGAGATGGCGTGAGGTAGAAAAGGAAGGAGAGGCAATACATTCAAAGTCCAACAGATTGAAGAGTTCAAATATCTGGTTTTATTACCTCAATCTGCTGCAAAATTTTTGTTGTGATTTTTTTGCTAGTGAATTCATCCGGTGGAAAAGTAAACTGAGGCTGCTCATCACCTTCTGTAAAAGTAATAAAATTAATAAAAATATAAACTGACTTGCTTTTAAAAATGCCACAGAAACGAAACAAGGCTTCTTACACACCTTCTTGGGATATTCTTGAATAAGGGTCACTTGCAACTATATACAGAATACGCAGAAGCTGAAGGACATCTTCTACTCCACAAGAATTCTGTCCATTGCCTGCTTTGGCCTGAGGTTGTTCTTTTGTCAAATTAAGAATATCACTACTTTGAAGAGTAGAAATGGCCCCCTGGTTTAACCCAGACTTTGTTCCATGCTCACAAAAATCCTAAAGAAACAATTAGGAAAACTAGCCATTAATCATTTTCAAGAAAAGCAATATATCATCCTATTAGTATTAACGTGAAAAGGCTGGAATTCTTCAAAGAATTGCCTTCTTTTAAAATAAAAACAGTATCACCCAAGTCAAAGCTTAACGAAGCTTTGTTCTAAACCAAGAAAATTCTCAAAATATAACCACTAAAAGCCACAGTTAAAACTATGTATTTAGATCCAATGCCACAAACCATATTTGAAATTTTAGCATTGTCATATTAACAATGTTAATTCAACTTCTTTTTTTTAGTATGTCCCAATGAACTGCTTTTCCTCAAGAATATTTAAAAAGCTGCAAAGCACAAACCCACTCCCAATCAAAATAGTGTTTTGATGCCAATATATACCTTATATGCAGCTATGAGCTGAGAACAATTTCTGTTTTTCCTAATACTTTTATTAGTGCCAGTTAATTTCCAGTGGCGCAGGAAAGCGGCGTCTGCATTCTTTTGCAGGTAGGTTATCAAGTCATTCTTTGGTAATTCATCAGTGCCAAGATACTGTTCCACATGCTCTATAGACCAACAACCCTACAATAGGAAAAACGAAATGTTGCCCTTTCCTGATTATAAAGTTTATGCTACTTCACATGCATTACATAAGGTAGCTTTAAGATCATGCATTTAACCTAATCTAAAGAATCCCATGTTGGGCTTCCCTGGTGGCGCAGTGGTTGAGAGTCTGCCTGCCGATGCAGGGGACACGGGTTCGTGCCCCGGTCCGGGAAGATCCCACATGCCGCCGAGCGGCTGGGCCTGTGAGCCATGGCCGTTCAGCCTGCGCGTCCGGAGCCTGTGCTCCACAACGGGAGAGGCCACAACAGTGAGAAGCCCGCGTACCGCAAAAAAAAAAAAAAAAAAAAATCCCACGTTGCTGATTTCTCCCTTAATTGTTCAATTGAAACACAGCGTTAGTTTTTCTTTTACTAAGTAGCCAAGAGCAAGACTCATTTCCTAAAAATAACTTACCATTTTTCCATTTTCCTTTTCTTTGTCAGAATCTTTCATTTCTCTGTACATAATTCTAAATATGAAGATATTATTCAAGTTAATTCATAAATCAAATGATTTGTGGTTATTTCTAATAAGCCTTCAATTCTTTAAAAACATGTATGAATGAGGACATTCATTAGCTATATGCTTACATGAAATACTGAACTCAGGAAGAATTTATAAGAAAAAATATTAATTTGTTAAACATAGGGAATAGCAGAAATCATATTCCTGAAAAAGAGTTATGGTTTATAAATCGAGCATTATTAAGAAGAAAGCATATATCAAACCTAGAACTTTTAAAGATATAAAGTAATACGCCATATCTTATAACTTTCATACATTGTTGTAAAAATAAAATAAGATGTGTTTGCATCTGTGTCTAGATGGAAAGAAGGATAAGAATAACAAGGACCAAGAGGCGGTTGAGATCAAATTTAATATTCCAATAAAAACTGAAGGACGAGAATGCCATGAAGACCTTCTGTTCTATCTCAGAAAAACCTAGATTACTTTATTGGACATTATCTAAGATTATCAGTGACGTTAAGAGAATATCGGAAAAATAAACTAAGAAAAGTGAAGTTACATAGCATGACTATGATATAATTATTTATAATATTAAATTATATTAAATTATTTATATTATTAAATAACAAATATTATTATAGGTAATACTTACTGAGCACCCTCTACATCTCATACAGTACTGAATCTACTTTACATATATTAATTCATTGATTCCTCACAACCACTCTCATTTTACAGATTAGAAAACGAGGTACTAAAATGTTAAATAAATTTGCCCAAGGTCATTGATATTATTTAGTGAATGAATAAATGAATGAACAAAGAGAGGTAGGTTTAACTCACAGACCCCAAAGCAAATAACAGAAAACATTTACTACTTCATACACAATCCCAGTCAAAGAGTTCAACAATTATTACATAAGGAGCTAGTCTAGATTATTTCTAAAGTTCCTCCCAGTTGTAAGCTTTAACCTTTCTCCATCAGGAGTCAGAAATGCTCTTATCTATTCCTGTAAACCAAGAGAACTAAATCTTTTCTGTTCCTATAATACAAAATATAGAAAATATTTCTTGGCTCATACACTATGAAAATATCTACTTAAAACTTTAAATTAAAATCTCTTACGTGTATGTTGGCTCCCAAATACGCCTAAGTTTATCTGATTTCACATTGCCGTTACACGACAACTGAAGCAATTTCTGTACATAGTAAAAGATGGTTGATCTGAAATTAGTGAGTGGTAATTCAACTTCACGAGTTGTTCCAAGACCTGTTACTTTCAAAGTGAGGGCTAATCGAGGTGACGGAGTACATTCAACTTCTTCCAAGAGCTCTGAATGAGGTGTTCCTAAAAATATGGAAGATATGAAAAACAATTACACTAAAATAAGCAGTCCAGAAAGAGCACTGCGCCAAGAGACAGGTTACATGAAATCTAAACGTTTCTGCCATGTATCAGCTACTTAAGCTTCTCCTGGGGACTTCCCTGGTGGCAGAGTGGTTAAGAATCCACCTGCCAATGCAGGGGACACGGGTTCGAGTCCTGGTCCCTGGTCAGGGAAGATCCCACAGGCTGTGGAGCAACTAAGCCCATGCGCCACAACTGCTGAGCCTGAGCTCTAGAGCCTGCAAGCCACAACTACTGAAGCCTACGTGCCTAGAGCCCGTGCTCCACAACAAGAGAAGCCACCACAACTAGAAGCCCACACATGCGCCCCGGCTCGCCGCAACTAGAGAAAGCCCCTGCGCAGCAACGAAGACTCAATGCAGCCCAAAATAAATAAATAAATACATTTATTTATATATTAAAAAAAACCCTATAGCTAGTGTCAATCTTATAAAAAAAAAAAAAAGATTCTCCTGGCCTCAATATTTTTGTTTTTTTAAAATGAGAAGAATACAGTTAGGTTAAAGACAGTGTACTAGAGAAGAATTTATACATATGATAAGAATCTCTAGTTTTTATTAGGGTACACATGAGAATTGTATATTTCAGAACATTTTATTTTTATGAATGAGAAAACTAAAATTATTAATAATACTACATACAGAGAAAACCACATACTCAGTTAAAGACTTATCAACCTTTTGCTTGCATTGAATGAGTCTGTTATGAGGTAAACACACACATACACACACAAATACAATTAGTTTCATACGTATTTAGTGATGTACTCTCTTTTTTTTAATGTCAGGAATATTTTCCTCATATCATGATATAGTTTTATAAAGTATTGTTTTATACACTGCATGACATCCCATTGTACTTTAACTGAACGATATCCGTTATATAATGAAGGTCATTTCCAATTTTTAAAGAATACCTCTGTAGTCATCTGAGTGCAGAGCCAATACTTCTATAGTACCAATATGTAGTAGTAAAAATATGAAATATGTTGCTAAAGAACTCTATCGAAAATCTGTACCTATTTATACTCCCTAGAATAGGTTTTCTTTTTTTTTTTTGCAGTACGCGGGCCTCTCACTGTTGTGGCCTCTCCTGTTGCGGAGCACAGGCTCCGGACACGCAGGCTCAGCGGCCATGGCTCACTGGCCCAGCCGCTCTGCGGCATGTGGGATCTTCCTGGACTGGGGCACGAACCCGCGTCCCCTGCATCGGTAGGCGGACTCTCAACCACTGCACCACCAGGGAAGCCCTAGGTTTTCCTTTTTGAAGGGACCTTGGAACATCTTGATTCATACTCATTCTCACCATCATACTACATCACATACCCCACATTATACTATAAACTGTACTTATGTTCATATTTAACATAGGTATCTTTTTATCAAGTAATAAGTACATTCCACAGTAACATTTAAGTCTTCTTGAAGGATAATATACTGATTACAATAGCTGACATTTATTGAGACACACATCAGGTACCATGCTAGACACTTTACATATCTCACCTCATTTAAACCTTGTAACTACCTTATCAAACAAGGACTTTATTTTCCCCATATAAGAGATGAGGAAATCCAGGCATACACAGATTAGGGGATTTGCCCAGTGTATTAGTTTCCTATTGCTGCTATAACAAATTACCACAACTGAGTGGTTTAAAACAACACAAATATATTATCTTATAATTCTAGAGGCCTCTAAAATGGGTTGGGCAAGGCTTTGTTCCTTTTGGAGGCTCTAGGGAAGGATCCATTTCCTTGCCTTTTCTAGCATCCAGAGTCTTCCCATGTTCCTTGACTCATGGCCCCTCATCACTGTGATTGCTGCTTTCTGTTGTCAAATCTCCTCTGACTCTGACCCTCCTGTTTCTCTCTTATGAGGGCACTGGTGATTACATTGGGCTCACCCAGAAAAACAGGATAATTTCTCCATCTCAAGATTCTTAATCACATCTACAAAGTCTCTTTTCTCACGTTAAGGTGACATATTCACAGATTCTAGAGGTTAGGACCTACATATCTTTGGGAGGGGGCCATTAGTGTGCCTACCACACCCAAAATAGAGTTGTAAGAGATGGAGCTGGCACTCAGGCTGACTGACTCTGGAGGCCATAACTAAAACCACTATATAGCTTTTCAAAGTAAAAGCTGCATGGGAGTAATGCTTAGCAATTTTGATCCAGTAGAAAACAGAATACAAATTATCTACCTTTAAATGAGTCCTTGCTTTAAAGTTTATACAAATGTAAAACACAGTGTGTTTTTAAAACACTATAATTTTATAGCCAAGACATGGAAGCAACCTAAATGTCTATGGACAGATGAATGGATAAAGATGTGGTGTGTATATATACACAATGGAATACTACTCAGCCATAAAAAAGAATGAAATAACGCCATTTGCAGCAACATGGACAGACCTAGAGATTATCATACTAAGTGAAGTAAGTCTGACAGAGAAAGACAAATACTGTATATCAGTTATAATGTGGAATCTAAAATGTGTTACAAATGAACTTATTTATGAAATAGACACAGACTCACAAATACAGAAAACAAACTTATGGTTACCAAAGAGGAAAGGTGGTGGGGGAGGGATAAATTAGGAGTTTGGGATTAACAGATACAAACTACTACATATAAAATATAAACAACAAGGTCCTACTGTATAGCACAGGGAACTATATTCAATATCCTGTAATAAACCATAATGGAAAGAATATGGAAAAGAATACGTATATGTATAACTGGATCACAGTGCTGTAAACCAGAAACTAACACAACATTGTAAATCAACTATACTTCAATGAAAAGTAAAATAAAATACTGTAATTTGCTCCTTTTAAAAAAGTCTGTATTTTTTTTTAAGGATGCATGGCTGATATATAGTTTCTCCTGAAACCTTTTACTTATAACCTGCATATACAAGTAGTACCTTACTTTTTAAAACTATACAGTACTGGGCTTCCCTGGTGGCGCAGTGGTTGAGAGTCTGCCTGCCGATGCAGGGGACGCGGGTTCGTGCCGCGGAGCGGCTGGGCCCGTGAGCCATGGCCGCTGGGCCTGCGCGTCCGGAGCCTGTGCTCTGCAGTGGGAAAGGCCACGGCGGTGAGAGGCCCACGTACCGCAAAAACAAAAACAAACAAAAAAAACTATACAGTACTACTTTACTTGGTACCTATTAAAATTAAATCACAAAAACTAAAATATAGTATACCTGGGGGTGGAATTTCTAGATCAGTTGTCTGCTGGACATTAGTACGACCAGGTCTAGGATCAAAAGCAGGAACCAAAGCTGAAAACTGCCGCTTTAGTACATAATCATCATCCCATGTTCTCCGGCGTCCCCCTTTAGTTTCATACTCTTCTTCTTCCTATTAAAATAAAATTCCACGTACAAACATTAAAAGGTAAAACCCTTCATTATTGCTAAAGTGATATGCTATCTATAAAATAAGGTATATGTCAAACACTTCTCTCTATAGGTATTACATGTTCTTATTCAACCATATTTCTTAAGCACAATATAAGCCAAACATGTAGATACATAAATTTCTTACTGATTTAAGTTTATGAAAAGTAAGTCGCTGTATGGTTAAAATTTCAAGAGTCACACATCTGGTAATAAAGCTAAATGAAAAGTCAAAAAAAGATAAGTAGCTTTAGTGATGGTTACACAAATTTATACATGTGATAAAATGACAAAGAACCATACACACACATTGGACCAATGCCAGCTTCCTGGTTTTGATACTGTACTCTAATTATGTAAGATGTAACCACTGGAAGAAACTGGACAAAGGGCACACAGGACCCTTCGATCTTTGCAACTTCCTGTGAATGTATAATTATTTATAAATAGGCTGTTTTTTTAAAAAAAGTGTAAACTGTATTACATACTGAATTACATACAAAACAGATACAGTGCTTGGAAGTTGCTTTAAATTACTATGGGGCAAATAGTTCAGACAAGTTCGACAAAGTGTTGATCTGTCAAATGATGGGTTCTTGGGGATTCATTGCACTATTCTTTCTACTTCTAGCATGTTTGAAAAATTCCATAATAAAAGTTTTTTTAAGGAACATTTTCTCCTCTCCTTCACTTTTTGTATCAACAAAAAAGAGATCAATGAATTGTAAATATTGTAAATGTCTGATGTAATAATTTTTAAATAATAATTATCTATATACTTAAATGTACACATATAGACCCCCCCATATTTTGAACACTTAATTGAAATTAACCTTTATAACAAATCAAACTGACATTTGACAGCTCTGGAACCAGAATGTCTGGGTTTTTATCCTGGATCCAAAACTTCTATGTGTGATCTTTAGTAATCATGAGGCAGGAGATACATGGGCTCCAGGCTAGGCATTTAAAACTGGTCTCCTGTTTACATTTCTTGGGACGAGAAAAAGACGGGCTTCAGGCTGGACACTTACAACTAGCCTCCTGTTTGCAATTCCTGAGACAGGAGATAGGTGGGCTTCAAGGTTAGATATTTAAAACCAGCCTCCTGTTTGTAATTCAAAACAGAAATAACAATAGAAACAGGGTAAATATCCAGGCTTTGTCTCCTGAGGACACTCTAAGATAACAGTCACAGCAGGGACAAGAGAGGGGCTAATCCCTGTTTGAGTAAAGATCAAGAGGTCACATATTTCCCATCCTTGGGGCGAGGGAGACACTGCACATGCGCAGAAAGGCTCCTTGGGGGTCAAAAAGGAGGCGGCACCACCCCATAATATGTGATGCCAAGGCCCCCCATAGGCCTCTGGGCTGGAATCCATCTTGGAAAAAAGTAGCGCACACATGTTGGAGAGGGCCCTAGGGCAGGGCAGGTGTGGAAACAGAAACCAGGTAATTGGCTAAGGATAAACAAAGACCCGGAAGAACTGTCCTATATTAACCGCCTCTTTACTACTTTAAAGAGGGGGGACTTTAGGGGGGACGCCCACACCCTTTCTCTCCAGGTGTGAATCTCTGCCTTGCTTCTGTCTTAATTAAACAAACTGTTTCTCTGTGTTCTCTCCCACTTGTCTGCTGTGTCTCTAATAATAAACTTTGTACCTGTTTTTACAGTTTTTGCCTCCTTAAGAAATGCATTTTTCAGCGGGGGCAAGAGCCAGGGAAAATTTGCTTCTAGCTTCTAATCCCTGCTGGTCTGGTGGCTAGGATTCCTGGTTTTCATCCAGGCTACCCAGGTTCAATTCCTGGGCAGGGAACTAACACCTTGCTTCAAGCCACGGCTCACTGCTGCCTCTCCAAGGTCAATCACTTCACCTGAAAATTGGGTTTTCAGGTGAAAACCCAAAGGGTTGTTGAAAGGACCGAATTAGTTAATATACATAAACAGTGCCTAGCACCTAATTAATGATAAATGTTAGTTAATAGACTAATACTTCTATTACTCTACTATGAAAACTTAGAAAATAGCTATTAACCATTTTAGTATATGTTTAGTGCCACCCAAAGGCCAAGATAAGCAGGTTTCAAGTAAGAAATTCCTGTATGCATTATGGTAGAGCAATCATGGACTCTATCTGGAATATGGAACCCAAGCAGTTGGGCAAGTTTCTTTTTGTTAACTCTATTTAGTAGCTCCTGCCCTCACCCTGCCCCTGCTGTATATTTTTCTAGGCATTTTAGTTTGTGCTTTACTGTGAAAAGGGAAAAAAATACACTGTAGAGAAGGTAAACATGAAGATATTACCTGCTCCCCAATAGGTCGGCTCCCCGCTCCAGATGGGACCTGTGGTAGCTGTGAGGTGACAGCATGGTGTGTTACATCAGAGCGGGAGCCAGCTCGACGCTGCAGGGATGGACGTCTCAGAATCTGATACAGAAAATGTAAAGAGACATGTCTAATTATCTGACCCATATATATCTCTATTCAGCCTTGACCTGAACTATAAACCTATATTACCAAAACTGTCATTAGAAAACTTCATATTCATTAGCCATGTACATAAAAGTTACAAAGTGAATGTTTTAAATTCATCATGCATCATATACTAACCTTCACAAGAAATGTGCTAATATTCTATATGTTTTCTAAGCAAGATATACTAAAAGCATTTTTTGGAGTTCTCCACCCCATTATAACTCAACTTATGAAAAAACATGTTTTAATCTAGTAACATTTTATAAAGGGAAATAAAAATTATACAAGAAGTTAAAATAAAAGGCATTTTCAGGCAATAGTTCAGTTTGAAGACAATCACAGTTATCAAACACTAAGATTTCTGGATCATACTGCCTAAGCTTGGGTCCTACTTTTCTACTTAACTCTAAATAATAAGGGCAAATTATGTTTTCTATGTCTCTGTCTCATAGGTTCTGTGTAAGGACTGATGAGATAACATGCAGATACTGCTTACAAAACAGTAGGTACCAAAAATTTCTAAGTATAACTATTGTGGAAGAACCATGAAAATTATATTCTTTAGGATTAGTGCAGTTCTTCACACTTTAAAACCTGTGAAAACATCAGATGTGATGTAGTGTTTTTCAACTATGACCGATTTATTTTCTTTCAAAAAATGTCATAAATGCTCAGATTAAAAGTGCTTTTCTTAATTAACCACATTTTTCATACTGGTGCCATATCGCTTGCTTCAAAGTTTAACCAGGACTTTGCTTTTCCTCTCCTCATTTCAGTTATTAACATCCTGTCTTAGTTGAGAGAATGGGGGACTCTCTCTACCATAACCTCCTCGTATTCTTGGTCCTCCTGATTGTCGTCTTCATTTTCATCATCTTCCTCATCTGGCTCCGGCAAGTCCTCATCATCATCTAGCTCAGCTAGCAGAGTACTGGCACGGCAGCTATCAAGGAAATCTAGAAAACAAAGCCAACGATCTTCCTCTTAACAGAATTAACAAAGCATAACAAAGTAACTTTGCGTATTGATTTTTCTTTTTTTTTTTTTTTTTTTTGCGGTATGCAGGCCTCTCACTGTTGTGGCCTCTCCCATTGAGGAGCACAGGTTCTGGACGCGCAGGCTCAGCGGCCATGGCTCACGGGCCCAGCCGCTCCGCGGCATGTGGGATCTTCCCGGACCGGAGCACGAACCCGTGTCCCCTGCATCAGCAGGCGGACTCTCAACCACTGCGCCACCGGGGAAGCCCCGCGTATTGATTTTATAATACAGAGGTAAAATTCCAAAGGGACAAGTATAAAGGCCACATCTAGTACTGACACTCTTCTACCACCACACATAAAGGATGAGTAACAATGGTAAATAGTCACAAGCATGGCAGAAAACAACATGGGATAAAGGATGGTCATAAACTAAGTCTGTATCTACAAAATCATTTTTAAAAAGGTCAACAATATGGGGTATGTTAAAAAATAAAAACAATCCTATCATTATTCTCTGCACAAGTCACAGGAAACATAAAACGGTGGAAAGTGAACACTGGAATCATTCGCTCTGTCAACAATTATCTGTTGAGTACCTACTATGTGCCACGAATTCCGTTAGCCACCAGGTATATGCAGTTGTAAACAAACTAAACAGGGTCTGAGCCCCCATGGAGTTTACAGGGCAGAGAGGCATTTAAAGGTAAACAAATGAATACATAAATATAAACTGTTAAAGATCTTACAAGGGAAAAGAACAGAATTAAGTCGATCAGAGAGACCTGAGTTTGTTTATGTGACTGGGGAGATACTTAATGATAATGACTACTTAAAGATAATGTCTATTTACTATGGAATAATGTTAGGTACCATTTTTCATATTATGCAAATTATCTAGCACATAAAAAAGTTCAATAAACTTGAATCCCTTTTGTCTCCCTTCTTCTTAGGATCTCTTCCCTTCACCCTTCGGTAAAGAGAAGGTCAAATTTACATTGCCCCACATCAATGAAGATGCTGAGAAACTGTTCCCCACAGGAACTGAAAACAAAAAGAGGAATAATGGGTCTAAAACAAGGTAAGTTTTTACTGGATCTGGAATTAAAAAAACTTCTATGGATAAGAAGACAGTATGGTAGGATATACTCTATATTCCAAAAGAACATCCAGAAAACAATTTATAATTATTTAGTAGAAACTTGCATTTGTAAATTTCTGAACCAAATCTAATTTTTTAAGTCTAATAATTATATAGGACTAAAAATTCAATGCCTTTTACTGTGACTTGCCATTGCTTATAAGACATATTCTGATTCCAGAATATTCACAGCTAAATTGGCAACATTTTTTCCTTAGTGACATAAGATAATCATAATTAATGGCATCTTAAATTTGACAAAATATATTACCCCTAACATACGTAAAGTGCCATCCTGCAATTTAGGTAGTGGTTCTCATGAACATGATGTGGTAGTATACAAAATAAATCAATTCTACTTTTTGGTTTATTTTTAAAGGAAAAAAAATATGTATGTATATATAAATTCCACCTCCTATATGTTACAATTCACTGAAGTCAGAGGTTTAACTCATCTTCCCTTTTTTTTATCAGAGTATAAGAATATTATATATACATATATTTTCAAAAAACTCCTTATTTTATACATTTGACCATATTACAGAATCAAATCATGTCCCTCAAAGTTTGCATATATAGAAATTATTTTATAAGGCAGATGTTACTCTGATCCTTCATATAGCAGCACTCAAAGAGTCCTCCAGTTTTAGAAATGTAGAAAAGGAAATTTTAACCACCAAAGAATAATTTTTAAAAGGCAACCAGCAGCCCTAACTCTTCAATATTCTTTCCCACTAGCATACCCACAACTTTCTTAACCTTCACATGATTTAGAACTAAAGCTGAAAGTTAACATATTAACAGGGAGAAGCAGAAGGCCTCCATGAGCAAAACGAAAGTAGAAAAGTTTATTCAGTGAATTTACAATACTTTGGTGTAACAATCATCGTGATTTTACCATATACATATTTAATAGCTAAAGTAGAAACAGAGAGATGTAATACTTTTCCTAAAACCATAGAACATCAGATGCAATTCCTGGCTTGGAATAGGAGAGGCCAGTCTCAGAAAAGAAGAGGAAAACATATTAAAATGATGTATACATAAAATAGTACTTAAAATATATCTTCACATAAATTTTCTTTTATTTTAAATTAACAAAAGTAATTTTGAAAAAAGAACAGGTGATCAAGGATGTATGATAAAAGGTATTCTAAAACAATAGGAATTTACCCTAAGGAAATACACAAAAATACAATTCAAGGGTGCTCATTCATAACAGTGTTGATGGTAATGAAAAGCTGTAGCTTAAATATCCAAAATGGGGGATTTATTAAATAACGATCATACAAACAGAGGAATATTTGGCAGCCATTTCATATGCTGTAGAAACTCATCAAATATGAAAATATTTCACAATGTACTGAGTGAAAAGAGCTTTCTGCAAAGGACAGAATCCCTTTTTGTTTAAAAAAACAAAAACAAAAAGAACATATATATCAAATGATATGTATTAAATGACAACAGTGGTTGTCTCTGGAAGGTATGAACTAGATGATTTTATCTGCTTCTATATTTCCTTTCTATAAAAAGTTTTACTTTTCTAATAAGATAAAATAAGATGATCAAAAACATATATTTTAATTGAATCAAATGGTTTTATCACTGACTACATACCATGGAAGCTATAATAATGTATAAAACCCCTAAGCAAAAATTAATTCATCTGAAAAAAATTCAAATGTTACCTAAATAAAGAATAATTTCCAAAAGACTTTGGTAATAGTTGTGATATTGTGATTTACAATAAAATAAATTTGGTCTTCACCTGTGTTCTAGGCACTGAGTTCCTAAAACTCTTGGAATTTCCTAAGAGATAAGAGCAATAGAGGTGTCTTTTGTTATTCATAACCAGAGTTGGTTTGATGAGACTTTTAAAAAGCCCTAAGGTGATCTAAGGATGGAACTGGTTGTTAGTGGAACCAACCACAAGTAGAGGGTTGGAACTTTCATCCCACCCCTTAGACCTCTGAGGAGAGGAGCTGGAGGTTGAGTCACCAATGGCCAATAATTTAATTAATGGTGCCTAAATCATGAAGCCTCAAAAAAAACCCCAAAAGGCTGGGGTTCAGAAAGCTTCCAGGTTGGTGGGCATGAACACACTGACAGACCAGGAGGGTCCCTAAACTCCATGGGGACAGAAGTTCCTGTGCTTGGGACCTTTCCAGACTTCACCCTATGCATCTCTTCCACCTGGCTGTTCTGAGTTATATCTCTCTTTTTTTTTTTTTTTTGGCCGAACCACGCGGCTTGTGGGATCTTCGTTCCCCAACCAGGGATCGAACCCTGGGCCTCAGCAGTGGAAGCACGGAGTCCTAACCACTGGACTGCCAGGGAATTCCCTATATATCCTTTTTATAATTAACCAGTAACCCAGTAAATAAAATGTTTTCCTGAGTCCTGTGAGCCACTCTAGCAAATTAATCCAACCCAAGGATGGAATCATGGAAACTTCCAATTTATAGCCAGTCAGTCAGAAGCACAGATGACAATCTGGACTTGTGATTAGTGTTGTGGAACTAAGACTTTAACCTGCGGGATCTGACCCTATCTCCAGGTAGGTAGGTAGTGTCAGAATTGAGTTAAATTTTAAGACATTGAGCTGATGTGGGAAAAGTTCACACACATCTGGTGCTAATGACATGCCAGAAGTGAAGCATTCCATGAGTATTAAAAGTACAGGAGACACACAGGAGTGTTTTTCCTCTTACATTACAACGTACAGGAACTATCAATTTACAAAGCTTATTAATCTATCACACTCTTTCTTCTCTGATAAAGGTATCAAATATCTCTGTTATTATGGTTCTTCTAATAAAACTTCACTAGTGACAAAAGGCAAAAAAAGGATGACAGACAAAAAGTTCCTAGACGTCTACTTACAATCAGATAATTTCTTAACAGTCCTGCATATCACTGTGAGTTTTTTCATCATATATGAAGCTGCCACGTTTGTAAGAAGAGAGAATTATCCTTTTCTAATCAAAGGTTAAAAATAACCAAGGAGAAAAATGTAATAAAAGCGTCGCTATACAAATATCTAAATATTGTAAACTATAACTTACCATATAAGGAATATTCTGCTTCCTGACCTGTGTCACTCTCACTGGAGGTGGATGTGAGGCTGGTGGTCAAGGTATTACTTAATGACTGACCAACTGATAAAGCTGTTGTTGCTGTAGCTACATTGCTGCTGCTAGTGACACTGGATGTTGACATAGTCACTGTTGATGTAGTACCAGGTGTGGTCAAATTAGGGAAACTCTGAGCACCCATAAGAGGAGAAGCTAAAGATAAAAATGAAGCAAATTAGTACAAAAAGGGAGGATTATATAAACCTTAGAAAAACTATGTTGTATATTTAGGAAAAAGAATGAGGTCATGAAACACCAATTATTAAAAGGCTGAAAAGCAACAACTTTGGGAACCCAACTGAAATCCAACTAAAAATTCTTATTTTTATAGCATTATTATTTTTCAAAATGTTAAGCCTAGCTTTTTAAATAAGTGCAACAGGCAATGAAATAACTCCCAATGTTATTTTCCAAGGGAATTACTTTGACCCACTGGTAGCTTTAATTAGAATTAAAAACTTTCAGAAGCTAGTATCAATTCAGGACCTAAGTAAAAGCTATGCCAATATTACGCTCTGATTTCAATTGACTTTGATGATATTTAATAGTCATCTATTTCCTCTTGCAACCGTACTTAACAATTTATCACAGAAGAGTGAAAAACAGAAGTGTGTTATTATTTAGAATAAGAGGTTCTTTATCACACCTGATCAGAATTCTTAAAATATCACAGTTCTATAGAACTTAACCTCATATTCCTGAAGTGCTAAATTTGACACAGTTGTATCTAACATGGTTAATGATCTAGTTAAAGACTGAAGCCAGAATCCACTTGAACAGATCCTACTTTGCATCCCTCCGAGTGGAAAAAGCATTGGGTTCCATAAGGAAAAGCTCACTTACTTGCTGTGCTCATCACATTCCTCCCCAAAGTATTAGTGTTGTTATCACTGCTGCTTCGGCTTAGATTCATGTTGTTCGTGGCATTAGTCCGTGCTATGTTTGCCACTCTCCTTACAAAACTCTCCAAGCTAGATGTTTCTCTTGAGGACAGGTTAGGAACACTTGCACTAGAGCTCATAGGGGCCCCAGCAGCTAACAAAGAACTCACTGATAGTCTGTTACTTGCTGAAGAGCTAAGGGGCCGTTGTGAAGCTGCTTCTTTATTAGTTAACTCAGATACTGAACTAACATCAGGAGAACTAACACTAACAATTCCCATGGATATTGCACCAGACTCCCCAGGAGCACGAACAGAACTATCAGGGCCTAACTTTCTTTCAGCATTTTCACTTCCCATTTCCGTTGTTAAGGTGCTGGTACTTGCACTGGAAGATGACCCTACTTCTGTTTGAGGGACGTTTTCAGCAGATGAAAGAACAACAATTGGTTCATGGACATCAGCTCCTGAAACTATACTGTGTTCCATTACAATTTCTGATCTCCGTTCCGTTTTGGTCGAACCCAAGCTGATGTCGCTGCTACTGGCCACGCTACACACAGAACTGCTGCTTCCTTTTCTACTTGAGGAGCCTGCAGCAGCAGATGTCTTGTCTGGACAGTTGTTTTTCACCAAGCTGCTCCATGATTGCGTTGTGCCTGAAACAGTGGATGAAACAGGTTTGGGTGATGCCACTGTATCAGGGTCGTACCCTGGTGCAAGCTTGAGGTCAAATTTTCCTTCTGCGCCCATACGGTAAGAGTTTGAGCCACCAGCATCCCAGGTGACATCAATCCAGCCTGGAAAGGGACAGGAGTTTGTGAGACCCAGCAGAAAGCAGATAGGAGCGTGTCAGACAGTAGCTCCACAATATGGGATCAGCTTTTCATCAGTGCTGTACTTCTCTGAATTTCTAGTCATCTAAGGTCTGCTAACTAAAATTAAATCCTTCCTTCTATTTCTCTTATTTCTGAACTGTTTGTTCTGGTGGTGCTTAATGTAAGGGTCATGTTTACATCTATTGGGGTATCTTTTAAGGGGAAGAACTGTTAAAAATTGTAAAAAGACTGATAAAAATGGTAAAATGTTACAACTTCAGCAAGTATAGATGAAATCTAAGTAAAAGCTTTTTCAGTTGCTAAATATGATTATGTGGTCAAATGTTATTTATAGAAAAAAGTGCTAGCTTAACCATTAATTTCTAAGTTTGGGCTAAATCCTATAATTGACAGACAAAATATTCATATATCACTGTAGAAATTCTAGGTCACTATAGTTCAAATAACACTAAGTTAGCATTTCGGTTGTGTTCTCAAAGTTCAGTGGTTATTTGGTTCTCTTATGATTAAGTTTAATAAATTTGAATAAGCGCAGAAAATTCTAAAACCAAAATTTTAAAAGTATGCTAGGCTCTTTTATTAGATAGAACCTATATGATAAAGCTAATAACGTGAAAAGAACTAACGAGAATAACAATATTAAATCTATGTTTACTTATGCTTGGAAAATGATACTTATTCTTTTTTAAAAATGGTAATTAACTTCCAAAAACAAAACAAATTGCCTATTAGAAAGAAAATTAATAGAAATTTTACAATCTTATTTTAGTGCTATAAGCTAACTACTTCAGAGGAAAAAAAACACATAAAAATATTTATTTTTGTGAAGTGCTAAGTCTTTATAAAGTTTAAATAAAAGTACTTTACCCATACACACACATACTCCCGTGCATGCGCACACGCACGCACACACATGCCCAGTTCATATAAGTTTACGATGAGGCTCAGAGGGGTTTAAATAATACTGAATTACCTGTGGGCATTATCTGCATACAAGTTGTTTGAGAGGAAACTGACTGCCCCAAATCTACATAATCTAGTTTAGATGACATTTCAATTGCCTCAATTTATTCTGTATGCTGAAATAACCTCTGAAGAACCAACATTTAACTATCTCTTCTGCAACATGGAAAAGCGTGAGAAAAGGAAAAGTTCAAAAACATATCCCAATCCCAAATAAAAATTACATTTGTATTGTATTAACTGGTCCCAAAATATACTGATAACTTATTTCATAGTACTTATCAAAATCTGTAACTGTAAATTTATCTGTTTTACCCAGAAAGCAGGGGGTCATACTTTTTTGTTGACCATTGTGTATCTGAAGTCTAACGAAGTACCTTTACATAGTAGGCACTCATATTTGTGGAATAAATTAAAAAATGGGTATTCCTACCAACACAAAGATTCTTTAGAAAGGAAAGAGATTTAATTGATATAGCACAGAAAAATAACTCAAAACTGTAAACCATTCATATTATGCTTGAGAATGCGTTTAAACTGATCACTCAGAAAGGGTACATACACACTATCCATAAGTGTAAAGATACAAAACTCTGAACTCCTCTTATACTCAAAAGATAGAATTAGTAATAACTAGCCATTATTAGAAATGGTTAGCTTAAGTATTTGAAAGCTAAGAACCCTCTAAGGCATAAGGGTTTTAAGGTATGACTTCATTACATTTGTCAAATCAGTAAAATAAGCCTTTCTTACATGCTAAATTCTGAAATTAAGATTCCAGTTGCTTCACTGGACTCCCGCCCAAGAAAAATACGCTGTATTCACATATCTCTAACTAGCTCACACACTTAAAAGTCAAATAATTTAGGGGGAATAGACTGTTAACTAAGTATCATTAAGATGCCTAAAAACAAGAATATTGGAAATTTCTGAGTTGAATGGGACTATTATTATTTAGCTATTATTTTTTTTAATGAATTTTGGCAGCTACGTACATGCTCACTCACTATAAACCTGCTATCATGACAGTGATCTGCAATTAGGGTATGACTATACAGAAATGCATTTAGTAATGTAATTTAAGAAACAGAATCTTAAGCGTAATAAAACCAAAAATAGTTTAAGTAAATAAATGCCTTTATCACATAGTTAAGATATCAAATGTTAGTCATTCTCCTAAGCATTGTCACTTTTATTATGTCTCTTTCAATATTTGGTCTAAGTTGAGAATATAAACATTTTACTCTTCTTTTTTTTTTAATGCTAGGCAAAATTCATAAGAACCCACTACTGGTTAGGCAAATTATCCACTAATAAGTGAGTCTTTTAAGTTATAAAAAAAAAACTAGCCACTATAGTTGCTTCTGAGAGTTAAAAGCAATTTAAGTGGGTATGGACTTCCGTAAAATCTACAGATCAAAAGTTAAAAATGAACTGGATTTTAAACAATAACCCTTACCCCAAGGAAAAACTGGTAGACTGTGAAACACTGTGAAATATCTTATAGTTAACTAATAAATGAAAAGTCTACAATTTTTGTTCTATGCTTTACTGAAAAGTATTTAACTATAAATGTTAATGCTTTTTCTTCTATGCGACTCATAATTGAACAAAAAATTCTGCCCTGATTCTTGTCAAGCCAACAAGATAAAGAAAAGCATAAGAAATTAAGATAAAAATCAATGGAAACTTATGAATAATAAACTAAAAAAAACACAAAAACAGCAGAAAATGTGTCTTTAGGGTATTCACCTTATACTAGCTTATTAATTACTTCAAAATATTAGCAATAAGTTTTGAGTCAAAACCTAAGAATTAAAAATTCTTCCTATTTCTAAATAAATGATTTTTCCCATTTTTAACATAAAACCAATAAATCAGTTCTACTTAGTCCTGGAACATTTAGTCAATTTATAAATTACCCCAAAGTAACAAAAGAAAAATATTTTGTTATTTAAACACTCGATTTCTACACTACAAATGTTAAGCACCTACTCACCATTATGCAGTTCTCCTGTGACGGTGCCTTCTCCCTGTGGGCTGCCATCCTGATCCCGCCATTTCCAGTCAAGGCCTCTGATCACACGAGCCCCTGGAACCATGTACTTCAGTACCTGGGAGCGTACTAGACGTCTCTGTCTTCTAAGGTTAGCTTCTGCTTCCTTAGCTGCTTTTCCTGTAAGGTAGAAGTTAGAGAAATATAAACAAAGTCGCTTTTTATAAATATAATTGTTTTAGTAAGTTAGAAAAACCTACTCTCATCTCTTTACCTAGCTGATCTTCACATACTCCATTTACAGTGCCATAAAGTTCAAATCCAGATAGTGAGAGATAATGGGTTTGGCCACTAGCATTCTTCCCCATCTGTTTAATTCTCACATGTCGCCACCCTTGTTTCTCATCCTTCGGTGGATCAAGAGGCCAGGTGGCTGTTGACCTGTGAATGTGTTAGGGAAAATATTATGTAATGTTTTAAACATATGAAAAAGATGTTTAAGGTGGTGAAGATCTTGTTACATAATAGAAAACTATATGAAAAGTAAACTAACTTTCATGTTCAGTCAACAGTTTGTTACACAAGAATCAAAATCAAAGGAGAAAAATAGCAGTAAAGAAAATAAATTTAAAATGAAATGTGTAAATGTATATTATTAATTTGACTCATAACACTAAATGACTTATGAATAATAAAATACAAAGAAACAAGACCAGAAATTTTATGAATAACAATGTTTTTATGATGAAAAACATTTTGAAATTTTTGCAAAATTTAAATGATATACTAAAATATTAACTTTAAAGCTTGAAAATATTACCTATTAATCACGTTAAGAAGCTCCTTCCATACTACATCACATACAGAAAAGTAATTTAACTCTACACTCTACTCCTCAAAATGTGACACAATGTACAATTAAACTTTATTAGAACTAAATTTTTTAGAAATATAATGCTGACTTTTTGTCCTTAAAAAAAAAATATATGATCAATATATAAAATTTAGGAAAACAGATACATAAAATAAGAAAAATCAATAGTCACTGTTAATTTGTCAAATATTCACATATACTATGTGAATAAATGGAGAATTTAGTAAAAGTTAACTCCATTTTTTTTGGTTTTTATCAGTGTGCTATATATACACACATACAGCTATATGTATATCAACTTCTTTTTAAATAAGTAAGCTCAGCTTCTACTAATGTTTAAAGCATTTGATGGTTTTGACAAAGTCAGTATTTCAAAATTTTAATACTTAAATTACAGTATCAAGTGATATTTTTAGAAAGAAAATCTTGTTTCAGTATCTTACAAAAAAGAGAGCTCTAGGAGGATACAGTTATAAAAATAAACAAAGCTCTTTACTGAGTTTTCCAATTTACAAAGACTCCTCAACTAACCCTGGTTCATTGAGACTGCAGTCATCAACATGGGTATACAAAGAAGTCCAGTTCTGTCCATCTTTGGATACCTGGAAAACCCAATTTCTCAGTGCAGACCTTCCATAACCACGAGCATGACGAAGTGTATATGCTGATGGTACCACCCACAGACCCAGATCTATGGCAAACCAGGCATTCTTATCGTCATTGCTATGACAATTTAAAGCTGAATTGTCACGGCTTAATATGTCTTCTAAGCGGCCATAAGGTAGATTTCTTCCTTCTGATGATGTTACTACTACAAGTCCATAAGCAGCTGGATTAACCCATTCATATGCAGTTCTACACAAAAACAAAGAAAATACTCTTAAGCAGTGTTAACAGTTAACACTATTAAAATAACTGCATTTGCTCAGACTAGCTTTTATCCACATAAAATTATATTAATTAAGAAAAATTCTACATTTAACAATTAAGGTATTTTTTTTCTTCATAAAAAGTAATTTGGATGGTCTTAAATTTAACCTAAAAGACAAAATTCCTAAAACTGCAGGATACTCAGAGTGGTTAATTTTATTCTACTACCTAGAATTCTTTTTCAAGGTGAATGTTTTCAACCTATATTAAATAATGACTTACTTGGCATTTGTCCCAATCCAGTAAACGATTCCATTTTCATCAAAATCATGCTGGTGCCGAAATATAAAATTTTGGCCTTCTCTTAATTTTCGAACAAAAACAAATGAAGATCGGTCAAAATCATACCACTGCTTTGCTACCTAACCAAAGAAAATATGGAAGACACCTTAATTATGATATTTTGAAATGCAGTGCACATTTGGTTCCTATCCCTTTAATGTGAATTATTTTATAATCAATATTCATTTAAGAATATTTGAAAAAGAAAAAAAACCCAGAAAATTCCATAATCATAGCACCCCACTATTAATATCAGAGAGTATTTCTTTAGTCTATTATTTCAATAGATAGAATAAAACAAAGTCTTGATCAAACTTTACAAAAACATTTTTCTCCTATCCGTCTGTATATATTATGATAGCTATATAATATTCAAATTAATGGAAGTAATTACCAACTTGATATTCCTTTATTTGATTAGCATTAAGGTTTTGTTCACTATTTGAGTATTAAAAATAACTATAATAGACATCTTTATGAAGAAACCATTTAGAGTGTATAAAGATTATTTTCTAAAATGGAATTACTAGGTCAAACTCTATTACTGTAACTCTGGAAAAATACTTCCCAAACCACTTTTCTAAAGGCCTAAACCACAGCAAAGAATGCTTATTTCACCATTCCCTTGCCAGAAACTCACCATTTTTAAGAGATACTGTTCTAGAGATTCAACTGTAGCTAAGGGCTCCATCTTCAACATCCTGCCGGTCCTGTCTATCAATGCAGTTTCACCAGGTGCACGTTCCAACCGAAATCTTAATCTTCTTGTAAGTATCTACACAGAAATGATCAAAATGCTTCAGAAAATATTCTGCTTTTTTCTTAGAATTTTGAAAATGAAAAATGTTACATAACACAGCAATTGAGATTTATAAAGTATAACCATAAAGGAAGGATCAATGTCTGTTTTCTATTAAATGTTTTTTTTTTTAAAGAGGTCCACTGAATAATATTTTCAAGAAAGAAACAAAGAAATTTACTTAGAATTTCTAAACAACTTCAAACATACATGGTTTAAATAAAATTATTCTGAAACACTTAACAGAAATATTACAACCCCTAACTGATAACTTGCAATTTTCCAAGTAAGTTATAAAAAGTAGCTAATTAACTTACGCTTTTAAAGCTAGAATATATTAAATAATCTATGGCTAATAAACTTAAAAAAATACAAGATAGCTTCCAATCCAATATGCTTTAGTAAATAAAACAAGTATGTGCTTCATTTCTGTATAAATCTTAACTAATTCCTATAGACACATAATTAAATATTTACATGTACATTTGGAAAGCATTTCAGACTGCAAAATTACCAGGGGGCACATTCCCAGCCTTCCTATCTTTGTATCTTGCACAGTCTCCTAAAATGAGATACGTATAATAAAAGATGTTGGTGCTCCTAGGACTGTAAAAGTATAAGCAGGGGAATTTCTAGTCTTTGAGACCTATTTCTACCTCATTCATCTATCAAGGATAAAACCTTTAAAAGGACAGACCAAAAAATCCCCTTGTTCCTCTATATTATTCTATCTGAAGTAAAGCACAAAGTAGACCTCTACATCTTGTTTAATATATACATCATGTCAGATATACTAATTATACTGTAACTCTATGAACAAGCTTTCTAGTCTGGGAGTCTAGTTGGCTTTGGTAACACTACTGGGTTCTTGGAGGTATGGTAAGTTTTTTGCCTTGAGCAGGCACTGTTATTGCAAATAGTTTTAGTCACTTATTAAAGGCCATATTTAAAAGAAACTATTTGATACAGTGGAATGCAGGATAGATCAAATAAAGGCAAGATTCAAGGCCAAAGAACATGCTAGAAAATACCAAAGTAACCTACAAAAGATGTGATAAAGATCTGTTTTGGAATATTAGCAGTAAGAATTATTTGTTTTGTCTGTTAATATCTGGATACTAGATGCTAACAAAAGAATAATTTAATGAATTAATAAGAATGTCAACCAAGTGACATTCAGGAAGAAAACAGGATTTTTATAAAACCATGTGATAATGACAGATTTCAAAAATCAATAGAAATAGCTAAGGAAGGCCATCTGGTTCTAAACATGACATATAGAAAGCAAGAAAAAAAACCTGTGCCTAAAATATTTTCACATTTTCTCATATGTTGAGATACACTCAGAGACGAAGGGACTTAACTCATAATTCTAGAACAGAAGGACTCTCTTTACTGCTTTCCCACTGATAAGGTGTCTTTCGCCAAATATGACCTACCAAATATGATTTAAAATCTAAAATAAACATTAAAATACCAATACATTCAAGAGTCATTAAAAAGAACAATCAAATGTCATTAAAGGTTAAAGATTAAGCACAATCGTTCTTTAATAAAATATAAAAGTTTTTTGGTTTTGTTTTTTAAAAGAAAACTATCTAAGCCTGCTCCTAAATGCATTCAGCAATAACAGCAGCTGCATTTTCCATGGTTACCTGGAGGTTATAAGTGGATCCTGGTGTATCATACAAATGGAGAGGTAGACGTTCAATAGATTCTAGTACAGCTATTAACTTTCGGATTAATGCAACAGCTGGTCGACTAGGGAAAAAAATAATCGTTAAGAGCTTTTATATAAGTTCATGCTAAAGTTCATAAAGAAACTGTAATAACCAACCTCATACAGACCCCCTACTTTCTTTATTAATCAAAGAGAAGATTAATTTTGTATTAGCTACATGAGTAAGCAAAAATAATCTTATAACTCAATTTCTTCACTTAATAAAATATTTCATTTTTCTTATGAAATGTTCATCAACTGCATTCAAAGTAATGTATAATTTGGGCTTCTCTGGTGGCGCAGTGGTTGGGAGTCCGCCTGCCGATGCAGGGGATGCGGGTTTGTGCCCCGGTCTGGGAAGATCCCACATGCCGCAGAGCGGCTGGGCCCGTGAGCCATGGCCGCTGGGCCTGCGCGTCCAGAGCCTGTGCTCCGCAACGGGAGAGGCCACAGCACAGCAGTGAGAGGCCCGCGTACCGCAAAAAAAAAAAAAAAAAAAAAAAGTAATGTATAATTTAACATGTAATTTATTTTTTAAAGTTTAAACAATTTTATTATATAATATCTGATACATATAAAAGAATATATAAAGCAGCAAAGTTTTGAAAATGACAGTATTGTTGGCAAGGCAACACTGGTATAATATTTCTGGAAAACAACATGACAATTTATACTAAAAACCTTTAAAACATCATCAATAACTCAGTAATACAATTTAAAGGAATTTATGTAAAAAGATGTTTCCACCAAGACACTTACATTTTAGTATTAGTAATAATTTGCAAACAGCCAATATGTTTAATAGACTATTTCAATAAATTATTATATATCCATATAATGTAATATGCACTCATTTAAAATGGTATTTAAAATTAATGGAATTAATTGAATTTCGCTTATTATTTTAAAAATTCAATCACATTCAAAAGTAATAAAATAGTAAAATGCACCTTCAGCAACTCATGACCCAGCTTCAACAATTACCTACTAATAGCCAATTGATTTCTATCTATATCCCCACCCATTTCTCTCCTTCCTGTGTATTTCAAAGAAAATGCCAGGGGACTTCCCTAGTGGCGCAGTGGTTAAGAATGTGCCTGCCAACGCAGGGTTCAAGTCCTGGTCTGGGAAGATACCACGTGCCACGGAGCAACTAAGCCTGTGCTCCACATCTACTGAGCCCGTGCTCTAGAGCCCATGAGCCACAACTACTGAAGCCCATGTACCTAGAGCCCACGCTCCACAACAAGAGAAGCCACTGCAATGAGAAGCCCGTGCACCACAACGAAGAGTAGCCCCCGCTCACTGCAACTACAGAAAGCCCACAGGCAGCAACAAAGACCCAGCGCAGCCAAAAATAAAAATAAATAAATAAATTTATAAAAAATTTTAAAAAAAAGAAAATGCCAAATAACATATCATTTCACCCAGAAATACTGAGTATGTACCCCTACAAAAGGATTCTTAAAAAATAAAATATCATTGCCACACCTAAAAGGTAATGAACAATTACTACTTAATATCAACAAATATTTAATCAGTGTTCAAATTTCCACTTGTATCTTAAAGATTATCTAATTTAAAATGAGGTCAGTTGCATTCACAGCAGACATGTAATCTTCCTTTTATTCCATTAGATTAAAAAATACTTTAAAAATCTTTCCTTTTTTATTTATTTATAATATAAGCTACTTTTGTACTGAATAAAAAAGTTCCTACTTTGTGTATAAACACTATACTAGGCTCTATTTTAAAGGAAATCTATCAACTTGCAAACACTGCAAACATCAAATTAAAAGAAATTTGGGGATTTACCTTTCATCATCTTCATTTTCACTAAAGGCTGTTTTAAAAACATTTATTCTCTCTACCAGTTGACTACAATCTTGCTTCATATCTAAATCCATGCTCTAAAAAAAAAAAAGGAAAAAAAAAGTTTTAGGGCTGTTACTGAAATTTATCGAAACACATTCTGCAAGATGAATATTTATATATTACAAAATTATCAATACAAGTGAAATCATTATTTTCTTTCAATTAAAATTCTTTTCATTATATGACTAGTAGATCATGGCTAATATCTTCAGTGTTCATAATGAAGTGGCAATTATACTCCTTTTCTCAAAGTGTAGTGGTATGCAAGGTAATTTCAGATTATTTATGAACATTTTGCATTTTAACAGTACTATTTACATTAATTAGTATTAGAAAAAATATGACTGGTATATCAAAACAATGATTTAATAGATACTACTAAGTGATGCTATATCAATATAATTTTAATAAATGAGAATAAATACAAATGGTAAAAATAATGAAGGAAACACGAGACACTGCAGTTAAAGTACAATGATTAAGAGCAAGATATTAAAATGGCAAACAGAACTAAAATGGGGAGAAAACCTTCACTTTTCATAATTTATTCTGTTAGAATTTGTTAAAATATAAGTGTGTGTGGGGGTGTATATATATATACACACTTTTCATTAAAATAAAGGAAAAAATTTTATCACAATAAAGAGATAGTAACGCAGTCTAAATTGAAGAGAAATATAAGGTTATTAGCAATTACTTGTCAAATATTCACATAAACTTCCTAAATTGCCAATGCTCATAAATTAATTTTATGCAAATATTTTAGGTATTTAAAAAGGCCTATAGACTAACTCCATTTTATGTTATGAGGGAATCACAGCAGTGAATAATGTTATATCTTAGGCTACTACAAGCAAGTGTTTTGTTCAAACAAATCTTGAACAAATTATAATCAGGTAACCAAAAAAATCTAAATAAACTCAATTATTTAATTCAACTGGCTCAAACTAATCATAAAACTTGAAAGGCTGGAAAAATTATAAATGTTAACATTTACTACTGTTTTTAATACATCTTGACAAAAACAAAGTAAATCTCGCTCTGTCAAAGTGTAGTTAAAAATATTTTTTTTAACTATATACCTCATTCTGTACTACTTCATAAACTTACATTATTTAAAACAGTAAGAAGCGCTTGCACCAAGCCACTACTGCACATTTCATATGGTGAAATTGTGTTTTCATCCTTCAAAAGTACAATTAGATTTTCTAAAGCTGTCTTCATTAAATCTCTCCAAGTGTTCTCACTCTCAATACACTAAAAGAAACAAAAACTTTTTAAAAGACAATCGAAAAAACAAACAGGTCTTAACATACTTAATTTATCAGAGCATCAATTACCATGAAAATAAATTAGATACTAAATTAGATTAAGAAATTCAAATTATTAATGCAAATTATCTCTACCAGGCCTGGTAAACTCTTTTGTAAAGGGCCGACTATAAATATTTTAGGCTTCACAGGCCACATCACATATCTTGGTCACACCTATTTAAGTCTGCCATTGTGGCCACTAAAGCAGTCACGGACAATATGTAAATAAATGAGCATGGCTGTGAGCAATAAAACTACTATGGACACTGACTTTACACATGCATATAATTTTCAGGTATCATGAAATATTATTCTTACTTTTGATTTGTGTTCAACCATTTAGAAATGTAAAAACCCTTCTTACCTCACAAAACCATACAAAATTTAGCCCATGGGTGATCATTTTCTGATCCCCTAATCAAATACCCAGAATATAAAATTTTATCACAATAAAGAGATAGTAATGCAGGAAAAAAGGAAACCAAGATCACTGTGTGTCATAAAATCTAGAGGCTAACATACTTGTCTATTTGTATGAAGTTCCCAAGATGACTCTAACTGAGTTGCTATGTTTCTGAGTGTTACCACTACTCCACGAGGCATGCTTTCAACAGCTTTAAAGTGGTCATCATATAAATCTCGAGCCATAGTTCGTACCTACCAAAATAAAAATAGTAAATGTGAATCTTTACTACAATTAATAATTTTACCAAATCTTCCTTTTAAATATATACATGCAACCTTTAGAATTAAGATGTTTGTGCCAGTATCAAGTTCCAAAAAATGTTACTACTTCTATTCATATACATCAAGAAGTTCCCATGGTTGAAAAACTACTCTAGCAGATTTTAGCAATGTCAAATCGAAGATCTTATAATTTTAAGTTTTAAACTTTGTATTCATATACCAAATAGGAGCTTATTTCATTTAAATCAAATTAAACCTATAAAAAGGTCACTTCGCTCTTTTTAATAAAAGTAACCTGTTTTATGGTGAACCAATTAGAAAATACAAATAAGCAAAAAAAAAGAAAGAAAGAAAGAAAGAAAATTAAGCCATCTATAATTCCATCAACTGAAGTTGAACCTTTTAACACTCTGGGGTGTACTTTAGGTTATTATGTCTTTTTTCTATTTATTCACACAAAATATATATGATGCTCATGTATTTATATATTTCATCAAGAGAAAGAATGACTGTATTATCAGTTTGGGTACTAATTACCTCTCATTTAAGTTAAATTAATGTTATTTGAGAGAGAAACCCACACATGTCCAAGGCTTGGGTCTGATGAAAGTTAGTACGTAACATTCTTTAAAATATATGCTTAAATAATGTAAATTTAAGATTTATGTGATTTCATTTAAATCATAAGCATAGCTCTAATGTAACAAAAAATTTCACTCCCTAAATGAATTAATAGTACCTTCCCATTCTATTTTAGTATGCCTTTCAGAATTAAAAGATAAGTTCTGGATATCAGACAACACTGAAGAAAATATTCCTTTATAAACAATATTAAGAAATAAAAACAGGTTAAAACTAATAGTTAAAATTATTTTTACCTAAAATTACTATATGTTGATATATACTACTTTAATATGCAAAATAGCCACATGATCACTGATTTACTACTGATTTCAAGGATCTGAATCCATAATCATATTTTTTTAAGAAAATGAAACTACAGGACTGAGACTATATCCTCCTTGATTTACTTTTCTTTTGTACTGTAAAAGTTCAGTTCCCTGGGAGTTAATCTAGATTTGTTGGTTAATACACCACCAGTTATTCCAAAAAACTCCTGAGAAAGCTGACCGGTAGCTTTATAAAGAATTACAGCTGAGCCTCATTATTTGAGAATTTAATATTTGTGAAATCAACTAGTCACTAAAATTCATTTGTAATCCACAAATCAATACTTGCAGCACTTTTCACAGTCATTTTTCGGCAAGCACAGTGCAGCAAAAACTTTAAAAATGTGGGCTTCCCTGGTGGCGCAGTGGTTGGGAGTCTGCCTGCCGATGCAGGGGACACAGGTTCGTGCCCCGGTCCGGGAAGATCCCACATGCCGCGGAGCGGCTGGGCCCGTGAGCCATGGCCGCTGGGCCTGCGCATCCGGAGCCTGTGCTCCGCAACAGGAGAGGCCACAACAGTGAGAGGTCCGCGCACCAAAAAAAAAAAAAAAAAAAAAAAAAAACTTTAAAAATGTGACCAGAGCCTCACAGGAACCTAAACCTGTATTTCTCCAAGAAACAATGGTTCAGTATTCATGGCAGCTTTATAGAACATAACTATCATGAAAATGAAAACTGTATTTAGTTCAAATTCCTTTTACCATCTAATGGCTACCCTCAATTGAGATATTTCTTCCTCAAATGCCCTTAAGATATCCTGAATTGGAAAAAAACCTCTGGCTTCACACTCTTTTTTGAAAAAGACAGAAGCAATCATGGAATAATATATATAGCTATAGAGGTAATATACATTTATAAATTAAAGAAAGCAAGAAAGAGAGAGAGAGAGAGAAAGAGAAAGCAAGCAAGCAAGCAAGCAAGCAATTTTCTTTCCTAGGTCTAGCATGTGGAAATGTGGAATATCTTTGGGATAGCCTAGCAAATTTACAACTGGAAATGAAGACATGAATGAATATATATAATATATATAACATATATATATTATATAATACAGTGCTCCAAATAAAACCCCTCATGGCTATTCCTATGGCCAAAGCCACACAAGTACCCCCCTATCCCAATCACCCAAAAGCATTCTTCACATACTATATGAAAAAACTATATCATTATTTTAGGTAAAATAAAAATGTGTCATCAGAAGATACTGAATCTAACTATGAGATTTTATTTTCTCTTTTAAAAATTAAAAAATTCAAGAACAATTGATATAATAAAGATGGACATATAATGGCTTGGGACTTCCCTGGTGGTCCAGTGGTTAACACTCTGCCCTCCCAATGCAGGGGGCCCGGGTTCGAACCCTGGTCAGGAAACTAGATCCCACATGCTGCGACTAAGAGTTCGCCTGCCACAACTAACAGTTCGCATGCCACAACTAAGAGTTCCCATGCCTCATCTAAAGAGCACACATGCTGCAACTGAGGATCCTGCATGCTGCAACTGAAGATCCAGCATGCCACAACCAAGAACTCGCATACAGCAATGAAGATCCCGAGTGCCACAACTAAGACCTGGCAGAGCCGAATGAATGAATGAATAAATAAATAAATACTTTTTTTAAAAAAGAAATATAATATAGAGACATGGATGTAGGAAACAAACGTATGGACACCAAGGGGGGTGGAAAGTGGGGTGGGGTGGGGTAGGATGAACTGGGAGATTGGGACTGACATATGTACACTAATATGTATAAAACATAACTAATAAACTGCTGTATAGCACAGGGAACTTTACTTTGCTTCACTGTACAGTGGAAACTAACATAACATTGGAAAACAACTATACCCCAATTTAAACAAAAAAAAGAAAGAGAGAAATATAATGGCTTTATTTTTGAAAAAACCAATGCATAATAAATGGATAGAATTTAAAAATTAGTAATATGAGTCAATAACATATTTGCTCCTGGAGTCAGTAACATATTTGCTCCTGTATCTTTTTGAAACAGTGGTTTCATCTGAGATGGCCATTAAACTAAGCATCAAATTATCTGAATCTAGAACCAGGAATTCAAATTGATTCATCACGAAGTATTAAATCAAGACTGTAAATTATAATAATGCATTTTCAATCCCACTACATCACTAAAATTACTATCATTAATCATAATTAAAGCATGAGTTTAAAGTTTCTGTGACATTAATAACTCACATAGTTTTAAAATAATTTAAATTTTATACTTTGTCTCAATTTTGTTTCTATTTTAATGTTGATGTTTACTTATAGTATAAAAACTGTAAGTTTTTTTATACTTAAAATATAAAAACTATAAGTGTTTACTTATAGTATAAAAACTATAAGTAAATGTATACATATTGTGGAAAATAAGATAATAAGCACAGAAAGAGGAAAACTAAAAATACATTAGATTAGGGTAGCTTATGTTACATGGCTCAATTTTTTAAATGCCTACAATCTACCCCTGAAGCCTTGCTACATCAGTATAAAAGACAAAAAACAAAGCAAATCCCATAAATAATACCTTTTGCTTAGTTTTTTCTAACTTAGATTTTAGTTTTCTGCCTCTTTTGCCAGTCCAGCCAGTCACAAATTCTGAACCTTAAAAAAAAAAAAAAAGTTATTTCACAGAACATATTTTATTACAATTTAACATATTCATTTATTCTTATCTGTTAGACTGACATACCTACATACTTACCCAGAGAAGTTTCTGCAGTAAATGAATGCTTGGTTCCTCTATTAGATTCAAACACAAAACCAGGTAAATCTTCTTTCAATATCGTTGCTTGCTGGCCATCTGAGTTATGAATAGCAATTTCTCCTTCTTTCAAACATGTTAGTGACCAATTCCCTACAGTGAGTTTAGTGGGTCCTGGTGCTGAGAGTATAGGTTGACTTGAAGTAGATGGCTTTACTTGGCCTCGAGCTCTTTGTAACTTCTCTAAGAATTCACTTCTGCTTTCTATAAAGACAAAATGTTTGTTTTAAAACTTCATTCCTTTCAAATATTCCATTTTTTTAAGGAAACTACCTATTGAAATATCAATTTTATTAAAAAACTTTCATCAAAGTTTTGTTCTGATATACTCTCACTGGTTTGATATTATTTAGGTTCAAGCATTAAAACAATCCTACAGCCATAATTTTTTTAAAGTAGAAGGCTTTTGGGAAAAGATATAATTTGAGACAGCATCACACATGTGCAATTCATCATTACGTGATAAGAGGCACCTTTACCTAAAGGATGGAGACAGTAAAAGTAGATATTGATACAATGCTATTCCTTGTCTCATACAATAAAAAAGTATGAAATGCTTTCATGGTACAATCATTTTTCTCTGTTAATATTAAAGAAACGGCCATATGATCAACAAGGACGTGCTACTGCTATGACAATGGTGGCAAAAATATGAGCAGAAAAACAAATTATCAAAATTACAGAAACTAGTAAAACATTTTAACAGAAACAAAATATTACCTGAACTATCCGATCCACCTTCAGGACTACCACTTGAATACATGGTGGCAAGTTTTCCATCCAAGATAAATCTAAACCATCCATTACTGCCATTAGATAGTTCCAAGGCTGCTGCATCACTCCATATATATAAACAGTCCCTTCCCCTAATGATGGACCAGTCTCTCCAATGATATGGCTTACCCTGCTGCAATTCTTTAGCATCTTCCTGTGGTTCATCTTCCTAAATGTGTAAAATTATTCAATGAAACATGGGAAATAACTTATATTCCAAATATTCATAAGTACTTAAAAAAACATGACCATGAATCAAATTCAGAATTAAAACATCCTGAATATAATATCCATCTGCCTGTATTTTAATACATATTCTGATTCAACTAATTACCTATAATCTTAAAAGTCCATCCTAAAAAAAAGTCAAGAAATTCACATAATAACCAAAGTTATAATATTTCCAGGTATAAAGGTAAAGAAGACAAATGGATTAGGTTTACACACAATTAGCTAATTATCTAGGACTTGATAAACTCACCCTATCTCTGGGCCTAACAGATTATTTGTAAAAAATGAATGTTTACACCAGATCAATGGTATCCAAACCTAGGGTGCAAAAGAATCACCAGAAATGTGTTTTAACAATATAATTTATAAGTTCCCACCCTTAGCCAAGTGAATCAAATATACTGGATTATTCCTATAATCATCAAAATGTTAGCTATAGCGTGTTTAAAAGAAAAATAACTTGTAAACACTGTTTGCCTACCCCGGCATCCAAAAAATTTTTATTCTGTTGACAACATTTAATATTAAGAATATTCATCATTAACATATATGATCTTGGCATGTGTGTGCATGCATGCGTGTATGGGTAAAGTACTTTTAAACTTTATGAAGACTTATTATACTTAAAATTGTTTTAAATGTATCTTTTACATGCTTCTTCCCTGAAGTAGTACTTAGCTTATAACACTAAAATTGGATTATAAATTTCCCTAAACATAGTACTTGTGCTCCAGGCCATGATAGATTAATAAGGACCAAGACTTGCCTATCCACTGTCAACAACTAAAAAAAACAGACAAAATACATGAAAAAGTGTTTTCAAATACTGGATAACAAGCAACACAGGACTGCATGATCTCCCAGAAAACAGAAACAAATAAGGTAAGCCCCTTAGGCTCAGACAGAGTTTCTGGCTAAGGTCTTAAGAAGAAGGAACATAGAGGCCAGCACTGTAAGTTGAGGAAATGGAGATCTGTGTTTGAAGAGTTTAAGGCAAATGGAATATGTGGTGGATGAGTTCAGGATCAGGGAGTCAAGCACAAAAGGCCTCTAGAAATGTGCAAAGTGGTCACCAGGACATCTCTACTGAGTACCAGCCCATCTGTGTACCGGTGATGTTCCATAAGGCAGGGCAAAGAATGACTTGAAAATGGTAAGGTGAACAATTCAGAGGTCACACAGGGTGGTCAGACATTTGCATTCCTAACAGCCAGAGTGGAAAATCATCATACCAACAGTTCAAAATTTTTCCAAATGTGATGTAACTGTAAGCCCACAGACCAAAAAATATTAAATAATCCCGAGCAGGGGCAGAAAACCCACATGTGCATGCACACACACAAACCAAACAGCTAAGCACATCAAAGTCAAATCGCTAAAAACAAGTTATAAAGTCTTAAAAACAGCCAGAGGAAGAAAACGTCTCAGTAGAGACTATGCACATCAGGTGACAATGAAATATCTCTTCAAGTGCTGGAAAATGATCAGCCAAGAGTCCCTGTAGGAACTGAAAATGTCCATTGAAAATGAAGGCCAAGGGACTTCACGGGTGGTGCGGTGGCGAAGAATCCACCTGCCAGTGCTGGGGACATGGGTTCGAACCTTGGTCCAGGAAGATCCCACGTGCCACAGAGCAACTAAGCCCGTGCACCACAACTACTGAGCCTGTGCTCTAGAGCCTGCGAGCCACAACTAGTGAAGCCTGCGTGCCTAGAGCCCGTGCTCCTCAACAAGAGAAGCCACCGCAATGAGAAACCCGTGCATGGCAACAAAGAGTAGCTGCCACTCACTGCAACTAGAGAATGCCCGCATGCAGCAAGAAGACCCAACACAGCATAAATAAATAAATAAATTTATTTATAAAATAGAAAAAAAAAATGAAGGCCAAAATCAGTCCACTGGTTAGGACTTCATGCTTCCACTGCAGGGGGTAGGGGTTCAATCTATGGTCAGAGAACCAAGATCCCACAAGCCATGTAGCGCAGTCAAAAAACAAACAAAAGAAGAAGATATTTTCAAAGAATAAAGATAAATCTCAAAGAATTTTCTGGCTTGTCTTCTCATTTCCAGATAATGTATTTTGGGGACTTCCCTGGTGGTCCAGTGGCTAAGATTCCACTCCGAATGCCGGGGGCCCGGGTTCGATCCCTGATCAGGGAACTAGATCCCACGTGCCGCAACTAAAAGTTCACATGCTGCAACTAAAAGATCCTGCATGTCTCAACTAAAGACCCTGCATGCTACAATGAAGATCCCGTGTGCTGCAACTAAGACCCCGTGCAGCCAAATAAATAAATAAATATATTAAAAAATAATAATGTAGTGTGAAGAACAAAGGTTTAATTTTAATGAAAACAATTTATTTTTTTTGTTCTTTTATAATCTTTTAATGTCCTATCTAAGAAATCTCTGTCAAGCTCAAGGTCACTAAGATTTTCTTCTTTTTCCTCTAAGAAGCCTTACAGTTTTAGCGCATCCATTTCAGTTCATGATTTCTTTTTTTGTTAAAAGGGGTAAGATTTCATATTTCTGCATGTTATCCACTTGTTCAAGCATCATTTTTAAAGAGACCATCCTTTTGTGACTGAATTATCTTAGCACTTTCTTTGAACAACTGACCATATATGTGTGGGTCATTAATCTATTTTTACACCACTACCACACTTTCTTGCTTACTATAGATTTATAATAAGACTTGAAATCTGCTGGTGTATGTCCTTCAACTTTGTTCATTTTCAAGGATGCTTTGGCTATTGTAGGTTCCTATCATTTTCATATAAATGTTTGCTTGTTAACTTCTACAAAGACCGCTGGATCTGTAACCTATTTCTTGAATGAAAGAATTCCAGGGGGATGAACCCAGATATCACTTCTTGTTTTGTTTTTTGTTAAATCTCCAGTAATTTAGGAAACACACATATACACTAAACCACTCAGGATTCTACAATTACAATCCATACTCTACCATTCTCTCAAAACTGTTAATACTCAGCCACTAATATGTAGGAAGCATTCACTAAATGGTAGGACTAAGTCATTGCTGTCAATTGGTAGAGACAAATAAGGCATATTTTTAAATTTGCAATCTAAGGCAAGAATTATCGATAGGTACTGAAACTAGTGGATAAAGGTTTAAAGAGAAACAGCGTATTTGCACAGTCTCAAATTATCTCCCCACAAATTACTTATTAATTACAAAAGGGAAAAAGTATCTTTACAGGGCTTCCCTGGTGGCTCAGTGGTTGAGAGTCCGCCTGCCGATGCAGGGCACACGGGTTCGTGCCCCGGTCCGGGAGGGTCCCCCATGCCGTGGAGCGGCTGGGCCTGTGAGCCATGGCCACTGGGCCTGCGCGTCCGGAGCCTGTGCTCCGCAACGGGAGGCGCCACAGCAGTGAGAGGCCCGTGTACCGCAAAAAAAAAATAAAAATCTTTACAATAGAGACACCTGGTAGAAACAAACACAACCAACTGATCCAAGTTAACGTCAACAGCAAGAGCGCAAACAGACATCATGTGCCTCTAAAAAGGCACATTTTACACATGAGAAGGCCATAACATCACCTCTATAGTCTTTCTGCTTAAAAACACACAACCTGAATCTAGTTATGAAGAAACATGGCACAAACACAACGTGAGGGTCATTGTCCAAATTAAGTGGTCTGTCCTCTTCAAAAAAATGCCAAGGCTATGAAAGAAAAAGAAAGGCTGAGAAATGGAACAACATGACAACGAAATGTACTGTGCTCCTAGACTGGATTCTGGCGGGGGGGTAGCGTGGGCCGTAGGAGGGCATTGCTATTAGGGCAATGGCAAATTTGAATACAGTCTCTGGGTTAGATAACATTTTCTATAAATATTAAATTTCCTGATTTTAATAACTATACTAGGATTCTATAAGACAATGTCCTGGTTTTTTGGTGAAGATTTTAGGTATAAAAAGGGGCACTGACTTCCCTGGCGATCCAGTGGTTAAGACTCCGTGCTTCCACTGCAGAGGGCACGGGTTCAATCCCTATTTAGGGAAGTTCCACATGCCACGAGGTGCGGCCAAAACAAAACAAAAATAAATAAATAAATTTACAAAAAGGGGCACTATTATCCAGCTTCTCTCAAATTATATATTTTATTATTATCATCATTATTATTATTATTTTGGCCATACCACGCGGCTTATGGGATCTTAGTTCCCCGACCAGGGATCGAACCCGGGCGCTTGGCAGTGAAAGCTCGGAGTCCCAACCCTTGGACCGCCAGGAAATTCCCTCAAAAAATATATTTTAAATGTGCGTGCACACGTGTGTCTTTGTAAGTAACAAAGCAAATGGAGCAAAATGTCAATAATTAGTGATTTTGGATAGAGGATATTCTGATATTCTTTATTTGCAACTTTTCTTCAAGTTTTAAATTTTACCAATGATGTATTTTAAAAGAAAAGTGACCAAATTTTAAAAAATTATAATACTACTCCATACTGCCATTATTTTGTCAAAACCCATTGTAACTGGAACTACATTTCCTCAAAAGAAACCCTATTCCTGATAGATACCATTGCAATTAAGACCACTCACTTTTTCTGGTTTTGATTCCTCTTCATTCTCATCATCAGAGGAAGGACCTGCCAAAGTTGACACTTTGCTAATTACACCAAGTCTGGCTAGCTGATCCAAAAAAATATCACCACCTTTATCTACTAAGTCCCTTATGATTTGCAAAGCCAGCAAGTGGCCATCATCATCGTCCTGGGGGGAAAAAAAAGGAAATTAAGGGAAAATGATAAAAATAAGTTTAGCTGCGTGGAGTAGACAAATGCAATCATTTGTACAGACAAAATGATTTAATAAAATTAGGACACAAGTTAAATTATTTTACTGACTACTATCTAATGGGAATTAAAGCTACAGGAATTTCAATAAAGATAATAAACTGACCTCTTGATCAAGAACTGTTGCAGTGATTTCCACTAGTACTGTAGGCAAATTGTGACCAACATCAGAATCACAAACTTCTTTCAAGAGTGCTTCAGAGCAAAAATGAATCATTTTTCGAATCAGAGCAAGACTTGCTTTCCTTGAAAAGTAAAAAAAGAATTTTAGTTAGCCATGGTGAGAAGCTAAAATAAAACAAAATGCAACACTAATGAAAACCAAAATATCCAATTTAAGCTTTAAATACTCTGCTAAAATATACACTGAATAAAAGAATACAATTAATAAGAACCTACTGAATAGCACAGGGAATTCTATTCAATACTCTGTAATGACCTATATGGGAACAGAATAAAAAAAAAATGGGTATATGTGTATCTACAACTGACTCACTTTGCTGTACAGCAGAAACTAACACAACATTGTAAATCAACTATACTCCAATAAAAAAAAT
This sequence comes from Delphinapterus leucas, assembly GCF_059928025.1. Classification (NCBI taxonomy): domain Eukaryota; kingdom Metazoa; phylum Chordata; class Mammalia; order Artiodactyla; family Monodontidae; genus Delphinapterus; species Delphinapterus leucas. The sequence continues at coordinate 114,640,789 of NC_143130.1, forward strand.
TTTTTTTAAAGAATACAAAAAACTAAGACAATACTAGCACTAGGTTTATGTTCACTTTTTGAGGGAATTTCATCTTTCTACTATTAATATATTGAGCTCATTAAAAAAATTATTTTTGTAATTTTCTTACATGTGCTATTTTATATTAACCAGCATGACTGTTAACATGCCATGATAATTTTAGAAAATCAAAAGTAACACAATTACTATTAAATGGCATCTATAACCCCAAATATAAAACTCTTAACTTAAAACCTGATGGTTTATATGGAACTTATATTTCAAATTAAGCATTTTTGTCCTTTGTCAAATTTAAAACATGTTCATTATAATATTCTCATATAAATGAGATCCTAGTAATCCCATGCCCTTAAATATTCCCATTGTTAACAACTTGGCATGACTCCTTTCCCTTTTATTAGCCACTGCTTTACTTAGAACACAGAAGATACTCAATGTCACACAAACTAACCTCAATTTTATAAGCGATTTGTTCTTTTAAAATAAAATACACAAATATCCACACATTTAAATTATAATACACTGGTCTATTACATAAAAGTCAATAATGCTTTTAACACATGTTTTCTGAGCATCTAACAATAGTCTGTGTGCCAAGCTGTAGATATCATTGCCCTTGAGGTGAGTTCTCCACAGGAAGGATGGAGAGGCAAAAATCACTATCGAAATCCAAGAGAGGTATCTGACAGCTGTATTCCTACAGAATGTGGTCTTGATGTATTTCATAACTCTCTCTAGGTGAATTTCATGTATTCTTTAATTTTAAAACATGTTTTATTACAAATTCAAGTACATTAGAGAAAATAGTAGGCAGATGGAGGGCAAACTGCCCTAACAGGATTAGTTCCTTCCAGTGTTTGTTAACGGCAATTTATATTTGGTTGCAAAATCAGTATTTATGTATAATAATAATTTTATATCATGATTTACTTGAATTAAAATAGCATAAGAATGTTTCTATGTTGTCTACCTACCTATCTGGCTATCTGTCACTACCATGCTGAGTCATAATAAGCCAGGAACACCTGTATATATTTTAAAAACTTTACACCTCATTTAATCCATCCACCAAACCCACTATTAAGTAGGTTTTATTAGCTCAGTTTTACAGATGAAAAAACATGAGACAAAAAAAGGTAATTCTACTAAGGTCACAGGGCTAATAAATTAGAGCCTCAACTCAAACTCATCTCTTAACCAGTACACTATGCATAATATTCATAACATAAAATTTTCCTGCTTATCACTATTATATAAATCATAAGCATTCAGCTTACTGGCTTTTCTATTATAAATAGCATTATTTTTGGTGAACAGTTTTATTTCTTCAGTAGAGGGATTCTTGGATCCAAGAGTCTAAATATTTTCGTACGTACTGAATGTGCATCAATACTGAATCTATACTCAGCAAACTGATTTTTTAAAAAATCTGTTAAGTGACAACATGGATGGACCTCAAGGGCATTATGCTAAGTGGATAAGCCAGAGAAAGACAAATACTGCCTTATATCACTTAAATGAGAATCTAAAAAAAAAAGAAAGTCAAACTTATAGAAACAGTAGAAAAGTGGCTGCCAGTGGCTGGGGATGGGGGAATTAAGGAGAGGTTGGTAAAAGGGTACAAACTTTCAGCTATAAAATGAATAAGGTTTGAGCATTTAATATAAAAAATGGTGACTATAGTTGATAAAACTGTATTGTATAATTAAAATTTGCTAAGACTAAATGTTCTCTCTCAAACACACATGTATGCACATACACAAAGATAAATACGTGAAGTGATGGATATGCTGATTAACTAAATGAGGGGAATCCTTTCACAATGTATACACATATCAAATCACTAAGATGTACATTTTAAAAATCTTACAATTTTATACGTCAATTATGCCTCAGTAAAGCTAGGGGACAAAAGGACTATTAATAGCTTAAATTATCAGTAGATATGGATGTACTAATTCATTATGATTTTTGTAAAAAAAAAAAAGTTTCTTAAATGTCTAATGGGTGAAAAGGACATGAAATTTTACTTTTAAATGTTTTGTTTTTTTACTAGTAAGGGGATACATTTTTCCCTGTTGTCTTCTTTTTCATCTTGAGCACTGTACCATAATGTCATTGGCTAATTTATTTAAATTGGCATTTATACTTTGACCAAAAACTTGTATGTGTTCTCTGCATAATAAAGGTATATGCCTTGGTCATACTTGCTAACAAATACCAATTTGTTGGAAGATTTATCTGGATTACAAGTTTATATTTCTGTCACTTTCATGGTTACGGCTAATACTGTTGCTGATATGCAGTTTTGTTTTTTTACACAGAATAAATTTTAAATGACAGACAGGACTAACACAAACAAGTTTTAAAAGTCATTCTTCCTACCAAGTTCTGATAAACATTTGAGAATATTTTCTTTTTGTTTTCCTAAGGTTTTATTTTTTCATTTATTTTAAATAAATTTAGAATTTATTTAAATACACAATGTAAAGGACTAAGCTGATTTTTAATCAAACCACAAAGCAAATATTCTAATACCATTTAATATATTACGTTAATATATTATAAAATATTAATACATTATATAATTTACCACTATAATACATTCAATTTCTTTTTTTTTTTGCGGTACGCGGGCCTCTCACCGCTGCGGCCCCTCCCGTTGCGGAGCACAGGCTCCAAACGCGCAGGCCCAGCGGCCATGGCCCACAGGACCAGCCGCTCCGCGGCATGTGGGATCCTCCCGGACCGGGGCACGAACCCGCGTCCCCTGCATCGGCAGGCGGACTCCCAACCACTGCGCCACCAGGGAAACCCTACATTCAATTTCTAAACACAACTGATTGTTTGGAGGGCTAGTCTACTCCAATGATTTATAAACTCTTGGGCTAGTTATCATAAAGATTTAATTACTGAAAGTTTACACTAGCTATTATTCAGGTTTTTCTTTAATAATCTCACCTATTTATTCTTCCAGAAGAACTTTAAGATCTGTCAAGTTCTAAAGCAAATTCTATAGTTATTTTCTTTCAAACTGCATTCTATAAATTAACTTTGGAAGAATTTATATCTTTAGATTATTTAATATTCTCATCCTAGAACAATTTCCCCCTTTATCCAACCATGTCTACTTTCCTCTCAATCAAACTGTGATTTAAAAAATAAATAAACAAATGGATCCTCAAGGATTTCTGCTGCTGAAAAGTTTACTCAATCTTTGTCCCACTATTAACACGAACTCCAAAGATGTATATTTACCACACCTCTTCAAAATTCTAAGTAGCCTTTCTTCAAAAGCAAAATGTGAAGTCCTCAGTCTAATATTACAGATACATATATCAAATCATTACGTTATACACTTTAATACAATGTTACACGTCAATTATATCTCAATAAAACTGGGAAGAAATATCTCACAGAGAAAATAATCAGGTTTTTACAAAATGCTCCACCAGTGAAACTGCTATCCTCTGTTCTGAAGGCTTCATTGATCTGTTGTCTGCCTTTATTTCCTGAACAGACAATGCACACAGGCCAATAATGATAGATAATAGCTAAAGTTGATATATTCCTTATATACAGATCCTCCTTTAACTGCCTGATTAGAGTATACACGCTTACTCTTACCAAATTTTAAACTGAAATGGTAAAAAATTAGGTTGTAACCTATTCCAGATTGTTTTTAATAATGACAAGTATATATATTTTTAATGAATCATCTTGGGAGATGGGGGAATGAATGAAATATGTGAGGAGACTAAGAGGTACAAAACTTCCAGTTACAAAATAAATGAGTCACAGGGGTGAAATGTACAGAATGGGGAATATAGTCAATAGCAGTGTAAACATTTTGTATGGTGACAAATGGTAACTAGAATTATCATGGTTATCATTTTGTGATGTACAGAAATACTGCATTACTATGTTGTGCACCTTGAACTAACATAGTGTTGTAAGTGAATTATACTTCGGAAAAAAAAAAGGAAGAATGGAGGGAGGGAGGGAGGGAAGGAAGGAAGGAAGGAAGGGAGGAAGGAAGGGAGGAAGGAAGGGAGGAAGGAAGGGAGGGAAGAAAGAAAAGAAAAAAATGAATGATTCAGAAGTGGAAATGGATGAACTGCAAGAAAGAATCTTACCAAACAAAAAAAATATTACCAGATAAAAAGCAAATTAAGAAGAATCATACAATATGATACGATTTATATAAATCTTTAACTTGTAAAATACTATGCATCATTTACAGATAAATTTATATATTTGCTATATATTCTTATAATATATTACAAAAATAAAGGAAGCAAGGGAAAATATTAACATATTAATAACATAAAATATTAACCCCCCAAAACCCAATTGTCAAGAAAAAAATTTATGAGAAAATTGGGAACAATGAATGCTGATTTGATGTTTGATAATATTTAAGAACTATTATAATTATTTTAGGTGTAATAACGGTATTGAAATTATGTTAAAAAACAAAAAAGAATCCCTTTTTTTTAAAGAATCCCTTTTTAATGATGAAAAATTATTTTTTTATTTAAGTACAGTTTATTTACATATAGTATTATAGTAGTTTCAGGTATACAACATAGTGATTAAATATTTTTATAGATTATACTTCATTTAAAGTTACTATAAAATATTGGCTAGGGCTTCCCTGGTGGCACAGTGGTTGAGAGTCTGCCTGCCCATGCAGGGGACATGGGTTCATGCCCCAGTCCGGGAGGATCCCACATGCCGCGGAGCGGCTGGGCCCGTGAGCCATGGCCTCTGAGCCTGCGCGTCCGGAGCCTGTGCTCCGCAACAGGAGAGGCCACAACAGTGAGAGGCCTGCGTAACACAAAAAAACACAAACAAAAACAACAAAAATATTGGCTATATTGCCTGTGCTAAACAAAAGAACACTTATTTTTTATGGATGCATATAGAAAAATTATGGATAAAACTATTTGAGTCTTGGATTTCCTCAAAATAGTACAGTTGGGGAGGTATAAATGAAATAAGACTGAGATATTTGTTAAAACTTATTGAAGTTATGTGATAGGGTTCATTATATGATTATCTCGACGTTTTAATACATTTTAACTTATCTATGATAAAACATTTTTTAATAAACTATCTTTTTACAAATACCTCTAAAATATTAGGCACTATGCTAAATACCACACATACTTAATTTTAATTTTCACACCTAAAGAGAATTAAGTATAATTATCCCATCCTAGAGATGAATTAAGATCAAGAAGTTAACTATCTTGTCCATGGCTATCTGTCTACAAAGTGGCAACACCGACTTTTGGACTGACTTTGAGCTGACTCCAGAGTCTGAGCTCTGAACCAAGATATAAGATATGTGCTATCTTATTCACCACAATTAAATTTGTCAGCTATTATCTGGACAAATTTAGCATCAAATATGCTATAACTAAAATTGTGTTTAGACGATCTTCAAATATTTAAAAGAATGATAAAAAAATAACTACCCATTAAGGGAACTCTGTTACATGGTGACATACTTTATAATTTCCTGATGGCCTTATAATGAAGCAATTCTAACTCCAAATATAACTTAAGGTTTTTTAATTCGCATGACACCTAGTCCTCTAAAATTTTCAGGCCAAATTATCTGTTCAAAATTGAACTTGCTCATTTCTAAAAATGAATCAAATCTTTTGTTAAACAAACAAACAAAAAGTGGCCCCACTAACACCTACCCTTCTGTAGCTATTTGGGGAAGAATAAAAACCAAGTTCCTAGGTGTTCACAGTGAATTGACTGGCACTTTCATCCTATTTAAAGTAAACTACTTTCACTTTAATGTCAACTCATAATACTGGTATTTAAGGCACTTGAATCCTACAAAACTCCATGTTCTAAAGACCTCCTGAACTTAAAATGACCAAAATCAAATTCTCAATCACTCAGCCAAAATTTTAGCAGTCATTCTTTACCCCTTCCTTTCCTTCATCCCTCCAATCTAATTGGTGGTCATCAACCCTTACACAGGGTTGGCCAAAAAGTACATTCGGGTTTTTCCATAGCATCTCGTGGAAAAACCCAAACGAACTTTTTGGCCAACCCAATACAACCCATCTCCCAACCTCTTCAATCTGTTCCCACCAATCCAGTCTTCCAGCAACTGTCTAAAGTTCACATCGATAATTAACCCGTAAGTAGTCTGTTTTCATTCTTGCCCTCCTCCAGTACTTTGCTCCACCAGACTGCCAAAGTGATCTTTATAAATCACAAATCTGACTGTGACAAATTTCCTCACAAGTCTTTAATGATCCTTCTTGAACTGCGGGGTAAAGTCCACACTCACTATCTAGACCAGAAAGGCCTTCACAGGTCATAAAAAGCTCTTGTCTACCTTTTTGACAGTATTCCCTGAGCTATACAAACATATCCCATATCCCACTGATACCAAAATACTTGCAGCTGCAAACAAAACACACTCATTCAATCATTCAGTGTATCTACTGAAGATCTACTAAATATCAAGCCCTATTCTATACCTCCTTGTCTTTGTAGGTATAGGGCAGGACATAAGGCCATCTCTCATGGAGCTTTAGAGGGGAGACAGACAATAAAACAAACAAAAACTCAAAGAAGAGCAAGATTTCAGACAGTGTAAACTCTGTGAAGACAGTACAACATCATGATTGATATGAAAAGTATCCTAGGGGTAAATTTAAATTAGGTGGATAAATGTCAATGGACATAAGCATTTGAACTGAGACCTGAATGATATGACGTAACCAACCATTCAAAAGTCCTGGGAATAGAAAGCTTCCAATAAAGGGAAGTAAGTGCAAAAACTCCACGGTAAGAATGTACATAGAATGTTCCAAAAACAGAAAGAAGGCTAGCATACTGTAAGTGTAATGGGCTAGGTGTTATATAGTACTAAATGAGGTCAGAGACCTGGGTGGGACTTATACAAGACCTTCCAAGCCTGAGTGTTAAGCAGTTAGGTTTGGGGTTTCCCTGGTGGTGCAGTGGTTGAGAGTCCGCCTGCCAATGCAGGGGAACGGGTTCGTGCCCCGATCCGGGAGGATCCCACATGCCGCGGAGCGGCTGGGCCCTTGAGCCATGGCTGCTGAGCCTGCGCGTCCGGAGCCTGTGCTCCGCAACGGGAGAGGCCACGCCCGCGTACGGGGGGGGGGGGGGGGGGAGTTAGATTTTAGTTAAGGCCAATTAGAAACTACTGGAAGTTAGGTTTTAGTTAAGGCCAATTAGAAACTACTGGAGGGTTTAAGTCAGAAGATGATGTGATATAATTATGATTTAAAAAATAATTCAGGGGACCTCCCTAGTGGCAAGGTGCTTAAGAATCTGCCTGCTGATACAGGGGACACGGGCTCAAGCCCTGGTCCGGGAATATCCCACATGCCACGGAGCAATTAAGCCCATGCCACAACTACTGAGCCTGCGCTCTAGAGCCCACGAGCCACAACTACTGAGCCCGCATGCCACAACTACTGAAGCCCCCGTACCTAGAGCCCGTGCTCTGCAACAAAGGAAGCCACCACAGTGAGAAGCCCATGCACCACAACGAAGAGTAGCCCCCACTTGCCACAACTAGAGAAAGCCTGCGTGCAGCAGCAAAGACCCAGTGCAGCCAAAGTAAATTAATTAATTAAAAAAAAAAAAAAAAAAGGGACTTCCCTCGTGGCGCAGTGGTTAAGAATCCACCTGCCAATGCAGGGGACGCAGGTTTGATCCCTGGTCCGGGAAGATCCCACATGCCGTGGAGCAACTAAGCCCATGTGCCACAACTACTGAGCCTGCTTTGTACAGCCTGAGAGCCACAAGTACTGAGCTCGCATGCCACAACTGCCGAGGCCCACACGCCTAGACCCCGTGCTCCACAAAAAGAGAAGCCACCATAATGAGAAGCCCACGCACTGCAACGAAGAGTAGCCCCCACTCGCCGTAACTAGAGAAAGCCTGCATGCAGCAACAAAGACCCAACACAGCCAAAAATAAATAAATAAATAAATAAATTTATTTAAAAAAAAAAAAGAAAAACTAATTCAGCATAACATGTAGGAACAGATTGTAGAGGGACAAGATAGAAGACGAGTAGAAAGACTACTTTAGAGGCAACTATAGTAGCCAAACTACAGACTATTGCACCTTGAACCAGAGTATTAGCAACAGATGGATAGAAATGGCAGACTCTGGACACACTATAGAGGGAGAGACACCAGGACCTGCACCAGGATGAATTAACTCATACCTCCATGCCTTTGCACACACTGTTGCACAATGATCCTTCTAAATTCATCTGCCTAGAAAACTTCCAAATATCCTTTAAACCCCAATTTAAATCTCATTTCTGCATAAAAATCTCCAATTTGCCCAGCCAATTAGTTGTTAAACCATCTATATCCCTAGGGAATATATGTCTAATCTGCTACTTGCCACTCTGTATTGTTACTCACTTCTTCCTCACCAGCTTGCAAGGGCACATAAACAGGGCCAAGTCTTAATTCTTTGGGAACTCCTCCAGTGGGCAGCTTACACTGACTCTATCAAAAAGGCCTCCATAAAGCTCAATAAATGTTTGTTGTACTTATAAAAATTTCTCTAGAATTGATATTCAGAGAGCTACAAAAACTGTTAGTCTAGTTTTCTTAATTTTCTAAACTTCTCTTAAGTCAGATCATCAGAAGGAAACATTTACCTCTCCAATCTAATTTTTATTCTTACCATACCTTTTCAATATTAAAATAAACCTCACACATCCTTCTGGAAAAGTGAGATAAATAAAGGTATATAATTAGCGTATTTTAACTAGTAAATACAAATAGTACAGAAAACTACCTTATAGAAGGCAGCATAGTCTGCTGAAATGTTTGTGCAAATACTGGCAGTAACCTTTTCAAGTATATGGGTGCCATTTCTGGATCTCCTTTTGGCTCATTACATTCTTCTTCATCTTTGTTTGTATCTTTCTTTTTCTTATCATCTCCTTTATTAACTGGACACATCCAATCACCTACAGACAAATATTGTTCAATAAAATACTTTGCTGGAAAATTTTTCTTTCAATGAAAAAACATTGAAATGTACTATAAAATCAACTATAATTACCCTAATTAACAACAGTCAAACAAATTAGGATGTTGTATCTATCAAAGGCATTTGTAAAACTACTAAAGAACATTAGTACCTCCAAGAAGCTGAATCACAACTTAAGGAGATAATTTTGGATACTTCACTTGATTCCATAAAATATTTCACAGAGACTCTGCATTCATCTACTCTGTGAAAATTTAAAAATTTGGTCAAACTACTCTGTCTATGCAATAACCAACTATTCTTTATGACATTCACACCCCCTTAAACTTGTGATTTGGCCTTTTTGGAATCATGCAGCCACAGTCTCAAAGAACACAGAATAGTACACTGTTAAATGTTTATCAAATATAAGTTTGTGTGTGTGTATGTGTGTGTGTGTATGTAATTATTTGACTTCACAGAAATGATTTCTTTATATAATGTTAACATGTCCACAGAAAGCTACTTCTATGGAAGTGAAGCTGAAAAGTAATAGCAGATGGCTTAAAAGGAAAGATATTATCACTCACCTGGAGACTGAAGAATAGCTACTACTTCACTATGGCCCCTTTCCCGAGCTTTATCTAATGGAGTTTTCCCATCTTCATCTCTCAGATCGGGATTTGCACCATGCCGTAAGAGAGTCTAGAAAAGAAAAGCATTTAATGTGGATATAATAATTAACACCTTATTTCTTCAATATCCAGTTCTGCAACCTTTAGATTGCACTGACATACTTCAGACTGCAGACTTACAGAATTAATCAAGCAGGTACCAATTCAAATCTCTGCCTTTGCATACAACACCTTAAAAGTGGTTTATTTATATCTTGAAAAAATTATAGATTAATGTCACTTGGTTATTTATTAACATCTCAAATTAAGTACGTTCACATCTGAACCTGTCAACTGCTCCAGTCAATTTCCTTACTTTAACAGAGGTACTAATATTCAGTTTGTGGTGTGGTAGTCATCTTCATCATTTCGTGTATACTGCCAATTACCAAGTTAAATTGATTCTTCTAGAATGAGCTACCAAATTTAGGTCTTAAATACTAATTCGCACTGTTCACCATTTTTTTTTTTTGGCCACACTGTGTGGCACGTGGGATCTTAGTTCCCCAACCAGGGATCAAACCTGTGCTCCCTGCAATGGAAGCCTGGAATCTTAACCACTGGACTGCCAGGGAAGTTCACCAATTTTTAATGGACACTGGACTCTCTCTCCAGCAGACTGTAAGCTGTTTTGAACAGAGAACACATCTCACATTTTTCCTATCAGCCTCAGAGCTGCAGCTTTTTGAATTTCGTTATCACACAAATAAGTGAGTACATACATTCATCAGAAAAGTATGCAGTACTGGCTAAAAATTCCAAACTGCTGGAGTTTGAATCAGAATAACTCAGTATTTCATCAAATCTAGGATGCCACAGATACTTATAATCTGATATAATCTGACAGAGATTATAATTAAGTACTACTAAGAGAGAAAAAACAATGCCAATTAATTTTGCAACAATGCTTTCCTATTGCTTGGATTTTTTTTAGCTTATTGAAAGAACTTTTATAAACTCAGATTTTTTTTCATGTATTACTTGGACAAACATAAATTTAAAAAATAAATGAAATATAATAAGATATTTCTGTAACTTCACATTCTGAGCACAATTGTTCATAATTTCTTTTTGATCCGAAGTCACCAATATTTGTGTTTCTACACACAATGCCGTCATCTGTGCCATAAAGAGTTTAGTGACACAGCATTACTGAGCGTGCTCTTCTATCAGAAAGGATTTTTCACTCAAGTTACTAAAATCCATTTCACAATTTGTATTGAATTGACAGGTAATAATAACTATGCTGCAATTTCTATCTGGCCAATAGCAATTATAAGACTTTCCTCGTTAAAAGATGTTAAAATGTGTATGAGGGTGGGTGGGTAATATCTTAGAATCAATTAAGAAACAGGAGAACCTGTGAAGAATGATAAAACATGTTAAATGCTTAAGACCCTGGCTGGCACAAAATAAGTGCTTGGTGAGCACTATTATATCATTATTAGTAATGGCAGCTATAGCTCACTGCAGGCTGATGTATAATCAAGATGGGTTAAGGTTAGATACAATTCATTTGGCTCCTTCTCCCACTCAGCTACCCATAACTGCAAAACAGTAAGGGTTTGAAAAAAAAATTGCCTTAATAAAAATTTTTACCACCCTTAGGAACATCATTCTCCAAAAATTAACCAATTCAAACTGACAGAATTCGAGCTTGAAGAGACCACCTAGAAAGCTAAGTTGTTAACAAAAATCTTCTTACAGTGTAAAGACAATACTAGCGATACTGTGACAATAGTAGCAGCTACCATTTAAGCATCTACATACAATGTGCCAGCTACTATACTAAGTGCTTTTCATGTATTTTTTCCTAATTATCACAATAAGCATGCTAGCAGGGACTTTCCTGGTAGTCCAATGGTTTAGACTCTGTGCTTCCACTGCAGGGGGCACAGGTTCATCCCCTGTGGAAACTAAGATACCAAATGCTGTGCAGCGCAGTCAACAATAAATAAATAAAATACTAGGAGTGTATATACATTTTATTAATAAAACTGTAAGTCAAGCTTAAGAAACTGGTCCAAGGCCAGACAGCCTTTTTTGTTAATGAGTTGAGACTTGAATCCAGGTGTGCCTGACTTCTTAGCAAATATGAAAAATTCCTTCACAATATGAAGATTCTTGAGACCTATATCATACGTTTGGTTCAACCCTTATCATTTGACCTTTCTGGACCTCAATTTCTCCTAACTGTACAAAAAAAACTCTATAGTAACAATGCATGGAGATTCCTCAAAAAATTAAAAATAGAACTACCAGGGACTTCCCTGGTGGTCCAGTGGTTACGAATCTGCCTTCCAATGCAGGGGACGCGGGTTTGATCTCTGGTTGGGGAACTAAGATCCCACATGCCGCAGGACAACTAAGCCCGTGTACCGCAACTACTGAGCCCACATGCTGCAAGTACAGAGCTCATGCGTTATGGAGCCCACACTCCACAACTAGAAAGAATCTGCACCCCGTGGTGAAAGACCCTACATGCCGCAACTAAGACCCAATGCAGCCAAATAAATAAATATTAAAAAAAAAAAAACAAACTACCATATGACCCAGCAATTCCACTCCTGGATATTTATCCAAAGAAAATGAAAACACTAATTGGAAAAGATATGTGTACTCCTATATTCACTGCAGCATTATTTACAACAGCCAAGATATAAAAGCAACCTAAATGCCCAATGATAGAGGAATGGATAAAGAACATGTGGTGTATATATATACACAAGGAAATATCACTCAGCCATAAAAGAGAATGAAATCTTGCCATTTGCGACAACACGCATGGACCTAGAGGGTATTACGCTAAATGAAATAAGTCGAACAGAGAAAGACAAATACTGTATGATTTCATTTATATGAAGAATCTAAAAGACAAAACAAAGGAACAAACATAACAAAACGGAAATAGGAAAAAAAAAAGAACTCTCCAAAGTCCTTTGCTAATCTAAGAGTCAAAGATATCATGTTCTTCGGCAAATAAAATATTTGCTATATTGATAAACAGAAATAAGAGAAACATGTATAAAGTTATTCATTACCAAGAGTAAGAAATCGGGAAAAAAACAAGTTTTCAGCAATAGATGACTGGCTGAATAAACCTGCAGTACATTCACACATGCTAAGTATACAGATGTACAAAAACTCTCTATATACTAATAGGGAGAAGTCTCAATGTGTATTATTAAATGAAAAATGTGTATTATTAGATAAAAAAGCAAAGTATAAATCAGTGTATGTTACATTTTGTATAAGGAGAAAATAAGCATACATATTTATTCTTGCTTGCATCTGTATTAAGAAACAATGAAAAGATAAACAAAAAAAACAATCAAAAACACTTACCTGTAGTGGGGATAGGGAAACGGAGCAAATGGAGATAGCATGGCTTATCAGAATAAAAGTTTTCATTTCATTCTAATTTCAGAACCATGTAAATGTTAAATATTAAATTAATAACTTAAAAACCTGGATTTTACCTTTGCTACTTGAGGTCTTCCAAAACATGCAGCATAATGTAATGATGATGACCTCTGACCTCTATTAACATCAGCACCTCTTTCACAAAGAAATTCTACCTGTAAAATGATGGAGAATCATCAAGTTGCCTTATTAATATTGCTATCTTTGATTTAAAACATTAGCTTTTATTTATTAGCTTACCATTTCCTGAGTTCCAAAAGCAGAGGCCCAGTTTAATAGAGTCTGACCCACATCATCCATAAAATTTACTTCAAAGGCTGGAAATTTGAAGGAAAAAAATAAATCTTTTTAAAAGTCAACAAATAATAATGAACTTTTCTAAAGTGGGAACCATTTAAAGATTGTTATTAATAATCACTAAATACACAGCCAATTTTAAACATTCAGGTCGACTATAAAGTAGTAAATAATCAGCAAATGTAAATTCTGCTAAGAAAAAGTATTCTAAAATTTTTATTAAAAATAAACATAAAATAAGAAACAAAAAAACAAACACACAATAAAACTAGAGTATTAGTTTCCTCACACCATAACTGAGGAAAAGAAACTAAACCACATTGATAATCAAAAGAAAACAAAAGTCTGATGACACAGAAGCATTTTTCACCAACTTATATTTGCTGATCACCTCATGAAGCAGTGTAAAAAAAATTTACTATATATAGTGATAACTCACTTGTGTCAGTTTCCATTAATCTTGAGAAAACAACAGCCCTAAATTCAATCTCCACTTAACCTTAGAATTGGTATGAACTCCTGGCAATAGACAGGTTAATTTCATTTACTTATTCAACAAGCATTTACTCAGATCTTACCATGCACCAGGCTGATAATTTATATACATGGGGAGAGGAGAGGATATAGAATACGTTGGCCATTCTATTTTCTGGCACAACTGCTAAAAATTAAAAAAAAAAAATTAAAAATCTAGAAACTAGAAGTTGCCTATATAATTCCTTATCTCACAGTTTTCTTTTTATATTTTAAAAAATATTTTCCAACCTCCTGTGTCAATTGCATCTATGAGTGCATCGGTATCTTTACTTCGAATACAGTCTATAAGCTGCCGATGTGAGCGTTCCCCAGAGCTATCCAATCTTCGTAGTCCTGGGATTCTGCCTGTGGATCCAGCACTAGACTTTGGCAAAGCCTTTCGTCCTTCAAATAATAGCACCAAGAGAAGGTCAACCAAACGCATGGTATCAAGCACACATCTTTCATCACCCTGCAATGCGCTTTCAATTGAATCTGGAAGTTCTGACCTCAGGAGATCCTAAAAAGAGAATGGGAGAAAAAAAAGTTTTAGCATACCTGCACTACACCAAAATACTTCTTTTGAAAGATTAAGTAAGATTCAAAAACACTCTTACGTGCGTTACTACTGGAGAGCCTCTGCAAAGTGTTGAGAGCAGACTTACAATTGTAGACACCTGGTTACTCAATTTGGAATCTGCAGCTGTGGAAGGTGCTCCTGTGGTGCTGCGACCTGGTTTGCAAGCTGACGATGGCCCTGATACAGTACCACCAGCAGCAGCCATTCTAGACAATAGCTCCTCAGTTAATCCGTGCTTGGCTAATGGAGCTGGGTCAACACCACGACGGGTAAATCGGTCAGCTAGTGATGCAAAACATCGCAGAGCTCCATCTGAAACCTAATGATGTAAAGAATATACATATGGATAAAATTCACTTAAAAAGGACCAGTACTGTTTATTTCAATACTGAGACTATTAAGAAAGGCAATTGTAGCAAAGCATACAATCTGTCTAGGTTTGAATCCTGGCTCCACATTCTGATAACTGTATAACCTAAAGATGTTACTTAACTGTTCAAGGCGTCAGTTCCCTTATCTGTAAAATGGGAATAGTAACAGTACTTATAATTCATTGTCTGAGCTCAAATGAAATGACATATGTAAAGAACCTAGAGGAACAGTAAAAGCTCAACAAATATTTACTATTATTATGTACAACTTTGCCAAGATAATCGATGGACAACAACTGAAAATAATTAACATCTAAATGGTAAAAAAGCATTAAAAGTCAAGTTTTATTTTCTAAAGATGCTAATATAACAAGTTTACACATATAAAATTTTAAATATTGTTATTTTACTTTAACGAAAACTACCCTTTTAAGCCAACAAAATTGTGCTGAGCCAACAAATTACACTGGGTATAAGTGCAGCTTTAAAAATTATATACTTCTAAAACGTTTAAATTTTAAGAATAAACACATAACACTTTTATAAATTAAAACATATCACTGCCAAAACAAAAAGAGATTATCATAGAGATCTAAGATAAAAGAAAGAGAAGATGAAAATTATCTCTAGCTCATCAAGCAAAAAATTCAAATTGCACTAAGGTTGAACCTTAAACAACACAGGTTTGAACTGCATGGGCCCACTTACATGTGGATTTTTTTCCCCACTAAATTCACACTACAGAACTACATGATCCACAGCTGGTTGAATCCACAGCTGCAGAACCCCAGATACGGATGGCCGACTGTAAAGTTATGTGCAGATTTCCAACCGTGCGGAGGGTCGGCACCCCTCACCCTCACCCTGTTCAAGAGTCCACTGGATATCGTAGTTATACCTAGTGGACGCTATAAAATCACGTTTTGAAAAGAAAGTACACAAGAGCGATGTAGTTACCTGATGATCTTCATGTTTTAATAAACTAGACAGAGATTCTACACAAATTTCTAAAGAAGAATCTTGAGGTTCCATTTTGCCACAGAGTCTTGATACCACAGCCATGGCAGAGTGCAAGGTATCTTTATGAACCAGGTGTCCACTGTCACGAATGAAGGTAAGCACACAATTCAAACCACCAGCCTCGAAGACTGCACCTGACTCACGAGTGCATATCAGTTCTAACACCTACAAGAGTAAAACAAAATTCACAAAAGAATATAGTAAGTCCAATTTTAATTTTCGAGAATGACAGAAAACACAATACACCCTCCAAATTGATTAGGAGCCACATCTTAAAAAGGGCAGGGTCTGAGAAAGGCGGGGCAGAAGCTGTGTCTGGCTGTGAAGATGGCAAGAAGTAGTCCCTGAAGCAGCCCAAGAAGGTGGCCAAGGAAGATAAGGCATTCAAGCAGAAACAGAAAGAGCTGCAGAAGAAACTCAAGGAGCTAAAAGCAAAGGCCATGGGGAAGGGCCCCCTGGCCACAGGTGGAATTAAGAAATCTGGCAAAAAACTGTTCCTTGTGCCTGAGGCAATGGTGATCCTTAATTTCATTCTCGTTTAACCATCTGGATTCCCTGCCATAACATGCTGCTACCTACAGCTAGAATGAAGTGTTGACTTGGAGCCTGTTGTACCTTTAAGAATAAACTTTTCAGGACTTCCCTGGTGATGCGGTGGTTAAGACTCTGCACTCCCAATGCAGGGGGCCCGGGTTCGATCCCTGGTCAGGGAACTAGATCCCACATGCATGCTGCAACTAAGAGTTCGCATGCCACAACTAAGGAACCAGTGAGCCACAACTAAGCAGCCCGCCTGCTGAAACTAAGACCTGGCGCAAACAAATAAAAATAAATAAATAAATATTAAAAAACAAGAAAAGAATAAACTTTTGTTAAAAAAAAAGTGAAGCAAAACAGAAGAAATTAATTTTAACATATTTTATTTAGCCCAATATATCCAAGGTGTCATTATTTCAACATGTAATCAATATAAAAATTATTGGTATTTTTGTGTAGTAAGTCTTCAAAATCCCATGTATATTTTATACTTATAACACACCTTAATTTGGGGTAGCCACATCTGAAGTGTTCAGTAGTCACATATAGCTACCATATTGGACAGCATAGGTTTAGGCGGTGAAACCTGCATGACAAGCTGAGAACTACAAGTAATTTAGCAAAAGTTTATAAAGGTCCTAGACATTAAAAAAAAAAAATTCAATAAACGCCAGCTATTACATTATTCATCATCCTCACACTTACTCTATGAATATTAAGACATTAAAAATCACTTTTAATTTCTAAATTATATTGATGTTTAATGCATTCAGGTAGAACTAAAGAGTTAACAGGGTCCACAGGTCTTACAGGCATACCAGAAATTTAGACTTTATTCTTTAAGCAAGAAAAATGTTTAAGCGGGAAATAATATGATCAGATTTCCAGGTAATATCTGTGGGAAGCAGGGTACAGGGAGAGTGTAGAGGCAAATGCAAAAATTCAAGCATTAATATTCATGAAAGAATGAGGGCTTAACTAAGGCAATAACAGCAGGGACAAACAGAAGGAAATAAACCAGAAAAGCACTTGATCATTAATTACACGTGTGGAGTAGAAAAAAGGAAGTAAAAGATAAAGCACAGGTTTCTGTCTTGAGTGACTGGCTACAAGTTGATGTCACTTATCAAGAGAGGAGTTTATCTGTAACCAAAGACAATGAATTCAAACATCCAGTTGAATATATCCAACAGGCCTTTGAATATGGAGTCTAGAACTCAAGAGAGAGGTCAGTTCTAGAGATAAAGATGGGAAGGGCATATACACATATATATATATATATATATATATTTTTTTTTTTTTTTTGCGGTACGTGGGCCTCTCACTGTTGTGGCGTATCCCGTTGCAGAGCACAGGCTCTGGACGCGCAGGCCCAGCGGCCACGGCTCACGGGCCCAGCCACTCCGCGGCACATGGGATCTTCCCGGACCGGGGCACGAACCCGTGTCCCCTGCATCGGCAGGTGGACTCTCAACCACTGCGCCACCAGGGAAGCCCATGAAGGGCATATATTTATATATGAATGGTATTGATGCTCACAGATGAGATTGTCTAGGCAAAGTTTATACAGATTTAAGAAACTAAAAACAGGACCTTAGGAAATACTACCATTGAAGAATGAATTAAATAAGAATAATCTGCAAAGGAAACAGAGAAAGGGAGAGTAGGGTGTTAACAGACAAGAAAGAGTTTGAAAATATAGGTCAGTGAATAAATGCAATGGAGTAAAACCCCAGTCCTGGAAGAAAAATGAAGTGATGTGATGTGATCAAGAGAATAAGAGGGGGGAAAGCTCTGAACAGAAAAATGAATACCTCTTCCTCTGAGGCCATAGACAGAAATAAATCTATAAACACAGAATCAGAAAGTCAAGATATTAACACCTACAAAAACAACTCTCAAAGCATGGGGAAGACATTTTCAGGGGTCCTTGAAATTATAACTTTTTTTATAATAATACTATAACAGTTAATTGTCTTTTTCTTTCCTATTCTCTCAGGAACGTAAGGCAGCATTTTCTAAAAGTTATATGAAGTGTGATATAGCAACAGGCTGAATGCAGAAGCACATATTAGGATTTAGCTGTCTTCTATTAAACCACAGATTTCAAATGAGACTTAACAATGTTACTCTTCTCACTAATTTTCTCTTTGTTCAGGACACAGTGATTTTCATTAAAAATGTAATGTATGTTAACACATAATGAGTTTGTTATTTTATGATAAATGAATACTTTTAAATTCTCAGTTTTAATACCTAATATGGTAAATATAAATAGAACCTTCATAAACAAAGGCTCTTTGCGGGTCCTCAATAATTTAAGACTTGTAAAGGGATCCTGAGACAAGAAGTTTGAAAACTGGTGACCTCGAGAAGCAAGAATCATAAAAAGAATGAAACAGGAATCAAAAAAGAGAATCAGGGCTTCCCTGGTGGTGCAGTGGTTGAGAGTCCACCTGCCGATGCAGGGGACACGGGTTCGTGCCCTGGTCCAGGAAGATCCCACATGCCACGGAGCGGCTGGGCCCGTGAGCCATGGCCGCTGAGCCTGCGCGTCCGGAGCCTGTGCTCCGCAACGGGAGAGGCCACAACAGTGAGAGGCCCACGTACCAAAAAAAAAAAAGAGAATCACATAAAATCTAAATGTGTTCACCAAGTACTTCCAATAAACTACTCACCAGTACTGATGCTTTTAGAGTAACATAAAGTTTATAATTAGTCCCATCAGGAATAAAACAAAACCGCTAACTCTTAACAGGAGTATAGCAAAACAATTAAATTCATGGGCCCTACTAGAACCAGACTTCCTGATCTTCAAATTCCTAATCTTTGAATCTTGGCTCTCTGCCACTAACTACTTGCATCATCCCAAGCAAGTTACTTAATCTTGGTATGCTTAAATTTTTTTCACCTATAAAACAGAAGTGATGATATTAGCGGCACCTACCTCATACAGAGTTGTCATGAAGATTAAATGAGAGTTAATACATGTAAAGTGTTTAGAATAATGCCTGGCATTGGTGGTCAGTGTTAGTTGTCATGGTTCCTGTTGTTACTGCATGCATACAAAATCATTTTGGATAAGAACAGAAATAGCCTATCTCAAAGTGTTAGTGGCTACCAGAAACCAAAGAGCACTGAGACAACACAAATAACCTATCTCAAAGTGTTAGTGGCTACCAGAAACCAAAGAGCACTGAGGCAACACAAATAACCTATCTCAAAGTGTTAGTGGCTACCAGAAACCAAAGAGCACTGAGGCAACACAGAAAAGCATTATCAGTGACCTACAAGTTTCCTTCAAAGATAAGATTTCTTTTCCCAAGCCATATGGGATCTCCTTTGGTACATGAGGACTGTGACTTCCATTGTTTTCAACCACGGAAAGAATTTTTTTTTTTTTTTCAAAATACATTTTTTACTAAGTGATCTTCAAATGGGCCAATAAATAATTAAGACTTACCTTTACACATTGTTCAGCTAAGTCTCTGCTTGTCCTGTTGTTAAGTTCGACTACAACCAAACGATTGCAAAGTGCTTTTATAGCTCCATCTACCCCAACAATCCTTCGGGTGCATTCCGCAGATACGTCCAGGTAGTATGTTATGGCACGGGCTGTCACCTCTAGCACATTGTCTGGAGCACTTTCGTCAAGAAAAATTTTGCAGAGGGCTGGTAAGAAAGTGCGAGGAGGACATCTGTAGTGAAAGAAATCATATTTCACCTAGGATTACTAAATTCTTAACATCAAAAAGTCACCAAAGTAACAGATAATAAAAACTATATCATGATACATCATGCTCGATACTGCTTCTGCATATATATTAGGTAATACTTCTCATATTGCTTTTGCTTCCATAATAATAATCACAGGCTAATTTCATCATTGCTGAAAATATAAAGTTGTAAACAGTTTAAAGTAGAATTAACATGAAACCATGTTCAAAAAAAATTGCTATTCAATACTAAGCTCAGCTCAAACATCAACTCTGTAAAACCTTCCCTAACCTCCCCAAATAGTGAGGTGGTATTTTCACATGTTCCTAAAGCCTCGTAAAAACAGTTCCCACATTGTTTAATGTATCATTTTATTTCCTTACTTACATTAAGAGTTCCTGAATGCCAGGGACATTGTTCAATTCATGTTGTATGGGAACAAATGCTGATTTGGGGTTTAACAGACCAGAGTAATACATAGAACAACAGCTATGTAGCATTTCTGGTCCTGATTTGTAAAGTAAAGATAGTATCTAAACAATATCTACTTTACATGGATGTTATGAAGATTAAATGAAATTATATACATTAAACACTTAGCTCAGTACCTTGGCGCCATATTCAACTAATTAACGTTAGCTCCCTTTCCCTCCTATGAATAGCTAATACCTGCTATATAAACCTGCATGACAGTTTTATCAAAAGAACATTTTGCATTTTTTAATCAATATTTTATCAACACTTAAATTATAAAAGAGCATAATTTAATTTAGTAGAGATCTCAGTTATATGTCATCAAATACTTTAACTTATCTGCACAGACTAAACTTCAAATGAGCTACAGATAACACAAAAGGCACTACAGTCATCCCTCAGTGTTCAAGGAGGAAAGATTTCAGGGCCCCCTGTGGATACCAAAATCTGTGGATGCTCAAGTTCCTTATATTAAATGGTACAGATACAGAGGATACGTGGAGGGATACAGAGGGCTTGCTGGACTCTCAACGTTTCGGTGGAATTATTTTTCCTCCAATTTTTAGTGTGCACATATCTTCAGTAGCTTTTAAAAAATATCTGTAATGTGTGAACGTCAAAGTAACTCTAACCTTTATTATCTGCTTGAATGATGTTCACTTAAGGGGTCCAGCGGCAGGAATATTATCAAAGATTTTAGAAGACCTCTTGCATTCAGTGACTGACCAGTCACTGATTAAACACAGGTGGTTTTTATTAGCCAGCATCACTGGCAACCTAGGTCACATAGTCACTATAAATTTTCTGAGGAGGAAATGCTTTAAGATTGGGTTATGGAGATAGTCTGATAGTTCTCAGGTAAGATCAGAAGACTGACGAGCATATCAGAATCTTAAAGCATTTTTGCTGCTCTCTACATTGGCAATATGTTAGTAAACCAAAGAGATAAGATTGTAAAAGTGTTAATACTACTGAGGAAAAACACACTCTTAAAAATAACGTTTTTTGCCTTAGAAAACAGTAGCTTTTGAAAAAAGAACAAAATTTTGAAGTTGACAGTCCTCACATCAAAAGACAAGAATGGATCTACCATATGATTTATATTAAAAATAAGAAAATATCCATCTATCTTATACAGTACAAAAACTGGACATCAAAACACAAAATCTAAGAGAAATGTTCAGTATAACTATCTATAATTCATGGGGAAATGTGGTATCTGCTTATTTGGGGAATAACTATGATCCCTGCTGTGTTCCCTAAAATGTGATGAATCTCCTGAACAAGTATGGCTAAGGGGCCAATGAAAAAAAAAAAAAAAAAACCACAAAGAAAGAAGTTCTAAACATAGGATCTCAGCTGTTAACTGTGATCAATTTTATTTCTAAGAGAAAAATAAAAATATCCTGCATACATATTTTAAAAGAGCTTATTTTATGTCAGGTATAATGAAAACCTGCTTTGTGAACTTTTTAAAGGTATGCTACAAAACATCTGTTGTAACTTTTGGCTATTAGACAGGAAAAAATTTTTGTTTTTCTAGCTCTTGAGTTACTTTTAAAACCATGAGAAGGTATTTTAGGCATATTCACTTAATTTTTCAACTTAGAACCAAAGCAATTTACAAAAATCTCAACAATACAAATTAACTATAAATTGAGCAAAAAAAGTAGAGAAAAACACATCAATAGTAATTAATGAATTCTGAAAAGTACAGAATAATTGAAAGAACTATAGTTATATTACTTGAAAGTTCATATTGCAACTAAAACAAATTACTAACAAGTGTTGTTGCTTAACATACTCTGCTGGATAACCTGCTTTAAGACAGTCACTGTGATATAAACATTTATAAGACCATAAAACTGTCTTTTCACTTGTTGGTTAGTAACAATTTCCTAGAATCATTTTCAAAGAAACCCTGTGTTGATAGATACTTCAACTGGGCCTTTAAATTCAACTTGAGCTTCATGGCTATTCAGGAAGCACTTGCCTATCTTCTAGGAACAAGACCCTCGCGTTCCTTGCCCTTCGTCCTGGACTACAACCACAGCCACAACTTCCCCAGGTCTGTATCCATGTCAACAGAGATTAACTAAGAAACTAATTTACATAATCAAGAAAACTCATTATAAATCTGTGATCACCAATATTAAATAAACACAATGCCCAATAATTCTGCTACATTTCTTCCAGTGTCTGCAATGAGTATCTCACACCTTTTCTTCAATTTTCTCTTGGCTTAATGACTCCCTTAGTTTTCCATTCTAGCCTCAGTCCTAAACTCCCTTCTCTTCTCTATCTCATCTCATCTATTCCCTTTGTTCATACACCATAGCTATAAATCTCATCCACATACCATGAAAACTCCCAAAATGTTATCTCTACCCCAGACCAACTAAATCACTATCACTATCTCCATTTAGAATTATCACAGGCATCCTAAAATGAGCATATTCAAAACAAATGTGCCTCCACCTCCAAACCACTGCCTTTGTAAATATCACAACAATCCAGAAACCCAGAAACCTGAGAATCATCCTCAGTTTCCCCCCCCCATTTTCCTCACATTACACATCCAATCCATTAGTTAAATCCCACCAATTTTCCCTCTAAAATATATCGTAAGTCTGTCCACTTCTCTCCACATCTTTTACAAACGTAATCTAAGCTAACTTCAAACTCTTGTCTGAACTACTGAAATAGCCACTTAGACATTCACATTAAGAGACAGGTTTAGCACTAGTGTTGAGGAAAGTATTTCTAGAGGGAGAAGATCAGTCTGGAATAAGGTGTAAGAGCATGAGCAACATAAAGAGGGCGTCTATGAAGGGGAATGCCCCAGTAATGGGCAACTGACACAGACAAGGGAAGTGATCAAATTAATAAATATATTGAGGATAATGGGAGCCAGATATCTCACTGGACTGGAGTTGGAAACACAGAAAAGAGAAAACTAGAATGAACCCTGTGGTGTTAGATTGGAACTGGGGGTACTGGTATGAACTCATGGTTTTCAACAGACTGATAGAAAGATAAAGATACATAAAGATGCTAATGTGTGTGCTGATCCCTCTGCCTAAAATGCTTTTCCCCCAACTCTTCCCATGGCCGGTTTTTTGTCATCCTTCTGTCAGCCTAAATGTTACCTCCTCAGCTTCAGGCTTATCTTTACTAACTACTCAAAACAGGACTCCTGTTTTTTGTCTTAATTTACTTTGACAATTTATATTTATATTTCATTTTTTGTTGTCCACTGTAACTCTCTCCTAAAAATCTGTAAGCTCCTCAGGAACAGAGATGTATTTCACACAGCACCCAACAGGGTTCTCTGCGTATGGGAAGATACTCAAGTTTTATTTGTTGAATGAATGATACCAAGAAAAAGTAAGAACTTTTTTGCTTATGGAAAGAGAAACCAAACAAAAAAGAATTCCATCAGCTCCCCTACTGATCTGCCTCTCCACCCCCATGCCCAACCCCTCACTAATATGTCTCCACCCCTCTACACACATGCCTTCATCCTAGACCAACCCCCATTAGGTCTCCTTCCCCTGCCCCACACCTTCCCACAACACAAAAAAGTGCATCCACTTTTATCTCTCATTTCTCATAGAAAGCAAAACACCAAATCTAGACTCTAGTCTAAACTGCTCTCTTGAAGCCCAGAATTACAGACCCAACTGCCTCCTTTACTCATCTGTCATACCTAGAGATGTTTCATGAACCATCAAACACAACCTGCCAAAACTAAACAAAGTTTCCCTACCAAAAACCATACTATTTATTCTCTAACCTGCCATCCAACCACTCAAGTAAAAATCATAAAATTCTTCCAAACTCCTGTTTCTAAAATACAAAAATCAACACCTAATCTTGATGGTTCTACCTCCTAAATCTGTTTAATATCTTAATTAAATTCCAACTAGAATCTCTCACTAGACTTTCCAGATCTTCGTGGCCTTGAACAGGTCCCCTCTGCAAGAAACATTTAGCCCCTTCTCCTCTTTTTCACTTGTATTCCTTTTTCAAGGAAACTTTTAAAATTAAATGTAAAAAATGTTAGGAACACTCAGGTCAGAGAGTACCTTCTCTTGGAAGCCTGCCTTAGACAAACCTCACCACGCATTCTCAGTTATGTTCCTCTTGGGTGGTTTCAGAACATTCAGTGAAACCCATCTATCAGAAGCATCTGTCAAACTATATTTTCCCATTTATCTGTCTCATCCATGAAAACATGAGCTACTTGATAGCAAGGTCTGTACCTTATCTATCTCTGTTCTCCTACAACCAAGTCCAGTACTTGTTATCTAGTGGACACTCAAATATTTGATAAATGAATACATGAAAATAATCCCAGTTTCAAAAAATTCAGTTTAGTAGAGAGACATATAATTTAAGTAAGTAAAAATAAATATAATAAGTGCTGTAATAAAAACCTGAAAGAAGGAGTTTCATTAAAAGTTTTTTTGGGGGGGAGCTTAATATCCAAAATATATAAACAGCTCATACAACTCAACATCCAAATAAAAACCAACCTGACTGGGACTTCCCTGGTGGCACAGTGGTTAAGGATGTGCCTGCTAATGCAGGGGACATGGATTCGACCCTGATTGGGGAAGATCCCACATGCCTCGGAGCAACTAAGCCCGAGTGCCACAACTACTGAGCCTGTGCTTTAGAGCCAGAAAGCCACAACTAATGAAGCCTGCATGCTGCAACTACTGAAGACTGCACGCCTAGAGCACGTGCTCCACAGCAAGAGAAGCCCCTGCTCGCTGCAATTAGAGAAAGCCCATGGGCAGCAATGAAGACACGACGCAGCCAAAACTAATAAAAAATAAAAAAAAAAAACAAAAAAATCCAACCTGATTAAAAATATGGGCAGAAGACCTGAATAGACATTTTTCCAAAGAGGACATGTAGATGGTCAACAGGCACATGACAAGACGCTCAACATCATTAATCATCAGAGAAATGCTAGTCAACAACAATGAGATACCACCTCACACCTGTCAGAATGGCTATCATCAAAAAGAACACAAATAACAAATGTTGATGAGGATGTGGAGAAAAGGGGACCCTTGAACATTGTTGGTAGGAATGTAAATTGGTGCAGTCACTGTGGAAAACAGTATAAAGGTTTCTCAAAAATCTAAAAATAGAACTACCATGTAACCCAGCAATTTCCACACCTGGGTATATATGCAAAACAAAAACAAAAAAAGTAATTTGAAAAGATACATGTGGCCCAATGTTCACAGCAGCATTATTTACAACTGCCAAGATATAGAAGCAACTGAAGTGTCCATCAAGAGAAGAAAGGATAAAGAACATGTAATACACACACACACACACACACACACAATGGAATACTACTCACCATAAGAAAAGAATGAAATTTTGCCATTTGTAATAAAATGGATGGACTTGCAGGGTATTATGCTAAGTGAAATAAGTCAGAGAAACACAAATACTGTATTATACCACTTATACGTGGAATCTAAAAAATAAAACTAGTAAATCTAACAAAAAAGAAAGAGACTCACAGATATAGAGAACAAATTAGTAGTTACCAGTTGGGAGAAGGAAGGGGGAAGGGGCAAGATAGGGATAGGGGATTAAGAGGTACAAACTATGATGTGTAACATAAATAAGCTACAAGGCTATACTGTACAGCACAGGGAATATAGCCAATATTTTATAGTAACTATAAATTGAGTGTAACCTTTAAAATTGTGAATCCCTATGTTGTACACTTATAAATTTTGTAATATTGCACATCAACTATACTTCAATTAAAAAAAAAAGGTGTGAGACGGAAAGCTCAGCTCAGGGGATTTGGGGAAAGGAAGACCTCACAAAAGAAGGAAGAAGTTTGAGTTAAATCAAGGTATTCTCTGCCTTGAAGAGTTATTGCAAGAACTTGGGATAAAGTATATAAAATATAGTGTTTAGCACATAAAAGATGCTCCATAAACCATAGGGTAGAAGTCTGCCAAGCAGACAAGCTCCTGTCTTCTAAGTAAGGAGAAGAGTATATGCAAAGGATGGAGGCTTGAAGAATTATATACTGTGGCAGATTGTATTTTCTAACGATATCCACATTATTTCCCATCCCACATATCCATAAATTCTTTTTTACAAGGTGACTTTGATATTCTTTCTACTGAGAGGGTTTACGTTTCCAGGCAGGTTTATGATTACAGTGAAAGTTACCACTTTGTGACTTCTGACATAAACTCAATTCTACTGGATTCTCTTAGGACTCTTGCTCTTAGAACACAACCACCATGCTGTAAGGAAGCTCAATTAGCCACATGGCAAGGCCAGTAGATGTTCTAACAAATGCAACTAAAAGCCAGTATTCAAGTGCATGTGAGAGAACAAGTCATCAGATGATTCCAGTGCCTGGTCATCAAGCTTTTGTTATTTACAAGTAGGATCACACTACAAATACCATCCTATAACTTGCTCGTTTCTTTAATCAATATGTTGTGACCACCTTCCCACATTAATATGAATAGGTCTAGTTCAATCTTTCTAATGTCTACATAATAGCCAATATAATGAATAGCCATACACTGTTAACCATTTAGATGGTTTCCAGTTTTTTTACTACTTGAAGCAGTCCTGCAGTGAACAATATTGGGAGTATATCTTTGCACATCTGTACCAGTATTTATGAAGGAAAGATTTTGAGTATTTCTTTTCTTTCTTTCTTTCTTTATTTAAATTTAATTTATTTGGCTGCATTGGGTCTTCACTGCTATGTGTGGGCTTTCTCTAGTTGCGGCGAGTGGGGGCTACTCTTTGTTGCAGTGTGCAGGCTTCTCATTTTGGTGGCTTCTCTTTGTTGCGGAGCAGGGGCTCTAGGCACGCAGGCTTCAGTAGTTGTGGCATGCGGGCTCAATAGTTGTGATTCGCGGGCTCTAGAGCACAAGCTCAGTAGTTGTGGCAAACAGGCTTAGTTGCTCTGCAGCATGCGGGATCTTCCCGGAGCAGGGCTTGAACCCATGTCCCCTGCATTGGCAGGCGGATCCTTAACCACTGCACCACCAGGGAAGTCCCTTCAGAAGTATTTCTGTGAGTACATTTTTTGGTTTGACAGATATTATCGAACTGACTTCTAAAGAGGCTATACCACTGTATACTCCCATCAGAAGCATTTTAGAGTACCTATTACCCCACTCCTAGGCCACTAAAAATGATATTACCTTTACATTTGTGCTAAATTGATAAATATTTTTTTTAAACTTTATTTCATAAAATTTGGCTGGCTATGAGAGAATTTAATAAACTTTAAAAATGAAACACAGAATATTCAAACCTCCACCAAGAAAACAAAAATAATCTAAAGATGTATACATATACATATACATAGACAAATACTTCAGGATATACAAAATCTCTGATTAGAACAGCAAAAGTCATAAATAACTCCCCCCCAAATTCAACACTCACATTTTATTTCTGTATTTCCAATACAGACTTTATTTCTGTATGAACATGTACTTAAGGCAGATACAAAATAAATTAATTAAACTACCAAACTGGGAATATATTAACATTATTTTAAAATTTCCATTCTGGGGGACTTCCCTGCTGGAACAGTGGTTGAGAGTCTGCCTGGCAATGCAGAGGACACGGGTTTGAGCCCTGGTCCAGGAAGATCCCACACGCTGCAGAGCAGATAAGCCCGTGTACCACAACTACTGAGCCTGCACTCAGAGCCCACGAGCCACAACTACTGAAGCCCGCGTGCCTAGAGCCCATGCTCCACAACAAGAGAAGCCACTGCAATGAGAAGCCCGGGCGCTGCAACGAAGAGTAGCCCCCACTCACTGCAACTAGAGAAAGCTCGCATGCAGCAACAAAGACCCAACGCAGCCAAAAATAAATAAAATAAATAAACTTATAAAATTTCCATTCCGATTTCTCTTAAAAGATAAAAATCAGGGGCTTCCCTGGTGGTGCAGTGGTTAAGAACCTGCCTGCCAATGCAGGGGACATGGGTTGGAGCCCTGGTCCGGGAAGATCCCACATACCGCGGAGCAACTAAGCCCGTGCGCCACAACTACTGAGCCTGCATTCTAGAGCCAATAAGCCACAACCACTGAAGCCCACGCACCTAGAGCCCGTGCTCCGCAACAAGAAGCCACCGCCATGAGAAGCCTGCACACCAAAAGAAGAGCAGCCCCCGCTCAACGCAACTAAAGAACGCCCACGTGCAGCAATGACGACCCAACGCAGCCAAAAATAAATAAATACATACATAAATAAATTTATTAAAAAAAATTCACTAACCTACTCCTTCAATCCTCCAGGGAATAAAAACTTGTAACATTATCTTCAATTAGATTCTCCTGCAATCAACTGTAAAGTTCAAAACAATCAAAAACCACAAGGTCTGCTACCAATAGCAGTTCCACTTTGAAATTACTCATGAGAAGGTAATTATATATGAACATATTTTGTCAGGCTTCTAAAAACAATTAAATATTATTAATCCAAACAGATAAGCAAACTTTGGTTTCCTCTTACATGTAATTTTGAAGTCAGCAGTACAAAAAAACATACCATCAGGCAAAAATGCATGTACAAAGATGCTCATTGTTGCATAACCTATATATCTAATAACAAGGGTATAATTAAGCATATGACACATCCGTATGGCAGATTATGCAGGTTTTTAAAAGCTGTTTACTAAGAACTAATGATACAAATACATAAAGAAAAGGGGGACTTCCCTGGTGGTGCAGTAGTTAAGAATCACCTGCCAATGCTGGGGACACAGGTTTGAGCCCTGGTCCGGGAAGATTCCACATGCCGTGGAGCAACTAAGCCCATGTGACACAACTACTGAGCCCGCGTGATACCACTACTGAAGCCCACACGCCTAGAGCCCGTGCTCTGCAACAAGAGAAGCCACTGCAATGAGAAGCCCGTGCACCACAGCAAAGAGTAGTCCCGCTTGCCACAACTAGAGAAAGCCCACACACAGCAATGAAGACCCAACACAGCCGAAAATAAATAAAGAAAGAAAGAAAAAGGGAAAAATATATCCATTTTGGTGTTTATCACATAAAAATATGCAAAGAAACTAGAGCAAAAAGTTAAAATGGCTTATTTCTAGATGGTGCAATTATAATTTTCATTCTCTAGATTTCTGACTTTTCTAAATTTCTGAAACAAACCTATTTCATAACTCCCCAAAATAAACTTAAAATCTGTTAACCGAAGTAAGCTAGACAACAGCAGATGGATTGGGGAAGGAAGTCAAAACATAATGACCCATGTTGGAAATGAGTTACAAGGGCATTTTTCCTTTCCTCCTTTCTTTTCCAGCTTTGATCCCTGGACAGGCCAACTCCCGAAAGCACGTAGCAGGGGGGTACAAAAGAACTCTGAGAGGACCAAGAAAAGGGGCCTCTGTGAGCCAGAGGGTATGAAGAGAAATTCCTGGGGTATCTTCCTCCCAGTCTGGCCTCAAGGCCAGACCCAGGTGAAAGCCCCTAACAAAACTCTGAGTGATACATGCACAGTGCAGTAGAGGTGGCACAAGCATCTAAGGCCCTGGGAGAACTGGGAACTAAGAAAAGGAGCCCCTATAGCCAAAAGAGCATGAAAGGAATCATGCTATTTTGTTTTCTGTCTTTTCTCTTACTACTTTCACACTGAGGGCAGTCCCAGTCCCAGAAAGTATATGACAGCACAAGGGGGTTGAAGAATGGGTGGGGAGTGGGGGAAATGTGGTTAAAACTTCAAGAGATCCCCAGTTTTCTAGCTAGAACACTAGTAAAAAGGGTTCCTGGTAGCTGAAAGATGTGGGGGAAATCTCAGAGAAAAAGGAGCTAGAAAAATGATCCCTGACACAAGTTCTGAGCCCACCTCTGAATATATGGAAGACAAAGATAAAAAACAATAGCAAACACTTTGACAACTGCACTATGACATAATCCACCACCCAAGTCCCAGACTAAACTGAGTGACACATGCACAAAGTAGACCCAAACACCATAACAAAGGCTTTGAAACCACTGACATTGGAACCACCACCCACAGAGAGCAAGACAGAGCTTGCAGTCTAAATTTAACCAGGTTGACTGCATGCAAAAGAAAACAACAAAATCAACATTCTCCAGAGGGTTTTTATAAAACCCAGAGTCTCACAATATAATATTCCAAATGTCTTGGATAAAATCCAAAACAACCTGAAACACACAAAAAATCAATACAATATGATCTATCCAATTCAAGAAAGAAGACAGTCAACACATATAAGCCTGAGACAACCTAGTTGTTAAAATTATCAGAGAGGACTCTAAATCAGCTATTATAACTATACTCCACGAACATTCCTGAATGTGAACATTCTTGAAATGATTGGAAACAGAAGTCTTCAACAGAAAAATACAAAGTATGAAAGGAATCAACTGAAAATTTTAGAAATGAAAAAACAGTTTGTGGGGAAAAGAATACTTCACTGGATGGGCTCAAGAGCAGAATGAAGATGACAGATAAAGAGTTTGTGAATCTGAAAACAGATCGACAAAAATTATTCAGTCTGAAGAACACAGGGAAAAAAACTGGGGGGAAAAAGGGGAACAGATTCTTAGGGATCTGAGGGAGCATATCAAAAAGTAACATTTGTGCCACTGGAGTCCCAGAATGAGAAAAAAATTGGTATAGAATACAGATTTGAAGGAACTTTCTGTATTTGGTGAAAGACATACAGATTTAAGAAGCTCATTAAACCTGAAATAAGACAAATTCAAAGACAACCATGTACAGACAAATCACAATCAAACTGCAAAAAATCAAAGGTAGAGAAAAAAAGATCTTGAAAGCAGAAAGAAGAAAAACAACACAAAGAAACAAAGATTAGAATGAATGCAGATTTCTCATCAGAAACCATAAAAGCCAGAAGATAGTGGAACAACATCTTTAAAATGCTGAAAAGAACTGGCACTACACAATTCTATATCCAGCAAAAATATCTTCACAGCATGAAAGTAAAATACATTCTCAGATGAAGGAAAACTAAGAGAACTCACCACCAAAAGACTTCTCCTAAAAGAAATGCTAAAGAAAGTTCTTCAAGATGAAAGGAAATGACAACAGGGAGATACATGGAACTTCAGGAATGAAGGAAGAACAACAGAAATGATAAATATCTGGGTAAATATAATAGATTATTTTCCCCCTATTAAACTGCTGAAAGCAAAAATTACAACATTGTCTCTTGAGGTTTTCAACATATGTAGACAATACATATGACAACTGTAACACAGGGATAAAGGAATCTACATAGTTGTAAGCCTTCATCATTTCATTTTAAATGGTTAAACGTTAACTCTGAGTTAACTGCAATCCCTAAAGCAACCACTAAAAAATACAAAGAGACAAAGTCAAAAAAAACTATAGGTAAATTAAAATAGAATGCTACAAAAATATTCAAGTAATTCAAAAGGCAGGAAAGAAAAAACAAAGACACAAAAAAAGAAACAGAACAACAAAAAAGCCAAATAAAATGTTAGACACATATGTAAACATACCAAAAACTACATTAAATGTAAGTGGTCTAAACTCACCAATTAGAAACAAAGATTGTCAGGCTGGATTAAAAAACACAAGCCAACTGCATACTGTCCACAAGAAACTCACACTACAGACGGGTTAAAACAAAGAAGTGGAAAAAGATATAGCAAACAAACACTATCAAAAGAAAAGCTGGGGGCTTCCCTGGTGGCGCAGTGGTTGAGAGTCCACCTGCCGATGCAGGGGACACGGGTTCGTGCCCTGGTCTGGGAAGATCCCGCATGCCACAGAGCAGCTAGGCCCATGAGCCATGGCTGCTGAGCCTGCGTGTCTGGAACCTGTGCTCCACAACGGGAGAGGCCACAACAGTGAGAGGCCCGCATACCGCAAAAAAAAAAGAAAAAAGAAAAGCTGGGGTAGCTATATTTATGTCAAAGTACACTTCAGAACAAGGAAAATTATCAGATATAAATAGGGACATTACGTAACGATAGAAGGGTCACTTTAACAAGAAAACTTAACAATCTTAAGACATCTAACAGGGCTTCAAAATACATGAAGCAAAAATGGAGAGAAATGAAGCTAAATAGATAAATCGATAACTATACTTGAAGACTTCAACACGCCTCCCTCAGTAACCTATAAAACAGACGGAAAATCAACAAGGATATAGACTGAACAACACTGTCAATCAACTTGACCTAATTTGACACTTGTAGAACATTCTACCCAACAACAGAAGAATATATATTCTTCTCAAGTACATATGGTCCATTTACCAAAAATAGACCATACTGTGGGCCATAAAAAAACCTTAATAAATCTAAAATAACTGAAATAATATTAAGTGTGTCCTCTGACCACAATAATAACACAAAAATATCTGGGAAATCCCCAAATATTTGAAAATTAAGCAACATACTTCTATATAACCCAAGGGTAAAAAAGAAAGTTTCAATGAAAATTTTAAAATATTTTGAACCAAGTGAAAATGAATATAGAACATCAATGAAAACATAAAAGAAAAATTTATAGTATTAAATTTATATTAGAAAGGGTCTCAAATCTCAAATCTCTTCTAGCTTCTACCTAAGAAACTAGAAAAAAAGAGCAAATTAAACCCCAAATCAACCCAGAAGGGAATAATAAAGAGCAGAAATCAATGAAACTTAAAACAGAAAAATAGAAAAAAGGAATGAAACTAAAAGCCGATTCTTTGAAAAAATTAATAAAATTGATAAATCTCTAGCCAGATTGACCAAAATATAAAAATTACCAATATCAGGATGAAAAAGAGAATTATCATTTACAGACAGTTCTGGGTGTACTCTGATGTTTTTGCAAAAATGTTCCTATAAAAGCGTTTCATCTTCAAGGAATTCATGGAAAAGACTCTGACAAGTACAGGTTTCTGGTAACTGACTATACTGCTGAACTGAATGAATAAGCATTTTCAGAACTCTAATGGAAAACTGATGAATTCATAAAAGTGCTAACAAAAGATCAAGATAAAAAAAATTAATTACATGGGACTGAGTGAACTGATGAGGATGATTATAATTTTTGTGGCTTTCTGTTTGAATAAAAGAAAAAAAAATCCCACAAGGACTCAGAGGCAAAAAATATACAAATCAATTTTCACTGCAAAGTAAAGGAGTTGTTACAGTGGAGGATTACTGGACTGAATGTCAATATTATGACATAGTATGAGTGTGTTTTGTGTTTGGTAATTGCAATCACTGTTGCTTTTGTTGTGGTCATCCATTTACAATGCTTGTTGTCAGTTTATTTAGCTCTTGTAAAGATAAAACACAGTGTGTGTGTGTGTGTGTGAAAAAAAAGAAAAAGAGAATTATCACTGCAGACCATATAAACATTCAAAGGATAAAAAAGCATACTACAAACAACATTATGCCCATAAATTTTAATTTACATTAAATAGACCAATTCCTTGAAAGACATACTACAATTCACTCAAGAAAAATTAAGTAACTTGAGCAGTCCTCTATCACAGAAATTGAATTTAGTACAAACTTTCAAACACAGACTTCCCTGGTAGCACAGTGGTTAAGAATCCACCTGCCAATGCAGGGGACACAGGTTCGATTCCTCGTCCTGGAAGATCCCACATGCTGCGGAGCAACTAAGCCCGTGTGCCACAACTACTGAGCCTGCGCTCTAGAGCCTGTGAGCCACAACTACTGAGCCCGCATGCCACAATTACTGAAGCCCATGCGCCTAGAGCCCATGCTCTGCAACAGGAGAAGCCACCGCAACGAGAAGCCCGTGTACCGCCACGAACAGTGGCCCCCACTCGCTGCAACTAGAGAAAGCCCGCACGTGGCAATGAAGACCCAGTGCAGCCAAAAATAAATTTTTTAAATAAATAAATTAATTTTAAAAAATCCCCTCAAACACATCAATTTATTCTCTTACGGATTGTGCTTTTGGTGTTTATTTAAGAATATCTGCTTAACCTGGGGTCACAAAGGATTTCTCTTATGTTTTCTTCTAGAGGTTTTATAGCTTTAGGTTTTATGTTTAGGTCTATGATTCCTTTTGAACTTATTTTTGTATATGGTGTGGGGTATAGGTAAAGGTTAATTTTTTTCTTTTTTGCATATAGATACCAAGTTGTTCCAGCAGCATAAAAAAATATCCTTTTTCCACTTAACTGTCATTGCACCTTTGTTGAAATAAGTTGTCTAGGTATGAGTCTATTTCTGAACTCTCTATTCTATTTCATTGATCCATTTACCTTTATACCAATACTATACTGTTTTGACTACTGCAGCTGCATAGTAAGAACTGAAATACAGTAGTATTAGTCCTCCAACCTTATACTTCATGTTTTGGCTAGCTAGGTCCTTTGCATTTTCAAATGAATTTTGCAATCAGTTCATCGGTTTCTACATCTTGTCAGATTTATCTGTAAGAACTTCAGAAGAAATAAAAACTCAAATTTACACAGAAATCCGTATGCTAATGTTTATAGCAACTTTGGTTATAATCACCAAAACTAGAAAAACCCAAATGTCTTTCAAGAGGTGAATGGATAAACCATCTGTGGTACATCCATAAAATGAAATACTACTTAGCAATTACTGTTATACACATATAGATGACTCTCAAATGTAATATACTACAAGAAAACTCAAAAGGCTACACACTGTATATATCATTCCATTTATATGACATTCTGGAAAAGTCAAAACTATAGCAACAGAGAAAAGACCACTGGTTGCCAGGCACTGGGGTTGGGGGAGGGTTTAACTTCAAAGGGAGAACTCTAGAGAATTTTGGGGAATGATGGAACTGTTCTTAATTTTAGTTGTGGCGGTAGTTACACAACTGTATCCGTTTGCCAAAATCCAAATGTAATTTAAATTTAAGACAAAATTAAATAGCATACATATAATAATCACAGTCCTCCCTGAATAGTGCTAAAAGAACAAATCTATGGCACAAATAGATGCATCACAATTAAAGGATTATTAAAACTTTTAAACTTGCTAAATATTTACCTCTTACATCATAGGTAGAAATTATTTTTACATATTAAACCCAGTACTATACTATAATGCCAATTTATAGACCCAAAGGTGTCCTAATTAGGAAACTTTAAGATCACTCAATCTCTACAGAACTGTCAGATCAGTCAACCACACAAATGAGATTTAGTAGAATGTTCAGATGAATCCAATTTAAGCAATAGTTTCCAAAATGCTACCTGCAATGATGAAAGAATCTTTCCCTAATGGAAACAGAGATAAGTAACTTAAAACAAGAGCAAAAAAAGTTTCATGAGGTTACAAAGAGAAAGAATTTCTCTTAGGAACTGTAATCGTTTCTATACTATTACTACCATATGCTTTTTCCAGACTATATGACTTGGACCAAGATTTCAGAAGATTTACAATATAAAGAAATTTAACTTCTTTTAGATAAAGGAAGTTATCTATCGTGGTGATATTTTACTGAATATAGTCACTAAATTGAGCACTTCATTTACTAAAAAAAGAAAAACACTAAAAATTTTAACTGTAAAAGATTAATAAATTTTGTTTCTTGAAGATAATAAATAACATCTTTTGATCCATTTTATCTTTTATTCCATTCTTGCCCCTGCCCCCAGCCTTGACTCTGTACTGCTTAACTTACAATAACTCTTGGCATACAGTTAAAAATTACAGCCTTCCCTCTCAAAGAAAAAGGAGTAAGTCAAATTCCAATATGTAGACTTGTTTTTCTCCAATTAAAATACACACACAAAACTGACAATTCGTTCAACAAATATTTATTGGTTGAATGCCTTTTGTTTTGTTCATTTGTTTTTGGGTTTTTTGGCCACACTCTGCGGCATGTGGGATCTTAGTTCTCCAACCAGGGATCGAACCTACCGTGTCCCTTGCAGTGGAAGCGTGGAGTCTTAACTACTCGACCACCAGGGAGGCCCCTTACTGAATGCCTTTTGGTGCCAAGCACTGTGCTAAGTGTTGGGGGTAGGATACAAAGATGAGAATAACAGTGCTGGGCTCTGAGGAATTAAAAGATCTAATGACACGGTCAACAAGTACTATGCAAAGTATACATATATATTGCTGTAAACTAGAAGAGTGTTTTGTTTTTTACATTTTTAAGGTGACAGACACTTTGAAAACAAAATGAAAGCTCACTGAAGCTCATTATCTATGAGCCCCCTAGAGCACTGACAGAGCATGCTTCTCATCTTCCAGCACTTCTCTCTACTGTCCACTGAAAAGCACATATACAGCTGCTCTGTTTACAGAAATTCACTTATCTAACTTTTCAGGATTATATGTGTTTGATACAATGAGCATTCTCTGTGCAGGGAAGGCTCGGCTGCAGGACTGATAAAAAAAAGTAATTTCACTTCCCTATGACTCTGCCACTGGGTAGAAGAAAATATGGAAAAGGCAGGTACATTAATGCAAGTGGGTAGAAAAAACATCAATACATATCGATGCGATCACTGTTTCTCCTTTAGAGAAGAACACGATGCCCTTCCTCCAGGAGACTCCTCAACCAGTTTGACTCCAAAAGTACTTTCTATAAGCATTTTAAGGACTATGGAAAACAGGCACAATATAAAGAATTTCTTCAATATCTGGATATTAGCTACTGTACAACAGCAATATGTTAGCAATGGAAAAACAAAAGTAATAGTATGTATGCATGAGATGCAGCAGAGGTATTTGAAGGCATTTAAATTTTATTCACTAGGTATAGAACACAAAAGATTTTGTAAAGAGGAATAATACAGTCAAATCAGTATTTTTAGACTATAGTCAATTATACCTCAATAAAGCTGGGGGAAAAAAGACCATAAAAATATTTTAAGACTGGAACTCTGCGCATAGTTAGCTTATAGGCAGGGATATCTGCTATGAAGCTACAAGCACTGCATGAACATAATCATCTCCCCATACCAATCCTAGATATTACCATTGTTTTCAATCTCCTACTTCAGGGAGAAAACAGACGTCATCAGACAGAAATCCCTTCAACTTTTTACCATCAAACCTAAAACATCGGGCTTCCCTGGTGGCGCAGTGGTCGAGAGTCTGCCTGCCAATGCAGAGGACACGGGTTCGTGCCCCGGTCCGGGAAGATCCCACATGCCGCGGAGCGGCTGGGCCCGTGAGCCATGGCCGCTGAGCCTGTGCGTCTGGAGCCTGTGCTCCGCAACGGGAGAGGCCACCACAGTGAGAGGCCTGCGTACCACAAAAAAACAAACAAACAAACAAACAAAAACCTAAAACATCTTCCTCTTTCCTGTGTTACAACAAGGAACACACTACCTTAAATCTATCTCTCCACCAGTGGACCAAAGCTTTAATACTCAAGGTGAGATTTTCCAACCAACAACTTCAGCATTATCTGAGAGCATACTAGGAATGCAGAGTATCAGGCACCACACCATACCAACTGAATCAGAATCTGCAATGTTAACAAGATCCCCACGTGATTCGCATTATGCACATTACTCCCAGTTTCTCAGAATCCTTATACTATGAATTATCCACTCTCTCTCCTAACTTTTTTTTTCTCTACTAACTCTCTGACCTCTAAAAGAAAAAGCCCCACACTCCCATTCCAATACAACTTCTCAAAAATTTTTCCATACTCCCTGTCTCCATTTCTTTCTTCAACTCATTCAAATCTGGCTCAAATCTGGCCCTCAAGCCACTCCACTCAGCTCTCATTAAGATCAATGATCTTGGGACTTCCCTGGTGGCACAGTGGTTAAGAATCCACTTGCCGATGCAGGGGACACAGGTTCAAGCCCTGGTCCGGGAAGATCCCACATGCCGCGGTGCAACTAAGCCCGTACACCACAACTACTGAGTCTGCACTCTAGAGCCTGTGCTCCGCAACAAGAGAAGCCACCGCAATGAGAAGCCCGCACACTGCAACAAAGAGTGGCCCCCGCTCACCGCAACTAGAGAAAGCCTGCGCGCAGCAATGAAGACCCAACGCAGCCAAAAATAAATAAATTTATTAAAAAGAAAAAAGATCAATGATCTTGGAAATGTTGCTAAATCCAAAGGACACCTTTTAGTCTTCACCCTACTTGACTTCTCACGAGTATGCAACATAATTGTTCTTTCTCTTCTTTAATCCCTCTCTTCCCTGCGTTGACGTGCACTAATGATGCAAAAGCAATGGTGGATAAAACTGCTGGTGCTTTAGCATGAATCAAGGCAGCGGCACTAAACTGTACCACTAGTAATGGTATGGTATTCTTCACTGCCAAGCTCTAGCATGGGGGGAAAAATTATTTATTTTACTAAACCTCAACCCTTGAATACATATCTTTTTAATATCCTACTTAAGGAAATGGAAAGTAAGCATAAAGCACTTCTGCACAGGAAGAGTACTTGTACAACTGTTGGAGAGCTGAACTAGCCACTTTTTTTCATGCAACATCATTTTTACTTGAAAGAACTTCAAGCAAATTGTGGTTATTCAGACTTGGATATCTGGCAAACATTTTCTCAAAAATTAACCAAGTAAGCCTTTCACTTCAAGGAAAAACAACTGACAGTATTTGTTGCCAATGATAACATTCAAGCTTTCAAGCAAAAATCACAACTTGTACCTGCCACCAGGAGCTTGACAGAGCTTCTCAATATTTAAAGACCTTTCTGATGAGATTAGTAGTCGCAATAACAAATGTGAGTTTGTGATACTGTAGGATGACATATGGCAACATTAGGAATATCTGTATAACTCAGTAGACCAATACTTTTCACATGACCAGTGCATGATCTTTCAAACTTAAACATGGGTTTAAAAAAACCCACTCAGGGACCTCCCTGGTAGTCCAGTGGCTAAGGCTCCGTGCTCCCAATGCAGGGGGCCTGGGTTCAATCCCTGGTCAGGGAACTAGATCCCACATGCCGCAACTAAAGATCCTGCGTGCCACAACTAAGACCTGGCACAGCCAAAAGAATAAATATTTTTTAAAAAACCAACCCATTCAAAGTACCAGAGAGACCAACAGATTTTAATGTACAAGAGTATGACAAGTTCACTGATATTTCAGAACCCACATTATAACTAACCCTTCAGAAACTATCACTTGCCTATACACTACTATGCATAAAATAGATAGCTAATGAGAAACTACTGTAGAGCACAGGGAACTCTACTCAATGCTCTGTGGTGACCCAAATGGGAAGGAAATCCAAAAAGGAGTGGACGTATAGCTGACTCACTCTGCTGTACAGCAGAAACTAACACAACATTGTAAAGCAACTATACTCCAATAAAAATTAATTAAAAAAAAAAAGAAACTACACTCCCCCCCTCAGTTTCGTATGATATCAAAGATGAATATCCATAATTACACACAAAAAATCATTACAACATTCCTCCCTTTTCCAGCTACATCTATGGGGGGGATGAGTTTTTTTTTCATATATTTCAGTCAAAACAACATAATGCAACACAATAAATGCAAAGCAGATATGAGAATCTAGCCACAACCACACTCATGATCTCAGCCCCTCAAAACATGGGAGTTCCTTGGCAGTCCAGTGGTTAGGACTTGGCGCTTTCACTTCAGGGGCCCAGGTTCAATCCCTGGTTGGGGAACTAAGATCCCAGAAGCCATGAGGCATGGCCAAAAAAACCCAAAAAACAAAAACATGGTCCTCTTCCAGTGTTCTCTCTCACTGAACGGCATCATCATCCATTGTAACCTGAATCATCCATGGTACCTCCATGCAATGAAGAGTAGCCCCCGCTCGCCGCAACCTGAGAAAGCCCATGCACAGCAACGAAGACCCGACGCAGTCAAAAATAAATAAATTTATAAAGTAAAAAATTTTTTAAATAAATTAAAATTTCCTTTAAAATTGTTTCAATATAATAACACTTCTAAAAAATGCCATTACAAACACCTCTACTATATGTTACTACTTAATGGAAGACATGATAGTTGATTTGACTGGTAGGTATGACTTTTTAAAATACCAAAAATAATTCTCAGGTCAATGAAAACCCTCTAATGAAATCTATGAATGTTCAAAAACCTATTTCACTTTTCTATGAATCTGACCAAAACAAGCGTTAACAGAGCAGCAAAATAAATATTATGTTCTCAAAGTTTGCCAATAACAATAACTACTTGAAATAAAGGAGTCACTAACAGACTGTGATTTGGGAACTTTGTTCATAAGGATTTTTATCATAATAGTACTGTCTCAATGGGATTTACAACTAAGAATTATTAACTATTTATTAATTCATCTTCATTAATCATTCAAAAATGAAGATGATTAAAAATGCTTTGTCAATTTAGTAATTCAGCCTTTATTCTCACCTCAAAGAAATTAAGATAATTATACCAAATTTTATGTCAACATCTCAAACATTTTCTACTAATTACTTCAAAACGGCATTAGAACAAATATAGAAGCATCTGAGTTTTCATTTACTTATCACCGGAATTCAAAATTGTAAATATAAATGTAAAATAAACAATGAAAACCAAACGTGTTCAGCATTCAGAAGAACAGTTAATCTAACTGGGTAAGTATCACATAAGAGGAAAAACATGGCATTAATGGCCAGTCTAGTACTGATTCCTTTGCA
Source organism: Delphinapterus leucas (assembly GCF_059928025.1). NCBI lineage: Eukaryota > Metazoa > Chordata > Mammalia > Artiodactyla > Monodontidae > Delphinapterus > Delphinapterus leucas. Next base: position 114,682,089 of record NC_143130.1, read on the forward strand.
TTTTTGCACAAATTCTACACAACCTCTGAATAAAACTGCTTAAACGCTCCAAACATCAGAGTCTGTTTCTATTATTCCGGAAAGTATGCTATATGGTTAACATCCAATTTATACCCTCTCCAAACTGAAATTTACAAAGCAATGATTTGCTTAACAAAGTACAGGGAATTCCCTGAAGGTCCAGTGGTTAGGACTCAGCACTTTCACTGCAGTAGCCTGGGTTCAGTCCCTGGGGGGGATCTAAGATCCCACAAGCCATGTCGCACTGCCCCCCCCCACCCAAAAAAAAGGTACAGTGTCCTAAGACTTAACACCAATGAAGAAAGGGCAATTGGGAACAAATGTTCATTATCATCTGCATTTTCATGTCAATTTAAGCCAATTACTTGATACAGAAATAGCCACCTTTAAAGAAGTATTTGTATTCTCCCAGCTCATAACATGTTTTGAAATTGAATCAATCAAGCTATGGGTTAAAATCAGTATTCCCTAATTCCTATTCATCCAATAAACATGCATTTGTGTCATCACAATTATCATTACTAGAGTTAGTTCACCTACCAATTTTTATTTCTCAGGAAAGTGTAAATGGAAAACTGCAAGAACTTTTTAAAAGATAGTTTTAAAACTCACTAAACAAAATTCTACACAAACTGAAATCAGCAAATGGTTGAAAACATGTTATGTAGATGTCCCTACAGCAACCCCAAAGGAAGATGATGAAGGGATGTACTTACGTTTCAAAACAACGATCCACGTTGTCAGACATCAAAAGCAGCATGCATAGCTGTTCAAGGGCTATTAGTTGCATGTCCCTTTCATCTCCCTGTCCCATCTGTAGCCATTCCAGCAATGTATCTGGATCCACGTCTGCCATGTTGTTTTTAAAAGCTTCTTTGCTCAAATTTAAAAAGTAAAGGCAAAAAGTCCTCTAAATGTCCAGGACTGATCAGCGTGGGTTTAAAATTTTTTTCTTTTACATCGGCTAGAGCCAAATTTTTGTGGTGTCCTCCTAGGAATTAGAAAAGACTCATAAGTATGTTTCAATAGCGCGCTTAATGCAGTTTTTCAACTTTCCTTATTCCTCGGGTTTAACTTCATACATTGTACTAAATAAAAACCAGTTTTGCACAAGAGTATAAGCTGATTAGGTTGCTGCTTAACTGGAAACCAGAGACGTCTTTGTCAAAGACAATCAAACAAGCTTCGGATCCCACTACTGCTTATCACTAACGTCTGCGCCAAAAAGCAAACAACACCTTACTAAAAAGGTTCTTTTTTTTTTTTTTTCCAGCAAACTTCTTTCCCCTTCCTCCACCCAAAACTGATCTTCTGATAAGGGTTAGATTTAGTATTTTAAGGAGACTAAGCACTTTGATCCAATTCCCCCCCCAATTAAGTTTCTACTTTAAAATTACCTCCAATTTCATAAATTCTACTGACTTCTCAATTTATTTACTGCTCTTCTTAAGATGTCCAAATACAAATGATAATTAGATACAAGATCTATCTATGAATAAAGACTTGGGAATTTTGGCAGTCTTGACAACTGTTCTTAAAAGTTTAAAAAGAGATGCTAAAAGTAAGTGCAATGGACTAACACGTTACGGATCAGAACATAGGCCAGTCTACGGTCCTCCTTCCCCAGCCCCACAGAATGGGGCAGTTAGTTAAAAACAACAACGACAGCAGCAACAACATCGGAGAAGCAGCCCCAATAAGCATTACAAAAGCTCGTAAGCGCCCTGACGGAAGGACAGCTTTGGGTCCCACGTAACCCAGCTGCAGGTGTATAAATCCAGCGGCAGGTCCCGCTGGGCACCCAAAGGCGGCGATCTGCAGGGATGACCCAACACTCCGGGCCCAGCCGACTCCGCACCGGGCGGCGCAGGCACCGCGCTCTGGTTTTCCGGCACCAAACCCGGCTAAGTTAGGTACCTGTGTCGAGGAGGAGGGGAAGTTTGGGAGGAGGAGCAGCAAGCCTCTCTGCCTGAGAGGAGGCCGCCGGGGCGGGCAGGGCGATGGGTCTCCCGGGAGCGGCGCCCGTTAACTCCGAGGCCCGGCGGGACGTCCCTGGCCCCGCCGGGCGGCGAACCCTTCTCAAGGACAAGGGGGGCCAGCCATGAGCTCCAGCTCGGAGAAGCCGGGTCCCTACGCGGGCAGGGCCGGAGGAGAGGAACAAAGGGGCTAAGCGGGTGAGTCGGCGGCAGCCCCGCCGACCTCACCAGGGTCCGGGGTCTCGCTCCCGGCCCGCGGCCGTGCATCCCAGATGCCTGCACCACGCCTGGCCTTTCCGACCGCCCAAGGCGCTCCCGCCTCCCCTTCCCTCAAGCTCTTACCCGGGCCTGTCGTCCCAAACCGCCCCGGTCCAGCTCCAAGCAGGCCGCGGGCAGAGCAAGGCCCGGCCGCGGCCCTCGAGTTCCCAGGAAGCTGCAGGCCGCGCAGGTCGAGCCGGGCAGGCGGCACAGGAAAAGCCGCGTCTCGTCCCTCCCCTTCCTCCGCCAGGACCTGGTGACAGGGAAGCGAGAGGTTCCCCAGACCGGCGGCCGCCAGCTCACGTCCCGTCTTCGGCACGCGTCTCCTCAGGCCCTGCTGCAGCTGCTCAGAGCCCCGCGTGGTGCTGCCGGCGGCGGCGGCTGGGGGATGCAGCGTCCATCGCGATCCGGGAGGGGGATGGGTGGAGGGTCGGGTGAGAGCCGGGCGGGGAAACTGCGGAGGGCAACCGTGCGCGGCGGAGGCGGAGCAAATATGCTTTCCCCGCTCGACCCTGCCGGCCGCCACGTGGGGCGCTGCGGAGACCAGTCGGCCCACAGCGCTGGGGCGCCTAGCCGGGGCGCCGGGCGACCGGACGCGTCGTCGCCGCTACCGGGGCCTCGGACTCCTTCGGCCTCGTCGGCTGTCGCTTTTCTGTCGTACGCCCTGCGCCTTCACGCTTTGCTGTCAATCCGAGCGCACTCCCAGCACCCTGCGCACACGGGTGCACGCACGCTCAGCGTGTTTTGCACGGTGTGTACACATTTGACGTGCTCCAGCTGAAGGCCCCGACGCCGCCCGTCAAAGCTGCGGCCCAGGCGACCTTCGCCACGAGCTTCCCCTCCTCTCGGCTGGTCATCCCTCCTCGCGCACGGAAGTGCGTCGGGGGAAGAAAAGCGCCTCCATTCGGTAGGCAAACCGCCCGGCAGTTCACCAGAAAGGAAAACTTTCACCACCACCCTGGGAGGTAAATATTGTCGAGTATCCTCTCCATTGTACAGATGAGAGAGAGCACTGCGGCTCCCAAAAGCGTGAATCAGGCCCAGTGGCGTCCCCAGTAGAAGCAGCTCCTCGAGTGTGCTTTTGAGTTCTTTCTCTGCCTTGTAGTCTCCAATATGTCCATTATTATTACCTTCAAACGTTTTATTTCACACGCGTTGAAAACAAAATATGCCTGCTTATGGGACGGGCTTGGAGACATTTAGGATGTAATTAATTGGAAATGTGAATATAGCTTTTTTTTAAATCAAGAAATGAATCCATTGGTTTGTGAGATAAGTAAACCCATGCCCCGTACACCCACTGTACTATCACTTTTTCATATTTTAAACGAAAATGAGTCTTACATGATAGTATTTGAGTCGTGTTCCTTTAAGCAATCAGAGAAGCTGCTACATATGCTTGAAGAACTAGTATTTTGGAAATTACAGATTTGCACCTCAGATATCTATAGGTACATGTCCCATTGTAGCAGGTAAGTGTTCCCAGGTCTCCTGTTAATAGGTCAAATTAAGAGAAAAGAGTGGAGGATTCCACTATCTTGTCCCAAGTACAGCACATGAGAATAATTATTTGTGAGCTATGAATGTGACTTGGAGCTGCCAGGAAAATCTTCAAGGAGGAAGTGGCATTCCTTTTGGACTTGAAGAATGGGTAGAATGTGAACACTTCAAGGGAGGAGTAAGAATACAGGCAAAGCCTGATCTGTTCTGAAACAAAGGAAAGAGGACCTGTGCCCCAAGCAAAAACCAGCATTAAGCAATGATATAGAAGATAGGAGCTAAAGTAAGCGGGGACTTAAATGTGTGGGATGCAGAATTTAGGCTGAGGAAGCTAACAAGTTCTGGACTAGAACATTGACTGGAAAAATTATAAAAGTCTTACAAAGATGTATAGGGCAAGAGTGTCCAGAATGGCTAAAAGGAGCTACCTAGACAAGGAGATTAACTGGGAGATTGCTAAAATCCTACAGTAGTGGAGAGAGAAAGGGCCTAGCTTTTGGCAATAAGAATGGAGAAGAAATCTTTAAAATACTTTTTTAAAAAATAGTTCAGAATTTAAATAATTATATAAAGGTATAGTTTCCTTTATTCCCTCACCATCTCTATTTATACCACCCACTTCCTACCTGGAAAATTAATGGCTGTAGTATACTTTAAAGAAACCTTACCCAAAAATGCTGACCTTTTTTGTGATTTTATTATTGAATCATTTTTTAATTGAAATGAGATCCCGGAAAAAGAGCATTAAAGGAAAGGAATAAAGCCCTGCAGAAAACAGGAGACCCAGATGAAGGCAACTGACCGTGCTTGAATATATGTCCCAAGAAACCAGGATATATTTACATGTTAATATTTCACCTTGATGTCAAAATCTAAGAATAATGAACTTTAAGAATTGCTATGTGCCAGGCAGTGTAAGGTACAGTGAGTAAGTCACAGACCTCATCTTCAATAAACTATAAAAGTCTAGAGGAAGGTAGATGTATTCACATCCACTGTGTCTGGCTCCATGATCATACTTATTACATAATATTGTCAGGTACACTGGGACCATCAAGGAGGTAATGATATCTTGGAAGGCTTCAAAAATAATGTGTGAACCATGTTTGGAGCTGGCCAAACATTACGAAGACCACGTGGAGAGGCATAGCGATGTGGAGAGGACTCCTCTTGGGGGAGGAGAGGGAACAGGCTGCCTTTTGGTATAGGCCCCACTTTCATGAAGGATCTTCAGTATATACACAGCTGGAACCGTTCAACAAGATCAAAAAGGAAGATGTTCATTCAAATTTAAACTCTTATCCCACTGATTGGCGTTACAATGAAGTAATTTTTAAAATAAATCTTATGAATAACACAATTATATGACACTAAGTTTTTTATGTATCGAAAGCATTGTTAGCTGTAAACATTTCAAATACACTACAAAAAATGTCTGGGCATTTCTTGAACTTTTAACTGGAAATGGGGATGTCTGTGGCTTTCCTCAATTTCTGAGAGGCTCTGAATATGAAAGAATGTAATCAGTCATTTTGGAAGAGTAGGAAATTAATTTGGCTGGAACCTAGGGTGGAGGTAGTGGCTGGAAGAGAACATTGAGGTTAATTGGAATCAATTAGCTAAGGGTCTTGTGCTAAGGAGTCTGAACATTGGGTGAACAGTGTTGTTCTTTGGGTGATGGGGAGCTTTTGGACATTTTAAACAAAGGAGTGCTGTAATGCAAACCAGGTTTTAGGATGATTAAACACCTTAAAGTTAAAATTGATTTCTATGAAGCTTTACAGTTAGCAAGAGACTTTTACATATATTATTATTTAATCCTCATATATAATTTTATTATATATATAAAAATGATCTAACAGCGTAGGTATTATTATTATTTTTTTTTTTTGGTATTATCTTTATATAAGAGGAAAAGCTCAGAGAAGTTAGGTGACTTGCTGAGGGTTTCATAGCTCCTCAGGGACCGGTCTCATTCTGAAACTCAGGCCTTCAACTCTTCGGGCCCTTAAGAGTCTGAAGGAATGTTAAAGATAACCTACTCTGTCTTCCCTCTTACTGAAAAAAAAAATGTAGTAATTTGTCTGTGCCATCCCTGACTTGTTATCCAGCCTTTTCTATGATATTTCCAGTGTTGGGAAATGATTATTTCATGAGGCAATGCATTTTACCCTGATCTATTAGCTCCAATTATTAAAAAGTGGTGTGGTAGAAGCTGGCCGACCAATATCTGAAACCCTGTTCCCATTTTACTACCTGGGTGAACTTGGATAAATTATTTGATCCCTCCAAACCTCAGTTTCCTCATATGTAAAAAAGGATGACAACAGCTACATAATTAGATGAACATTAGAAGAGTTGAAGGAGATTGCGTGTGCAAAGAACCTAGACCAGTAATTTTCAACCTTAGCTGCACATTAGAGTCACTTGGGGCACTTTTTTTTTTAATAGACTATTTTTTTAGAGCAGTTTAGGTTCGCAGTAAAGTTGAGCCGAAAATACAGAGAATTCCCATACACCTCCTGCCCCTATACATGCACAACTGTCAAAATCCCCCACAGGATAGTACATTTGTTACAATTAACGAACCTAGGTTGACACATCATTATCACTCAAAGTCCATAGTTCACATTAGAGTTCACTTTTGGTGTTGTATAGTCTATGGATTTTGACAAATATATCATCACACATATCCATCATTATAGAATAGTTTCATAGGCCTAAAAATCACCTGTGCTCTATGTATTCATCCCATTCACCCCTAGCTCCTAGCAACCACTAATCTTTTTACCTTGTCTGTTATTTTACCTTATCCAGAATGTTATATAGTTGAAATCATATAGTATATAGCCTTTTCATGTCGGTTTCTTTCACTTAGTAATATGCATTTAATGTTCTTTCATGTCTTTTCATGGCTTAATAGCTCATTTCTTTTTAGGGCTGAATAATATTCTGTTGTCCGGATGTACCAAAGTTTATCCATCTACCTACTGAAGGACATCTTGGATGCTTCCAAGTTTTGGCAATAAAAATAAGCTTCTGTAAACATCCAGGTGCAAATTTTTACATGGACATAAGTTTTCAACTCATTTGGATGAATTCTAAGGACCGTAATTTCTGGATTGTATGGTAAGAATATGTTGGTTTGTTTTTTTTCCTTCCAGTTTTACTGAGATATAATTGACATACCGCACTGTATAAGCTTAAGATGTATACAACATAATTATTTGACTCACATATGTCATGAAATGATTATCACAGTAGGTTTAGTGATCATCCATCATCTCATATAGATACCACATTAAAGAAATAGATTAAAAAATTATTTTTTCCTTGTGATGAGAACTTTTAGGATTTACTCTGTTAACAACTTTCATTTGTAACGTTCAGCAGTGTTAATTATTGTTATCATGTCATAAATGACATCCCTAGTACATATTTTTCTTGTAACTGGAAGTTTGTACCTTTTGACTACCTTCATCTAATTCTCCCTCCCTCCCACAAGAATATGTTTACTTTTTATTTTATTTATGTATTTATTTATTTTTCGGTACGCGGGCCCCTCACTGTTGTGGCCTCTCCCATTGCGGAGCACAGGCTCCGGACGCGCAGGCTCAGCGGCCATGGCTCACGGGACTAGCTGCTCCGCGGCATGTGGGATCTTCCCAGACTGGGGCATGAACCCATGTCCCCTGCATCGGCAGGCGGACTCTCAACCACTGCGCCACCAGGGAAGCCCAAGAATGTGTTTACTTTTGTAAGAAACTGCCAAACTGTCTTCCAAAGTAGCTATACCATTTTGCATTTCTTTCTTTTTTTTTTTGCTGAGCTGCATAGCTTGTGGGATCTTAGTTCCCTGACCAGGGATCAAGAGCGCCAAGTCCTAACCACTGGACCTCCAGGGAATTCCCCCGCATTTTGATTTCCATAAGCAGTGAATGAGAGTTCCTGTTGCCCAACATTCTCGTCAGCATTTGCTATTGTCAGTGTTTTGGATTTTGCCCATTCTAATAGGTGTGTAGTGGTATCATATTATTGTTTTAATTTTCAATTCCCTAATGGCATGTGATGTGGAGCATCTTTTCATATACTTATTTGCTACCTGTATATCTTCTTTGATGAGGTGTCTGTTCAGATCTGTTGCCCATTTTTTAAGCATATTGTTCATTTTCTTGTTGAACTGTAAGTGTTCTTTGTATATTCTGATAGTAGTCTTTATCAGATGTGTCTTTGTGAAAGTTTTCTTCACCTGGGGAACTTTTAAAATGTCAGACGATCAGGTCATATCTCACACCCCTTTAGTCAGGGTCTCTGAAGGTAGGATCCGGACATCAGTATTTTTTTAAAAATATTTATTTATTTATTTATTTTGGCTGCACTGGGTCTTAGTTGCGGCTTGTGGGATCTTTGTTGCAGCATGCAGACATATTAGTTACGGCATGTATGCAGGATCTAGTTCCCTCACCAGGAATCAAACCCAGGCCCCCTGCATTGGGAGCACGGAGTCTTATCCACTGGACCACCAAGGAAGTCCTCAGACATCAGTATTTTTTAAAGTCATTCTAATGTGTAGCCAAGGCTGAGAACCACTGACCTAAGTCAATACAATAATAATAATATTTAAATATAATTATGACACTATCATTATTATTATTGCTGCTAGATTTTCTTAGGCGCTTATCATGTCCTAACACTCTTCTAAATATATTACAAGTATTAATTTATTATGGACATTAGCTACTTTGATGTACTATGTTGCCTTGGCCTCTCTGAGTTTTGTTTTCCTAATCTCTAAGCCTAAGATAATAATAGAAACTAACCCCTCATAGAATAAATATATAAACAAGATAATGCATGTAAATGCCTACCACTCAAAAGTGCCAGCTATTAATATTAATTACATTATTAGTTGTGCTCTCTAATATGGCATGCTAGGTTTGCTCCCTCTTCCATGGGACAGGTCACCACAATTAAAGACAGCAGTCATGATTCCACATCCTTTTTTCTCCAGGCAAAGTAAGCCTAGTTCCTTCAACAGCTTTACCCTCCTTGGTCATGGTCCAGTTTCTCCTGAAATTCTTTAACTTATTCCTAAGTCTAAAACTGTGCTTTAAAGGTGGTCAGACCAGGACAGAGGAGTAGTCTTCTGTTGAATTGGGTTGGGAGGGTGGTAGTCACATCACTCTTTTGGCTCATACAGAGTCTGCAGTAAACTAAAGCCCTTACTTCTTGCTACCTGAACTGCCAAGCCAGCTTTTCTTCAGTCTTTTAATTTAGCGGTTAATATTTTTGTCTTTAATGTTTAGACTTATTAAATTTCGCCTTGTTGATTCTGCATCAGTGCTGCATCCTGTGGCAATCTCTTTGAATCCCATTTGGGTAATGAAATGTATCAGCCATCCTTCCAAATTCTTTGTTAGTAGTTGATTAGATAAAGGTGCGACAGAACTTGGCCAAACAAAGGCACTGGTGTGTCACAAACCTTTCACCAAGCAGTTTTTTATGCATAAAGTAACATTCTCTTGATGTAGTTGTTCAGGTAACTATGACTTTACCTAACAGTATTTATCACCTGACCCACTTACATCCTTCTTAGCAATAAGAATTTTAACATACTTTTTTTTAAAAAAGTGACAATACTAAGAAAATGAAAACCAAAATTGAGTCTTGTAGTACAGAATGAACATATTTGTATCCAAGATTTTAAAGGAAATGTTGTCAACTGCCTTCTTGAAATCCACTTATTTCAACTATGACATCCCAATAATAACATTTGGGGAAGTTGGGTAAAGGATATATATAGGAAGTCTTTTTATTTTTTTTTTGCAATTATTTTTTTGCAAAAATTTTTTTTTAAATTTTTTCAATTTGTTTCAAAATTGAAAGTTAAAAAAATAAGATAGTAAGTTTAGCTTGAGATGACTAATTCTTAGTATTGCTGTCTTCTAGGAATCATTCTTCTTTTCTAAAGATTTCAAAAATGATATATTTATAAATATATTCTAAAATTTTGACAATTTTTTACAAGATTCACTCTATCCATCATATGTCCCTTGGTAATGAAGACAGAAAATAATAGTTGTAAAAGTTGTGTGTTATGTTCCTAGTTAGTTGTTCTTTCTCCAAGGCTAAAAAAAAAAGGTTGTTACTCTTCATTAGCATGCTCAGGTGCGTAATAAGTACTTTATAACTTAGTTAAAGGAAAAGTACGATCTGATTTATGAAAATTCATTCAATAGAAGACTTTCAAGAACCTAAGTTCTGTAAAGAAGTCTATTTTCTGGGACTTCCCTGGTGGCGCAGTGGTTAAGAATCCTCCTGCCACTGCATGGAACATGGGTTCGATCCCTAGTCCAGGAAGATCCCATATGCCTCAGAGTGATTAAGCGCTTGAGCCACAACTACTGAGCCTGTACTCTAGAGCCCACATACCACAACTGCTGAGCCTGTGCGCCACAACTACTGAAACCCACGTTCCTAGAGCTCATGCTCTGCAACAAGAGAAGCCACTGCAATAAGAAGCCCGTGCAGTGCAACGAAGAGTAGCCCCCGCTCACCACAACTAGAGAAAGCCCACACACAGCAACGAATACACAAAACAGCCAAAAAAAATTAATTAATTTTTTAAAAAAGAATTATAGGGGGCTTCCCTGGTGGCGCAGTGGTTGGGAGTCCGCCTGCCGATGCAGGGGACGCAGGTTTGTGCCCTGGTCCGGGAGGATCCCATGTGCCGCAGAGCGGCTGAGCCCGTGAGCCATGGCCGCTGAGCCTGCGCGTCCGGAGCCTGTGCTCCGCGACGGGAGAGGCCACAACAGTGAGAGGCCCGCGTACCCAAAAAAAAAAGGAAAAAAATAAATAATAAAATAAATAAATAAAAAATGAATTATATTTTCTTATTAGATATTTTAAAAAGTGTATTGGGGAAAAACATATAATTGTATAAATTTGAAGTTTCTCCTATATATTTGCTATTAAGGGATTATTGTTAATTGTTTTTAATGTGTGATAATGATATAATGGTTATATTACCAAAAAAAAAAAAAGGGTCCTTATTGCTTAGAGAAGCATACTAAAATATTTACAGATAAAATGATATGATGACTAGGATTTGCTACAAAATAGTTTGAGGGGATAGTGGGTAGAGTACAGATGAAACATAATTGTCCATGCACTGGGGATAACTATTGAATCTGGGTAATAAGTACATGGGGGTTCATTATACTAGTGTCTGTAGTTTTGTGTGTATTTGAAAAAATGATTTTTTAAAAATATATGGGAGGTCCAAGAGGATAAAGGAAGCAATACTGACATTTTGAGATAATCTTATGGAAATGTTTCTTAATTTTAAGTTACAGCATCATTTAACATTTTATCTATGGAGAGAGCGCTATAGTTATTTACTTAAGCTTTTTAAAACTCAATATAGTTCAAGTAAGTTTATTCTTATGTTTTTGTTATATAATAAATTAAAGAGGTAACATTATAGGGGATAATGAAAGGAACAGATATTTTTAAAATTAACTTACAAACACTTATACAGAGCTTACTATGTGTAGGCACCCTTTTAAGTGCTTTGTAATTACTAACTCATTTAATCCTCCTCACAACCCTACAAGGGAGATAATGTTATTTTCTCCATTTTACAGATGGGGAAATGAAGGCCTATAAAAGTTAAGTAATCTGTAAGATCACACAGCTGGTAAACAACAAAGGTGGATTTTGAATCCAGAAAGCCTGGCTGCAGAAGCTCTCTCTCTCTCACTGGGCCAAATGAACCCCCCAACACACACACACCATGATAAAAAGAAATACACCTTGAGGCATTAAGCATATAGAAATTATAGCACGAGTGCAGAAAAATAAATACACCAGGATATTTACTGCAGTATTTTTATACTTACTGAATATTGGAAACTGCCTACATGTCCCATCAATAGCAAAGTGAACAAATCTGCACAGATTCATTTAACCTGTGCAGATGTTTAAAAGGAGATTGACTTAGAAAAATGAAAGATATTTAAAATTAGAATAGAAAGTTACAGAATCATAAACATTAAGATCCCATTTTAAAATTCTATATATAATATGAATAAACATAATGGAAGAGGGACTTCTCTGGTGGTCCACTGGTTAAGAATCTGCAGGGGGCCAAGGTTTTGATTCCTGGCTGGGGAACTAAGATCTGCCATGCTGCGCAGTGCGACCTAAATGAATGAATGAATGATACCTCAAACTATTAAATGGTTTCCTCTGAAAAGTGAATCAGAAAAAAGGGAATAAGGGAGAGCACTTCGATTTTTATTTTATATTTCTTTTTAGTGTTTGAATTTCTTTTACAATCACTTTTGCAATTAAAAACATTTTTTTAATGTAATACATATATACAGTGTAAAATTTGGGAAGTCCAATAGAATAAAAAGAAAAAACAATAATAATCACCTACCACCTTGAGGTCATTATTATTAACATTTTGATAACATTTCCATGACCTTTTTTCCTATATAGAAATATATACATACACAAAATCATACACATTATATATTGTGATCATATTAAATAATATGAAATTAATGACAGTAAACAAGTCTTAAGCCCTTTTCTTGTACTTCTTACATCACCAGAGTCCAAAATTCATCTATCCAACACCATCGCAGCTCATGTGTTATTCAAGGAGTCCTTTTTATCCTTTTTATCAGCTAACTAAAGAAGCCTGAGGGCCAGACTTTGATTATCTGAGCTAAGAAAACTAGCTGCTTTCCTTCAGCCTTAAGGATTAAACTTATACTTTCAGGGATCAGTGTGTCTGCCATAGCAGATGAGTTAAAAAGGTGAGCAGTTATTCAAGTAAAGCTCCTTAGCAGAAAAATCCATCTAGGTCATTCAAAACCAAAATTACTTTCCTCGAGGTCATTTGCCAAAGCTTATCTGAATCCTTGTCTAAAACACCTTGGAAGGTAAATCAGAATTTAATATAAACTTGGAGCCCAGGAAATATGTTTGATTTACTAGGTAAATGCCAATGGCTTGATAATACCTGCAGACTGTATATATGTATTATTAATGTGAGAATGTGCATATGCTGAGGTAATCTAGAGATTAAGGCAGGCAGCTTCTTGACCAAGGAAATTAACCACCAAGCTTTCATGGAAATGATATCTCTACTAGTTTTTCTTTGAAAATCATCATTAGATGATTTCAAGATTTTTTTATTGTTCACTTTCTTTAGTTTTATATTCAATTTTCTGATGTGTGCATGATATATATCATATATACACATATGTATATATTTAAATATATAAACTTTGTATATACACATGTGTGTACATTAAATATGTGTATATATATACTTTTAATAGTAGCTTTATGGAAATATAATTCATATACAATTAATGCTTTCAAAGTGTACAGTTCAGTGGTTTTTATAACAGTCCCAAGGCCTTTTATTTTTTTTTATACCTTTCATGCCGTGAATTCATAGGGAATGGGTTTCAGCAGTTCAGGCTCCTTTCCATTGGTTTTTACAAAGTTTGCTTCTCTGGGTGAAATAGGCTGGTGCTTTAGTTGAATCCAAGTACCACTGTTTTTGGCTTCCTTCTTTTTCTGATTATTTTCCTTCACATGTTTCAGGAAGCTATCTTGGCTCTTAAGAATGTTTAATACATTCAGTATATACGTTAATTCTCTTGGCAAGATTCTTGCCCTTAACTCGTTTGTTTACAAAAATGCCAACAGCATGCTGGGTAATATAGTAGACTCTTCCAGTTTTGCCTTGGTAACATTTGTGGGGCATTCCTCTTTGAATAGTGCCCATTCCCTTGAGGTTTACAATATCACCTTCTTTGTAGGTTTGCATGTATGTGGCCAAAGGAACTACAACATGTTTTCGAAAAGGCCTAGAGAACATATAGAAGGTGCTTCTCTTCTTTCCATTTGTGTTCGTCATTTTGGTGAATGACTGGAAGATGGCAGTTCCAGCCAAAAGTGTCTTTTTTAATAATAGCCATCCTAGTGAGTGTGAAGTAGTATCTCATTGTGATTTTTATGTGCATTTTCCTAATGACTAATGTTGTTGAGCATTTTTTATGTGCTTATTGGCTCTTCATATGCCTTCTTTGGAAAAAAAATCTGTTCAGATTCTTCATGCATTTTAAGATTGGGTTATTCGCTTTTTCATTGTTGAGTTATGAGTTCTTTAAATGTTCTGGATATAAGTCCCTTGTCAGAGATATAATTTGCAAATATAGTCTCCAATCCTGTGTGTTGCCTTTTCAGTTTCTTTTATGTTTTTGGCTGCGTTGGGTCTTCATTGCTGCGTGTGGGCTTTCCCTAGTTGCAGCGAGCAGAGGCTACTCTTCGTTTCTGTGCGCAGGCTTCTCATTGCGGTGGCTTCTCCTGTCGCGGAGCAGGGGGTCGAGGCACATGGGTTTCAGTAGTTGTGGCTCTTGGGCCCAGTAGTTGTACCGAACCCATGTCCCTTGCATTGGCAGGCAGATTCTTAACCACTGCGCCACCAGGGAAGTCCCACCTTTTCAGTTATTTTATTTTTTTTGCGGTACGCGGGCCTCTCACCGTTGGGGCCCCTCCCGCCGCGGAGCACAGGCTCCTGACGCGCAGGCCCAGCGGCCATGGCTCACGGGCCCAGCCGCTCCACGGCACGCGGGATCCTCCCGGACCGGGGCACAAACCCGTGTCCCCTACATCAGCAGGTGGACTCCCAACCACTGCGCCACCAGGGAAGCCCGATTTTTTTATTATTATTAATTTATTTATTTTTGGTTGCATTGGGTCTTCGTTGCTGCGCGCGGGCTTTCTCTAGTTGTGTCAAGTGGGGGCTACTCTTCATTGCGGTGCACAGGCTTCTCATTGCAGGGTCTTCTGTTGTTGTGGAGCACGGGCTCTAGGCACGTGGGCTTCAGTAGTTGTGGGGCGTGGTCTCAGTAGTTGTGGCTCTCGGGCTCCAGAGAACAGGCTCAGCAGTTGTGGTGCACAGGCTGAGTTGCTCTGCGGCATATGGGATCTTCCTGGACCAGGGCTCAAACCCATGTCCCCTGCATTGGCAGGCGGATTCTTAACCACTACCCCACCAGGGAAGTCCCTCAGTTTCTGGATGGTGTTTTGTGAAGTACAAAAGTTTAAAATTTTTATGAAGTCCAATTTATCTATTTTTTTCTTTTGTCACGTGTGCTTTCAGAATCTAAGAAACCATTGCTTAATTCAAGATCGTGGATATTTACATTTATGTTTTCTTCTAAAAGTTTTATAATTTAAGCTCTTACATTTAGGTTTATGATTTATTCTAAATTAATTTTTGTATATGTTGTGAGGTGGGAGTCCAACTTTATTCTTATTTGCACATGAATATCCAATTGTCTCAGCACTATTTGTTGAAAAGACTTATTTCCCCATGACTCACCTTGGCACCTTTGTTGAAAATCAACTTACCATGAGTGTAAAGGTTTATCTGGACTCTCAATTATGTTTCATTGATCTGAATTTCTGTCCTTATTCCAGCACCACCCTGAGTTGCTTACTGTAGCTTTGTAGTTTTGAAATCATGAAGTGTGAAGTCTTCAATGTTGTTCTTTTTCAAGATCATTTTGGCTATTCTGGGTTGTTTGCATTTCCATATGAATTTTAAGGTCAGCTTGTCAATTGTAAAAAAAAAAAAAAAAAAAAAAAAGAAGCTCTGAATTTTTTTTTTGAGATTGGTGTCTGACTTTTATTTTATTTTATTTTTTTTATTTATTTATTTTTTTGTGGTACATGGGCCTCTCACTGCTATGGCCTCTCCCGCTGCGGAGCACAGGCTCCGGATGCACAGGCCCAGCGGCCATGGCTCACGGGCCCAGCCACTCCGCGGCACGTGGTATCCTCCCAGACTGGGGCACGAACCCGTGTCCCCCGCATCGGCAGGCGGACTCCCAACCACTGCACCACCAGGGAAGCCCCTGACTTTTATTTTTTAAATTTTTATTGGGGTATAGTTGATTTACAATGTTGTATTAGTTTCTCCTGTACAGCAAAGTAAATCATTTATACATATACATATATCCACTTTTTAAAATGTTTTTTTAGGTATTTATTTATCTTTATTATTTTTTTTATTGTTTTTTGGCCGCGTTGGGTGGTTGTTGCTGTGCATGGGCTTTCTATAGTTGCGGCAAGTGGGAGCTGCTCTGCGTTGCACTGCGCGGGCCTCTCATTGCGGTGGCTTCCCTTGTTGCGGAGCACGGGCTGTAGGTGCGGGCTCCAGTAGTGGGGCACGCTGTGGCACGGAGGCTCAGTAGTTGTGGCTTGCGGGCTCTAGAGCACAGGCTCAGTAGTTGTGGCGCACGGGCTTAGTTGCTCCGCGGCATGTGGGATCTTCCCGGACCAGAGATCAAACCCGTGCCACCTGCATTGGTAGGCGGATTCTTAAACCACTGCACCACCAGGGAAGTCCCTTATGTTTACTTTTTTAAAATATTTATTTATTTGCCTGCTCTGGGACTTAGTTGTGGCATGCAGGATCATTTAGTTGCAGCATGTGGGCTCTTAGTTGTGGCATGTGGGATCTAGTTCCCTGACCAGGGATCAAACCCAGGCCCCCTGCATTGGGAGCTCGAAGTCGTAACCACTGGACCACCAGGGAAGTCCCTATCCACTCTTTTTTAGATTCTTTTCCCATATAGATCATTACAGAATATTGAGTAGAGTTCCCTGTGCTATTCAGTAGGTCCTTATTAGTTATCTACTTTATATATAGTAGTGTGTATATGTCAATCCCAGTCTCCCAATTTATCCCTCCCTGCTTTTCTCCCCTGGTAGCCATAAGTTTGTCTTCTACATCTGTGACTCTATTTCTGTGTTATAAATAAGTTCGTTTGTATCATTTTTTTAGATTCCACATGTAAGCAATATCATATGATACTTGTCTTTCTGTCTGACTTACTTCACTTAGTATGATAATCTCTAGGTCCATCCATGTTGCTTCAAATGGCATTTTTTTTTATGTCTAAGTAATATTCCATTGTGTATATGTACCACATCTTCTTTATCCACTCATCTGTCGATGGACGTTTAGGTTGCTTCCATGTCTAAACAAGCTCTGATGGGAATTCCCCGGTGGTCCAGTGGTTAGGACTTGGAGCTTCCACTGCAGGGGGCCCGGGTTCAATCCCTGGTTGGGGAACTAAGATCCCAGAAGCAGCGTGGTGCAGCCAAAAAAATATAAAATTTAAAAGTAAACAAGCTCTGATTTTGATAGAGATTACATTGAGTATGTACATCAGTTTGGGAAGTATTGCCATTTTAATAATGTTTCCCATTTTATAAATATGAGATATCTTCCATTTGTTTAGTTCATCTTTAATCTTTCAGTAATATTTTATAGTTTTCAGTGTACATGTTTTGTACTTATTTTAAGTCATGGAGATGTTTCCATGTATACTTGAGAAGAATGTGCATTCTGTTTTAGTTGGGTGAATGTCCCTTAGGTCTAGTTGGTTTATAATATTGTTCAAGTCTTCTCTTTCCTTACTGATCATCTGTTTGGCTGTTCTAGTCATCACTGAAAGTGGAGTAGTGAAGTCACTAATTATTATTGTTGAACTATCTATGTCTCCCTTCAGTTTTATTAGTTTTTACTTCATGTATTTTGGGACTTTGTTGTTAGGTGCATATATATTTATAGTTATGTCTTCCCAACAGACTGATCCATTTATCATTATAATATATCCTTCTTTGCCTCTAGTAACAATTTTTGTCTTAAACTCTACTTTTTCTTGGGCCATGTGGCTTGTGGGATCTTAGTTCCCCAATCAGGGATCGAACCCGAGCGCTCGGCAATGGAAGTGCAGAGTCCTAACCACTAGACTGTTAGGGAATTCCCTTAAAATCTATTTTGTCTGGTATTAGTATAGCCACTCCAGCTCTCTTTTGAGTACTGTTCTGTATGGTGTATATACTTTTGCATTCTTTTCCTTTCAGCTTGTGTTTTTGAATCCAGTTTGTCTTTTATAAACAGCATATAGTTGAATCATTTTTTTATCCATTCTGCAGATTTATGCCTTTTGATTGAAGTGTTTAGTCTGTTTACAATTAAGGTAATTATTGATAACATAGTTCTTACATCTGCCATTTTGTTATTTGTTTTCTGTGTGTTTTATGTCTATTTTATTCCTCCATTACTGCTTTCTTTTTTGTTAAGTAGTTATTTTTTGGTATATCATTTCAATTCCTTTATTGTTTCTTTGTTCCTTATTGTTTCTTATTGTTCCTTTTATTGTTTCTGAGTTCTTTTCTTAGTGGTTATGCTAAGGATTAGAGTTAACATCTTTTTTTTAAAAAGATTTGTTTATTATTATTTTTTATTTTTTGTGGGGGGCGCATCAGGTCTTAGTTGCGACATGCAGGATCTTCATTGAGGCATGCGGGATCTTCATTGAGGCACATGGGCTTCTCTCTAGTTGTGGTACGCAGGCTCCAGGGAGTGTAGGCTCTGTAGTTGTGGCGTGCCAGTTCCAGATCGTGTGGGCTCTGTAGTTTGCGGCACGTGGGCTCCCTAACTTAGGCACGCGAGCTCAGTAGTTGTGGCGTGTGCGCTTATTTGCCCTGCAGCATGTGGGATCTTAGTCGCCTGACCAGGGATCGAACCCACGTCCCTTGCATTGTAAGGCAGATTCTTTACCACTGGGCCACCAGGGAAGTCCCTAGAGTTAACGAATTAATTTTAAAATAACCAAGTTTGGATTAATACCAACTGAATTTCAATAGTATACAAAAATTTTATTCCATATAGCTTTATTTCCTCCCTTCTCCAAGTGCTATTATTGACATACAGTTACAACTTTGTATATCATATACCCATCAACTCAGTTTTATAATCGTTGCTTTATGCAGTTGTTTCTTAAATAAGTTGCAAGAATAAAAGAGTTACAAACAAAAATACATTCATACTATCTTTTATGTTTACCTATGTATTTACCTTTACCATTGCTCTGTACATCATGTATTGGCTTATTTTAGGCTCTTATTAAAATTTTTCAAAATATTCAGTTACATCTGCTGTTTCCCTCAGTTGTTTTCCCCTCTCAATAGTTTTTACACTGTAATTATCTAAAGTAATGTGGTTTAGTGGAAAGACTGAGTTTTGAATCAAGAGTCTTGTCACCTACTAATGGCTTTCAGTCCATTGACTGATTTTCTAATCCAGATTAAGCCATTTAGTCACTATCCGGGCTTCCATTTCCGTAACTCAGAAGTGGAAAGAGTAGCATTTGGCCGTATTTGACTGCTGACTTTAAATGTACCACTCTACCAAGTATAGGTCCTACCACAGATGAGAGAAGTTCTCTTGTAATTCTAGTCTAGCAGCTAACGTACAGAAAGAAGGTCAAAACCTTTATAACATTATAGGCTAGTATCCAACAAGAGAGAGAAAATGACTGAGAATAAATAAAAAATTATGAAAACTGCTTCAGATGATCTGTTGTTATTTGCAATATGCTTTGTAAAAACAAAAATCCTTCAACTTGCAAATTGCTTATATTTCTATGAAGAAAATATAAATAAAATAATAATCTTATGAATACTCCCCAGTATTGTAAATACCTATTCCTTAGCTAAATTCATTTTAAAAATCCAGTCATAGCCCAGCATAGGAATCAGGAAAACTTGAGTCAGCCAGCTATTTGAAGTGAGTTTGGGGGGAAAAAAAAAGTATATCTGAATCTTAAGAGTATATTTAATATGTTTTCTTAGTCTCCTGTTTCCTGAGGTCTACTCTTCCTATCAGTTTTTTGTTTTATTTGTTTTTAGGGAAGAAAATAATCATATTCACCTTGGAAGTAAGCCAGGGCCAGAATCACCATCATTTAGAGTATAACCCATAAAATCTATTCTGGTCATTTTCTTTGCCCCCACTCAAAAAATAGCAAAAATGAGGTTGAAAATAATTCCTTAGGGGCCACAGGTGAAATTCTTCCTCATAGACATTTAATTTTGGATTGAATTTTTAGCAGGGATACCAATTACACCTAGAACAATAAGGTAGTTCTTGGTGATTCATCAAGCAGAAGGTGTTTTGGCCTTTTGCTCCTGTTGGAAACAAGTCCAAGCTGGAAACACCTTCTACACTCAGGTTTTGTCAGTTGATGAGGTTCTGACCATGGTAATTTCTGAATATTAATGAAAGAACAAGTCAAAGTAGATGATCTGGTTAGTGTTTCCTAGTATTATTCAGACCCATTATACAAAGATACTTATTCTAAGGAACTTCCTTTGTCCTTCTTAGTCTTGAGGAAATGTGACTAGATTGACTGGAGTGTAATCTTGCTAACCATTGCATAACTTTCCATATGATTCTACCTTGTCAAAGGGAAGCTAGCCTTTGCCTTACTCTATTACACTATTTAAAAGCATACTCTTTGTAACCAAATAAAAAAGAAATATATTTTGCTATTCTTTCACACTCAAAAGAAGGTGTAGGTGGATATCCGTGTTTTTTTAGCTAAAGAACCCCATGTCCTTTCATTAGTGGTCTGGAATCTTGTTAGCAAACGAAATTTGCACGTGGCCTTTGTATTAGCGTTACTGTCACACTGTGTAGGTATGGGAGATAGAAGACTCTAAACATAACCAATCTAGCTTCAGTAAATGGACCGAACTGTGTGTGCTGCATATTCCCACAGACTTAACGATCTGTGTAAGATAATATTTATTCTCAGAACAAATCACAATTGAAACCCTTATTCTCCTCTCATTTGGAGTTTTTTTTTCCCTCTCTTTCCCCCTAACCTGAGAACGGCTGCAGGGTTTTTTAAGAGGAGCTTGCAGTCTCAAGAAAAAAAGCACAGAAACGTCTCTTCATAGTGGTTTCTTCAGTCAAATACATTCTGTATTGTAACATTGATAAAATTATGACAGAATTTTAAATAATACGGCAATTGCTTTTCCCCATTTGACTTATTTTAGTCACTGATATAATGTTCCTGCTTCAGAGATTTACTTCTTATCGATGGATTAATAGAAACATATGAAAAGTATTGATTTGTTTACCTGTTCAGGTTCTTAAATTCTAAATCTTAAAAATAAGTTTATTTGTAGCTATAACTCGTAAGTGTCCAGCTTTTCATTTCTTTCAGAAATAAGGCAGAAGGTGGTTAATATCCTCATCTGCTTCTCATTGGTCCTCATAGGTTCACCCCTGCTCCCTTCTCTCATGTTACACAACATTAGGGAGGCTGGAACATAATGTCCGCATCTTTCTAAAGGCAGTGGGTGATATTTACACACTTAAGCTGCTGGCACTGACAGGGTGACTGGAGTCAAATGTAAACCATGGCATTTATCATTCCCAGTCAAATGTATTGTGCAATGAGTAGCAATGGGCACTGTGTGAAAGGTTGCCTAATAAGCCACCCTAGTCTTAGGATTAGTCAGCATCTTGCTGTGAGGTGTGTGTGACCAAGATACTGGAGGTTGTTGGAGATGGAAAGGCAGGCTGGCCAATGATAGGAAAAAGGAGGGGCAGCTCAACTCTTGGCAAACAATTGAATCTTGGCACAGTGCATTTGTTTTCTGAGGTGCAGAGGCTGAGAGGCTGCTGAGAAACATCTGAGGGAAAGATGTCGTTCTCTGAGTTTTTATTGTTTTTCATGAAAACTTTCCCCTGTGTAAAATCTTAGAAGCCAGTGTAATTTCTGGTCATGTTAATTTATAGTGGAACCAAAAAATGCTTTTTGGGGAAATCTTTTTTTTTTTTTTTGTAATAGAAAGTTTAATTATTAAAAACAAACATGATCACACTAAGATAATTAGAAAAAGCAAGGGGGAAAACGCTCATAATCCCTTTTACTAAAAATAATCATGATATCATAGTAGCATACATTTTTATTCTTTGAACTGTTTTACAGAGTTGTAATCATCCAGTTAAAAGATTTTGTCACATGATTTTTGGTAACTTAGCATAAGCTTTTTTTTCCCCACAGTGCTACATAGCCATGTTTAAAATAACTGAATAATATTCCATTCAGCGTATGGATGAACCAGTGTTCACTTTAACCATTCCAATAGGCTGCTTCCATTTTATGCTGTTGTTACTGATATTATAAATAACACTGAAATGACTATAATTTAAAATACAGCTTTTTTTAGTATTTTTTAATTTAAGGTGATTTATATCAAATACAAAATTTATATAAAGCATATATGAACAGCTTAAAGGTTAATAATAAAATGAACCGCTGAGTATCCACTTCCAACTTAAGAAATAAAATATTGCCTGTAACTTAGAAGCCCACCTGTATGCTTCTCTTTGGTTGCATCCTGTTTTCTTTCTCTCCTACAAAAATAACCACTAGGCCAAATGTTTTGTTTATGACATATTTTTTTTATATTTTAGATTTTTTCTTAGATTATTTCTAAGAGAATTTAATAATTAATGTAAATGGGGTTACATGTTTATCAGGGCTAGTTTCTGATGTTGGTAGAGCATTGGCTTACATTTCTCCTTCAGAAATTGTCAGGCTTGACACACCCCAGTAGTCAAGGCAGGCCCACAGACCAAAGAAAAATTTGCCTCCTAAGGAGGTGCACCCTGTGACAGCTCCCTGCAGTATGAAGATATTATGGATTAGGACTGAGAACCTTTATCGTAGAGAGAGATGATTCTGGTTTACTTACATAAAGGTTACCCTCCCTCCTCCCAGTCCTTTCTCCATTCCCAGTTATTTTGGTTTTAATATATCATTTGTATGTTGTTATTTTAATCACTCATTCATTTAAAGCAGTCAGTTCTTTTTTTTCTTTTTTTTTTTTGCGGACGCGGGCCTCTCACTGCTGTGGCCTCTCCCGTTGCGGAGCACAGGCTCCGGACGCGCAGGCTCAGCGGCTATGGCTCACGGGCCCAGCCGCTCTGCGGCACGTGGGATCTTCCCGGACCGGGGCATGAACCTGTGTCCCCTGCATCGGCAGGCGGACTCTCAACCACTGCGCCACCAGGGAAGCCCCAGTCAGTTCTTTTTGTTCAACGTATTGGTGTCTGTCTTCTGGAATAAATGCCAACATATTTATGTTCAACTTTACCTAACCCCAAGCAATCAGATTGGTCAGATTGATCTTCTCAGTTTTGAAAATGGAGAAACTAAAAAATTTGAAAATAATTGGCCAATAATAGAACCAATAAGTATGGTTAGCTTTTAGGTCAATAGGAAAAATCCCAGACTAGTGTTACTGATCACCTGCATCAGAATCAATTAAGATATTTAGTAAATTCAGAGATTCCTGGATTCACTTGAGACCTACCAAATCATAATCTCTAGATTTAGAGTCCAGAAATCTATAGTTTATTAAGCACCCCAGATGACTTTTCAGTACCCCAAAATTGAGAAGTACTACCCTAGATCAGGAGCTGCAACCAAAGAAAAGTGCTTTAGTAAATATTCCCATATTCTCTAGTGTGTTTCTATTTGTTTAGCACTGAGATGTGGGGTTGGGTGACCACATAGCAGTCCTTTCTGTAGGAACCCATTGTGATGTATTTTGCTGGATGAGAGTGGAAAAACCCAGTTCTTTACTCCACTACTATTAGAAATTTTAATATGAGAGAAAGAAGTCTAGGAATCACCTTAATTATTTATAGCAAGTTAGCAGTAGATTTTCATTGACCATGGCCAAGAGCAAGAGTGAGATATAGGAGGGAAGCAAGTGAAGGCATTTTGCCTGAAGCAAAGACAAGGGTTCAGTTATAGTTTGTGCAGAGCACACTCTGTTTTCTTCTCAGTATTGAGTACTGCTCCTGTCTGTGACCTTGATACTCAAAACTGTTTTGCATGTAACCATTGTTGTGCATAGCACTGGTTCTACAATAATCTTTGAAGCAGAAATCTTTATGGTTTCACCAAGTCTGGAGGCACTTATAAAGAAGAGAAGTGGGGCTTCCCTGGTGGCGCAGTGGTTGAGAGTCCGCCTGCCGATGCAGGGGACACAGGTTCGTGCCCCGGTCCGGGAAGATCCCACATGCCGCGGAGCGGCTGGGCCCGTGAGCCATGGCCGCTGAGCCTGTGCGTCCGGAGCCTGTGCCCTGCAACGGGAGAGGCCACAGCAATGAGGCCCACGTACCGCCAAAAAAAAAAAAAAAAAAAAACCGGAAGAGAAGTGGGGGAAAATAAGTTGTTGAAAGCAAAAACTAAAAGACAAGAGTTGGAGAAATGATATAAAGGTAGATATAGAAAGTTAAGCAGAATCAGGAAAGAAGTATCACAAGGAATATGGGAAACACTGCCCATTCTTCAAATTCACCCTCAATGTAGCTTGAGATACTGCTAAGCAAAACCCTTCTGAGAATTAAACCTGAGAACCTAGTTAATAAACATTTGCTGTCTGGAACAGTGAAGGAATTCCCTTTAGCTGAAAATCAATTGCTCTATGAAAATGATCATTACTAAAATACTTACTGCTGAAACTACATGATATTTGACAGAGTTTCTCTGCCTTCTTTCATCTCATTTTTCTATCTATGCTGTCATAAATTTGCCATATTTAAGAACCCAGCAATGATAATAGGAATATTACACATTTCAATATTTAATATGTTCAGACTCTCTTAAAATTTGAACATAATATTTAACCCAGAGAAAATGAAGTAGAGATGAGCTAATTGGTGCAATGTCAAATATGCTGCAAATATACTAAGAATGTTCAATTGTAGAAATAAGAATAATAGTAACAATATGAATAAGGGGGAAGAACCAAATAGTAAACTATATGCATATCTTGCATTTTATGAGGGTTATTAAAATAACACCTTAAATCAGAATATCATATTCAAGATATCTTTTTAATGTTTATTTGTGTGCTTGATGATCTGCACTTTGGTTTAAGTTCTGTCTCTAGAATACAGAAATGTAACAGATTGATCTCAGTAATATTTATGGAGAGTAACTATGAGGACATGATAATATAATGATAAGTAATAATTTAGGAGTTAAGGAATTTCAGACCAATAACCAAAACATCATACTGATCTATGAAACACCAGATAAAGTTGGGATAAAGCAAGATTTCCCACGTTATTTAACCTTATAATGGGAATTCTAGATGTGGTTCAAAAACAGAAATTATATGAATACTTAGAAGAAATGATAGATGAATATGAATCTGTTGCCAGGTTGGAGTTTTCCTAAACAAAACAAACAAAAAGCCGACAAAGAACAATAATGGCAAATGAATGAAAATAATAACTTTGACTACATAAAAACGTAAACAAAATATTGAAGAATAACAAAATAAGAAATCAAAGTGACCTACAAATGTGAAAAAAATGTTTAAATCCACTAGTAATTAAAGAAATTCAAATAAAAACAATAAGATATTATTGTTCTACCATCAAATTGCTTGAGATTTAGAATGATAAAAATATTCAGCACTGGGTAAGCACAATGAAATGCAAACTTTTTTTTCTTTTTGGCTGCACCACATGCGGAATCTTAGTTCCCCCACCAGGGATCGAACCCACACCCCCTTTAGTGAAAACGTGGAGTCTTAACCACTGGACTGCCAGGGCAGTCCCGAAATGTGAACTTTTGAACATCATTTGTGGGAATGCCCTCTTTGATGAGCAATTTGTTTTAAAACCCTTACAAATATACATACCCTTTGATTCAGTCATCCTTCCACTGGCATTTATTCTAAGGAAAAAATATAAGGGCATCAGTAAAGATGAACAGGAATGTTCAGAACAGCTTTTTATACAATATTGAAAAATTGAAACAACCAAAATCAAGAGAACGACTAAGTATGTTATAGTTAATTCATAGGATACAATAATACTAAATGAGCATCAAAAATCATGTTTTGCTCACTAATGATATAAGTGAAAGCACTAAAAATAGATAAATTCTGATTCCAATTTTTAAAAGTTTATACATATTTGTAGAAAAAGAATGGACGATATATACTAATATATTCATGATTGTTTTCTCCATGTGTTGAGATTCTGAGTTATTTTTACTTTATTTTATGCTTTTCTAAATTTCCTACAACAAACACATATAATTTTAAAAGCAAAAAATTTTAAGTTAAAGAACAATAAGAATTAACCCTCTTCATGAAGAGAATGGCATTCAAATCCTTTCCTAAATCTTTTGCCTCTGACTCACAAGGAAATCTTGCTTCTAAGCAGATCCTGATCAATATGAAAATAGGAACTGTTTTAGATATTTAAAATTTTCCTGAGAGAAGAAACAGAAGATAATACAATGAGTAGCTTTTTCACCTGAAAGAAATTTTATTCCATGCTAGACTACACACACAGACACACACACAGACACACACAGACACACACACACACTCGTATGCCTAGATCCTTCTGAACTCCAGATAGCACTTGAACCACAGAGAATAGTAGAGGTTGTGGAATACACAAACCGTAAACTTCCTTAAGGATCTTCCTAATACTAATTCTAATTCTGAAGCTGGCACCTCTCCTCAACACTTGAATTTTGGTGAAATGCTATGGACAAAGCAAACTTCTCTGTTAATGATAAACTCATGGAATTATTATTATTTTTTAATTGAAGTATAGTTGACATACAGTATTAGTTTCATGTATACAATATAGTGGTTTGACATTTATATACATTACAAAATGATCTCCACAATAACTTGTAGGGGAGCAAAATTTGCCACCCCAAATTGTGTTTCTTTGACATGAGGATTCATTTAGGCCGATTTTTTTTTTAATTTTTTTAAAAAAATTATTTATTTTATTTAATTTTTGGCTGCACTGGGTCTTTGTTGCTGCACGCGGGCTTTTATCTAGTTGCGGCAGCAGGGGCTACTTATTCATTGCGATGCACGGGCTTCTCATTGCAGAGCATGGATTCTAGGGGCGTGGCCTTCAATATTTGTGGCACGCAGCCTCAGTAGTTGTGGCACGCGGGCTCTAGAGTGCAGGCTCTAGAGCGCAGGCTCAGTAGTTGTGGCACATGGGCTTAGTTGCTCTGTGGCATGTGGGATCTTCCCAGACCAGGGCTCAAACCCGTGTCCCCTGCATTGGCAGGCGGATTCTTAACCACTGTGCCACCAAGGAAGCCCTAGGCAGTTTATTTTTAAGGCTGAAAAGTCTCATGAAGAACCTTTGACCTTCCCCCTAACTGCCTAAAAGAATGGATAGAGGGAGAACCTGTTGCAGGAAGGGAGCTATTACCTAAGACAGCTACAGTATGAACTAGGTGTGTGGACAGGGAGAAACCTAGCAAAGTCTGTTTGTTAAATCTCCTCTCTGTCCCATTGTCTCAGCATGGCCTAGCAAACATTTGTTTACCAAACACTTCCTTTTCCATCTCCATGTCAGTTATCTCCCTCCCCTTTGAGGTCCCAAATCACTGCCCCCAGCATCCTCTTTTGTCTTTAGCTGAGGATGGTATTTAAGGTGAGGGATTTGGCCATTTTGGTGAGTTACTCAGTTCTCCTAGGTCTCTCCCATTTATACATTTTATTAAACTTTTGTTTGATTTTCTCCTGCTAATCGATCTCATGTCAATTTAATTCTTTGACCAGCCAAAAGAACCTAGAAGGATAGAGGAAAATTTTTTCCTCCCAGACAAAGTTTAGTACCACCTGACACCATATGAAGTTATGGAATTATTATCAAAGATCTAACCAGGATGTATTAGACTCTTAGTGATAAAGAAGTAGGAGGTGTAGAGGAGGAAAAACTTCTTGACCCTCATAAGGTCCCCGGCTGGGCCTGAGTATTAAACTGACAAAGACAGATTAGCAGGAGAAAAGCATACACATTTATTTTATGTAAGTTTTCATCGCATGGGAGCCTTCATAAGGAAATGAAGACCTGAAGAAACAGTTAAGCCTGAGAGTTTTTATACTAGGTTTGATAAAGCGAGGAATGTCATGGAAAACTATGATAGGCTAAAAGGATATGAGCTCAGGGTAGTGAACTGGAGAAAGCCTAGCAAGGCCTATTCATCTGGATTCTTCTTGGTGTCCCTGCATCTTCAGAGATAAGGATGCTTCTTTCCTCTGAGTATAGGGAGGGCTTCTTTCACATGAGGGTCTTATCACCTGCTTCAGGGGTAAGCGGGGAGGTCAGATAGTCCTTCCTGCACTTGCCATTTCTAAAATTCCTTCTTAAAATATTCAGTATGCCGAAGAAGTGTATTTTGGGGTAGTGTGTTCTGAACCCTGTGAGAGGAATGTAGAAGGCCGTCTGGTGTCTTGATTTTCACCTGTGCCAATACATATCCAAGTTTTCTCTGGTCTCTAGTGAGAATGTCTGAGTAAGATTCACAACTCTCATTTTTGAGGGGAAATCTCTTCTGAGATTATATCCAACCTACTATTTTTTAGTTTTACCATATCTCTTCTTTTAGGAAAGTATGGTGATATAGTAAGTGATATGTTGGCTTTTTTTTAAAGCTCTTATATGTCTAAATAAAAAGTTGGCAACCCTGTGCCTATTTTCTCCTACCACCTCCAATATTTCTTTGGAAATCTGAAACCAGATTCAGTAAGTTCCTTGTAAGCCTCTTCGGGTCAACTTCTACTTTTCAACTTACCATAGGAAAACAGCAGCTGGGCTTTTCAGCCTTAATTGATCATTGAGTCCACCACTATAATAAAAGAGAAAATCAGAAATCACTGTCACTTCTGGATGTCTGGTTAAAAGAAGCCAGAACCAGAGACTGGTTCAATCATTATAAACAGATTTTATTCAAGAACTATTGCAATAGGGGAAGAGAGACTTCGGTATAGAACTGGGCCCAGTTCCAAATACAGTGTGATCAAGTGAGGATTTATAGCCAAGGAAGAGTGTGAGAGTCAGTGGATGGCAAATCACTAAGAGGAAACATCAGGGGTAAGGAGGGATTCTGGCTAAACTGACTTAATAGGATTCTTGCTAAAAGTGGGTGATGCAAAGACAGACATGGAAATCCAAAGGTTAAGGCCTAGTCGACAAGAGTATTCAGAGGACCCTGACTAAAGTTTGGTCAAGGAGAGAGTCTTTGTCAGTCTCTCAATAAGAAGAACGAAGATGCTACAAGGGAATGATGGCCTGGTAATAAGAAATTACTTCAGAACAATATCTGTCCACCTTTCCACTGGCACCCCTCCATACAAAAGTAAATTAATTTCAAAATATACTCAGCACAAAGATAGAAATGCCTCCAGATTAGCATAAAATAGCCAACCTCTTATAAAAAATTCTTATGTGTATGTATATCATTATTTCTAGTTTGTCTATCTGGTTCTCTAGCCTTGGGTTCAATTCCTCATTCTGCCACTTAAAACCTGCATGGTCAGTTAATCTCTCTGAGCCTATTTCCTCATATATAAAATGGGAATAATTAGTTTGGCATTTTTTATCTCACACTATACTTGTGAATGTAAGATAAGAAAGAGTAGATAGAAACTCTGTAAATTGTAAAGTGCAATGTGAATGTGTGTTATAATTTTAAAAACGTAGACAAAATGCATTTTTTTCTCACAGCAGACCATCTTTTATAATTAGAATACTTATTAAAATTTCAGTGAAATCTTAAACCATCTTTGAGTTCAGTGGTAAAATTAGGTAATAACCTTCTAGGACCAATGGCCACTCCAACAGATTTGGAAAATAATGTGATTATCTTCAGAAATATCCTCCTTTAAAGTGTTCTGCATCACATAGCCTTGTTTAGGCCAACCATGGGAAATTGCACTTTTTAGTAAGTCAAAATGGTAGAAAATCAGCTATTCCATATGAATCAACCTGTACTAATATATCAATATGTACAGGCAAAATTCAAAAAGAACCCAAGACCTGCTAGGAGTCTCAGGGGCTTCTCATAAAGATCTCAAGTGTCCCTCCATGACTGTACAATGCTCAGATTTCTAGGAGCTGGATAAATATTGCCATTTTTATCTTATAAATGAAAAAAAACAAGATACAGATTTGTATTTCTATCACATAATCAAGTTAGCACAAGACTCATTTTGATAACTTCTGCTTCCTGTTCGGGCCTTCTTGCACAGCATGGTTGGTCAGTAAAAGTTTGTTGAATGGACTTAACCACTCTTCTCAGAGTTGCAGAACTGCATGTCCAATTGCATGCTATTGTGAAGGTTCTGCTGGTTCTTTAAACTTATTATCATATGTCCAACCAGTTCCTTCTCCAGTCTTTTCTCAAACCAGGATATAAGCCTGAAATTCAGCTCTCTCTATTTTTCAAGTTTCCACCTCAAATCATCAGTCAAGTTCAATCCATTCTACCAATTCAGTGTCTTTCCCATTCATTGGGTCTCTCATTGCTTAGTTCAAGTCCTTTGCAAGTTTGCTTGAGCAATTGCAGGCTTCAAACTGCTCTTCCTGTCTCCAGGATTGATTTCTAACGTTCTGCCTAAAGGATCATGCTTTGTTTGTTACCGAGTCCAAGCTCGCTCTGCTTGCCGTACGACAGGCCAATAAATGGGGAGATGAGTGTTGAGGCAAGGAATTGCGACTTTATTCGGAAAGCCGGCAGACCAAGAAGATGGCAGACTAGTGTCCCCAAAAAACCATCTTATTGGGGTCTGGATGCCAGTTTCTTTTATAGAACAGAGAGTGGGAGGAGGTGAGGAAGTAAAGTAAAAAGTCCGTTTATCTTGCGAAATATCTCCTTGCTTGGCCGAATTGAGGAGGGGATGTGTTAATTTCTTCTTTTCTGCAGCCATTCACAGGTGGACAGGGTCAGAATGTCTCTCTGTGAGCTGAACAAAGGCACTGTAGTTTAACAGGCAGAGGAGCAGGGTTCCCTGTGGCAGGCCATTATGTATGATTATAATAACAAAAGCAACAAAAAGCAAAGGTTAAAGTCAAAGAAACAGATCCAACATGGAGTCAGATTTTGCCCTTCACTGTTACATGTTCACTTTATGTCTCCTGTAGCATCCAAAATAGGATTTCAGTAAATGTTTGTTGAATGAATGGCTGGGATTAAGAATCAGGAGATGCAGAAAGGGTCATATATTTGTGGAAGTTCTTTTATATGTATGCTACTATACATCAGTTCATTTAATCTTTACAACAACTCTTGATGCAGACACAAGATTTACTTTCTATTTAAAAAATTTTTATTGGATTAACATTGCTTTATAACAACAAGATGTATTAATCTTGTGTGTGCATTCTTCCCTCTTTGATCTTTAGAGAGAATTTTGTCCTTCCCACTTTAGTTTCTTCCCTCTCCTCCACTTCTAGGAAGAATTTTCTCCCTTCTACTCTGGTTCTTTGGGCTTTTTTTGTTTTTGTTTTCTTTTTTGACAACTAATAATTTAAAAATAGATATTACTTAAAAGAGTGAAGATTGGGAATTACCTGGCAGTCCAGTGGTTAGGATTCTGCGCTCTCACTGCCGAGGGCTGGGGTTCAATCCCTGTTCGGGGAACTAAGATCCCACAAGCCATGTGGCACAGCCAAGAAAAAAAAGAGTGAAGACTGAGAGGGATTCTAATTTAATTTATTCTGGGAAAAAATCTAAAGGGGAAAAATATCAAGTTGCTGGTAATCCTTTTCTTGAGTCACTGAGCATTCAAGTTAAACTGACATGACTTTGGCTCCAGATCTATGGGGGTTGAGGCATTTTTAAGATCCATCTTTGGAGAAAAATTAACTTTACAAAGGCTCTGCCGAATTTCAGATGATGTGAAGGTCCTTAGGTTTTTGTGATTCAAGTTTAAGAGAATGGAGAGGGGGAGTCTGCATAGGTCCAGGCTGGGGGGAAGCAGGGTAGGATGCTGGCTTGCGGCAGGGTGAAGGGGCAGGGTTCCTTTGTTATGGAGAATGCAGTCCAAGGGCAAATTGGAGAGAATTTGAAATTGAAAATAATATTCATAATAAAGAGCTAAGGGGGTGGGGGAGAAAGAAGGTACAAATAAAACACTAGCCAAGCTGACTAGGGATGAGGAGGGATTTGTGGAGGTTTGGAGAATGGGCTTTGGAGCAGCTTTGGGAGAATGAGAAAGAAGAAAAAGGAGAGTTTTAAGTATTGCTGTGGGTGACAAATTGGATCTTTTAAAAAGGATGTTCTTTGAGAAAAGCAAGTAAAAAGATGGGAATTCCTCTTGAAAGAGTTTTGGCTACTAGGCCTTGTTTCTTTCAGTATGAAATTGAGCCATGTGGAATCCACATTGAACAGAAAACTAGGGCTTGGAGAGCCAACCTTTTACTAACATCACACAAACAGTAAAGGGCTAAGTCAGAATTTGAATTTTTATTTTTTTTAATTAATTAATTTACTTATTTAAATTTATTTATGTATTTATTTTTGGCTGAGTTGGGTCTTCGTTGCTGCACATCGGCTTTGTCTAGCTGTTTGTCTTTGTCTTTGGCAAGCGCGGGCTACTCTTCATTGCAGTGTGCCGGCTTCTCATTGTGGTGGCTTCCCTTGTTGAGCACGGGCTCTACGCGTGTGGGCTTCAGTAGTTGTGGCATGTGGGCTCAGTAGTTGTGGCTCTCGGGCTCTAGAGCACAGGCTCAGTAGTTGTGGCACACGGGTTTACTTTCTCTGCAGCATGTAGGATCTTCCCGGACCAGGGCTCGAACCCATGTCCCCTGCCTTGGCAGGTGGATTCTTAACCACTGCTCCACCAGGGAAGTCCCTAAGTCAGAATTTGAACCCAGTCCTCTCCAGTTTCAAGGTCTGTCAGTTTTTCATTCTCACATGCTACCTGTGGTTCAGAAATCTGTTGAATCACATTTCTACAAATTCCATTGAAATTGTGATAGGAAGCATTATTCCTCATTTATGAGCTTTCTACCCGAGAATCTTTTTGTTTCAGGGATGGTGGGAGGTCAGTTAGTGAATCCTTTCCTTGCCATGCTTTCTGGTTTTCGTTTATAATTTCTAGTTCAGTCTTTCTGCTTAAGAACATCCCCTGATTTAAAAGACCTTCAGAGATACACCTGAAAGTAACACAACATTGTAAGTTAATTATACTTCAATAAAGTAAAAATTAAAAAAATATATATATATATGTAAAAGACCTTCAGAGAGATAATAATTTCAAAACCTAAACTCTCCCCAGGGATAAAAGAGGAAACATCTCTGCAAGTGTGACCTATTTACAAGCATCACAGGCTCCCACTCTGTCTGGGGAGGTGACAGTATTTTGAATCATAAGGAAATGGAAAGATCTGAATTTAAAAGACTCTAGGATACATTGTCTCAAGAGTTTGGAAATACAAGAGTCATTGGCATATAATACCATTAGAAACATGGACAAGATGAAATAATCATAACTGTGATGAAGATGATGATGGTGATACCAGCCATATTGAGTGCTGCTTGGAGCAGGCACTATGCAAATTGCTTTACATGTGTGCAAGATAATATTTTGAGATATTAACTTTTCTTTCTCTTTTCCCCCATCCTAACCAGGCAGTTAGTTCTTTTCCTCAGAGGAGGTATCAACACAGATAATAAAAGTGGCCTAGAAGTTTCTCTGTCTTTTGCTCACCTTGAGTCTTTAGAAGAACTTGGAGAGTTTATGAAG
The DNA here is from genome assembly GCF_059928025.1 of Delphinapterus leucas. Taxonomy (NCBI): domain Eukaryota; kingdom Metazoa; phylum Chordata; class Mammalia; order Artiodactyla; family Monodontidae; genus Delphinapterus; species Delphinapterus leucas. The sequence goes on from NC_143130.1 coordinate 114,715,355, forward strand.
GTAAAAGGGAGAAGTAGATTTGTAAGAATAGCTAGAACAGTGGTTCTCAAACTTCTTGATTTCAGGACCTCTTTATGTTCTTAAATATTATTGAAAACCAAAAAGTGCTTTTGTTTACATGTTACTTTCAGATAATTTGTGGATATTCTTTTAGGGTATGTTAAAGAGAAAACCACAGGCCCCAAATGGTGTCACTTATGCTGAAGCCCTAGACTAAATACCTGATGTAATAGTAGTTTTGACCTTACCCAGGAATGTAATCTTAATCTGCCAGTCTGGAATTTTCTAGTCAGCACCAGTGAGGTAATCAGTCACATGGGCCCTCTCTATATCACCCTCCTCCCCTGAGAAAGGAAGAACAGGTAATCTGCATGGTAGACCCTCATCCTTCCCCTAGAAGAAGGTGACCTGGCCTGAAACAATCCTTTCTTTTCCTTTGTTAATAGCTTCCTTGCCCCACCCTCCTTCTGCCTTTAAAAACCTTACATTTTGTTCAACCCATCAGAGTGCCCTTCTGCTTTCTAGGTGGGATGCCCTCCAATTCATGAATTGTTGAGTAAAGCCAATTAGATCTTCAAACTTACACAGCTGAATTTTTTTTTTTTTTAAACAGGTACTATACTAAAACGCAACAAGTGGTAATTTATAGTCTAGTTGCAGTGTGGAATCTGAAACCACATAAATGAACTTTTTGTCTGTCGTTACATTAAAATCCATTCATCTGTGTTGAACTTAGAATGGATCCTCTACCCTTGCATGAATTTGCTGGCCATTCAGAAAAACATTGGCTCACTGAGTGAGTTATGCAGATCTTCCAAATGTTAACATCTTTCACTATATAATATTAAAAGATGACATTGGTTGTCACCATTGATCTCATCAGAAAAGTTAACACATCAGGAAGCTGTACAGGTTTTCCAAAAAGCTATATTTTATCATTGGCAACAAATGTCACTTGCTTATTTCTTTATTTTTAACTAGCAGGCTCACTTTGTTCCTTTGGTAGAAAATACCAGCCTAAAGCCCAGGGGCAAATAAGATGGCTGTCTGTTAGTAGTTCTTTTAATTAAAAAGAAAAAAGGCGGCTAGTTTAGCTCACAGCCCAATTCCTCTAGTGCTTTGTGGCAGAAGTGCAATGTAGCAGAAGGACATTCTGTGTATTTCCCATTTCACCACACAGTCATATTAAAAACATGTGTATACAAGGGTCAAGATTTAATAAAAATAATACTTTTTACTGCTTCATCAAGGGCATTCTTAAGTGAAACTGTTTTGTTCTTTACTGCAAGTGTGTGGTAGAAGAGAATACAACTGTTACTATAGTTTGGTACTGCTGGGGAGGAAAAACTTTTCCTGTACCCTTTTAGATTCTGTGCTTGAGAGTCTTCAGAGTAAACTGACAAACAACAAGTTAGCAAAAGAAAAGACAAATTTTTATTCAAGTAAGGATACGCTGGAGTTCACAGAAAATGTGACTCAAAGAGGTGGAATTTGTATGGAATTAGAATTTGGGACATATATAACACCTTACTAAGGGAAAGAGAAACGCCCTTAAACGAAAACAGTTGACTTCTTAATAAGGGTCTGGGGAGAAAGGGCACTGAGGGGAAAACAAATGATCTTTTGGAAAGATGAATGGGCTCTTAGGAGAAAGTCTGTGTAGAGGTAGGTGTGGCGACTTATCATCTACAGGGATAATAGTTGCTCCAAGGCAAGGGATTTATGACAATTGAGTTCTTTTCTTTTGTTTCTTTTAATAAATTTATTTATTTATTTGTTTTTATTTTTGGCCGTGTTGGGTCTTCATTGCTGCGCACGGGCTTTTCTCTAGTTGCGGCAAGCGGGGGCTACTCTTTGTTGCGGTGCGTGGGCTTGTCATTGCGGTGGCTTCTCTTGTTACGGAGCACAGACTCTAGGTGCTTGGGCTTCAGTACTTGTGGCATGCGGGCTCAGTAGTTGTGGCTCGGGGGCTTAATTACTCTGCGGCATGTGGGATCTTCCCGGCCAGGGCTCAAACCCATATCTCCTGCATTGTCAGGCAGATTCTTAACCACTGCGCCGCCAGGGAAGTCCCAATTCATCAGTATTTTAAATGATAAACTTTGTGTTCGTGCAAGAAAATTCAGCAGTAAAGAATGGTATGACGTGATTTCCTGGTCCCAGTCCTTACTCACCATTAATAGTTTCTTATATGTCCTTCTGGAAAATGTCCATGCTTATAAAACCAAATACATGCACACACACACACATGCTTCAACAAATAAAACAACTTGTATACAAATAAATATATATGATCTGTTAATAAAATCATAAATAAGAGCATAATATGCATTCTATTCTGCAACTTTTTTTTAACAATTAAGTGTTTGTTGGGCATTTTCACACAACAGTACAATTGATTCGCTACATTTAAAAAATTAGTTTCATATTATTGCAATATTTATGTTAGTATGCTTTAATCATAGCCTTAGCAACCGACATTTATGTTGCTCATATATATTTTTAAAAATAGGTATTACTTAAAAAAAATAGGTATCACTTAATTGGCCTCCAATATGTTGCACCAATTTACACTCCTACCAATGGCATATGTGCGTGCCTGGTACTCAGCACCCCTATTGTCACTGAGGATTATCAAACCTTTAAAAAATAGATTTAAAAATTTATCTAAGTCTGTCTTTTGCAGTAGAAATGTATATGCATTGGAAATGCATGAAGTCAGCACATTTACCTGAGTAGACAAATTGTAGAGTCCCACATCAGTGTAAGAGTAAGGTAGTGGGGAGTCATTAATTTGTTTCTCTGGTTTATTTTCCTAAGATTTGGGACTTAGAAAGCATTTTCTCATACAGTGCTCCAAATGGTGAGTGGGTTCACAGGCTAGATGGGGATGTTATACTATAGAAGGTACTAGGCCTCTAATTCCAGCTTCCAGGGTACTTGTAGTTAATATCCCCAAAATGTAAGGCTGTGCTGGTAGTTTGAGACTCTTAATCACTGTTTAACCATGTTTTTTTTTATTTTGTTTCGTTTGAAATACATTCAGACATCCAATTTGGGAGGTCAGAAACACACTTCCCCTCTATTGTAGTTATATGGCGCGTACCCACCACCTCACCTCTCCTACCTTCCTCATACTGGGAGACAAGTCTTCCCCGGAGTTTTGGATCTCGGCAGGCGGACATGCCATCTTACACACTACCCTCGACTGAACGTGAAAACAACCTGAGAAACACAGACTATTCAATGGGAGAAGGGAGAAGAGGAGTGAAGGAGGTAGATAAAAATCCCCCTTGGCTATGGAGAAAAGGCCGAGGGTTTCAGTTCCCTTGTTTGAGGCAAAGATGGCACAGAGCCCCAGGAATAGGCTTAAAATAGTGATCCTGGCAGGGCATACAAGACTTCTGAGATTGATCAGAAAAGCTTCCAGCTTATGAGATCTCCAGTGTCTTTTTTCAGCCAGCAACTGGAATAGCAGGGTAAGTCATTTTTCTAATTTCTTGATATACTTCTTATCAACAAATAGTTTTTTCAGACTTCTTGGGTGAGAAAGCAGAGGGGAAGGAACCTGTTTCCTGGAAATAGCTCTGCCATATTTCACCAGAAATACCTCATAGCCTCATTGGTTGTATTTCTTAAGGCTCTGATGAAGTTCTATGTTCTCAGAAAGAGGGGACAAGTAAATACAAGTCCACTTCAACGTTCTGAATTCCTGGGTGCAGAAAGTATAGTATGTATACTCTCATCTCTATACGCATCACAGTATTTGTTACTGGCACTGAGAAACAGCATTCGGTGAGCCCAGAAACACTTGGATTTTGTACAACTTTTTTTTTTTTTAATGAATCCTTATCTTAAAATGTCTGTCAACTTTCTTTAACTTTTTAATTTTTTATTGTCTCTTTTAATCTTTTAAAAATTGAGGAATAATTGACTATCAACTAGTTTTTTTTAATAAATTAATTTTATTTATTTATTTTTGGCTGCATTGGGTCTTTGTAGCTGTGTGGTCTTTCTCTAGTTGGCGGCAAGCGGGGGCTACTCTTTGTTGCCGTGCGTGGTCTTCTCATTGCGGTGGCTTCTCTTGTTGAAGAGCATGTGCTCTAGGCACGCAGGCTTCAGTAGTTGTGTCCCACAGGCTCTAGAGTGCACACTCAGTAGTTGTGGCACACGGGCTTAGTTGCTCCATGGCATGTGGGATCTTCCCGAACCAGGGATAGAACCTGTGTCCCCTACATTGGCAGACAGATTCTTAACCACTGCCACCAGGGAAGCCCTCAACTAGTTTTTAAAATTTAAAATCACAACTTCTGGTAGCAGGTTTAAAGAAACTAATTAAAGCTAAGTATTAAAGAAATTCAGATGGCCATCAAATATTTGCCCTCCAAAAAGAATGCCAGCCCTAACTGATTTCATTAATGAGTTCTACCAAATCTTCAAAGCATACTTAATATCTATCTCATGCAAACTGTTCTAGAAAATAGAAAAGTTCAGAAATGGCCAGTTCATTTTGAAGGCCAAAGTCTTTTTTTCATTTGTTCATTCATTCATTTATTTATATTCAGTTTTTTAAAATTGAGGTATAGTTGACATATAACATTGTATAGTTTTATATAATAGGTGTTGTACACCTGTTAGTTTCAGGTGTAGAACATAGTGATTTGATATTTGTATATATTGTGGAATGATCACCACAATAATTCTAGCTAATAACTGTCACCATATATAGTTGCAAAAAAATATTTTTTTTCTTGTGATAGGGACTTTTCCAGAGGCCAAAAGTCTTGATTCAAAAACTAGATAATGGACTTCTCCGGTGGCGCAGTGGTTAAGAATCTGCCTACCAATGCAGGGGACACGGGTTCTATCCCTGGTCCGGGAAGATTCCACATGCCTTGGAGCAACTAAGCCTGTGCACCACAACTACTGGGTCTGAGCTCTAGAGCCCGCGTGTCACAACTACTGAAGCCCGCGCACCTAGAGCCCGTGCTCCGCAACAAGAGAAGCCACCGCAGTGAGAAGCCTACGCATCGCAATGAAGAGTAGCCCCTGCTCGCCACAACTAGAGAAAGCCCACACGCAGCAACAAAGACCCAATGCAGCCAAAAATAAATTAAAAATAAATAAATTTATTTAAAAATAAGGACAATACATGAAAATTATTGACCCCAAACACTTATGAATGTAAGTGCAAAAAAAAAAATCTAAAGTATTAGCTAAACAAATCCAAAAACAGTATTTAAAAAATCATACATCAAAATCTAGTAGTTTATTCTAGTAAAGCCATACTGGTTCAAAAGTGGAAAATCTACCAGTGTAATTTACTACATTAAGAACCTAAAGTAGAAAAATCATTATCTAAATTGAGAAGAAAACACTGGATAAGTCTTAGTGCCTATTTATGATTTTTTTAAAAAGCAAGAACTCTGAGACTTCCCTGGTGGCTCAGTGGTTAAGAATCTACCTGCCAATGCAGGGTACACGGGTGTGAGCCCTGATCCGGGAAGATCCCACATGCCGCAGAGCAACTAAGCCCATGCGCCACAACTATGGAGCCCGCGTGCCACAACTACTGAAGCCTGTGCGCTTAGAGCCCATGCTCCGCAACAAGAGAAGCCACCCCAATGAGAAGCCCCGCGCACCGCAATGAAGAGTAGTCCCCATTCGCTGCAACTAGAGAAAGCCTGCAGGCAGCAATGAAGACTCAACGCAGTGAAAACAAATTAATTAATTAATTAATTAATTTAAAAAAAAGCAAGAACTCTTAGCAGAGTTGGAGTATAGAGCTTTCTTAATTTGATAAAGATTTTATACCAATTTCAGACATGTCTTAAAGATTGAAAACAAATCCTTGTTAATTTACCACAGTGCTTGTAGGGGAGGAAAAATAGTTTTTCCTCTATCCGTCTGAGTTCTTAGCTGAGACCCCTGAAATAAAAGGCAGATTAACAAAACAGAAGAAAAACAGAAGTTTATCAACACGTATACCTCATGGATACATGGAAGATACCCAGGGAAAAATAAGTAATCACTGAGGTGTCTTAGAATTCAGGATTAAATACCAGTTTAATAGGGAAAGAGGATGGGAGATGTAGGCATCTTAGGGATGAGTAAATGATTTTTAGGAAAGGCGAATGGGCCTTTAGAAAAATAATTGTGAGTGACAGTTTGTCTGGGTGTGGTTTCAATTTCTAGTCTCCTCTCCTGTGATAAGAGTCAATCTTCCCTGGTTGATTAAATTCGCAGGGTGGGGATTTATGACAACCGGGTTTCTTTTTGGAGGATCTGTCTTTAGGCAGATAAGGAGAGTTCAATGAAAGCCTCCCCCTGCATTTGCTGCTTTTCAAATGCTAACAGCTCAAAATAACCAATGTACCAAAATGGCACATTTTGGAGTGGCATGTTCTGAACTCCTACAGTCATATTTTGGGGTGGCATTATTCTCCTACCCATCATGCTATAAGGAAGAGAAAAGTTGTATTGGTTTATTTTATCAGATGTCACATACAGGTTCTGTGAAGATGATTTGTAGAGTGTTGAAAACAGAAAAACAGAAAAAATTGTTGTGGACTTTTGTCATTTTTTTTGGTTGTCCAGTTTCCAACTCTTCTTCCTTTATGGGAGAAATCCTTTATTGTTTATAATCATGGACATGAGATGCAATGCTCTGCTTCCCACAGTGGAACCTTATGTGGGAACATCTTCCTCTTTCTTGAACTGTAGCCCTTCTGCAGCCAGTGTGAGATATGATCTTGGCTTAGCCAATGAGATGCTCCTACCTGGACCCTACTCTAGCCAGATGGCCTATGATGGTTCGATTGTGCTAGCTGTGGCAGTGATCAATGGGGGCCATGTCCAGCAGCTTCCTACTGCTTGGTCTTCCAGAGCTGTCTTGACTCCTGCATGTCTTCTAAGTTTGGTGTTCCTTTCCCATTGACTCATTGAACCCATGAGAGCCTTCAGTAAATTCTCATTTTTCTTTTCATTTAAAGTTTTATGTATATGCAACTAAGAACCTTGACTGATACACCTTTCTTTCTGTCACCTAGAAGCAATTCAGTTAATGTTTTATTCTATTTCTTTCCATATTTTTGCTTTGCATTTTTTATATAATTACGATCAAGCTCTCTACTTTTTTTTTTTTTTTAAGAACAATAAACACCTTTATTACATGGACTAAGATAGGAAGGAGGAGGACTCATTTGCCTTTCTGGGCCTTGATTTTCCTTAGATAGAGCTCCAGCTCCTTGCCCTCCAGCACATAGCCATCTGCTTGGCCACACTGGCCTGGTCTAAAAGTGATGCATGCAAGAAGCTTGCCCTGCTGGAACTGCGCCTCTAGAAGACTGCTGATTTGAGCATTCTTTTTCCTTTCATCATATTTCTTCTGAATTTTCTTTGTTTTTTGTTTAAAATGTCTTAGACATACAAATGGCCAACAAACACATGAAAAGAGGGCTTCCCTGGTGGCACAGTGGTTGAGAGTCTGCCTGCCGATGCAGGGGACACGGGTTCGTGCCCTGGTCCAGGAAGATCCCACATGCCGTGCAGCGGCTGGGCCCGTGAGCCATGGCCGCTGAGCCTGCGCGTCCAGAGCCTGTGCTCCACAACGGGAGAGGCCACAACAGTGAGAGGCCTGCATACCGCAAAAAAAAAAAAAAAAAAAAAAAACCACATGAAAAGATGCTCAGCGTCACTAATTGTTAAAGAAATGCAAATCAAAACTACAGTGAGGTATCCCTTCACACCCATCAGAATCGCACCGTTAAAAAATCCCCAGACAATAAATGCTGGAGAGGGTGTGGAGAAAAGGAACGCTCTTGTACTGCTGGTGAGAATGTAAATTGATACAGCCACTGTGGGGAACAGTATGGAGGTTCCTTAAAAATCTAAAAATAGAACTACCATATGACCCAGCAATCCCACTACTGGGCATATACCCAGAGAAAACAGTAATTCAAAAAATGCACACACCCCAATGTTCATAGAGCACTATTTACAATAGCCATGACATGGAAGCAACCTAAATGTCCATCAGCAGTGGAATGGATAAAGAAGATGTGGTACATATATACAATGGAATATTACTCAGCCATAAAAAGGAATGAAATTGGGTCATTTGTAGAGATGTGGATGAATCTAGAGACTGTCATACAGAGTGAAGTAAGTCAGAAAGAAAAACAAATATCATATATTAATGCGTATATGTGGAACCTAGAAAAATGGTACAGGTGAACTGGTTTGCAGGGCAGAAATTGAGACACAGATGTAGAGAACAAACGTATGGACACCAAACGGGAAGCGGCGGGTGGGGGGTGGTGGTGTGATGAATTGGGAGATTGGGATTGACATATATACACTAATATGTATAAAATGGATAAGTAATAAGAACCTGCTGTATAAAAAAATAAAATAAAATTCAAAAGAAAAGAAAAAAAGAAAGAAATTCCTTCCCAGGTAGGATTTAAAGAAGTTAAAAGCTCTCCTCAGCTCCATAGATGAGAGGTTAACAAACCCAAAGGCCAGGGGACAGGGCAGGTGGCCCAGTCTTGCCAATTATGAGAACTTTGGCCACCTGCCAGGGTGGACAAAGCAAACCAGCACATATCTTTTAATTTCCTCACAGTCTATTAAGTAACATATAATAGATACTCTTCAACTGAAAGAATTTAAAGTCACATGCCTAGAGCCTTCTTATTTAGCCAGTCTCTCCCATGTTGACCTCTTATCACCAAAAATATCTCCTGTAGCTATTCATGCTATTAGATCCCTTTACTGCTGTTGTGGGTATTTGTAAACAGGAATTCTCATTTGAGTCATGATGAGTCTCCAGATAATTAACTCATGAACTTGTGGCTAAAAGTTTCCTTTGTTAATAGCCTTAGATTCTACTAAAATAGAGCTAACAGAAAGGGGTGAGAAGTAAATTTGGCTGGGGGAAATACTACTATTTGGCACATACTTCTTAAACCAGTTTAACTTCATTTTACTGTATTTTTGATTGGCCAAGGGTGGGTAAGAGACTTTACATAACTGCTATCTTAATTTGTTGAGTTAGAGAAGTTCCTTGATTTGTTTCTAAGTTCCTTAAATAGCTTGTATTAATCTAGCTCTTTTGACTTTCTCCATGTACGTTCATCCTATCACCACTCAATAAGTATTTGGGGCTTGTGTTTTGGATCCAGCTGTTTAAGAAGAATGACTGAAAAGGAAATTAGGCCATAATTCTAGAAGGTGAGGTTGAAATTGTTGTTAATCTTAAGCATAAAGACAAAATGAAATCAGGCACCCAGAAAAATGAGCAAGGTGATTATGAAATTTGCTTTTAAATTAAATATAAATCTACAGCAAGCTGCATCTCTTTTCAGAGTCAACTCAGGGTCAACCTCTGTAGTCCTTTGCAGTGTGGTAAATCCACTCAAGACCTTGAGTTCAGCTGTCTTCCCTATCGATTCAAGTTAAGCTAAGATCCTTTTTTTGTTGCTGTTTTTTTTTTTTTTTTGGCCGTGCCACCTGGCATGCGGATTCTTAGTTCCCCGACCAGGGATCAGACCCGTGCCCCCTGCAGTGGAAGTACAGAGTCTTAACCACTGAACCACCAGGGAAGACCCTAGGATCCTTTTCTTGAAACTCATGAAAATAGGACAACAGATTCAGTTGTCGACATTAGCAGTGGCAGTCACTCGCTCTGTTGCTGTTGGGTTTTTTTGGTTTGTTTGTTTTTTTTGTGTTAAAAAAAATGTTTTTTAAGCTTTTATTAGAAAGTTGATTTCATATGCTCTCCTGCTGGAGTAAGTCTATATCTGAGGATGCTAAAAGCCTTGCTGCCAAGCCAGTTTTGAATGTAGTTTAAACTGGGAAAGGAACCTTCATTGGGATGGTGGCCAAGAAGCTAGTCAGTTGTAGATACCGCTTAAAAGGTCATTGGCTCACTTGCAAAAATGCTGGCAGCCTCAACATTTGCTACAAATTCCTCTCATTAATCCGTTGTTTTTGAATTTCTTTCCCACTGAGAAACCTAAGAATGTCTCTTGCCTGAGTGTACCATTCTCAGCTGATCTGCTTCCCTGAGATGTTAGGAATGATGCCCTGCAGCATCCCCCGTGAGTCACAGCTCAGGAGGCAGGAAGCCTTACAAGTTCTTTGCATACAGCCACTACCCTGTCTCTCTGTGACTCAGTCCACACTCTCAAAAGGTCATAGACAACATGCCTTGAGAAGCACCTGAGGCTTTGACCCAGAACTGTCAGAACCAGAAAGGGTCTCAGACAGCCTGTCCAAGAGGGGAACTAACCATCCTGGCTCACCTGGTACTGAGTTTCCTGGGACACAGAACTTTCAGTGCTGAGCCTGGGAATTCTAGACAAATAGGGATAGTTGGTCACACTATGCTCAACTATTTAGCAGAGAAGAAACTGAGGCCAGGAGGCTGACCTGCCCACATTAACAAAATTAGAATCCAGATCCATTGGTGCTAAGAGTTCAGTGCTCTTTCTATACTGGTACTTCCTTATATGCGCATAGTGCATTGCACACTATAGGTGCTTAAGTTTCTACTGTGGTTGTTTTATGAGTTCAAGGGAAGTGCTTTTCACAGATATGATCATTTCTAATTAGCAGTGATCTCACTCAAGGTCATCATTAGTCAATGGTCTCTAATTCTGGACTCTGAACAGAATAGAGTTAATGAAGGGGAGGGAAATGTAATGAACAATAATAGAAGTGGTGAAGAAAACAGAAGGATTGGGCTTCCCTGGTGGTGCAGTGGTTAAGAATCCGCCTGCCAATGCAGCCCTGGTCCGGGAAGATCCCACATGCCGCAGGGCAGCTAAACCCGTGCGCCACAACTACTGAGCCTGCGCTCTACAGCCTGAGAGGCACAACTACTGAAGCCCGCGTGCCTAGAGCCCGTGCTCTACAACAAAGAGAAGCCACCGCAACGAGAAGCCCGTGCACCACAATGAAGAGCAGCCCCCACTCGCTGCAGCTAGAGAAAGCCCACGTGCAGCAACAAAGACCCAACGCAGCCAAAAATAAATAAATGAAAGAAAGAAAGAAAACAGAAGGATTGTGCAAAGATGGAGAGACCTATGTGTACAGGTTGGCTGAGCAACACTGCAGCAGGGGACACGTAGAAATACAATATGGGGTATAAACACCAAAGAGAAGGGTACATTATTTCCCTGTCCTCAAAGAGTGTGGTAATGACTATGTAATGAAAATTATATCACTGATGTTCATGGTTATATGTTTTCCAAGAACTTCGAAAGAACCTAACTCCCAGCAGTATTTGTCCTTCTAGGTCTGAGATCTGCCCTGTTTTTCTTACCAGTTTTCTCCCCTGGATACTGAGTTTTCAATAAAGTAGCATAAATTACTAGAGATCATTAGTCTGTTATACCTAGATCTTTATGATCTCTTATCTAAACACTGCTGTATCCCATTCAATGCTATAGTCTTCTCACCTGCAAGAGGAACTGGTGGTATCTGTATGAGGGAACAGAAAAAGCATTAGGAATGTGACTGGCTGATGATTAAGTCTAGAGAAATGACTGTTGGAAACAAGGGTCCAGGAACATTATTTATTGTGGCCATCTTCAGCAATTCATTTTGTGGGGTAGTGCTAGGCACTTGAATTCTTTTATCTGGGATGGAACTCAAGGAAGTGGCACATGGAAAGGGAGCAGCATAGACAAAATGGAAGTGACTAAGGTGTTTTGACACCCATTAAGATGGGTGTTAACTCTCAAAATGGAAGCCAGATAACTACTTTTCTATTCCACCACACCTTTTCCTGCTGGTGACCAGAGACAGAGTTATCTTTTCTTCTGACTAATCCCTAAAAACACAGGTGAAGAGAGGCATAGCTGACCTACTTTGTAAATACTTATTGTAGTGTTAATCAGCAAATTTACTGCAGGCAGAGGTCAAGTGACCTCACAGCCATCCTGCTTTAGGCTGAAAGCCACAGGGGGAGCTGACCTTAGTTAGGGTAGTGCTGCTCCAAAAATGGACTTGTGACCACCCATCAGAAGCAAGATGCAAAACAAGCGTTGTTTAAAAATGCAAATTATTAGGCCATACCCCAGACATTCTGAATCTGATTTTCTTTTTCTTTTAAAATAAACTTTACAATTTAGAATAGTTTTTATTTTTTAATTTTTTTTAAATTTACTTATTTTATTTTTGGCTGCCTTGGGTCTTTGTTGCTGCATGTGGGTTTTCTCTAGTTGCAGCGAGCGGGGGCTGCTTTTTGTTGCAGTGTACAGGCTTCTCATTGAAGTGGCTTCTCTTGTTGCAGAGCCTGGGCTGTAGGCACGCGGGCTTCAGTAGTTTTGGCGCGTGGGCTCAGTAGTTGTGGCTAACGGGCTGTAGAGCGCAGGCTTAGTAGTTGTGGCGCACGGGCTTAGCTGCCCCGCGGCATGTGGGATCTTCCCGGACCAGGGTTTGAACCCGTGTCCCCAGCATTGGTGGGCGGATTCTTAAGCACTGTGCCACCAGGGAAGCCCTAGAATAGTTTTAGATTTACAGAAAATTTGTGAAGGTAGTACAGAGTTGCCATATACCTAAACACTCGGTTTTGCCTGTTATTAACATATTACGTTAATATGGTACCTTTCAACTAGTGAACCAATATTGATGCTTTATTATTAACTAAAGTTCATACTGTATTCAGACAGCCTTAGTTTTTACCTAACGTCCCATTTCTGTTGCAGGATCCCATCCAGAATATGATACATTTTCGTCTCCTTAGGCCCTCCTTGGTTGTGATAGTTTTTCAGACTTTCCTTGTTTTTGATGACCTTGATGGTTTTGGAAAGTACTGGCCACGTGTTTCGTAGAATACTCTTCAATTTGGATTTGTCCGATGTTTTTCTCATTAGACTGGGGTTATGGGTTTTTGGAAAGAAGACCACAGAGGTAAAGTGCCATTCTCATCATATCATATCAAGGGGACATACTATCAACATGACTTATAATTGTTGATGTTAATCTTGATCACCTGACTGAGGTAGTGTTTTAAGTTTTCTCCAATGTAAAGTTATTCTTTTTTCCTCCCCCCTTTTTCTAATATTCTAAATTTATTTATTTTAATTATTACTTTTTGTCTGTGCTGGGTCTTCATTGCTGCATGTGGGCTTTTCTCTAGTTGTGGCGAGTGGGGTCTTCGTTGCAGTGCGCAGGCTTCTCATTGCCGTGGCTTCTCTTGTTGCGGAGCACGGGCTCTAGGTGCGCGGGCTCAGTAGTTGTGGTGCACGGGCTTCTCATTGCAGTGGCTTCTCTTGTCGCAGAGCATGGGCTCTAGGCATGTGGGCTTCAGTAGTTGTGGCACGTGGGCTCAGTAGTTGTGGCACGTGGGCTCAGTAGTTGTGGCACACGGGCTTAGTTGCTCTGCGGCATGTGGGATCTTCCTGGACCAGGACTCGAACCTGTGTCTCCTGCACTGGCAGGCGGATTCTTAACCACCGCACCACCAGGGAAGTCCTCCCCCTTTTTTTGAAAGGAAATTACTATGTGCAACCCTCACTTGAGGGGTGGGGAGTTAGGTTTCACATAAAATTATTTGGAATTCTTCTACATGGGAGATTTGTCTATTTTCCACCATTTATTTATTCAATAATTTATATTAGGATAGACTCATGGACATTTATTTTATACTTTTATATGTCCCCATTGTTGAATTTTTTTATTTTTAATTTTGTTATTAAAACCACTGCCCCACCAGGGAAGCCCACTAACTCCTTTTTTAAAACTTCAGATATAAATCGGTGTGAGTTCTCTAGGGCTGCCATTACAAAGTACCACAATCTCGTTTTAAACAGCAGAAACTTATTCTCTCATAGTTCTGAAAGCTAAAACCCCAAATCAAGGTGTTGACAGGTCATGTTCCCTCCAAAGCCTCTAGGGGAGGATCTTGCTCCCCCAGCTTCTGGTAGGCCAAAGCCTTTCTGGGCTGTGGCAGCATAATTTCAGTCTCTGCCGCCATCTTCACATGTCTGTCTTCCCTCTGTGTCTGTGTGTCTCCTTGTCTTCCAATGGCATTCTCCTCTTCTTACAAGGACACTAGTCAAATTGGATTAAGGTCCCACCCTACTCCAATATGACTTCACTGTAACTATTTATTTACATTTGTAATGACCCTATTTTCAAATAAGGTCACATTCTGAGGTACCAGGGCTTAAGACATCTATTTGGGAGACATAATTCAACCCATAACAAATTCACATACCACAGAATTCATCCTTTTAAAGTGTTCTTTTCTGTGGTTTTTACTATATTCACATGGTTATGCAACCAACACCACTATCTAATTCCAGAACCTTTTCCACATTCCAAAAAGAAACCCCATAGCCATTAGCAGTCACCTTCCCCTCCAATCTTCCTCAGCTCCTGACAACCAGTAATTTACTTTGTTTATATGGATTTGCCTATTCATAAATATTTCATATCAATGGACATTTCATTAAATGGAACCATATAACAAGAGGCATTTTATGTCTAGCTTATTTCACTTAGCATACTGTCTTTAAGGTTCATCCACATTGTATCATGTATCAGTACTTCATTCCTTTTATGGCTGAATAATATTCCATTGAATGGATATACCAATTTTGTTTATATATTCATGAGTTGATGGACACTTGGGTTGTTCCCACTTTTTGGCTATTATCAATAATTCTGCTGTGAATATTCATGTACAAGTTTTTGCATGACTGTTTTTAATTCTTTCATACCTAGGAGTGGAATTGCTGGATCATATTGTTAATTATGTTTAATTTTTTGAGAAACTGTCAAACTGTTTCCAAAGCAACTGCACTAAATTCTCAGCAGCAGTATAAGAAAGTTCTAATTTCTACACGTCCTCCCCAACACTCGTTATTGTCTTTTTGATCACAGCCATCCTAGTGATCAAGTGAGGTGGTATCTCATTGTGGTTTTGCATTTCCCTCATGAATGAGGATACTGAGCATCTTTTCATGTGTGTATTAGCCATTTGTATGTCTTCTTTGGAGAAATGTCTGTTTTAACTCTGCCCATTTTAAAATTGAGTGTCTTTTCATTGTTGAGTTTTGAGAGTTCTTTACATATGCTGGATATTCTCTCTCTCTCTCTCTATATATATATATTTAGCTATGATCTGCAAATTTTTTTCTCCCATTCTGTGGGTTGTCTTTTCACTTTCTTATAATGTTGTTGTTTTAATATTTATTTATTTTGGCTGCATCAGGTTTTAGTTGCGGCATGCAGGATCTTCACTGCAGCATGCAGACTTCTTAGTTGTGGCGTGCATGCGGGATCTAGTTCCCCAACCAGGGATCGAACCCAGGGCCCCTGCATTGGGAACGCAGAGTCTTACCCACTGGACCATCAGGGAAGTCCCGTCTTTTCACTTTCTTGATGGTGTCCTTTGAAGCACAAAAGTTCTTAATTTTGATGAAGTCCAGTTTATCTTTGGACTTCAAAGATAAAGCCACTTGTGCTTTAGGTGTCATATGTAAGATAAATGGTTTAGGTATATGTTTGCCCAGAAACAGACAGTAGGTGATTTCTGGAAGTTCCAGTACTATGTTAAGCATATAAATCAAACAACTAAAGGAACATTTTCATATTGTAGAAAATGATACAAAAATTTTTATACAAAATTGAGAACTCAGAATGGTCACATTATTACTGAAAAGAGAAAGCATTTGCAATGAAAACTATAGCAAATGGCAGAGTCACAATACAGCTGACTGGGGAATAGGAAGTACATGTTCTAACCATTTCTCATCTGATATTGACTCAAAAGAGTGTGTTGACTGCTGAAACAAAAGCATTTCCATAATTTAGCAAATCTGTTTTTACGAAGCTTTTGTGTTTAAACGAAGGCCTAGATGATGTGTTTCTAGTACCTGACACTACTAGGGAGGAAAAGGTAGGAGAAAACAAGTCACCCTGGCAATTCAGGGAGCAGTGAGCACTCTTCCAGCATTTGATTGCAAACTACAAGGCCCAAAGCTTTGTTAAGATTAGAAACAAATAACTAACAGAGAAATGTTGGGACTTATAGGCTCGTTGTTCACCAGAGAGCATCAGTTTTGGTTGCATATGAATGTTTTGTTTTTTTTTTTCTGAGGACACTTGTACTAGCCCAATAACAACACTAACTAACAAAACTGCTTTTGCTGTGTCACTGGCATACTTTAAATTGCTTTAAAAAAAAATCTCACTTGTTTTGTTCTTTCTTGGAATGTTTTATGTTATAAAGCAGTCCACACTGCTGATAGGTGTGTGTATATGCATATGTGTGTGTGTGTGTATATATATATATATATATATATATATATATATATATATATATAGTGTGTGTGTCTAAAGTTTTTTTGCATCTAGATTTTTTTTCAGAGAAAAGTATTAAATTTTGATCCCATTAAGCAAAGCATTGTCAACATTAGTTTTTCATTGGTAGAAATGACCTCTTAAATTTTCTTAATAGAATCCTTTAAAAAAATAAGTATTTTCTGAAATATTTTGTCAGAGAACGATATGTGGATATGTGCTAAGAATGCCTATTAAGTAATTAGAATTTTCTCCAAGTAGTCAGTGGAATCATTTTATAATGTCCTAAGTAGAACAGCCAGGAGTCCTGAGCAAATAGAAAGGCAATTAAAGGAAGCTAGCTCCTTTGAATTTACAGAACCTAGGATTGTATTTGTGGTCTGTACTGGATACATTCCAGCTCTACATCACAACACAAAATTTCCCATTTCCTCAAAGCTAAAAGCCGAGGCATCAGCTAAGTAGATTGATAAACAGGAAAGTCAAGATAGGCACAGTTCATTAAACTGTCAGCCAGCAGTTGAATAACCATATTTCTGATAAACTGAGGTCTTGCAAGGGTTAACAAGTTATTTGTAAAGAGGAAAGTACATTCAATTGATGGAGAAAATGCAATATATGTAATTACCTTGATTCTACAATTATGTTAACAGGACTCTGAAAGATACATATAGGCAGACTACTGAAGCTTTAAGACTGTTAGCATAATATAATCATTAAACGGCCAGAAATGATTCAACATTTTAACTATAGTTTTTGGGTAGTATAGACTTTATTTCATATATTGTTAGTTTTGTATTAACATTATCATAGTTTATTAGCTTGAGGATTGAAATTTCTTCCCTCAAAATGTAAACTAATATTGTAATAAAAAGACAAAGCGAATTCTTCTCTTCAAAATTAACGTTACAAAAGACTCTTAGGTTATACATTTATTCCGTCAAGTATGTATTATTCTCTAAGCCTGTACCATATGATATTCCTTCCAGGAAGTCCATCTCAGAAGCGTCAGTTTTCTTCCCTGGGTTCCCAAAGCACTATCCTTGTATCTCTTTTATAGCACTTATTTGTATCTTTTAAAGTGCCTTAATGTTCCTTTTAGGTGGGCAGTGAAGTTTGATTTATAGAAGTAGAAATTTTGCTTCGGATGCTCTATTTATAGAAATCTGGTCTTTCTGATGTTACTTTATAAGTTTTTCCATGATAAGCTTTTAAATAGTGGGTTAAATAAAATGAGACTCAACTAGTAGTTTGGGCTGTATTTCTTCCCTCAGAAAAACATAAAGCTCAAGCAAACATTATGTATACCACTTTGTTTCATCCAAGTTGCTCATCAACACATTAAATTTGTAAAGAATTACCAAGTTAAAGTGCAACTGCTTTATAACAACTGGAGACTTGTTAAAATAAAACAGATGTAAAGAATTTTTGATGTGTTTTTCAGTCTTAACTATTCACCTTTAAACAAATCAGAACTTATATCAACAACTAATCATGTAATCATTATTCCCATTGAAATTGTAGACGTCACAAATTTTTCCCACTTTTTCCTGTTGTATTAGCCAGAAAACTTTTGGTGGCAATTTGGAGAAATATTAAATGAAAATATCTTCAACTAGGAGTGAAGAAAGCTCTGGAAGGAATGTGGAACAGTGAAAGAAGAGAAAAGCTTTACCTTGATAGAATCAGGACCACCAACGGACCTTTTCTGTCTCTAGCTTGGAACCTGGGATCAGAAAGGTGGGTTCAAGTCTCAGCCGTTAAGCCTTAATTTCTGTATCAGTAAGGGTATCTTTACTAATTCAATATTGTATTAAACAAGATGATACATTAAAAAAAGCCTATAGAATTGTGCCCAACTCAAAGTTCCTAATTCCATGACACTGGACATATTTTTTCGCAACTATTGATATTCATATAGCACCTTTAAATCCAAACAATTCGGGATACCAGGTCACTAAATGAGGAGCAGAAATCTTAATGTTTAAGAACAAACTAAATGAAATAAAAAACAATACAAAAGAAACAAAAAAATTAAAAAACTATATCCTGAGAATATCCCAGTCCAGCATTTGCCTTGGCAAAGGAATAAATTTCTCAGCTCAAATTCATCCTACACCAGTACAGTTCAACAGTTTTTTAAGTGTCTAGTTGATGCCACACAGGCAGTTACAGAAGACAAAATTTCTCCCTTTAAGACACAGTCTAAAAGGGAGTATTAAAATGCAATGTGATGTTCAGTGCATAGAATAATATATAAAGTACTGCAGGAACACAGATGAAGAAGCAGTTACATTTGCTTGGTTTGAGAGGAGGGTAAGAAGCGTTAAGGAGTTATCAAGGGGAAGTGACATTTAAACCAGGCCTAAAAGGACTGGGAGTCAGCCAGATAGAACAAGGGAGAGAAGGGCATTCAGGTGAAGGAAACAATAATGAGTATACAGTCAAATTCATAGAGATAATTAGAAAGACAAAGAATGCAAACCATTTTAAAGAATGTTCCAAAGAAAGGGCTCCCCTCAGAAAACAGGCTAAGTTTCAGAGAAAATATTATTTGCTCCACAGAAATGATTTTCTGCACTCTGTGAGACTAACCAGTCATCTTTTGTGAGTAAAATAATTTCAAATACAAGAATGATAAAGAAAATTAGCTTTATTTATGTAAATTAGAAAAACTGATTGTAGTGTTAGAATTTGTCAAATGCTTTCATTCTGAACGATTTACAAGTGTATTTATATACAAACATAATAAAATAGAGTACCATCACATTGCTTTCTCTTGACTCCAAGTGTCTCTCCATTCTGAACATGCCCCTCTCACTTCGGGTTTTAATTTTTAACAGGGAAATGCTTTGTTCTGACACAGTGCTTGATTCACACAGTATAACACTGAAGTGGAAGGAGAGTCAATGACCATCAATAATTAAAAATTATCCTTCAACCAATATGACTTTATCATTAGATTTTTTCTATATTAAAATATGTTTCATGTTAAAAAAAACATACTTGTATTCACTGAGGATCTAAATTTGTTGTACTAAATTTGACATTTATATAAACCCATAGTTAATTTAAATATAGATATGAATCTATATTAAACTCATTGGTATGAATGTTTGCCATAAATGAAAATGATGAAAATTATTAGGAACAGAGGTAAAAGAAAATCCATGTGAGAAATTGAAGTGGAAATGCCCTATTCTATTTAAAATGACTAAAATTTCAATTTTCTGAACTCAATACAAATAAAACCAATAGATGGTAAAAAGCCATGATATTTATAGACGCCAAATCTTAAGTCACACTGTAGGGCATTAAATAATTTGTACTATTACATATTTTAGATAATTCTAAACCAAGTTTCCTAAATAGCTTGCCAATCATTTACGTTGTTTGAGAAATCCAAGAAAGTCTAATACAATTATTGAATAAGGCCGAATTTTAAACTGGCAATCGAGATACAACATAAATGCAGATAATGTATATTAGAGTCAGATTTATATATGTCATAGTACTATGTGTGTATGGACTATTAGAAGAAATAAATTTTGTTTTTAAAGCAGTGGTTGGTTTTCTAAGTTTAGTTCTTTAGCACTTTATTGAAATTCCTGGCAAGAATTCTGACAGAGCTCTGTGATTTTATTATATGAAAGAAGGAAAAAAAGAAACCCACAAAAAATGTTAAGTTTGCTGTGACTTTTCAAAGCAATTTAAGTTAAAACAAACAGCCTCCAAGTGCACTTGTGTCTAAAATGCCACTTTTGCCCCCAAAGTGAAAGAAATGATCAAGTATTGTGTTAAGGTGCTTACTATTCAAAAAAAACATCAGAGGAAGTTGGTCTTTAATTGGATGCTTGAATTCTTTCCAGAGTTCTTAGTATGTTTAGATGTTGGTATCTTGAGTTTGACACTTTCTTGATTGCCCTTTATAGCAGTTTCAAGGCGGGCTTTCAAGGCTGGGGAGGAAGCCATTACACTTTTAAAAACTGATGAATACTGAGGCCCAATCTGCATGAGATTTTGCAAAGCAAAGTCATGTAGATTTCTCATTATGGAAGTTGCTGATCCCAGAGCATTCTCATCCAAAAGGAAGGAAATGAGGATGGGCAGAAGACAGGCCACCAGCTGAGAGCCTGGAAAGTAAACAAATGATGTAAGCCCCAGGTTCAGGGATGTAAATGTTTCTTATACACTTGATCTGGACATATTTCCCCCACTTGAAGGGAAGCAGTTCTTCCAATCTCTTCTCCCAAATTAATACAAAACAGTATCAATACTGTTGATTGATTAACATCAACACCTGCCTTTCCACGAGTGTGAAAATATAATGCTAAGTGACTAATGGGATGTTTTACATTTTAAATAACATTAAATTTCTGATTTTGGACAGATTCTGATTTAGTATGCATTTAGTGCTAGCACTTACGATGCTGTTCCTCAGCAATGGCTACCAGTGCTTCCAAGACCTTTATGCCTTCTTGAAAGATCTGAAGCTCAGTAGTGTCTTCAGGTTTTCTTTTGTCTATTTCCTGCAGTTTTTCCACGATAGAGGATACTAAAGAGTAAATGTACGGGTAGGAAACAGCTGGATTCGGATACTGAAAAATGGAAAGTAGGAGCTGATAGGTCTTGATTTGTACCTGATCAGAAAAAAGACAAAAATAGTGTAAACTGTAAATATAAATTTACATTTATATTAAAATGTAAGTTTTAATGTAAATTTTTAAAGTAAATTAAAAAATGTAAATGAAAAAAATTTAAAGCCTCCCCTCCCACACTTAAATTTATTTTATTTCTAATTTATCTTTAATTTTGGAAGTCCAAGCACTAACAGGCATTCAAACTTGCATGCTAACAGTGGTTGTGACAGCTTGGAGTGGGAATAAAGTGGTTAATTTTTCTTCTTTTGACTAGTTTCCATTTTCCCCCTCATTTGTCTCTCTATAACGTAAAAAATCAAACAAACACACAAACTCGAAAAATATTTTGGAGATTTTGGAAAATGTTTTAGATGAAAATCACATATATTTGATGCTATGAAGGTTTTAAGGAACCATGTCTGGACCATATTAATTATGTGTCATCACATACTGGAGGCACCACTTTGAGACTGCTACATAAAGCTCCTGTTAGGCTAGAGGAAACAAACAGGACAGGAGAACAGAAGGAGATGACTATACAGCAAATATATAAACCATCCTTTATTCATTTGAATGATTATTTTTTTTTCTGAGAGAAAATCTGGTTACTAAATTTTAGGAGTCTATTTGTGATCATGTGCTACAAACTTATTTTGTACCACATAACAGCGTAGGAAATTAATTTAGCAAATAAAAGGGCCAGAAAGGAATGGGATTAATTTGTATATGCTGCTTTTGAAATAGGTCCCATTATTTTACAGTCATATACTGAAGGCACATGCTAGAGTCTTCCTTTCCTTTTTTTTTTGAAAGGAAATCCACTGAAGTTCTAGGGATATATCAATTTTAAGATGCCCCTATTTCAAATTTAGGTTTGTTTTTTTTTTTAATTTTTTAAAAAACATTTTCTTTATCTTTCTCCAACTAACTACATTCCATCCTCAGGGCCAAAAAACAAGACCATTATTATTTGACTTTGTCAACCCAAGAACATGAATTAATCCAAACCTAAAAATAAATTTCAGTCTGGTACTTTCTGTTGGAATCAACAAAATCATAAGGAAAAGTTTTGCAAAAGCCTAAACATGTTCCTATTACAAACATCTATCTTCTAAACACACTTACCATAGGATCTTTTATCTCAAGAGTAGCCTTAAATTTCTCAATACAGCGCTTCTGAAGGCATGGGATCGTAGTTACTTCTGGACTGGTAGACAAAGTAAATACTGTGATAGCAGTAAGCAGACTGACTTCATCAAGTTCTTGGTGTGTTCCAGCTACTAAAAAGAAATAATCTATGAGAAACAGATCCCAACACTGTCATATTTACTGTTATATACAGCTGTGAAGCTGTCTCTAGTTTGGTAGTAATTTCTTTTGTGTACCTAAGGATTACAGACAGTAATACGGACTGACTGACTAAGAATCCTGGCAAATGCTGTAGCTTTAAAATATGCATTTTAAGTAATTCTAGAGTCAAGAATTACCAAAGAAATTACAGTCTTCATAAGTAAAGACATCAGTAAATACTTATATACATTTACTAGGAATATGCATTAACTAGTTATGTGACCTTGGATATTTAACCCCATCTTCGGTTTTCTCATCTGTAAAATGAAAGTAACAGTACTTAAATTTATAAGGTTATGAGGATTAAATGAGTTAATCCTCGCAAAGCATTCAGAATAGCATGTTGCACATAATGCTCAATATAAATTAGCTGTTATATTATTATTTTTATTGTGGAGAAATACAGAAATGCTTGGACAGTTGTTTTTTCTTTGTTAAGTTTAAAGTATTCATATTTTGATAATACACGTGTCAAGCGAAAATAACTTAGCACTTTGTTTGCTACATATACCATTTCTTAACAGTACAGAAAAATTTGAAAATATCTGTGTGTGCCACAATCATTTAAAGGAATTTTCTACTGGATGTAATTTACTTCATTTCCCAAAGTCATACTCTCATTAAATAATTTTAATGAACCTCTTGTGGAAAATCAATGTTATTTGAAAAGGAAAAGGTGTGGCAAATTCAACTCATTAAATTGTGTAAGAATGGATTACTACTTATGAAAAAAATTACATATATATGTAGAAGGTTTGGTAACATTCACTCATCAAATACTTAAGAAACATTTTCTATGTGCCAGCACTCTTTTTGGCACTGAGAATACAATTTACAGAGAAGATACAGAATATACCAAGAAGTAAATAAAGGATTTCAGCTAGTCACAAGGTCTATGAATATAAAAAATATATTAAGAGATAATAGAAAGCAACCCAGGAGTTGCTACATTGGGCAGTCAGAGAAAGGTTTAGGAAATTAGTGTTTGAGCTGACACCTGAGACACAGCAGCAATGAAAGCAAAATACTATGGATGGGTAGGATTTAGTTTATAAAAATAATTTTAATAATTTTAAGGTAAAATAGGTACATGGTTAACATTTAAATTATGACAGTATTATTATAAGCACTTTATATTTAATCCCCATTAGCATCGTGAGGTAGGTACACTTATTTCCCCCATTTTATGGATGAGAAACTGAGGAACGGAAATTCAGTCATTTGCCCAAATCACACAGTTAGTAAGGCATTCAGTTTGATTCCAGAAAGCATACTGTTAACCATGATGCCATAGTGCTTCACATACAGCCAAGTTATTCTTAGTCATTTATAGCAACTTGAAACTACAATAGCTAGTCTGTTTAGTAAAAATGTCTTTTTATTCTCCGTAAGATAAAGTTCTCCTGGGTTCCTCTTCCCATTTCTTCTAAAATTCCCTTATTCTCCCAGCCCTGCCCAAATTCCATTATACCCATTCTCTTTTACCTACAATAGATGCAAGGTTCGCTTAGCATTAAGCCCCATGGAGAGGCCTATGTGGTAAGGAACTGAGGCCTCCTGCTAACTAACAGCCAGTGAGAGACTGAGGCCTCTTACCAACAGCCATGAGCGAGTCCCCTTGGAAATGGGGTCTTTAGCTGTGACCCCGGTCAACATCTTAACGGTAACCTCAAGAGAGACCCCAAGACAGAACCACCCAGCTATGCTGCTCCCCAATTCCTGACCCTCAAAAACTGTCAGGTAACAAATGTTTGTTGTTTGAAGTTACTAAGTTTTGGAGCAATTTATTATGTAGCAAATGTTTTCCCTACAGCTCCTTCCTTAATTCTTCTCAGTAGCTAGTCCAAATCCTCAGTGTCCTAACCTCATTCTCTGACAGACAACAGAAAACCATCTGTGTGTGTGTGTGTGTGTGTGTGTGTGTGTGTGATGAAAGAGGCAAGCTCATCGTAACTCAACCTAACAACTTACACCTATTACTTTCCATCCTTACCTCCTTTCCTCCCTCACACTGGCAGATTCATCCTTCTAAATGTGCTGTGAATTTTTTTCTTTTCTGCCTAGAAAAGGGATGCTGCTTCCCTCCCTAATAGTTCCAACTCCAACCCAATTTCCACCTTTTTTTCCCCATAAGCATGAACTCATATTAGAGCCTCATCTAAAAAATAAAATAAAATAAAATAAAATTCCTTGACCCTGTATCTTCCTTCAGCTTTCTCGTCTCCCTGTCGAGAGGAGCCTGTACTTGATCCTTCCCCTCCCTTACTCCTCTCTTGTACCTCAACACTGTGAGCATGATCTCCACAGCGTATTTTACACTGCTGACCACTCTCAAGTCATTAAAACTCTCTTTTCTTTGGCTTCTGTTTCTGCATTATATTCGGAATCTCCTCCCATCTTGTTGCATAAACCCAAGTTAGGTGATTTCAACCATCCCACTGACAACTCCCAAACGCATGCAGTCTAAAACCATCTCTAGCCAGACTTTCTTGAAGCCCAGACCGCTTCATATTTCATTCCACTTGATTATCCTGTAAGCATTTCAAAAAAAACTCACTATCTTCCCCTGAAAACCCTCACTTTGGTATTTCTGTTAAGGGCACCATGAACACCCAACTCACCTTACCCCTTTCAACTCCTAAACCAAACTATCAGTAAATTCTGTTAATACTTGCTAAACATTTTAGTTTTCATTATTTCATTCCTTGTTATCCTTACTGCTACTACC
This sequence comes from Delphinapterus leucas, assembly GCF_059928025.1. Classification (NCBI taxonomy): domain Eukaryota; kingdom Metazoa; phylum Chordata; class Mammalia; order Artiodactyla; family Monodontidae; genus Delphinapterus; species Delphinapterus leucas. The sequence goes on from NC_143130.1 coordinate 114,740,393, forward strand.
TTGTCTCCAACAGTCTTGCTTTTTTCTCTATACTGCTGCCAGAGTGAGTCTTTAGAAATGCAAATCCCATCACTTTACTCCAGTTTTAAGAACACATGCCTATTGAAGGCAGCCCAAATTACCAATCATGCCAAACCTTCCATCATCTGGCCCCACTTACCATCCAACTTCCATCTCTACTAATCACCGTTCACCACCCTCTTACTCTTTCCCCTCAAACCCACATTCTCTCGTTGCTCTACTTGCCGTCCCCAAATGTACCATGCTATTTAGGTCTGCTGGTCTTAGATCAAAATGTTGCACGAGAATCCTTTTCTATGATGTCCATGTGGAGAATGGAGAATGCTTTCTAATCCTTTAAGAAACTGACTGTTTTGAGAAGACTCTTGTGGTAGCTACAGAGGTGTAGCACTGAGCTCCCCTTCGTGAGGGCAGGTGCTGCCCAGCTGTGAGGCATGAGGTCAGCTGTTAGTTCCTCAGGGTTGGCCTCAGCCCCCGAGTTTGCTTGACTGAGATCACAGTCTTCAGGGGGCAGCCACATCTGAGGGAGTGTAGACACTGTTGTCCTATGGGAAGCACTGACAGGCAATATTCAGAGCCGCCCAGCAGGCATGCTGAGCTTTGCTGGATGCTGGTACTGCAGCTTGGCTTCTTTAGCCCAAGATTGCTTTCCCCATTCCCTTCACAGGCGTTGTTCCTTAATAAGCCTCTTGCTCCCCAAACTCCATCTCAGCATGAGCGTCCAGAGAACCCTACTGTGACACTCTGCCTGATTCACTCAAACAGAGCTGACTACTCTAACTTTTGCCAGTTGGTCTTTTTTTTTAAGTTTTTTTTTGATGTGGACCAATTTTAAAGTCTTTATTGAATTTGTTACAATATTGCTTCTGTATTATGTTTTGGTTTTTTGGCCACGAGTCATGTGGGATCTTAGCTTCCCGACTAGAGATCCAACCCATACCCCCTGCATTGGAAAGCGAAGTCTTAACCACTGGACCACCAGGGAAGTCCCTATCTCCTTTTTTTAATACTAGAAAGGCAGTGATAAATAAGACATTACTGTTGCCTTCAAGGAGCTCCTATGGTATTAATCATACCTTATGGCACTAGCCTCCCCTAGACTCCCAACTTTGGGCACAAAGTACGTGGTCAATAAATGCTGAATTCAACTGAAACCTTTTTACCATACAAAACAGAATATGGTGAATTGTGATACTGATAAACAGAACAAAGAAGGCAGGGATAGGGACTTCCCTGGTGGTCCAGTGGTTAAGAATCCACCTCCCATGCAGGGGATGTGGGTTCGATCCCTGGTCGGGGAACTAAGATCCCACATGCCGCGGGGCAACTAAGCCTGTGCGCTGTAGAGCCCATGAGCCACGACTAGACAGCCCTGCACGCTGCAACTACTGAGTCCATGTGCTCTGGAGCCTGTGCACCACAATTAGAGGGAAACCCACACGCCGCAACAAAAGATCCCATGTGCCACAACTAAGACCTGATGCAGCCAAATATTTTTTTTAAAAAAGGAGATAATTTATAATATGTCTAAACACTTTTTACAATTACCATGACATAATGTTGAAAATAAGACCTACTCAACAATAACAAAGGGAAAAACTAAGTTTAATGGATATTGAACATAATACTAGCGATCATTTATAGATATATGCCAGGTAAAAAGCGAGATGCTTTTCGCATGTTATGTTATTGCTCTAACAGTCTCCTGCAACACAATCTCCTTATTTTGTTAATGAGAAAACTAAGGCTCAGAGAAGTTGGATAACTTGTCTAGTCACTTAGCTAGTAGGTCCTGGAGGGACAGATCAGTCCTGTATTATATTTATAATGTATACCTTATGCAGTTTTCAGTACATTGTGCATATTAAAAAAGTTCTGTCAGCTAGACATGGATGATACTGTATTTTAAAATCAACATACTATTACATTTGAAGGTCTCTCACTGTCAACATACAGGCTGCCAGTCATTTAATTGCATTAACGTTAAAGATACTAAAATGAGGGGGCTTCCCTGGTGGCGCAGTGGTTGAGAGTCCGCCTGCCGATGCAGGGGACACGGGTTCGTGCCCCGGTCTCGGAAGATCCCACATGCTGCGGGGCAGCTGGACCCGTGAGCCATGGCCGCTGGGCCTGCGCATCCGGAGCCTGTGCTGCGCAACGGGAGAGGCCACAACAGTGAGAGGCCCGTGTACCGCAAAAAAAAAAAAAAAAAAAAAAAGATACTAAAATGAGACCATAGATATTTTCTGTCTATGATACATATCCTCTAAACAAGTATGTAGTGAACTGTGGTCTCCTTTAGGTGAGACTGCCAAACATGATCAAGTAAATAGCTTATTCTCAAAAAACTGTCCCTCTTGCTTTTTAAAACAAACTGAACAACTGCTTCCAAAGAGCCTAAATTACCTGGATCCCAGCAGTCAAGAACTGTTGTTAAAGCACTACGGAGAAGGTCAGTCCAAGCAGTATGGCTCTTTTCTGCTCGGGCCATGGGAGAAGATAATATTCCTTTCAGAGCCTGCAGGGAAGCTGCAACTGTTGAAGATAGCTGGCCCCCAGGTAACTTCACAGCAGTCTCTCTGAGGACTCCAATTGTGAGGTACAGTATAGTAGGGAGGATTGAGATGCTTCCTGTAATGTTTTTAAAAAACACTATTTCAGTCTATATACAGTTCCTCAAAGGAAATCACCAAATGAGTTAGATAATGTCAAAGATTTCTAGCGTTTGAGATTATTCTCCATTAGGGATTATAACTGTTAAGATAATTTAAATAACTTTAAGATTTTAAAGGGTGGATTAAATTTTGGTTATAATTGGAGATGTTATTTAAAGTATATCACAGTACCATTATCCATTGCTGTGTTATTTTGTTTTATTTGGTAGTTGACAAACATTGAATTTATTTTTACTTTTTAGTGTGGTAAAATATATGGAACAAAAAATTTACCATTTTAATCATTATTAATAGTTCAGTGGCATTAAGTACATTCACAATGTGGTATAACCACTATCACTATCCATTTGGATTTTATATTAAACCCTTTTGAAGCAATTTGTAGTGAATCACTCAGTACAAAATATTAAAGTTTCCATGGCCACTAAGTAGTTAAAAAGTCACTTTGTTTAAAGTGAAAGAGAAGAGACTAAAGCTAAAGTAGTCAATCAATTTTCCCAGAGGCTATCAATAAAACTCATATCGTATATTTTTGCCCCCAATCCTCTGCTAGTCACTTTTTCTGCTACTATTGGTATAAGACAGTGTGTGAGAACAAGGAATACAGGTTTAAAAGTCAAACTGAAGCTTAAAGTCATGTTAAAAATAGGACAGAATGTAAGTTGGTCAAGACACATTTAAGCAGAAATATGCTTACCAATTAAGAAGTATCTATTAAATACTGAGTCCCTATTATGTACTAGAGGATACAAAATTTCACTGGAAACAAGACATATGTCTGTATATATATTTATCTTCTCTTTCTATAATAATCAATTACATATACCTCTATATGACACATTAAAAACTACATATCTACATATGGAAGCTACACACACACACAAAACAAACAAACAAACAAAAAAGAAAAAGAAAAACAAAACAAAACTCAATATGAGCCAGAGTTTTTAGGGAAGCCTTCACAGATGAGGTAGGGCTGGAGCTGAACTTGAAAGGAAGGCAAAATTTTACAAAGGAGAGAAGGGGTGGGGTCATTTCGGATCAAGTAACACCATCGACAATAGTACAGAACAGGGATATGCATGAAGCCTCCTGGGTTTAAGGTTCACACAGAAGGAATCAGGAAGCAGTTGTACTCTGCAGAGCCTTAAACACTATATTAAAAGCATGGACTTGATTCAAAACAGAACTGGATATGATGAGAAGCTTCTGTTGTCACTGAGGCAGGGAAAGTCCATTAGATACTGTATACCAAAAAATGCCCAAGAGCTAGTAATTGCCATCGATGGGTTTACAATATTCTCAACCATGGAAGAGACTATGTAGAGTACATGCTGTCTCTGTATTTACTTTCACCCTTTTAGTAAAACATTACTAGAATGTAATGTTAACCTCAGAGGATTAAAGACCATATGCAAAGCTTTGGGGGTCAGCATTTGTGTAATGAGGAAAAGATAAGCAACCATTACCTCCATTATCTATCAAAACCATTTCTCTCCTTCCAGGTCAAGTAAAGCAAATCAAACACCACAACATACCTTCAGGAGAGCACACTGCAGGAAGTTCAGAGAGGATAACTAAGGCAGCGGAAACCAACCTACTTCCATCTTCTGACAGCATCTGTGGCTTTGTAGCTGTTACTCCTGGGCCACCTGTCAATTTAGGATTTAGCTCTGGGAGCTGTCTAACTAGAATGCATACACACAATTCCAGTGTTGCAAAGACCAAAGATTTCCCAGGCACAAGTCCTCCTGTGTCCTTGCCCTCTCCAAATTCTGGCAAGGTTTCCTTTTCAGCAGCCCCATCATCAACTAAAAGACAAAAAGAACAATGTTGAATAAATGCTTCAGGTTTGTTTTGCTTCTGGTAGATGGCAGTTTAGTTCATTTCTGTTGTAGGTAACACATTTAAATGGGTGAAGTCTTGGGTCTTAAAGAATGAAAGAGAAAGTTATGGAGGTAAAAGTAGTTGTCTTTATGTGGACTTCTTATTGCAATGGATCAAAAGAAATCCTCGGTGACCTTCTCAGCCTTAAAATCTTGTCTGGTTAACTCCTTGCTGTTAAGGTGTGAACCTGATAGCTAGAGCTCCAGCACTGACCTTACCACCTTAATGTTGGTAGTGGCTGGGCAGAAAGATAGGAACTGAGGTCCCTGATGTCTTTAAGAAGCTGCCATCTCAGCCCAGGACTGCCAACTTCTGGACTTCTTTTAGATGAGAGAATAAGTCCTCATGTTTTAAATCTACTGTTATATTGGATTTTCTGTTATAGGTAGTCAAATGTAATCTTAAGTGATAAACTCACCAATACCAAATTTGACTTGTAAATGAACAATTTAATCACTTTGCAAAACTTAAGTTATTAAAGAATTGTCAGTAGTTCTTTCCATGTACATTGGTAAACACTTAAAAGTAAGTACTCAATCAGTTATAAAGAATTTTTTTTCCTTCCAGGGCTGTTAAAATTCTAATTTTCCCAAGGAATAGTAGTTTAGCTACTGACAACATCCAAGCTAACATGTAGAGGCGCATGAGAGGATTTGAAGCCATACCTAGAGATTTGTACTATACACAACAGATTCTCAGAACGACATAGACACATAAGCAATACTTTAAAAAATAATGATGCCGTGTGATTAATATGGCATTATAGGAACATTCACCTTCTGCACTTCGTCTTTTCTCCTTCACATGTTCTTGAGCTGCACAGATAATCTGCCTTACCACTTCAAGAGAAGCCAGCTGAATGGAAGGTGATTCTCGGGTCAAAATTACTCGATGTAGTACATTCAACAACTCGATACCCAAGTCCTATCACAGAAAACAGGTGAGACTATATGGAAAATTACATACTTAAAAAAAAAATACCAATGTTAAATGCCATGACAAAATTCAGAGAAAGAAACAATGGTCCATAAAAAATAAAGGTGTTAGGGCAATAAAGTTATGTAACACTTGCTCCACTTTAAACCAACTCCAGGTTGGTTTTTGTCCAATCTTGTGGGAGATGGCACTATGACAAAAGATCATTTTCACACAGGTCCTAAAGTGGGGAAACAAACGAGATTTCTAAAACAAGATGAAAAATGTGGCTAAAAGTATATAAGGACTGCCATGTAGATTCCTAGATTTATATTAAGGTTTTCTAGTACTAATAAAGAATGATGGTGAAGTATGACATTAAAAGTGGTAAGTTATTAAGCACAGAATGAATATCTCTCTAAAGAATAAAATACACTGGACAAATACTATTTCATTTTCCCCTTTTCTATTGGTTACTCTGGTGGCTTTCTTTAATCTTTGAAAATAATAGTAAAACTGTCATTATGATACTTTTTTTTTTTTTAAAGATGTTGGGGGTAGGAGTTTATTAATTAATTAATTTATTTTTGCTGTGTTGGGTCTTCGTTTCTGTGCGAGGGCTTTCTCTAGTTGTGGCAAGCGGGGCCACTCTTCATCGCGGTGTGCGAGCCTCTCACTATCGCGGCCTCTCCCGTTGCAGAGCACAGGCTCCAGACGCGCAGGCTCAGTAGTTGTGGCTCACGGGCCCAGTCGCTCCGTGGCATGTGGGATCCTCCCAGACCAGGGCTCGAACCCGCGTCCCCTGCATTAGCAGGAAGACTGCCAACCACTGCGCCACCAGGGAAGCCCCTATGATACTTGTTTTAACATACAGAATAAACAAGCAGAAAAAGTTTAAAATTTATTCAAGTACAATCCAAGTCAGGCAGGAGCCTGATTAATACTTTAAACCTAATAAATGATGGTAGTAATAAGTTAAATAACTGTCTGTATAGAAAAGAAATCATACCATCCACTTTTCTTAACATCCAAGAGTCAATTTAATATACAATTCAATATACTGGTAGTACCTGATGCTAAAGGTGCCTGCCCAATACAGAGCTGCTCTTGGAAAAGCAGTTAAAGGAAGTGCCATTCTTTGTACAGTGATTTTTTTTTTTTTAACATCTCTATTGGAGTATAATTGCTTTACAATGGTGTGTTAGTTTCTGCTGTATCACAAAGTGAATCAGTTGTGTACAGTGATCTTTTAACCATGGTCACAACTGGGTCTGATATTAGTGTCTGACTCCACCTAGAGACTAGCCAGTCGTCTCTTAAAAAGACTTGGATAGAGAACTCAGCCAAGAGGAATACTACGTAAATGACAATAACTATGTGAACCAAAAAGAAACTCAGGGAAATGGGGTATAAGATACAGGTATATACGAAGAGCAGGGTGCACTGAAGCGGAAAGAGACAAAGACAGTATGATATAGAACCTTCCCATCACTGCAGAAAGTTCACATGAAGAGCTGCTACACGGAGTGGTTGACTGGTGGCAGCAGAAATAAGTGCGACAGAAGCAGAGACAGAAAGTGGCAGAAAGAGGCATGACTGCTTCTGGGTCAGCATAGTTGCTGATGCCATTTCAGTTCTGAGGCCTAGCTGTGCAGTTTTTTAGTTTCCTTTTTACTTCTCCGTGTTTACTCCCTATTCACTGTAGTAACCTGGACATGTTTCTGTTCCTGTTCCTTGACATGTACAGAAGCCAAACAAAAAACAAGAAATCACCTGATCACTGCCAATTTTAGATCTGGGCCAAGGAACATCTAGAAGGGCCTGTAACGCATGTAAACAAGCAGTAATGCTTTCCATGGTTGCATCTGAACGTAAGGAACACAGAAATTCCACACTGATTCCTGTAGAAAGCAGAAAAAGAGAATGAGGCTTGAGATTCTTAGTTTATGAAGTTAAATAATTTTGTATTTTGATAAGATATACAAATGAACTTAGCAAAAAGGTAATGCAAATAAACCACAATGAATTTAAGACTAAACAATTAAGTGATAAGGCAATCTCTTAATAGTTTGTTTTTATCAACATGTCACAAATAATAATCTCCATTAGGCTTGCACACTACTGCAAAAATTACAATAAAATTGCACCAGAGAATTTAACATGTAGAGTTTCATAACTTTATTTTGACTAAAACTTATTGATTACCATGTATCAGGCGTTGCACTTTAAGTATATCATTTCACTCTCACACTATCTGAGAAAGTAGGTACTATTATTACCACTCCTTTTTTTTTTTTTTTAGTGGTACGCCGGCCTCTCACTGTTGTGGCCTCTCCCGTTGCGGAGCACAGGCTCCAGACGCACAGGCTCAGCGGCATGTGGGATCTTCCCGGACCGGGGCACGAACCCGTGTCCCCTGCATCGGCAGGCGGACTCTCAACCACTGCGCCACCAGGGAAGCCCTATTACCACTCCTTTTAAGCACACAGAGCTTAAATAGTTTGCTAAAGGTCCATTACAATGGGGCACACCAAGAATTTGAACTGAGGTAATTGTACTGCACAGCTTATGCCCTGCCAATCTTCATTATATAAAAGTTCATTTTTATCTTTTAAAATCTTTTTATTTAAAAGAAATATTTATTTGGCTGCCCTGGGTCTTCATTGCCTCATGCAGGATCTTCGTTGCAGCATGCAAACTCTTAGTTGCGGCACGTGGGACCTAGTTCCCTGACCGAAGTAGGGACCGGACCCGGGCCCCCTGCATTGGGAGCACCCCCTTGCATTGGGAGCGTGGAGTCTTAGCCACTGGACCACCAGGGAAGTCCTAAAAGTTTGTTTTTAGAAAGCTCTCATCTCAAGGCAAGCAAAAACAAAATTTTAACATACCCAAGGATATAAGAAATCCGGTCATGTTTGGCCTGGTAAGGAATAACAGAAGCTCTATGAACCATAAACCTTACTTAATCACTTGCCTTTATAACTCTCACATGTCACTTAATAACTTATTTATAGGTAATGATCTAATAACTTGTTTCCTCAGAACAAGGTAAGTATGAAAAATATTTATTCTAGAAACTCACTGTACCTAGAAAGATACTTCACTTTAAAAATAAAGTTCCAGGGCTTCCGTGGTGGCGCAGTGGTTGAGAGTCCACCTGCCGATGCAGGGGACACGGGTTTGTGCCCCGATCCGGGAAGATCCCACATGCCGCAGAGCAGCTAGGCCTGTGAGCCATGGCTGTTGAGCCTGCGCGTCCGGAGCCTCTGCTCCGCAACGGGAGAGGCCACAATAGTGAGAGGCCCGTGTACCACAAAAAAAAAAAAAAAAAAAAAAAAACCATGTGGAAAGAACTAGGTTTCTTTTGCAAATTTTACATACATTCAACTCGATGCTAAAACCAGCCTGTAATGGCATTCTAGACTTAATATAATGAAATTTGCAATTTTATAAGATGTATACAAGCTTACTCACTTGTATACATCAAGGCTATCACTAATGCCTAATGAAGAATGAAGTAATAGCCACCAAGAGCTGATAGGCAGGGGGCACAATTCAAGAAAAACTCTGTAGGGTCAGAAGCTAGTAAGGTCTTTTACTGACCTAAAATAAGATGGAATCTCTCAGTGTAGACATCCTCAGGGGACTTTACTGGAGCCCCAGATGATGACCCCTGACACATGGAAGTTGGTGTTACAGGCCTTGAGAGATTAGGTGCTCCCTCATCTGGGTCAGCAACAACAAAGCCTGTGCTTGTAAGCCACAGTGCTGTAGCATGGAGAATAAACGCCCAGGAGTTGTAATAATGCGATTTTGCGTTTTCACTAGTCTCTGCTGTGTAGAAAGCACCGCCTACAAAAAAGGGAAAGCAAACAGTGTCAGGAGGAATAAACGAACGGATTAGCTCACACTACATTTTCCCTTTTATCTGTTACAAGATGTAGACCATTTCCATCATCCCAAAATTTCCTTTGTGACCCTTTCCAGTCAGTCCCCTACACCTCAAGGCAACTACTTTTTTTTTTTTAATTTATCCATTTATTTTATTATTATTATTTTTTGGCTGTGTTGGGTCTTTGTTGCTGCGCAGGGTTTCTCTAGTTGCGGCGAGCTTGGGCTACTCTTCATTGCAGTGTGTGGGCTTCTCGTTGCTGTGGATTCTCTTGCTGCAGAGCACGGGCTCTAGGCACACGGACTTCAGTAGTTGTGGCACGAGGGCTCAGCAGTTGTGGCTCGTGGGTTCTAGAGCACAGGCTCAGTAGTTGTGGCGCACAGGCTTATTAGCTGCTCCTCAGCATGTGGGATCTTCCCGGACCAGGGCTCAAACACGTGTCCCCTGCACTGGCAGGCAGATTCTTAACCACTGTGCCACCAGAGAAGCCCGGCAACTACTTTTTGACTTTTATCACCACAGACGTTTTGCCTGTGCTTGGACTTCACAGAAATGGAAAAATATCCAGTATGCACTTGTTTGTGACTGAGGTTTTTTTTTTTTAAATAAATTTATTTATTTTATTTATTTATTTTTGGCTGCGTTGGGTCTTCATTGCTGTGCACAGGCTTTCTCTAGTTGCGGTGAGTGGGGGCTACTCTTCATTGCAGTGCGTGGCCTTCTCACTGCGGTGGCTTCTCTTGCTGCGGAGCATGGGCTCTAGGCACACGGGCTCAGTAGTTGTGGCACATGGGCTTAGTTGCTCTGCGGCACGTGGGATCTTCCCGGACCAGGGCTCGAACCTGTACCCCCTGCATTAGTGGATTCTTAACCACTGTACCACCAGGGAAACCCCTTTTTTTGATGTTGGCCATTTTAAGTTTTTTTTCGGGACTTCCCTGGTGGTGTGGTGGTTAAGAATCCACCTGCCAATGCAGGGGACACGGGTTCGAGCCCTGGTCCAGGAAGATCCCACATGCCGTGGAGCAACTAAGCCCGAGCGCCACAACTACTGAGCCTGTTTGCCACAACTACTGAAGCCTGCACGCCTAGAGCCCGTGCTCCAAAACAAGAGAAGCCATTGCAATGAGAAACCCACACACCGCAAGGAAGAGTAGCCCCCGCTCGCCGCAACTAGACAAAGCCCGCACGCAGCAACTAAGACGCAACACAGCCAAATAAATAAATAAAAATAAATAAGTTTAAAAAAAGTTTTTATTGAATTTGTTACAATACTGCTTCTGTATCATGTTTCAGGTTTTTTTGGCTACTATGCATGTGGGATCTTAGCTCCCCAACCAGGGATCAAACCTGCACCCCCTGCATTGGAAGGCGAAGTCTTAACCACTGGATCACCAGGGGAAGTCCCTGTGACTAAGTTTTTGTTTAACAATGTTTTCAGAGATTCATCCATGCTGCTACATTATCAATATTTTGTTATCAATGATTTTATTTCTCCTGAGCATACAACTGTTGGGTCACAGGGCTGATGTATCCTTACAACTTTATAAGAAATTTGCAGGCTAATTCTTAACTTTTTATTTTATTATTATTTTTTTTTGCGGTACGCGGGCCTCTCACTGTTGTGGCCTCTCCCGTTGTGGAGCACAGGCTCCGGACACACAGGCTCAGCGGCCATGGCTCAGGGGCCTAGCCGCTCAGCGGCATGTGGGATCTTCCTGGACCGGGGCACGAACCTGTGTCCCCTGCATTGGCAGGCGGACTCTCAACCAGTGCGCCACCAGGGAAGCCCCACTTTTTATTTTTAATCACAAAATATTTTAAAACAAATATGTGATGTGTATATGCATGTTTAGAAGGTGAAAGATTTATAGGATCTGAAGAGAAACCAGAGTATGTGTATGCATGTATAAAACAGATACCTATTTACCTATCTCCAAGATTAACATTTTGTCTTTCTTAAATCTCTTTCTTAAAAAACAAACAAAAATCTCCTAAAACTTTGTACACCACTAATTCTTGCCCCTCCTTTTGTAACCACTTTCCTCAAGTCACTGTGAATCACTCTCATTATGGTCTTACACTTTCACTCTAGACGTTTGTATTCATAAATAATAGATGCTGTTATTTCTTGTGTGAGTTTCCTTAAAAGCCTCATACTGTGTGTATCCTTTTTAAACTTGCTTCCCCCCAACACTACGTTTTAATGATTTATGTGTCATTAACATGTGCTGATAAATTATGTCAATAAATCAGTTTATTTCCATTTTGTTTCCATTTTTAATGCTATTGAAAGGTACAAAGTACAATAAACACTCCACATATCTCTTTGTGTATAATTCCAATTAAAATTCTAACAGAACTTGATAGGCTGACCCTAAAATTCATAGCAAAGAGTAAAAAAAAATAATAGCCATTTTGGAATAACATGAAAATTAAAAGCAGCTACCAAATATCCAATCCATAAAATGCAATATTAATAACTGACTATAAAATTAGATCCCTAAGGGAATCTAAAAAAGAGTAGATATATGTATATGTATAACTGATTCACTTTGCTGTACAGCAGAAACTAACACAATATTGTAAAGCAACTATACTCCAATAAAAATTAATTTAAAAAATTTTAAAAATTAAAAAATAAAATTTGACCCCTATCCTCATTCCACACACATAATATAAATTCTAGCTGGACTAAAGCCCAAAATGTAAAAAGCAAAACTGTAAAGCTTATATTTCTTTATGACCTTAAGTTACAAAGAAGTATCAGGCACTATACAAAAACCATAAACAACTGATTATATTACTTTTAAAAAGATAAAAGAGCAAACTACAGGCTGAGAGAAGATACCTGCAAGATATGGAATCACAAAGGAATAGTATTAAACATATGTAAAGGATTAATAAGTCAGTAAGAAAATGTCAAATAGTAGAAAATGGGCAAAGATTATGACTAGGTGATTTATGGAAAAAGAAACTTAAACGTCCCATAAACCAATGAAAAAAGATTCCCAATCTAGGAAATAAACCAATGAAACTCTTTCATACTCATCAGATTGACAAAAATTATTAACAATGATAACATATAATGATGGGAAGATGTAGAAAAACAGAAGCATGTTGCTGTTTGTAATGTATGTTGTTTGTATGCAATGTATGTTGCACATACATTGTTGTAACCACTTTGGAGAGCGATTTGGCAGTGTCTTGTGAGGTAAGACGAGCCTGCCTTATGACTTAGAGATTCAACTTCAGGGTCTCCACCCTGAAGCAACTCTCCCGTGCTTATTCTATGAATGAAAATTATTCTGGGAAAATGTTTCAGATGAACATTACCTGCTAACGGAGAAATTTTGAAAATACATGTTATTGACTGTCATTCTAGGGATTATGTAAATATTTTCCCCCCTTACCTTCAACAGGAAGCTGGGAAGCAAATTCTGAAGGCAAAGTTAGGAGAGCAAAATCCTGAAGCGCAGCAAGCCAGAGCCTACTTAATGTGCCAAGATCTGCGTGGACTAAGTCAAGCAGCCCGTCTGATGAAATCGACCCGTTTCCGACACTCTCTTCTGAACAGGTAGTCTTCAAAGGTTGCTTGTGGTTTTTATGTCTTTCTACAGCAATTATGTAGACCTGTATAAAGGTTACTTTATAAATAGGAAAATCTCGTACCCACTGAAAAGGTGTTACAATATCTTTATCTTGCTGAAGAGGCAGACTTACCTTGAGCCTGCCTCCTGGACTTAAAATGCATTGTGATACCAAGAAGGTATACATATGTAACCACACACACAAAACTAGGGTAGAAAGATCCAAAAGCATTATCTTCAGTGAGATATATTAGGGATAATAAACATTTGACAAATATGCTGCCACCTTGCAGTTTACAACCATGACAGCTATAATTAAATGATCATGGCACTCTTTTTTACTAAGCCTAGACATGGCCTTGTAATCCATTTCAAAATATGGCTACAGGCAGCCATCTCTGAATTGAAATAAGCTGAATATCTTCTTTCAATGTTACCACTAAATTACTATAAAAAGTTTAACTATATAGATTTAACATGGACTACAGAATGTTAAAGTATTCAACATTGTACATAATGTGTACTATCTCTTTATCCATAACTCCAAAATCCAAAAAGCTCTGAAAAATCTAAGTTTGTGGGTAAATCAATCTGGTGGCAAAACACAAAAATTTTATGTGAAGCTATTTATACAGTGTGAATATTCAAACATTTCACACAGATATATTTAAGTGTTTGATTACAGATTCTATGGTATTGTCCCAGACATCCTAGATGAATACATGAAATATGCATCCAAATTTTAAATCCCAAATATATCTGGCTCCAAGGATTTCAGATAATTATGGACCTCAATTACATGGAACTTGTTGGCTAGTCATTACTTTCACTAAGGAGAGAATAGGAGAAAGTAATGGCTTAAGCAAGAGTATAGAGTTTCAAATTATTACAAAGAACACTATATAAGCATAGAGTAATTTATAAAATAGGTTACAGAAATTACAGAATCTCTGTTTGCTCTATTAAAAGCATATGTTTAAAGCATTTAGAGTTGACTGTTAAAGATCATTAGATCCAACTTATTAAATCGAGGCAGCACTACTTCCTGAGATTTGTCAACACTAAATAATGACAAAAATAGACACTTTACAATCTTCTGATTTTAATTAGCCCCAGTGAAGGAAACCCTTTCTTATATGTTGATTAATTCTCTCAGTTGCAATCTGAGACTATATACTTCATTAAAGTGATATATGAACCAAGACTGGCCAAGTCTGGTAACTGCTGAAGCTGGATGACGGGTATATATGAGTTCACTGTACTATTCTGTGTAAACATTTCCATCGTAAATTTAAAAATTATATAGCTTTCTTCCTGATTAGAAAAGTAAATAAAGAACAGTTAAGCACTTCCCTCTAAGATTTCTCTAATCTTAGGAAATAAACCAACTTAATATTCAAGTGACTTTATGAAAGAGCACTAAAAAATATTAACATATGTATTATAGAGTTGATAGAATATATGAGCAAACCCACATTTCCAATAATTCAGGTTTCAATAAAAGTTGATTTCCATTGGCTATTATTAATTTCTCTCATGACTGCCCCTGCTTAAAGCAGCAGATAACAGACAACAGAGGGCACTTTAGAATCCTTGGCCAAAATATCAATTAGCATATAAATACATCTCATGTTGAAAGTCTTCTGTCAACCTTAAACATAGACTTATTTGTGTTTTAAATAGCTAACTTCAGTTTATGGCCTAAGATGTTCATTAACAACTTCCAAAATTCTAGAAGTACTAACCTCTGCCCAGGCTTTTAGCACAGCTAAGATCTCCATGGTAGAAGCACTTTCATTATATAAGTGACTTAGAGCTTCTTTTCCAACCTGAATTTTTGTTAATGATGCAACAAGCAACTGATGAACTCTTCGGAGATCATTAAGGTCACTTACAACTCCACTTGCTATCCAGGCACTGCAAACCTAGTTTTTTAAGAAAATCAAAGGTTATATTTAAAAATTATAAACACCCCCTTTGTGAGTTCAGCAAAACTCACCCATATCTCAGGAATCTGGTCATTGAAATCATCTTGCTATCAAGAAACCCCAAGGGATACTGGTGATAATGATAGTCAAAGCCAGCATTTCAAAAGGGAATGAAGTCTTAAGGTTGAAGAAAGGAAACTGTGCTAATAAGTATATAAATCAGAGTTTCAGATGTTATTAACACAGTGAAATTAAGCCATGAAAGGCATCACTTTCATAAATGTTTGGATTAACATCTGAATTATATCTCCAATCTTGACTATTTCATCTTATTATTACTTTAAAAACAGCGATTAATTGCATGGTTAATTATTTTATCTTTCTTGAAAGATAAATTACCTACCATTTAAACCTCAATGAAGATTTTGATTCTTTTGAAGATATTTTTAATTTTGAAAACAAAACATCATTAATAATTCTCCAATTCAAAAAGTTTACTCAATTGTCAGAGGTTATCTATAAAGGTTTTCCTGGGTCTCACCATATTTCTCTTTTACTAAAGAAAATTTATTTTTCTTTTCTATCTATTTAGTTTGCATCTCATTTCACAAAAGATTTCGAGTGGCTTACAGTGAGAGCACATATAATAAAACGATGATAAATTAGACTCGGGACAACAGTTAACACACTTCCATGAATATCTGAAGGCTCTCAAACATTTCCTAAACACAAATGAATTTAGAAATTTGAAAATACTGAGTAAAATTATAATTAAGTTAATTCACATCAGTTCTGCTCTTAATTATTTCAGGCCATTCAGGTCTGGATATTGAATGTCTGACAACCACACCAAGAAAAGCAACTATTTAAAACTGTATATTATATGGCTCTCAGCTATATGAAGAAAAGCTCAACCTCACTTGAAATACAAATCTAAACTATCCTGAGATACCCTTTTTACTCCATCATATACACAAAAATCTAAGTTTGACAACTCACAATGCTGCTGAGACTTTGGGGAAACAGGCACTTACATACAGTGCTGGTAGGAGTTTAAACTGGTAGACTCCTGTAATATGCTCTTTAACCCAGCAATTCAATTTTAGGGAATTTATCTCACAGATATGCTTAGACCCAGTGAAATGACCTATGCAGAAAGAAGGTCATTCACTGCAGCAGTATCCATAATAGCAAAAGACGAAAAAACCCATACTTCCATCACTAAGGAGCTGGTGACATACCCATATATTGGATTACCACGCAGTTATGAGAAAGAAAAAGTTCTCTAAACTTAAAAAGTAAAGGAAAAGGGGCAACTGAGATTAATGGTTAGACAACTATAACATAGAACCTTGGTATCAAATACTAACTGGAGAGCTGCTACCTAAAGGAAGGATTTTTCTTAAAATTTATCTTTTTAACCATTTACCTGACATGCTTTGGCAGTGACATCAGGTGGCGTCTCTGAGGTGAAGGCTGGTCTAAGTGCCGCTCCTACCTGGCAAGACATTACAGGCTCATTCAAGCATCACAAAGTAAGATAGCGAACTTTTTCTCATTTTAATGTTATTTTAAAATTAGTTTTTTTTAAAATTAGTTATTTATAATATGCATTATGAACACCTTTTGTTTTTGCCTGCCCAGCATATCTTCTCGTTTTTAGCTAAGTGCATCCAAGCTTTCCTTTGGGGAACTTTCTCTCTCCACAACTGTCAGCCCGTGTTGTTGCTATGGAGTTGTGAGCACTGTCTGGCTCCAGGGACCCACCCTGGGATAATGAAAGCTCTCCTGAGGACATTTGCTAGGAGTACTAGGAAAGAAGCGCTCTCTTTAAAAGACTCTGGATGCTAAGAGAGCCATCTTGATACCACTTGGAGAGGGCAAACTTGAGAATAAAGCCAGCGCAGAAGAAAGCAGAGCCAACTACGGTTCCTGAAAACAATTTTCCTTTTCTCCTTAAGTGAGTGGTAATTTTATTTCTATCATTTGCAATTTTAAGAGCATTAAAAATATAACAGGGGCTTCCCTGGCAGCACAGTGGTTGAGAATCTGCCTGCCAATGCAGGGGACATGGGTTCGAGCCCTGGTCTGGGAGGATCCCACATGCTGCAGAGCAACTGGGCCCGTGAGTCACAACTACTGAGCCTGTAAAGCTGGAGCCTGTGCTCCTCAACAAGAGAGGCCACGATGGTGAGAGGCCCGTGCACCGCGATGAAGAGTGGCCCCCACTTGCCGCAACTAGAGAAAGCCCTCGCACAGAAACAAAGACCCAACACAGCCAAAAATAAACATACAAATAAATTAATTAATAAATATATATATATATATAACAGAGCTCCCTTTAAGTAAGTTGAATTATAATATTTTAGTCTAATGTGATTAGTTGTATCTAACTCCTGTCCCTTCCTTTTGCTCTTTCCCTAAACACACATCGGCATTACCTGCTGGGAAGATGTGATGGAGCCTGCTAACCAACTGGTGAACTGCTCTGGATTCCCTAACTGCCAGCCATCAGAAGCTGCCTTTGAATCATGAGAGGTATCCTTGGATGAATGCTACTGAAGGATTACATGTGATGTGTGTGATATAATATGTGATGATTTTGTTATCTTCCTTGTTCCTCCTAGGCTGCTCAATGCACCAGTCAAAAAAACACCAGTTAAAAAGCTTACAGAGGGCTTCCCTGGTGGTGCAGTGGTTGAGAGTCCGCCTGCCGATGCAGGGGACACGGGTTCGTGCCCCGGTCCGGGAAGATCCCACATGCCGTGGAGCAACTAAGCCTGTGCGTCACAACTACTGAGCCTGTGCTCTAGAGCCCATGCGCCACAACTAATGAAGCCTGTGCATTCTAGGGCCAGCGTGCTGCAACTACTGAAGCCCGCGTGCCTAGAGCCTGTGCTCCGCAACAAGAGAAGCCACTGCAATGAGAAGCCTGTGCACTGCAACAAAGAGTAGCGCCCGCTCGCAACAACCAGAGAAAGCCCGTGCACAGCAATGAAGACCCAACGCAGCCAAAAATAAATAAAATTAAAAAAAAAAAAAGAACAATGCCTATCCCACAGGGTTATTGTTAAAGATTAACTTAGTAAATGAATGTTGATTTTTTTAAAAAGCCCTTTATTCCCCCAAAATTACCAAAAAGGTTTTAATTATGAAAATTAACCTTTAGTGTTATAAAAGACCTATTTTATGTATTATTTTGCTTTTACATGAAGATTTCTTCTTTAAACATATACTGATTATACTGGTGATATATTAGCAGAGATACATACTCATTTACGTATTAAAAGGTGACATGCCAATTAGTTTCACAGACTTTTAATAATAATAAAATTCTCTAGTAGAAAGAGCTTACATTGGCTTGATACTGTTCCAGAATCACATGACCTGGAAACTCTGGTTCTGGAATAGTTGCAAATCGCCGAATAACAACTAACAGTGTTTCAAGGCCAGAAAGACGGAGCTGATCACTGTGATCTGTGGCAGCCATAAAAGCCATGCGAATTAAGTCAGCAAGATGTAGCACCAAAAAGTCATCTGCAATATTAAAAAAAATATTAAGAAAAAGAATACGCTGGAACTAAGATTTATGTTAAGTGATAATTTTTCCTCCTTTTAATTTCATAACCTAGACTTTCTTTTAAGTACTTTTGATTTGATTCACATTTTACTGTTTGTTAAATACAGACTTTAAAGCTGGCTTTACTGCACCTGTGCAAATACTCACATACAAACAACTATCCCAAAGCAAGTAATTATGCAGCTATTCAAAAACAAAGGCAGAATTAGCATCCTTTAAAAGAGTACTAATAGTACCTTCAATAAAAATTTTGTCCAGACTTTCTGACAAAAGTACATTAGAAGGTACTTAGGAGACTGGGTTTTGATGAATTAGGCGGTAATTTAATCATCCTCTTTACATCAAGTTGAGGCTAAAAGACAATGTCCCTTTAAAAAAAGTTTTATGTGGTTCTTTATATGGACTACATTACCTTACTCTTTTGCATGTCCTGCCACACACACAAGTGATAGGAGCATAAAAGTATTTCTAGCTGTGAAATTATAAATGATAATTCTTTTCATGCCTACAACATATTCTTTGGTATAATAATTCTACTGGGGAGAGACATAAGACAATCATTTAACACTGTTCCAACAATAAAATGTTTACAGGTACAACTAACCTTTACCTAAAAAATATGTGAGACTAATTCAAAGAAGTATACTAGTTATAGGTCACACTGAAGAAACCAACTCATCTTAGTAAGTGCCAATTACAGTTTTAATTGGGAGCACAGGAGTCAGTAAGCACCTATATCAGAATAGTGCTCATCACAAATAAGAGACTCAATAAATGCTTACTTGAAAAACAATTAAAATAGAAATACCTAATTCATACTCTCAGACTGACCATAACATCTTGCCTTATGATTCTTTTGTCAGGTAAAGAATATTTCCAAGGCACTGAGAAATAAGCATTGAGTCTTTGAACATATGTGCTTAAGTGATTTTAAAAAATTAGACATTAAACCATAACCCACATGCATTTAGGTAAAAATAATAAAACTGAACAATAAAAGGTCGAAATGGTCTTAAACTCGGTTTACTTTACATTGAGATACATACATTGAGATACATTGAGATTACATATCTTCTAGGTAATATCCTTGAAACCAAAATAATCTATGAGCAAAACTGCTCTAAGTTACAATTCAGAAAATAAAATTTAGAAAATAAAATTTGGCAACTAGCTAATGTACATACTACTTTCCAAGAACATGACTATTCTCTATAAACTTAATATATCACATATGTCCACTAAAGAAAAGTGAATGTGAATTTAAGAAGTTTAATCATTAAAAATGTATTTGAACATTAAAAATATACTATAGGCAGACAGCATTTCAATGTATATCATTTGGTCTTTTCATTATTATGCCACTTACTTCTTGAATCCCTTTTTTTCATTTCTTGTGCTAAAGCGATGTCAAAATGTGCACTGTGTGCATGCTCACACTGGTTAATTATCCTGCAGACACATTCAGCAGCAAAGACTCTTGTAGCCCATCGCGGATTGGTAAAAGGATGAGGTCTGCCATCATTTCTGATGGTCAGAACTGAAGCATCATCCCCTTTATCTCCTTCCTCTTCTTGCATTGTATCCACACAAGTTACAGTTGTAAAATCTTTTATCAAGGGAGAATACACATAATCACAATCAGTTGGAAGATATATTTATAAAGGGACACAATGACTTCAAGTACAGACTAGAATTACTGTTGATCAAAATGACTACTAATAACAGTGGTATCTAAAGAAATGCTAAAAAAACTATTCTTAAAAAATGACAAAGTTGTTAAATTATATTTAAAGTGAAAACTGAACATGATACTAAAATAATTATCAATCCCCTGTATGTAGATGGATATACTTAAGGAAGCTCAGAATTCCCTAGTAGGGAGTGTGGTGGATAGAACTAGAGATGTTGTTTTAACACTGGGGCCTTGAATGAATTTAAGAAGGTTCCTGAACCCACTGAAAATGTCCAAAAATGTTTTTTTCAGTACAGACCCATTGCTGTAATTACAGTCTCAAATTGTCCTGATGGCCAGAGCCATTAAGTAGTAAATTATTTCCCCTTAATATTATACTAGCTGCTAACTTATTAACTGTTTAACTCAACTTAAATTGGAACTTATGCTATAAAACAAACCAACTTGTTTTTCTTAAATTATCTTGTACGTCAACATTTTTTGAGTGTGATACAATAGATAGCAATGATGTTACAAATAAAGTTAAGGCGAACTCCTGTCTTAAAACTGAGAAGTAAAGACTGAAATGTGGGTTTTCCTAATAAGAAGGGATAGAGGCAAACTACAAAGGATAAAGAATAAATGGTGAAATAAAATTGAGCTATTAAAAATTTTTAAAAAGATAGTTAAGATACCAGAAAAGTATAATCAACCTATCTATGCACATATATTTTTTTCTTTTAAAGAAGTCCTTCTAGGTTCTTAAGTAGTGTGGATAGAGGAGAACATTGAAGAAGGAAACATGTAGAGCATAATGGTTGAAAGAGCAGGTATAAATCACTGGAAGAGTACCAAGAAGAACAGAGGCAGACAGAGAAGAATATTTTAAAAAATGCCAGAAATTTTATGGTACCTTTCTTCCTTTCACATAACTCAGAGACCAAAGCTACATTAAATTATAAGGCTTAAGTAACTGAGTTGAGAGCTACTGAAATATTATGAAAAATTAAGATTTTAAAGTCATGTAGGCTAAGGTTTGAATACATCTGTGTGTGTCTTTGGGAAAATTACTTAACCTTTCCAAGTCTTGTTTTCTCTCGTGTAAAATGGAATAATACTGCCTACTCATAGGATGGTTAAAGGATTAAATCATATAAAATATGTACAATACCTGGAACAGAATTGGTTTCTATCCTCTTTCTTCCTCATTCATTTTCTTAGTCCAGGATATAAATTTTAAAGACTCTAACACACTTTCTCACTAATAACACTATTAATATATTTTAAATTAACATTATTAAGAGTAGGGAAACTGGCTTGCTCAAAATGTCATAACTCTTGGTGAGTTTTCTACTAAGTTGATTTGACGCAACACCTCAAATATTTCTCATATGTATGAAAATAAATGATGGGGGTGCTGTAAGTTAGGTCATCCCTTTTATAGCATAAAATAACAATTCTAATTTTTAGTTTGTTTTTCACAGGAAACTCATATAAGACAATTATAAAAAAAAAAAAAGTAGGCTTTTAAGTGTTGGACTGGAATCTCCATTAAAAAAAACAAGCAATTATAACCCAAATATCCAGATTGATAAATTGTCACTAGCAAACAATTTTATATAATGCTCTTACTTTTAATTTTATTATGTTGGCTGGTAATCACCAATACTTACCAGCTGATGCAGCAAGTACATCTTTACAAAGCTTTAACCAAAAGGAGAGTTTATCCACTGCCATAGATGTGAGCATATGGTTTAATGTCTCTTTGATATCATGGCATAATCTCCCATCTGTCTCTTTGTCAAGTAAGGTCAATAAGGCCCCTTCAAGGCCCACTTCTCTGATGTTAGCATCTGACAAGAAGAAAATCGATGATCTAAGTAATACAGAAAACAAAACTGCCATATGAGAAGCACACACATTCAGTAGTTATTAAAATATTACATGCAAATATATTCTAAAGAACTAGTCCAAATATTGCACCTCAACCTACTGAGGTCTATTTTAGTTCACAATTCAAGTTTGGTAATTATTCACAACACTGCAAAGTTATTTTCTATGCAATGTCATTGAAAGATAAATCTTTATTAAGAGTTAACTAATATGTTTTCCTTAAATTAGGTAAACATTTAAACCCAATTAGCATTCAATACTTATAAAAATTTATATGATGTTTCTTGGTATGATTATTTTATCTTTTCTTTAAAGTTAATTCAAATAAATAATCATAATTAAGTTTTACTTATTCTGGTACAAAAGCTTTACATTTATTAACATGAGACTAAAACTCAGACAGAAAACAACTATTGTATGGAGAACAGTGTTTAATTACTGCAACTAAACTACAGTGGATCTGAAGAAGACTACTGAATTAATATAAATTACTACACAATATTCTCACTGCAAAGTAATAAATCATCTCAAAAAAGAAATAAAAACCTTGATCTAGTGTCTATTTCCTCTAATTCTGAAAATGTCAAAAGAACATATACATTTTCTCTTGAAGATTTAACTCATTTGGCAATTATGAAAGCATTTAGTTATAAAGATTATGCTACTATTTTAAAAGAGGAGTTATCTTTTAAAGATCAGAAGGAGGAGGTAGGAATGTTTCTGATTAGGAGTCAGAACAGCCCAATGTAATGTGTGAGTCATGACTGGATCATAAATTTGGATGGGGGTGAGAGGGGTAGGAAAGAGTTTATAAAGGACTTTTTTTTTTTTATAATGGGAAATTTGTGTGAGGACTGTACATTCTATGAAGCTACTAAATTAATGTTGATTTTACTAGGTATGGAAATAACATGTGGTCATGTAGGAGAATGTCCTTGAAAAATGCAAATAAGTATTTAGGGGTGAACCATCATGATGCCTGCAACCTGCTTTCAGATGGTTTGGCACGAGGTTTGTGTGTGTGTGTATATATACTGAGAGATATATAAAATGAGTATCATAAAGGTAGTAGGTGAATCTATGTGTTCACTGCACATTTCTTTCAACTTTTCCATGGGTTTGAGAAAGTACAAAACTTTTAAAAAGGAATTATGTAATGAGTTCTTTACTATAAATTTTTCTCTAATTTTATTTTTGGCTGTGTTGGGTCTTCATTGCTGAGCATGGGCTTTCTCTAGTTGCAGTGGCTTCTCTTGCTGCGGAGCACGGGCTCTCTGCATGCGGGCCTCAGTAACTGTGGCACGCGGGCTCAGTAGTTGTGGCTTTCAGGCTCTAGAGCGCAGGCTCAGTAGTTGTGGCTCATGGGCTTAGCTGCTCTGCAGCATGTGGGATCTTCCTGGACCGGGGCAGACGGGTTCTTAACCACTGCGCCACCAGGGAAGCCCCTTTACTATAATTTTAATCACACAGCTAATTCAATAATTATGTACCAGTACAGTTACATAATAAAATCCTAAAGCAACAAATACAGATAATTCCAGTGGTGAATATAAGTTAAAGGTCACTTTGGGGAGAATACCACACATTAACCATGTTCTGCAACCTGTCTGATGACTACTATAACAGTTCAGCAATGCTGATAAACTCAAGTCAGAGCAAAGGTTTTAATATAATAATAAAACTAATTTAAAGAGCACAGCATGACAGTAAAATATATTATAGATCTGAGAGCTTTAGATATTGGAAAGCTTTATGAAGTCTGAGACCTAGAAGTGTGACAGCACTTGGGAAACTATATACTTTTAAAGTGTAAGATATTATCATTACTATTTTTATAGGCTGTTTGAATTTATATGCATGTTTGAGTTATTCACATAATTTTAAAATGAAGAGACATACTTAAAACAAATCTTACTGGCCAAGAAATCCTTTAATTCAGCTCTAAAATATAAAAAGGGTATAAAAATCCTTTAACTTGAAGCAGATTCATCTATGAGAAATTTTATTGAATGAGATTTAGGGGGAAGAAAGGCGTATATGATAAAATGACTTCAGCGCTAAATCCAGTTTCAATCCATTATTGTGAAAAAACTCGTTTGAAACCAATGGCTCTCAAACTTCAGTACCATTATCATTATTGTAGAAAAATAAGTAAGAGATTGCTGGGCTCTACTGCCAGATTTCTGGCTTAGCAGATTTGGGATGGGGCCCAATAATCTGCATTTCTAACAAGTTCCAAGGTGAGGTGGATGTCGCTGCTGTAGGGGGCCTAAGATTGAGAACCATTATCTAAACCAGTAACATCACTGGGTGGAATGATAATCACTGTTAGCAATTATCACTTGTAGCAGGTTTAAGACATTATATACTAACTTTTAAATTTTGTTTTAAAAACTCATGTTTATATGGAAGATTTAAGATTAAAACAGTCATCTGAGCTGGACATAATACTGATAAAAAGAATTACCTGGAGTCAACTCTTCTCTGCTATCCTTAGCAAGCATAACAGCGTGTTCTGAAACTTCAGCTGCTTCTCTCTGAACAAGCTGACGTAAACAAGCCAGTACTGCTCGTCTCAGTAACAAATAGGGACTACAAAGATTCACCTGAAAAACACCATTTGGGAAGTAAAAGAGCTGAAATTCTTGGTGGCATTCAATACATCTAACAGATATTCACTGGGCCCCTCCTGATTGTGTCCAGCCCAGTGATGGGCTGGACACAATTTACTAAATACACAGAAACTTCAACTATCCTAGCACATATTTTTTATTATACAACTTAGAAACAGCTTAAGGAGTAATACATGTACTTATTAGGCAATATTCATAAACAAATCCAAGCAAAAGCCTCCTGACAATGTTAGAAGACATAAAATTTATATGAGTAAAACAGTTTTGGGAGACAAAAGAGATACAATTGAGAAATAATTTATTTGCAGCTTATATATATGTGCTCATGGAACTATATTATGAATCTCTAAGTAGAAGTTTATACAAATCCATATAAGCACTGTAGCATACTGGTTAAAATGGAGGCTCTGGAGTCAAACTGTCTCAGTTTGAGTCCTAGATCCACGACTTACTAGCTGTGTGACCTTGGGCAAGTTATTTAACCTCTCTGTGTCTCAGTTTCCTCATTTGTTATATGGAGATAACACTACCCCCATCTCACAGGGCTGTTGTGAAGTCAACACAAAGAAACATGCAAAAGTGCTTAGCACAGTACCTGGCAAATAGTAAGCACTCGATAAATGTTAGTTATTATTAATGCAGCGTCTATCAGTAGTAGTTTATTCAGATGCCATACATAGTAAGTAAATGCATTTTCAAATAAAGGCAGAAAGAGTCTTACTCAGAAAACATATTCACCAAAAATGCTCTCTAGAAACAACATTATAGATAGCAAATTTTATACATGTATATCTACTTATATATGAATATACATATATGTACATAGATATGTAAGTGTCTTAGCAATAGAGAATATTTCTGCTCAGAATGATAGGCTCAATACATATTTTTACTGAGAAGTATTTAAACCATGTAAATCTCAATAGGTTGTGTCTACCTAGGGTAAATGATACAATTGGTGATATACCTTAAATGAGCAATTAAAACAAGTCAAAGGTTTCTGGATACCAATTCTTAATGATTTCATAAGTAGAATAAAGCCTAGAGATTTTGAAATTTATTTTGTCCTAACTATGAAAATAAAGACCAGTTTGGTGTGGCTTATGACAATAAATGTCTTATAATAGTGATTTTTCTGAGCAAAATTTTAGAAATAATGGCATAATTCATATATGTGCCTTTAGATCTGGTTTATGTGTCAAAGACAGGACTGAAGTAGGTGAGTCTGCTGAAAAGAGCAGAGGCAAAATTCTGAGGAAAAGAGTACGTAGTGGCAGCTGGTTTGTGATATATGATACATGCAAAGAGAGCTAAATCCTTAATTTTATCAGAAGATAAAAGGCAAGAAAAGTTTGTGAATATATTAGCAGTGAAACATACAGATGAGAACTGCTTTATAAATATGTTCTATTATACCCTCAAGCTATATCATGAACTCAAAAGTGGAAAGACAGGAATGCCATTCACAAAGTCTCAAGGTCATGTCATTCTAGTCATGTTTAAGAACTCTGCTGTTAGAAACTAGTATACAGGATAACAGAGAAGTTAAAATGTAAACGATTAGGTTAATTCATGCCCAAGATTACGGCTATATTTAACAACAATGACAAAAAAGCACTCTATTAAGACAATTTTAAAGAAAAGTTAATAAATCTACTAGTTACTTTAACTGGAGTTTTACAAGCATATAATACAAGGCAGGTGCAGCGTTTATTCAGGCTGGTCAAACAATCTTTTAGAAAAAGCATGCTCAAAAGTACTCTTTACTTGTTTGGTAGAAAAAATATTAAAAGGCCGTCACACAAAGCAAAATGGGACGCTTAATATTTCCATGTCATTCTCCAGCATTTATATTGGGAAGAGGAATAGAGTGGATTAAGGCAAACAAATCAAGCAAGCAAAATACAGAAATTAAATCAAACTGTAATTACAATTCCTTTCTGAAATGAATACATTAAATCAAAATGATGCAAAATTAAGTGCAAGGAGTCAGTGCACCAGCTGGAGAAGGTTAGGGAGGATTTGTTTACATGGGTATTAAATAAACACCATGTAACATGCTATACACACTGGACTTTGCATTAATGGTTAGCTTAAACAAAGAGATGCAGAGGAAAACAAGAACATCTACAACCAAAAAAAAAAAAAAAACACAACACAAAGAAACAGCACTGCAAACCTCAAAAAAAGTTAGGAATCGAGGGTCAGGGACCTACCAACACAGAATTATCCAACAAGATCTCCTGCACAAAAACAAATGACAGACTGGTCATGACAAAACCAAAAGATAAATACTAGGATGACTTTGACAACAGTCAGCTAAGCATTAAAATGTAAATGTTAATAGAGCTATCATTCAAACTGGCTTAGCTTCAGCTTTAAAAAAGATGCCATAAATACTTCATTTTCCAACTTAAAATATGAGTTGAGGTAAGATTTTAAAAACAGCTCAAGATGTAAAGATATAAAAAATACAATAATTTCAAAATGCACATTTGTGTAATTAGGTTTTCCTTTGGAATCTTTCATTAAGCCTCAGTAACATAACCAGAACAAGTAGACATGAGTGTGAAAGGAGTGATCTGGATTACATTCACATGAACAGGTGTCCAGCAAGGGACCAAGTTAATGGTTTACCTCATCACAAGTTAATTATAGATTTCTTATTCTTGGAAGCCAAGTTTTAAAACTGTGAGTAGTCAGAATTGCAAGTGTAGCTAACGCCAAGTTCAGAATGGAAATTAAATAGCATGCAGTTAGAAGAAAACCCTTTGCAGTAAGATTCCTTCCTAATGATTAAATGCATTCTGAATACTCAGGGAGTTTCAGTTAATATGAAAACACTTCATGCTAAAAAATTAAGTTCTATGTAGAAAAGAAACCTGATCATAAAGTTGTTAATAGGAAAGCAAAAGCAATTTTTTAAAATAAATTTATTTATTTTATTTATTTATTTATTGCTGCGTTGGGTCTTGGTTGCTGCCCGCAGCCTTCCTCTAGTTGTTGCAAGTGGGGGCTACTCTTCCCTGTGGTGCGCGGGCTTCTCATTGTGATGGCTTCTCTTGTTGCGGAGCACAGGCTCTAGGTGCGCGGGCTTCAGTAGTTGTGGCACAAGGGCTCAATGGTTGTGGCTTCCGGGCTCTAGAGCACAGGCTCAGTAGTTGTAGCACACGGGCCTAGTTGCTCCACGGCATGTGGGATCTTCCAGGACCAGAGCTTAAACCCATGTCCCCTGCATTGGCAGGTGGATTGTCAACCACTGTGCCACCAGGGAAGCCCCAATCTTCTTACTACAGGGCATACTTTAAAATACAATAATAAATTTAGAATAAAAGCTTTACTAATCAAAATATTAAGATACAAAATTAACACAAGTTTTGATAACACAAAATTGCTAGTGATAGCAATTTTTTTTTTTTGCGGTATGCGGGCCTCTCACTGTCGTGGTCTCTCCCGTTGCGGAGCACAGGCTCCGGACACGCAGCCTCAGCGGCCATGGCTCACGGGCCCAGCCGCTCCATGGCATGTGGGATCTTCCCGGACCGGGGCACGAACCCGTGTCCCCTGCATTGGCAGGCGGACTCTCAACCACTGTGCCACCAGGGAAGCCCGTGATAGCAATTTTTGAATTTAATTTCTGTATAAGAAAATCCATTTTATAGCTTAAGTATTATGAGTAACATGAATAAGACCTGTAATTGTTACTTCTGATTTTCTCAGTTGCTCTGAATGTACCTTAAAAAAAAGATCTGAGAACAGTCTCTGTTCTTCTTTGTATGTAACCTTCTCAGTCTGGTAAAAGAAAAGAGTACCGAATTTGATCAGATCTAATTCACAATGAATTAGTAGTTATTCTTGCTTTTTATTTCTCAATAAACTTTACTTAATAAATGAATTCATGTATCAGTTAAAGAAGAAATTTTAAAAGGGTATTAATGGAAATTTTCTACTATGGTTCAAGAAGAAAAAATGGCAGTATTGTTTTTATTTATTTAGGCTATGTTGTGTCTTCGTTGCTATGCACGGGCTTTCTCTCTAGTTGTGGTGAGCGGGGGCTACTCTTCATCGCAGTGCATGAGCTTCTCATTGCAGTGGCTTCTCATTGCAGCGCACGGGCTCTAGGCGTGTGGGCTTCAGTAGTTGTGGCTTCCAGGCTCTAGAGCGCAGGCTCAGTAGTTGTGACGCACTGGCTTAGCTGCTCCGTGGCATGTGGGATCTTCCCGGACCAGGGCTCGAACCCGTGTCCCCTGCATTGGCAGGCGGATTCTTAACCAGTGCGCCACCAGGGAAGTCCCAGTGTTGTTATATTTAAATGGAGAGTAGAAAGTTAGATCGACTTGCAAAGTAGTGAGTATTTTTCAGTAATTGGTATTGGCAATTGTTCTTCAAATATAAAGAGCAATATTCCTGGGGAAAAGTTGCTGAATGATAAAGGTAAAATTCTTTTCCAGTAAGTGCTGTTTTCTCTAATACATGTTTAACCCAAACAGAAACCAAAGTTTCTATCAGAAATGTTAGTTACGTCCTCTCTTTAAGAGTCTTACATAATTATGACTATGAAAATCAATATGGAGATAAATACAATTCTATATTTAAGTTACATGTTAAGAAAATAAAAACAATTACAATTTACTGAGTGGTTATTAAGTGCCGAGGACAAGTGCATTTATAGACGGCATCTTGTGTAATCCTCGTGTTTTACAGACACGATAACTGAGGCTGAAGGAGGTTATGGGACGTCCCTAAGGCCACATAGCTAGGAGGGAGCAGAGCTAAGAGGGTCCATAACTACAAAGTCAATATGAAATAATGAAACGAGGACTGGACAAGGAGTTCAGAAACCTGGATTCTAGGCTTAGAGCTACTATTCCCTAGGTATGTTACCTTGGGCAAAATATTTCACTTTCTGGTCTTCAGTTTATATTTTTATTGAGAAGGTTGGTTTTACTGATTTTTGAGGTTCTTTCAAGGCCTGAAATGCATATTTTGTCTTAAGCTTGAAAATGAAAGGTCTGTCTAAAGTAATGATTCTCAACTGTCATGTTACTAAGGGGAGTGTGCTGTGAACATTACAGGGGCAGAAAAAGTAGAAAAGCAAAGGTGTCAAGTTTTTTGATTTTGTTTTTTTTTTAATTTTATTTATTTAATTTTGGCTGCATTGGGTGTTCGTTGCTGCGTGCGGGCTTTCTCTAGTTGCGGCGAGTGGGGGCTACTCTTCGTTGCGGTGCATGGGCTTCTCATGGCAGTGGCTTTTCTTATTGCAGACCACAGGCTCTAGGTGCATGGGCTTCAGTAGTTGTGGCACATGGGCTCAGTAGTTATGGCTCGCAGGCTCTAGAGCGCAGGCTCAGTAGTTGTGGTGCATGGGCTTAGTTGCTCTGTGGCATGTGGGAATCTTCCCGGACCAGGGCTCGAACCCGTGTCCCCTGCATTGGCAGGCGGATTCTTAACCACTGTGCCACCAGGGAAGTCCCCAGTGTCAAGTTTTAACTCCAAGTGTAACTCAACTTTTTCAGGCAAGTCCAGATAGAAACTGGTGATGCTCAAGGTAAATCTTAAAAACCACTAATGATTATGAACCATCTCATCAGAACTTTTTTACTGATCACCTTCACCTTTCTATATTCATTAGACACACTATTAGAACCCAGATATTGATGCATATGCTGGTAGAATATTAAGGAAAAATATTATTTGCCCATCTGGGATGAAAAGAACTTTATATGTAATAATTTGGGAAAGAGGAAGAAGAAGAAGTAGGAAAAAATAGATGTTACCACATAAATATTTCCAGGTCCTATAGCATTATATACTACCTGTGATATTAGCACTCAGTATGTCTTTACTGATTAACGAATCAATATTCCAAATACTAAGTTCAACATTAACGGAAAAAAAATGAATCAATATATGAGAGGTTTAAGATATGATTATATGAAGTTGCCCCCCACCACCCAAAAAAGACCAGAACTGAGGGAAAATAGCTATTGTACAGTCTAGAGAATAATTAAATTTAAATTTCCAATAATAGAAACTAAGAACATATACAATTTTATACTCACACAGAGGCAGCTGACCAGGCTAGACAAGTTGACATGTCGTGGAGCAAACATGTGAAGCTGCTGAAGGCATGAGATGGCCTGAGCTTGGACAAGGCAGTCTGGGTTATCTTGCATCACTGCACAACCCAACAGACAGGAAGTCCTTAGGGTAGAAACGGAAGTACTGTTACCTAAAATGAAAGCAGAAAACTTTTAACAATTGGTCTATAAAATCATTACCCTTTAAACATATATTGCTGGGCTTAAAATTTCTTTTTTTCCCCCATCTTAAACTTAAGGTTCTGTGAAGTAAATTTCTCCTACAAAAGCAGGGATAATCCAGGTTATAGATTTTTAGATTATGTTAGTTAGTTTCAGTCTGAAAGATTTATGGTAACACAAATGATTAGGCAAAGAAGAACCTAAGACTATCTGCAGTTTACATCAAATTTTCATGAAAAGTAGAATTAGAAAGTGCTAATAAACTTCACCCTGCTTGTATTAGTTGAGAGTTGCTTTCATATATTAAAATCATGTACTTTGCATCTGAATAGATCAGAATAACTGAGTTTTGGGGCTCTGTCATTTATATCTTAAAAGAGATAGAGTTCTTTAAACTATTCCATTTCATGTCTGTCATTTTACTGGTTAAGGAAAGCATTTTTAGGACATATCTAATCTTTCTAAATATGGTACTCCTTATCTTTTCAAGGTAAGAAAAATAAGACTAGCATTTATTTTAACAAAATATACGGAGCACCTACTATGCGCCAATCACAAGGGTTTTTCACATTTTCTCTTATTTGATAGAAGAGGAAACTAAAGCTTAGAGACATGAGGATTTCCCCAAAGTCACCCAATTAAGTAATGGTGAAGCTTAGATTAAGTTTCTATGTTTTTTCTATCATGTCGTCATCCAGGAGTCAAAGTCTTCCCAAGACTGTTCTCAACATTCTGCCCATATATCTGAAAAGAGCATTCCGCTAAACTTCACTTTATTGAGAAACGTTTGAGTCAATAATAGGAACTGAATTCATTTTTACGCGTATATTTTTATGTAAAACATCACAAAAGCAGCTATGCATACCTTGTAGTTCTGGACCCAGTGTAGTAATAAGGGCATTCAAACAGCGACCAAGGCTTTGGTGAACTTCAGCATGAGTAGGAGGCACATTTAACAACAACATAATAATAAGAGACAGGGTTGGTTCTGCATGTGTGTAATAGAGTGGGCCAGCAGAATCAATTATCAATGAGAGAGAATGCAGTGCCCAGGTCTGTGAAGACAGAGAAAAACAATTTAAAATGTTATAGCAGCATTAAGAAACATAAAACACAATGAGTTTTTCTTTTGTTGAAGCAAGTGATAATGTAATAGCACAGTAAAGTATTTGTGTGTTATTACTAACTTGGAGAGAGAAATGGAGAACTTCAGGAGTTTTAAGAAAATTTTTCTCTTTAAATATCCAGTAAAAAACAATCGAGAGACAAATGCCTAATTTAGAATGGCATATGTGCATATATCTCAGCACTAAGAATTCCATACAGTGTTTGGTTCTTTAGCTAAAAGCTTGAACTAAATCTGGTTTGTTGAGAACTGTTTAATGTTTAATCTATATAGAAAATGAAAATTCAAGTTTTTAAAAGATTCAACAATATCTACAACTACATGCAACAATTACAGACAAATCTCTTGAACACAGTGTTGAAGAAAGCCAGACATAAAAAAGTACATACCATATTATTCCATTGATATAAAGTATAAAAGCAGGCAAAACTAATACATGCTGTTGGAAATTAGGATAGTGGTTATCCTTGGTGGGACAGGTAGTAACTAGAAGAGAACATGAGGAGAGTGTTTGGGGTATTGATATTGCTCTGTTTCTTGATCTAGGTGCTGGTTACATGGTGTATTCAGTTCCTACACTTTATTCACAGAGATGCACACTTCTAACAGGTGCAGTGTTATAAGTATATAAAAATAAATATATTTATAAATATAAATATTATAAATATTTATATTTATAAAACAAATATACATGTTATATATAAATATGTATTTATATATTAAACAAAATGCCTTTGAGCCAAATCTTGCCTGCCACCTATTTTTAGAAATAAAGTTTTGTCGAAACACAGTCATGCTCATCTGTTTACATATTATTTATGGCTGCTTTCCTGCTATAATGGCAGAATTGAGCAGTTGACAGAGACTGTATAACATGTAAGGCCTAAATAATTTACTACCTGGCCCTTTATAAAATAAGTTTGGCAACTCTGGTTCAAACAAGACTGGCCATACACTGATAACCACTGAAGCTAGATGATGGGTGTAAGAGGTTCCTTATAGCATGTTCTCTACTTTTATGTATGCTTGAACTTTTTATAACAAGAAGTATCTGAAGAGTCCTCCTTTTTGGAAATCAACTGAGAAACTTTTACCCCTCTTATCAATAGATGTATACGAAAAGCTTACAGTACTTTAAATGCTACAAAAATGAACTCCCATTAGGTGAGAGATAGCAGCAGTCAAGAAGAGTCAGATTTGATGACACTGGATGCCATGGAAAGAACAATTTAAATTAATCAACAAAAGATAGTCAATATAAAAGGATGTGTGTTCAGAACAGACTTCTTGAAGGGGAAAAGGAGAAATATAATAAACAGAAGCAAAAAGTACTGTACTAAAGGAATGAAGAAGAAAGAATGGAACACCTTATAAATCAACTCAAGTAACAGATGATGTGAAAAAAAGAAAACTATTAGTAATATGGTAACTCAAGAATGAAAGCCGTGTTGGATGTTGAAGTTTAACAGGAAGGTGGTTAAACTGGATGTTGGAATACTAAAAAATGTGGATTATCAGAAAGGAATAGAAACAGAGGAGAGCAATAGGAAAAACATTAAGTGCAGATACGAGAATGACATGTGTGGGAGGAAAGTAGGAAGATCAGCTTAGGAGAAGACCAGTACTTTGGGTTAATAACAGAGAAAGTTTCTGGATCAGTTGATGGGACTTCAATGAGAAGTTGATTTAAGAAGCAATATGCAGGTCTTCCCTGGTGGCGCAGTGGCTGAGAGTCCGCCTGCCGATGCAGGGGACACGGGTTCGTGACCCGGTCTGGGAGGATCCCACATGCCGCGGAGCGGCTAGACCCGTGAGCCATGGCCGCTGAGCCTGCGTGTCCAGAGCCTGTGCTCCGCAACGGGAGAGGCCCACATACCAAAAAAAAAAAAAAAAAGAAGCAATATGCAGTTTCCCCAGCTTTTCATTAAGGAAGTGGCAAGATGAAAATCTTTCAGGAAAACATTTTTGGCTTCACATCTAGGGAGAGTTGAAAAGAAAAGAACTTAAACATAAAGTGACCAGGTAGGAGACTACTGTAGTAATTAGGGACACACAGGGGGGACAGAGATACAATAAGGGGATTAAAAAAGCAGGAAGAGTAACAATCATTCAAGATGTGATTAAGATATCAGGAGAATGATGATTGACAGAAATGGGTAAGATATGTATAATAATATGGTAAAGTGGTTAAGAACATGAGTTCAGAGTCCATGACTTATGTTCTTCACCTGACTCCACGATATATTAGTTTTTTAGCTGTGAGCAAGTACTTAGCTTCTATAAGCCACAGTTTTCTTTCTGTATAATGGGAATATACATACTAGATTACTGTAAGGATTAAATATGTTCATATGTTTAGAAGAATGTAATACAATGCATGGTACCTGTTAAGCTCTACAAAACAGTAGACGTTATTTTAAGATGGAAGGGAGATCCATTTTCAGAAAATGATATTGAATTTGACTTTAGACAATGCGTATGAAGTAAAGATACTGAATTTGAATTTTAAAAATCCATCGAGGTTAACAATGGCTTTGATTTTATTATGGAGCAAGAATTATTTTATAAATTAGTAATGGTCAATAAAAACATAATCTGCATTATCTACAAATCAAGAATTTCAAGGAAGGTATCACATGAAGTACTTACCTGCACATCAGGAGAAGTGCTGTCCTGAGATAAAGTGTAAAGGATTCCAACACAAGAATTCAAATGTTGAGAAGAACTTATTCCTCCCAAGTACCTATGTAGGGATCCCAAAGCCAATGAGTGTCCTGTTCTGGTAACTGCGTCCCTTGCTGATTTCAGTCTGTGATTATGGAAACAAAAGGAAATGACAATTACTGAAACAAAACCAATGCATGCATGCTGTCACTTAGGCAAACTTGCTGTATGAAGAGTTGCAAAATTCAGAAATATATTTACCGTTAACTGATAAAAAAATTCTGAAATAACCTGAAAGGTATCTTTAAAAGAAAAAATTTTAAATAAAAATGTCTTTACCATTATTAACAATTATTTAAATATAAGCAATTTCAATGTCTCTCAGAAATACACACACACTAAATTCATATGGCAGGCATTATTACTTTATCATTAAGTTATACTTTAAAAACTCTCATTGCTGAGATACTCTAATTCCATATAAAGAGAGTTCCAACTCAAGAACTTTGATTTAAAAATTAAATATAGTAAGAGAACTCATTATTTATTAGGAGTTTTCTTATGAATTGTATACTAGTTTAAGCGCTTTATATTTGGTCCTTTAATCTGCTCAACAATCTTGAGATTCACACTACTGATATTATCAGTTCCTTTTAACAGATGAGGAAATCAAAGTGACTTAGTCATTTTAGCCAAAGTGACTCTTACAAAGTAACCAACTATTAAATGGAAGAGTTGGGATTTGAACCGAGTTAGTAATCTGACATCAGACGTTGAGCTCATAACCAAATCAAGATACACATATTCAATAGACTAGAAGGTGAAAGCGCTGCCTGCATTACTACCACCACTAATGATACAGCTTTATATATATATAACTAATATAACCATGAACTTTATTTGCAGTTGTTTTATTTTTTCATACTACTTTCATGTTTATTATCTCATTTACCTTAATATTCTTAGTAAGCAGGGTAGCATTAATAACCTTCTATATGAAATAGAGGAAAACTGGTTGAGAGGATTAAGTAACATGCTCATGGTTACAAAGCTGGTAGAAACAAAAATATAGTTTATGTTTCCTGACCTGCAGCCTTCTCTCTTTCCATTAGGTTGTTCTTACTACCTATCATCTATATTTAACATGATAAAACTCCATAAGCTTCTTACTCCCAGAGTCCACTGATGGCCTATTACATAACTCATATAGATAGTGATCTTTCTCATATTAAAAACTAAAGCCAAACAACTAGTAATAGTTTTATGTTCCAAAACAAGCAGGCCAAGGCGGGGTGGGGGCGAGTTCTCCTTTATTTTAAAGTATATTTCTCAATTTTTTAAAGTTAATTATCAGAATGAAGTTTCATAAGTTCCAACAAACCAACAAGCCACACCCAGTTTTGACACATAGTCCATGAGTATTAAGTAAGAAATTCACTTACTTGTCAAAGCTAACTTGAGCTAATACAGCAGTAAAAGCTCCATCATCAACCACTTGGGCTAATCTAGCCCATGCCTCTGCAGCTGCACATCTCAAGAGGGGGCTGGGACTTTCTAAGGCTCCCATCACCAATGCGAGGACAGGTCTTCTCATTTCTTCTGGACCCAAATGTCCCTTAGAGCCAGCCACATACTGAAATATGTAAAAAACAATCCAAACTTGCAACTCTAGTAAATTCTCTTATCCAGTTTGGAATGTATATTCTGGTTAACCAAATATGTTCATATTTGGTGATTACTCCTTTAAAAAAAAATCAGAATACCAAAATCCACAGTAAACATACATCATTTTTCTCATGAAGTACTTTAGAATTTTAAACCTCCAGGCAAACAATATGGTAATCAATTATCACTGTAGTATGTGTTCAGAAGAACATTAATAGGGATTTCCATAAAATAAATGATCAATGAAGCCTATTATATTTTACTTAGAAACCATCAGCCATAAATGCAACAATGAGCCAGATTTGGTCCATAGGCCATAGTCTGACAATCCCAGATCTGGGATATTAGGGTTGGTAGGTTAAAGCATGGTTCTAAGCCAAGATTATAAGTTTGATTTCTGACTAACAAGTTTTATATGGAGAAAAAATAAAAGGGGAGGGACTTCCCTGGCGGTCCAGTAGTTAAGACTCTGTTCTTCCAATGCAGGGAGCACGGGTTCGATCCCTGGTAAGGGAACTGAGATCCCACATGCCATGCAGTGTGGCCAAAAAAAAAAAAAAAAAAAAAGGTAAAAGGGGAATTACAAATCCTGAAACATTAAGAGAAATCGGGAGGGAAAAACCAGCCCTTTAAAAACACCTTCCCCAACCTACTTAGTTGGCCATACATTAGGGGAAAAAAATAATAAAGCAAACGTGAATTTTTAAAAAACAGAATTACCTTCAAGAAACTAGAAACTGAAGAAACAACATGTAACTGAACTACTTGTTGACGAGCTCCTTTTGTATGCTTTATACTGTCCAAAAGCTGTTCCAGTATGAGAAGCCTAAAATCAGAAACAAGATTTAAAGATAAAGTAAGTCAAAGGACAGTACTGAGTATCCACTACAAATTTGTTTTGTTGCATTTTGTTGGAACTACTAAAATGACATAAACTGTTGTCAAACACACTGAAGCATTTTAGGAAATGAAAATATATCACAACCAATGCAAAAATATTTTGATTTTGTGTCATTATGACCGTGGGGGAGAAGCATTATTTTGTGAAGAAATAACAACAAATGTATCACTTAATACAGATTTACCCAGGCAAATTCAGCTATTTCAGCAACTATTTTCTAAACAAATATTTTGAAAGTCACTTGCGTCAACATTTTTGCTCTTAATAACAGGACATACTGGATTCAAATACATTCCTTCATTTTAAAGGTAGCACTGACTTCAGATAATGAGAAGCAGCACAGCCTTTCGAACCCCAACCATACCTTAAACATGTACTTGGGATCATACTATATATAACACAGTTTTTACACTTGCTTTTCTCACTTAACATTACCTCTTTAGCACTTTTCAAATCATTTTTATTCTTTGATAATTTTCAGGAAGCCAAATTTTACTACACACATACTACAATTTATTCAACCATTCTCCTACTGGTGGACAGCAAACTTCTTATTTTCACAATTCTAACTATGATGAATATATGCACATTACTTTTGGTGTGGGGTTGAATGTGTCCATGGGTTTTAATGTAGCTTCCATAAATTGTTTTCCATGTCCTTTTTTAAAATCCATTTGTTGAGATTAAAAATATGTAACCATGAAATAAATCACCCCATTTTTTCCCACCAATTTCTCTTTAGAAACATTGCTTCAGAGCTCTGAACTTCCTTTCCCCCCCCTTCTCTCCCTTTAAATCAGGAAAACTGAAATAATTTTTAAGAATACTTCTTCCATTATGAACTATCTTGATGGTAGGCATAGACCTTATAATTGATCTCCATCTCTCTAGTATCTGGGTTTGTCATGTAGTCAGCAGTCAAATGTGCTTGTTGAACAATATAAAGGACAGCTGCACCCAGTGAGTGAAAACAGGGCATGACTGGCTGAAGATAGCACATGGGTATACTTTTACTCAACTCTAACGTACTTGCAATAGTATCTCTGAGCCTGTAACTAAACCTCTATCACTCTGGTGAGGCCACAAGACCCAAATACAGTTTTGTTCCAAATGACAATTCTGTTATCAAAACAGAATAGATATGGGTATTGTGCTTTAAAAAACCCAGCTGTGGAAGAAGTTAAGTCAGAAAAAAGGGAAGGTGTGAAGTTAACATGTGTATGACTTGAGGAAAGCAATATACATAAAATCAACTCAGAGAATATAATAAACATGGTGGATCACTAAAAATTTGGGGAAAACCCACGGTAACTCTAAGTAGTCTATTTAGTTAAATATTTATTTCCTTATTTCAAGGTTAATTCTGTTCATCATAATAAACCTGAAAAACTCAGAAAAACACAGGAAAGAAAAATAAAATTCACCCATAATCCCACCATCTGGAAAGAGCCACTATTAACATTTGGCATCTTTGTTTTAGTCTCTCACCGGTCCCGTTTCCACCCCAGGTATATGGATATCATTTTTAGAAAACTGGGATCACAGTGTATACACTTTATTAGTAACTCTTTTTCATTTCCCTAAACATTAATCCCATCTTATTAATTACTGCATTGAAATAATTTTTTTTCTCTTTTTTCTCTTGGCCTCCTGTGATATTTCTTTTTTATTTTAATTGAAGTATAGTTGATGTACAATATTATATGTTACAGGTGTACAATATAGTGATTCACAATTTTTAAAGGTTATACTTAATTTATAGTTATCTAAAAATATTGGCTATATTCCCTGAGTTGTACAGTATATCCGTGTAGCTTATTTTTTACGTAATGGTTGGTACCTTTAATTCCCTCCCCCTATATTGCCCCTCCCCCTTCCCTCTCCCCACAGGTAACCACTAGAGGGTTCTCTGTATCTGTGAGTCTGCTTTTTTGTTATATTCACTAGTTCATTGTATTTTTAGATTCCACATGTACTGAAATACTTTTAAATAGCTATTAGTATTATATAATCTGGCAATACAATACCTTATTTACCCAGTTCCCTAGTTTGGGACATTTAGGCCATTTCTAATTTTTATTATAAATAACATGATTAATGTATCATATAAAAGTTTTTTCTGCCTATTTTCCAAGATTATATTTAAGTCATTATGTTTCAAGAATACATTTATGCCCAAATTGCCTGCAGGAAGAAAAATTAAGGATAACCATATGGTTATTAGCCTTATGAATTTAAAACCTAAAACATCATTATTAGATCACATCCTAGTCACCTGCTATAATGGAACTGTGTCATGTTGAAAGTAGTAAAAATACTTAAGGTTAGAGCTTGAGAATTTTGTTACATTATAACAAAACCTGACCTGTACTATTTTCTTGCCCACATTCATGGGCCAAAGATTGTAAATGAGACTACAAGAGCCCAAAATATTTTTCTCCACCCTTTACCCCCAAATTCTGACAGAGATCACAACAAAACATTCTGAATCTTCAGGAAGATGGAGATGACCAGTTTTCAGTAATACTGAATTGGTATTCCTAAGTAGTATCAATTATAACATATAATTATTAGTTCAGAATGAAATTAGATATTAAAAGTTTTGAGTCTGGATGAAATAAAAACACATAGGTAACCGAGTAAACAGCAAAGACATAAAATTTGAAAATGCTGATTTACCTTACTTATATTTTCAGAGAGGGTGTATAATGGTGAAAATTTTCACTACTGAGAATTATAACTATCCTTTCCCTCTCTCTTCATCAACTCACAATCTACATTATTTTATAGCATTTTTAGTAGTGGTTCTTAAACCTGGCTGTACACCAGAATCACCTAAGGAGTTTTTAAAAATTTCAGTGCCCAATGTAGTATGCATACCATTACTATTAAGTCAGAATCTACGTTTTAAAAAGTTGTCCCAATGATTGCAATGTACAGTCAAGGGTGAAACAATCTTCAGGTGAATTAAGTAATTCATTCTTTGCAACTAGGTGCAAAATATATTGAAAAGTAACCATAAACAACACATACACAAGATCAGTAATAACTTCTTCTCTGTGTAAAATATCTTGATATTCCAGAACTTTAAACATTTTAGTGCTTTAAAATTATCGATGCGAAGTTCTCTTACTTTTAGAATCCTATAGTCAAAATAAAGATAATTAGGGACTTCCCTGGTGGCACAGTGTTAAGAATCCGCCTGCCAATGCAGGGGACACGGGTCTGAGCCCTGGTCCGGGAAGATCCCACATGCTGCAGAGCAACTAAGCCCGTGCGCCACAACTACTGAGCCTGCGCTCTAGAGCCTGAAAGCCACAACTACCGAGCCCGTGTACCACAACTACCAAGCCTGCACTCTAGAGCCCGCGAGCCACAACTACTGAGCCTGTGTGCCGCAACTACTGAAGCCGGCATGCCTAGAGCCTGTGCTCTGCAACAAGAGGAGCCACCAAAATGAGAAGCCCGCGCACCACAACGAAAGGTAAGCCCTGCTCATCGCAACTAGAGAAAGCTCACGTGCAGAACGAAGACCCGATGCAGCCAAAAACAAATAAATAAATAAATTTAATAAAAAATAAAGATAATCAACTGATTTAAAGACAGTTTAATTTCTAAGTACATAAATAAAATATGAAAAACCTATTTCTAAATCTTAGGACAACGTCATGTTAACTACAAGAGTTTCTTTTAAACTGTTTAAACACGAAGATAACCACGATAACAAAATGCTTTAAAATATTCACTTGTTGTTGAATACAGGTACTTTGATTAAGATATTTCTTCTCTAGAAATGCAAATCTATGGCCCAAAGAAGAAAGGTCTGCCATTTTAAACAAGTATCATACCTAGGATAACAGGAAATTAGAAACTTAACTTTCCTATCTATGTTTCTCTGTGGTGCTCTAAGGGCACCCACTGGAGACTGCTGATAGTTGCTGAATCTGGGATCCTGCCAGACAACTTCCTTTAAAATTCTCCAAACCACTGCCTACTATTTTTATTCAGTTAGAATCCAAACAGAATGTTTTGCTTTCACCAGGTATCAACTTTTTTATTAAAACAAACAAAACCTCTCCTCCCTTGAATATTCATTCTATATATTATTTTCATCCAGGTGGAATAAAAAGAAATTTGGCACGTTTTAAAGTTTATTAAACTTTAAACAACAGAAATAAGAAACTATTTCCTTGAGACTGTAATTAGGCAATATATCTGGGAGAAATAAAAAAAAAAAGAAAACCAAAAAAACCCCCCACGTTCTTTAGGAGAGTAATAAAATCAATTTGTTAAAAGGAAAGCTTCTAAGAAGTATACTTTTCTTTTTCACTTCTTATCTGAGACCTACCAAAAAGAGTTTAGTGGAGTCATTTAAAAACATGCTTAATTTAAATCTTTTGCCCACAAGGCTACCCCTGTTCCATCTACTGTAGTTACTGCTGTATTAATCCAAATTATTTTAAACTGTATGCACTAGATAATAGTACAGTTACAGACTAGTACAAATCTCATCCTCTCCATCAATTCTTCTTTGAAAATTCCAGTTCACTGTGATTCTCCTCTCATCTTTTAGTGCTATAGCATTCATTTATAATTTAGTCATATATTGTCTTAAAGTACAACCCAAACTTTATAGTTACAGTATACACAGTGAACTATAGGCTACAAATTTCAAATCATCTCTTGAAATTAATCTCAAAATATATATGTAACATATAATACTGAGTAAATACTATCAATACTATCATTTTAAATGAAGATATGAAGCTATTAAAAATCAACATAAATGTTATTCATTTTTCTGTCCACTGAAAGTAAACTATCCAAAAGCCTGTTTCAGAAATGTGTTGCTGACAAGACTCAA
This sequence comes from Delphinapterus leucas, assembly GCF_059928025.1. Classification (NCBI taxonomy): domain Eukaryota; kingdom Metazoa; phylum Chordata; class Mammalia; order Artiodactyla; family Monodontidae; genus Delphinapterus; species Delphinapterus leucas. The sequence goes on from NC_143130.1 coordinate 114,782,562, forward strand.
ATATTTTTTGAGAGTCTTCATCAGAGACCAAGGTAACCTCCTTACCTAATTGGTATTCTCTGGAAGACAACAGATAAAATGATATAAAAGCTATGAGCTAGTCAAATGCGTGTTGCTTGTCTAGCATGAAAGAGACAGAGAATGAATGGGAATGAATGAGGATAGTTAATAATTTACAAACTGTTAACCAGCACAGCCCATGGGAGAGATTCACTTCCCACATAGTGTCTCAGATAGAAATTTCCTGGATACTAGCTATCAGAAGTGTTTTTTGATCCCCAAGAAAGTTATTATCCTGTTATTAAGAAACTCATTCTCAATGAGAAATCAATAGAAGCTTTTTTTTTTCCTTAATTTTATTTATTTTTGGCTGTGTTGGGTCTTCGTTGCTGCACGCGGGCTTTCTCTAGTTGTGGCGAGCAGGGGCTACTCTTCATTGTGGTGAGTGGGCTTCTCATTGCGGTGGCTTCTCTTGCTGCAGAGCACGGGCTCTCGGTGTGCAGGCTTCAGTAGTTGCAGCACGCAGGTTCAGTAGTTGTGGTGCACGGGCTTAGTTGCTCCGTGGCACATGGGATCTTCCCAGACCAGGGATTGAACCCGTGTCCCCTGCATTGGCAGGCGGATTCTTAACCACTGAGCCACCATGGAAGTCCCAGAAGCCTTTGATTTTTAAAAACCAAAGTTCATTTTGAGTGAAGTGAATCCACCAAATTGAAGACTAATCTGTTTTAATCTAATTTTTGAAATCTACTAAAATGAAGACTAATCCCTGGATCTATGATGGCTTGATAAGGCCTCCAAGGTAAGAAAGCCCATGAGACCTTGTGTAAGCAGAAAACCAGTGTTTTACTTTGTAACAATAGCTCATAAATCACTGTTCTTGTGACACTGAGTTTTTCATTTGTATTTTCAGCTAGATGAGAAGCTAATGTGGGAAAAGCATTGCATCCACAATAGTGCCTAGCAGTTTTCAGTTTAATCTCATCATTGACTTAATTACTTATTAAATATTAGCCAGGTGAATGAACAAGAGCCTTTAATCTTACCTTCACCTGTCATCTATAAGAAATCTTTGATATTAATGAGAACTTCTGACAACATCATTCTTACCCACCGGTTCTCTATTATGCATTCATTGAACCAATTACCAATCCTGAAATGTTATTTCAGGATAAGTGAACTACTGAAGATGGTTTACCTTTGAGCTTCTCCCACATGAGCACATACAACTCCAAAGAGCTTGACTGCAGAGCTAATAACTGATAGTGTTGGAGGTAAGGGCTTAGGCACCGAATCTCCCTCTACATCTTTCTCGTAAATAGAATAAGGGTCATATTCGAGACTTCCACAAGCAATACCATTACCAAGCAGGAGCTAAAAGAAAAAAAAATTACATATAAGGTTTTAAAACCACTGTTCAGGACTTCCCTGGAGGTCCAGTGGTTGGGACTCTATACTCCCACTGCAGGGGGCACGGGTTTGATCCCTGGTCGGGGAACTAGGATCCCACATGCCACAAGGCGTGCCCAAAAATAAAAATAAAACCACTGTTTACAGATTGAATCAACCCAAAGAGTTATTGAAAAATGACCATACCTGTTCTTCAATAAATCTATGGTCAGTATCTTGTAGCAAAGGACTTAATATTAGAAGATCATCCTGATGACAGAGGCGTGGAAGTAAAAATGTGGATGCTGCCACCTGTATATCAGGGGCAGTCAAGTCAGCAGCCAGCTCTCTGAGGACAGCACAAAGGTATCCTGTTGAATCAAAGAAAAAGGGCAATTAGCAACTTAGTAATAGCAGTTAACTGGTCCAAGAATGGGGTTAAAAAAGCCCAGGCTGAACTTTAATCTACATATCAGCTAACTTTAATCTATCACAGCCAAAGCTAATATATCTCCTCCTTGAGGATGTCCTACCGATGAATGGCTCAACCATGTGTTGTTGGTCACAAGGATAAGAACAGATATCTCAAAGTATGTGTGTATGTATACTGTGTGATACTGAATAAATACTACACCCATTTTATTTAAATGACATAAAGCATAAAAACAGAATGAAAAAAGAGGAATAGATACAAAGGCAGAAAAAGAAGGCATAATAGTATGACACCCTAACACCCCACCACCCCAGCGTATGACTGTCACTCATCCTCATCAGCCGGATTAACCTCATTCACCTATACTCCCAATCCACTGTCTCACCACTCCCCATATTATTTTGAAGCAATCCCTGGAAAGCATATCATTTCATCTATAAATATTTCATCGTGTATCACTAGACTTGACATTTTAAACAATCTCATTATCACAATTTCGTGTTTTAAAAATCACTAAACAGGGACTTCCCTAGGGGTCCACAGTGCTTAAGACTCCGCACTCCCAATGCAGGGGGCCTGGGTTCGATCCCTGGTCAGGAAACTAGATCCCACATCCCACAACTAAGAGCCCACATGCTGCGACAAAGATCCCACATGCCGCAATGAAGACCCTGTGCAGCCAAATACATACAATGAATTAAATAAATAAATAAAAATCACTAAACATCAAATACACATTCAGTGCTCAAATTGTCAATTGCTTCATTAATGCCTGTTTTTGTTTGCTTTTTATGTTTGAATCCAGACCTAAGTGAAGTATACATGTTGTAGCTACCTGATATATCTTAAGTCTCTTTCAATCTCAAGTTCTCCCCTCAACTTTTATTGCCTGTAATTTATTTGAAGAAATAAGATTATTTGTTCTATAGAAGTTTTTATAGATTATAGCGCCCCCAAGGTAATTTAATTTGTTCCTTTAATGTCTGCACTTTTTTGTAAATTGGAACCTGGATCTAGGGAGGATTCATCTTTTTTTTTGGTTTGTTTGTAGTTTGGGTGCCAACCTAGCTCATAGGCGGCACTGAGATTTTCCTTGAGACATGAGACAACGTATGGCTGTCTCTTTTATATATACGGTTGGAAAAACTGGTCCAATTATCACACTGACCTAAGTTACCATTTCAAAGATATTTATCCTACTTTCTGATGGATTCGCAATAGAAAATTTTATCCACCTAGAGCATAAATGACTTTTGCTAGCTTGTAACTTAAGTACTTTAGGAAAGTGTAAAAATCATCTTGGAGAAACATTCACTTTTGGTTTTAAGCAACACCACCAGAATGAAATGAAGACTTGACTGAGTCTACTTATTAGAAGTGACAGGATGAGTTAGGAAGGGCTCACCTCCCATTATTTTCTGTATTATTAGTAGTGGTAAGAGTAGTAACAACAAATATTTATTGAGGATGTAATATGTGTCAGTAAATGTCCTAAAAGCTTTACATATAGTTTTCATAACCACCTCAAGAGGTCCAGTTAGTACTGTTATTTTATTAGGTAAGGAAACAGGAACAGAGAGTCTGTTAATTGCCCAAGGTCACACAGCAGTTACATGGCAGTGTTTGACTGAAACACAGGCAGTCCAGGCTTCAGAACTTAAGCTTTTAACTATCATGCTCATTCATACATTCAAACTGTGTTTAATATAATATACAAAGATGTTATTATATATAATCCTCCCTTCAAGAAGATAGAAGAGTTTCCCTGGTGGCGCAGTGGTTAAGAATCCACCTGCCAATGCAGGGGACATGGGTTTGATCCCTGGCCCGGGAAGATCCCACATGCCACGGAGCAACTAAGCCCATGCGCCACAACTACTGAGCCTGCGCTCTAGAGCCCACGTGCCACAACTACTGAAGCCTGTGCTTAGTAGTTCAGGCCTAGAGCCTGTGCTCTGCAACAAGAGAAGCCACCAAAATGAGAAGCCTGAGCACCACAACAAAGAGTAGCCCCTGCTCGCTGCAACTAGAGAAAGCCCGCGCACAGCAACAAAGACCCAGCCAAAAATAAAAACAAACAAATAAATAAATTCATATATATAAAAAAAGAAGATATAAGATACTGGACACACACATGTTAACTATAAAATGAAGGTAGGAAGTACTAAGTTTCATAGAGGATGAAAAGAGAACTGCTGAGGTTAGAGAAAGGAGAGGTTACACAGGAATTGGGGACAGCAGACAGGGATAATAAAAACTTAATGAAGCAGACGAGAGTTGCTTAAAGGAATGTCTGTTAGTTTAATTACCAGTATATGATAATCAGAAAAATAATTTTGTTGGTAGTACAATACGCAAGGTATGTTTGGTACTACAGCTAAATGTGACAACAGTGGTAAATCTCCATTTCTCATTTAAAGTGACTGCTGGCCTAACTGTCCCTGAACAAAGTACTCAAAGATGATTCAATTTTAAAATGCAATTATGCCTTTGTTGTAGAAATACATCACTTTCTGATGCTAATGAGGAGCAATTTTCAGTGTAGAGAAAATTAAAATACTTGAAAGGAGATCCATAACAAAACTAAGATAGGAAATAAAAATTAAGAACCCAATTTTCTTTTTTTTTTTTGAGGTACGTGGGCCTCTCACTGTTATGGCCTCTCCCGTTGTGGAGCAACAGGCTCTGGACGCGCAGGCTCAGCGGCCATGGCTCACGGGCCCAGCCGCTCCACGGCATGTGGGATCTTCCCGGACCGGGGCACGAACTCGTGTCCCCTGCATCAGCAGGCGGACCCTCAACCACTGCGCCACCAGGGAAGCCCTAGATTTTCTTTTTTCAACAAGTTAGTTCATAGTAATTCCTGACTTCATTTCCCAGTGAACACTCTGGAACTGATTTTAAATCTATACACTAGTATATTAATTATTCCTTTAAGACTTCTGATTGCATTCCCAAACTCCAATTCTGAGAAAATAGTACAAGACTTTGTTTTTCTCTTTAAGTCCTTCAAGGGCAGACTTATATTATCATTTATCAGAAGATACACTGTGGATTTTAAGTTGATCTCCTAATATTCCTATATGTTTAATGAAGACTTCAAAAAATCAATTTTTTCGTCTGTTGTTTGAGACAGACCTATCCCTAAGCTTTGTCTATTTATTCTCTACTAGGTTACTTATAAATGGATTGGCAGCACAGCATGAAACAGATCTATGTTATCTTGATTCTACTATTTACTGGATACATAAACTTGAGTTGGTTTTTGTAACCTCTTTGTGCCTTTATCTGTCAAGTGAGGAAAATGTAACTAGCTCACTGTATTATCCTAAGATAAATGGGGTAATATAAACAATTTCTAGTACACCACCTGGCATATAGAAATGACTCTTGATACAGTTTCTGAGAAAGGGCAATGTACAATGTATCCACTTTTTTTCCAGAGAAGTAAATACAAAATTCTTATTTTATATCAAATATTTTGCTAGGTACATTTGTGAACCAGGAAGAGAGGTGGTAGGAATAATATCACTCACATAATGATAAAGGCCAAGACAGAAGTTATAAGTTAGTATCAATATTTTGAACTACTGTGGTATATATTATATTGCATTTATTTGCAGAATAAAGATATAAAACAATAAAAGCAGTATTTTTACAAGAAATAGATTTGAAGAAACATTGACTTAATATGGTTGGTTGAAAATGATAAAAATTAAAAAAAAAATAGATGCTCCCATTAGAGACAACTTTCAGCTTTCACCTCTTAAAACAAGCATCTTAAGTTATTCAGTAGTAGTAGCAATGTATTTTCTTAAAACTGTATTTTAAATTTACAAGAAAAGTTTTAGAACTAATTGTAAAATAGGGGCAAGTTTATTTTACCAAATGCAGTATTCTAGTATTCCAAAGCCATCCTGGGCCTAATAAAAGCAAAACCTACATTATAAACTTAATAAAATCAATTATACCTTGGTATACTGTTCAAAATTAAACTATCTGGGCAGAGTTAAGAATGGAATAGTGGAAGGAAACGTATACAACAGATAACCACTCTAGAAGGAAACTAGGAGTGGCCGAATTTCTAATAGATTTGAATTATATATTCTGCAGAAAGCCCTGGAGTAGAATCAAGACCAATCTTTGTGACTCATTCTCTCCCACACAGTGAAACTAGGGACTTTTTCTCAGAAGAGAGAACACCGCAAGAAATGGAGAAGTAGTTTTTTTTTTTTTATGTATTTTATTTACTACAAAATCGTGAACACATGGGTTAAGACTGAACTCCCTAAACCTCCTAGAAACAAAGCACTAAATAACTGCCATATAATTTATTTGTTCAGGTATTACTTTCCAGGCACTGTGTTAGCCACAAACAGTAAAACACTTTGGTGTAAGGCACATACCTTCATAGGTCTCAGGAGGTAATAAAATCAACAATTCATAAAGCCTCTGTCTATAAACTACTGATGGTGTTTTCAAAGGACTTCCGTATGTTTTTAGTATTGAAGAAAGCCTTAAAGTAAAAGAAAAAACACATCTTAAGTGTGTACGTTATACAACAACGTATAAATATTCAACATGTTGACATATAAAGTAGCTATATATAATTAGTGAACATTAGCGCTGCTTTTATTATTTTTTATAATGTGTGACTTTAAGTTAAAAGAGGAATTATAAGCATCACACATGAAAACTATTTTGCTATCTTTTCTACACACTTCATAAAACTATATATTCAGCTAAGATTTCTAAGGCTGTATCTTATCTAGAAGCTGCAACTCTTACTAAACTCCAAAATTTACAACACTGCATTTGTGAAAAATAAAATCTATTACATAGAAAAGGAACAGGCCAAAGAAACAAACAAATTGAAGACACAAATACCTAGAGAAAAATCCAAGTGTCTGTTAGAAACTTGATCTGGAATGTGATCACCAAATAAAAATGAATCATCAAAATACACAAAATCATAAAACAAATTCTCTTTTAATAAAGCACAAGCTAAGCCAATGTTTCCCTAAAAGTTCCAGTCATGAAATCTCTTAACACTTCCCGTCTTCACTCTCTTCTTTCATGTTCATGTACTTTTCTTTAATCTTCTATTCATTCTCACTACTGGTATTAAGACATCATTTTACTGATATTCATTCAACTAACAAATATTTATTAAAGGATTACTACTCTTTGCCAAGGTACCATGTTATCAACTGGTGTACAGTTTTCATCCCCTGTAGCAATACACAAATTCAATGGAATTACTTTTGTTGTGCCACTGGAATAAATCCACTATGCTGTCATGGAATGAGGTTTCCAGGTACTCTAAGAAATTCTGGCAATGTTTATTCATTTGTATTTTCTAGAAAAATACCGCTTGCTTTTACTCGTTTCTAGATGAAAAGAAGAGGTATCTTTGACTTGTCATTTTATTAAAAAAGAAAAAGTTGGTTCCATTTTTTATCTTTCAGGTTAGGAAACAACATTTATAAAACCTGGGTAGAAGGTTTTTAGTTATGAAAGTTAAGAATAAATCCACTGTAATTTTGTACTTCTCTAAAACAAGATTGGAAGAATTACAGCTGACATATGAAAACTATTTAAATCATATGGACAAGACATTAAGAAATTACAAATTATATCCTTAAAAATCCTGCAACATTCATTTAGTTTAAATACAACAGAATTTAGTTCAGCGGGTTGTTTGCATGCGTGTGTTTAAAGAAAATAAGATGTATACAACAAAATTAGAACTCAGGAAAGCATTCCTAGGAGTTTCTCCTTCTATAAGTAGGGCAGATTAGAGTCTCTGAAGGGCCTTCCTCTATAAATACACTTAGATCCTGGATAAAAGATAATTAGCATTGCTAGACTTGAAGAAAGGGACTTTTCCAAGGCTTAACTCCCACCCCACCAAACAAACAAACATAAAATGCATGAAACAAAACATGAGCTAAAATCAGAGTGGGAACACCAATACCAATACCAACAAAAGAACTTCAATTGAGCTTGTGCCCCTGGCAAGGTAGTGTTGATAAATGGGATCTCCTGAAGGTAGGTTAAATGGTCCCAGGTCCTGGCAGAGGCAAAGGCCTATTGAATTAAACCCAGCTGAAGAGAAAATTAGTGAACTGGAAGAGACAGCAGAATAAATCACCCAGAAAACAGCAGAAAGAAAAGGAAAAAATATATATATTAGAAAAAGATTAGGAGACATGGAAGACAATACAAAAAGACTGAAAATTTGTTTAATCACAGTTCCGGAAGGAAAGTTTAACAAGAACGGAAAACAGGCAATATTTAAAGAGATAACAGCCACTTTTCCAGAACTCCTGAAAGACATGAATCCAACAAAATATACAGCAAATTGGATAAAGAAATTCACAAACTGCCAGTTTAAAGCAGAAATTGTGAGATTCAATTTTTAAGAACTCCAATTACATGCAGTTTATGATACACCTAAAAACACAGTGACGTGGAAAAAGACATACCACACATATGATACTGTAAACATTAGACTTTAATCAAAAAGTATTACTAAGGACGAAGAGAGTTATTGTATAATGATAAAAGATTCAACTCATCGGGAAGATATAATTACTTTCTCAAAATATGAAAAAAGAAACATAAAACTTTGGAGAAAAACTGATAAACCCAATATCACAGTGGAGGAGTTTAACACATCACTCTCAATTATTGATAGGTTAAACAGAGAAAAGGTTAGTGAAAATAGACGGAACAATGTGACTAAAAGAACATTTGTATAGAGCAAGTCTCAACAAATTTAAAAGGACAAGTAACATACAGATCATATTCACTAAGTACAATGCAATTACGTTAACAATCAGTAACAAAACTGCAAGCTAAAAACTGTTGCATACATTCAGAAACTTAAAAACATACTTCTGAACAACTTCAAAGAAATTATAATGAAATTTTAAAACACATAAAATGGAAAAAATAGAAATAATAATTTCAATCCTTGTAGAATTCAGCAACTGGATCCTTACAGGGAAAATTATGGCCTTAGCTTATATTAAAAGAATTAAAAGAAATTCAGTGAGCTAAGCATTCAAATTAAGCTGTCAGAAGAAGAACAAGAATTTAAGAAAATGGGAATAATAACAAGCAATAATTAATGAAATAGAAAACAAGTTCAAGTTTCGTTCACAATGGCAGAGTAGAAGGACGTGCGCGCACTCCCTCTTGTGAGAGCACCGGAATCACATCAGGACCCAGGGGGAAGGAGGAGTGACCCCATAGGAGACTGAACCAGACCTACCTGCTAGCGTTGGAGGGTCTCCGCAGAGGCAGGGGGTGGCTGTGGCTCACTGAGGGGACAAGGACACTGGCAGCAGAAGTTCTGGGAAGTACTCCTTGGCATGAGGCCTCCCAGAGTCTGCCATAAGCCCTAGCAAAGAGCATGTAGCCTCCAGTGCTCGGTCACCTCAGGCCAAACAACCAACAGGGAGGGAACGCAGTCCCACCCATCAGCAGACAAGCGGATTAAAGTTTTACTGAGCTCTACCCACCACCAGTTCCTCCGATCAGGAAGCTTGCACAAGCCTCTTAGATAGCCTCATCCACCAGAGGGCAGAGAGCAAAAGGAAGAACTACAATCCTGCAGCCTGTGGGATGAAAACCACATTCACAGAAAGACAGACAAAATGAAAAGGCAGAGGACTATGTACCAGATGAAGGAACAAGATAAAACCCCAGAAATACAAATAAATGACATGGAGACAGGCAACCTTCCAGAAAAAGAATTCAGAATAATGATAGTGAAGATGATCCAGGACCTCGGAAAAAGAATGGAGGCAAAGATCAAGAAGATGCAAGAAAGGTTTAACAAAGACCTAGAAGAATTAAAGAACAAACACCTAGAAGAATTAAAGAACAAACAAGCAAAGATAAACAATACAATAAATGAAATGAAAAATACACAAGAAGAAATCAATAGCAGAATAACTGAGGCAGAAGAAAGGATAAGTGACCTGGAAGACAGAATGGTGGAATTCACTGCCATGGAACAGAATAAAGAAAAAAGAATGACAAGAAATGAAGACAGGCTAAGAGACCTCTGGGACAAGATTAAAAACACCAACATTCACATTATAGGGGTCCCAGAAGAAGAAGACAGAGAGACAGGACCCGAGAAAATATTTGAAGAGATAAAACTTCCCCAACATGGGAAAGGAAATAGCCACCCAAGGCCAGGAAGCACAGAGAGTCCCATACAGGACAAACCCAAGGAGAAACATGCCGAAACACATAGTAATCAAATTGACAAAAATTAAAGACAAAGAAAAATTACTGAAAGCAACAAGGGAAAAATGACAAATAACATACAAGGGAACTCCCATAAGGTTAACAGCTGATTTATCAGCAGAAACTCTACAAGCCAGAAGGGAGTGGCACGGTATATTAAATGTGATATAAGGGAAGAACCTACAACCAAGATTACTCTACCCGGCATGGATCTCATTCAGATTAAACAGAGAAATCAAAAGGTTTACAGACAAGCAAAAGCTAAGAGAATTCAGCACCACCAAACCAGCTCTACAACAAATGCTAAAGGAACTTCTCTAAGTGGGAAACACAAGAGAAGAAAAGGACCTACAAAAACAAACCCAAAACAATTAAGAAAATGGTAATAGGAGCATACATATCAGTAATTACCTTAAATATGAATGGATTAAATGCACCAACCAAAAGACATAGGCTTGCTGAATGGATACAAAAACAAGAGCCATATATGCTGTATACAAGAGACCCACTTCACACCTAGGGACACATACAGGCTGAAAGTGAGAGGACTGAAAAAGATATTCCATGCAAATGGAAATCAAATGAAAGCTGGAGTAGCAATATTCATATCAGATAAAATAGGCTTTAAAATAATGTTACAAGAGACAAGGAAGGACACTACATAATGATCAAGCGATCAATTTAAGAAGAGGACATAACAATTATAAATATATATGCACCCAGGGGCTTCCCTGGCGGTTCAGTGGTTAAGAACCTTCCTGCCAATGCAGGGGACATGGGTTTGAGCCCTGGTCTGGGAAGATCGCACATGCCACGGAGCAACTAAGCCAGTGTGCCACAACTACTGAGCCTGCGCTCTAGAGCCCGTGAGCCACAACTACTGAAGCCCACGTGCTTAGAGCCCATGCTCCGCAACAAGAGAAGCCACTGTAATGAGAAGTCCGCACACCACAATGAAGAGTAGCCCCTGCTCGCCGCAACTAAAGCCTGTGCGCAGCTATAAAGACCCAATGCAGCCAAAAATAAAAGAAATTAATTAAAAATAAGTAAATAAATAAATAAATATGCACCCAACACAGGAGCACATCACTACATAAGGCAAATGATAACAGCTATAAAACAGGAAATCAACAGTAACACAATAGTAGTGGGGGATGTTAACACCTCACTTACACCAATAGACAGATCATCCAGACATAAAATTAATAAGAAACACAACCTTTAAATGACACAACAGACCAGACAGATTTAACTAACATTTATAGGACATTCCATCTGAAAATAGCAGATTACACTTTCTTCTCAAGTGCACATGGAACATTCTTCAGGACAGATCAAATGCTGGGTCACAAATCAAGCCTCAGTAAATTTAAGAAAATTGAAATCATATCAAGTATCCTTTCCAACCACAATGCTATGAGATTAGAAATAAATTACAGGGGAAAAAAACCATAAAACACAAACACATGAAGGCTAAACAATATGTTACTAAATAACCAAGAGATCACTGATGAAATCAAAGAGGAAATCAAAAAATACCTAGAGACAAAAGACAACGAAAACATGATGATCCAAAACTTACATGATACAGCAAAAGCAGTTCTAAGAGGGAATTTTATAGCAGTACAATCCTACCTCAAGCAACAAGATAAATCTCAAATAACAATCTAACCTTACACCTAAAGGAACTAGAGAAAGAACAAACAAAACCCTAAGTTAGTAGAAGGGAAGAAATCATAAAGATCAGAGCAGAAATAAATGAAATACAAAGAAAACAACAGCAAAGATCAACAAAACTAAAAGTTGGTTTTTTGAGAAGATAAACAAAATTGATAAACCTTTAGCCAGACTCATCAAGAAAAAGAAGGAGAAGATTCAAATCAACAGAATTAGAAATGAAAAAGGAGAAGTTACAACAGACACTGCAGAAATACAAAGCATCCTAAGAGACTACTACAAGCAACTCTTTGCCAATAAAATGGACAACCTGGAAGAAATGGATAAATTCACAGAAAGGTATAACCTTCCAAGACTGAACCAGGAAGAAATAGAAAATATGAACAGACCAATCACAAGGAATGAAGTTGAAACTGTGATTAAAAATCATCCAACAAACAAAAGTCCAGGACCAGATGGTTTCACAGGTGAATTCTATCAAACATTTAGAGAAAATCTCACATCCATCCTTCTCAAACTCTTCCAAAAAATTGTAGAGGAGGGAACACTCCTTAAGTCATTCTATGAGGCCACCATCACCCTGATACCCAAACCAGACAGAAATACTACAAAAAAAGAAAATTACAGACCAATATCACTGATGAATATAGATGCAAAAATACTCAATAAAATACTAGCAAACAGAATCCAACAACACATTAAAAGGATCATACACCATGATCAAGCGGGATTTATGCTGGGATGCAAGGATTCTTCAATATATGCAAATCAATCAATGCGATACACCATATTAACAAATTGAAGAATAAAAACCATACAATCATCTCAATAGATGTAGAAAAAGCTTCTGACAAAATTCAACAGCCATTTATGGTAAAAAACTCTCCAGAAAGTGGGCAGAGGGAACCTACCTCAACACAATAATGGCCTTATATGACAAACCCAAAGCGAACATTGTTTTCAATGGTGAAAAAATGAAAGCATTTCCTCTAAGATCAGGAACAAGACAAAGATGTTCACTCTCACCACTATTAGAAGTTTTAGCCATGGCAATCAGAGAAGAAAAAGAAATAAAAGGAATCCAAATTGGAAAAGAAGAAATAAAACTGTCAGTGTTTGCAGATGACATGATACTATACATAGAAAATCCTAAAGATGCCACCAGAAAACTACTAGAGCTAGTCAATTAATTTGGTAACGTAACAGGATGCAAAACTGATGCACAGAAACCTCTTGCATTCCTATACACTAATAACAGAAAATCAGAAAGAGAAATCAAGGAAACACTCCCATTTACAACTGCAACAAAAAGAATAAAATACCTAGGAATAAACCTACCTAAAGAGGCAGAAGACCTGTAGGCGGAAAACTGTAAGACACTGATGAAAGAAATCGAAGATGATACAAACAGATGGAGAGATATACCATGTTTGTGGACTGGAAGAATCAATACTGCGAAAATGACTATACTACCCAAAGCAATCTACAGATTCAATGCAATCTTTATCATATTACCAATGGCATGTTTTACAGAACTAGAACATAAAATCTGTATGGAGACACAAAAGATCCCAAATAGCCAAAGCAAATTTGAGGGAGAAAAACAGAGCTGGAGGAATGAGACTCACTGACTTCAGACTATACTACAAAGCTACAGAAATCAAGACAATATGGTGTTGGCACAAAAACAGAAATATAGATCATTGGAACAGGACAGAAAGCCCAGAGATAAACCAATGCACCTATGGTCAACTAATCTATGACAAAGGAGGCAAGAATATATAATGGAGAAAAGACAGTCTCTTCAATAAGTGGTGCTGGGAAAACTGGACAGCTACATGTAAAAGAATGAAATTAGAACACTCCCTAACACCACACACAAAAATAAACTCAAAATGGATTGAAGACCTAAATGTGAGACCGGACACTATAAAACTCTTAGAGGAAAACATAGGAAGAATACTCTTTGACATAAATCACAGCAAGATCTTTTTTGACCCACTGTCTAGAATAATGGAAATAAAAACAAAAATAAACAAATGGGACCTAATTAAATTTAAAAGCTTTTGCACAGCAAAGGAAACTATAAACAAGAGGAAAAGACAACCCTTAGAATGGGAGAAAATATTTGCAAACGAAACAACAAAGGATTAACCTCCAAAATATATAAAAGCTCATGCAGCTCAATATGAAAAAAACAAACAACCCAATCAAAAAATGGGTAGAAAACCGAAGTGGACATTTCTCCAAAGAAGACATACAGATGGCCAAGAGGCACATCACTAATTATTAGAGAAATGCAAATCAAAACTACAATGAGTTATCACCTCGCACCAGTCAGAATGGCCATCATCAAAAAACCTACAAACAATAAATGCTGGAGACGATGTGGAGAAAAGGGAACCCTCTTGTACCATTGGTGGGAATGTAAATTGATATAGCCACTATGGAGAACAGTATGGAGGTTCCTTAAAAAACTAAAAATAGAATTACCATATGACCCAGAAATCCTACTACTGGGCATATACCCAGAGAAAACCATAATTCAAAAAGACACATGCAGCCCAGTGTTCATTGCAGCACTATTTCCAATAGCCAGGTCATGGAGCAACCTAAATGCCCATTAACAGATGAATGGATAAAGAAGATGTGGTATATATATACAATGGAATATCAGCCATAAAAAGGAAAGAAATTGGGTCATTTATAGAGACGTGGATGGACCTAGAGACTGTCATGCAGAGTGAAGCAAGTCAGAAAGAGAAAAACAAATATCGTATATTAACGCATGTATGTAGAATCTAGAAAAATGGTACAGATGAACCGGTTTGCAAGGCAGAAATAGAGACACAGATGTAGAGAACAAATATATCGGCAAAAGGGTGGAAAGCCGGGGGTGGGGGGTGTTGGTGGGATGAATTGGGAGATTGGGATTGACATATATACAGTAATATATATAAAATGGATGACTAATAAAACCTGCTGTATAAAAAAATTAAATTAAAAAAAAACAAGTTCAACATAAGCAAAGTTATTCTTTGTACAGGTTAATAAAACAGTTAAACCTCTCATGAGATGGATCAGGAAAAACAAAAGAGAAGGCATACTGAAAACTAATCAGGAATGGATGAAGGGACATTATAGATATAGCAGAGATTAAGACGATAAGAGAACATTAAGAAAAATTTCATGCCAAAAAATGTGAAGATGAAGATGCAACGGCAAAATTCCTGGAAAAAATCTAACAGACAAGCAAAACAAACCCGCAAACCAGACCTCAAATAGTTAAAGCAATTAAGGAAATGAAATATGTAGTTAAAAAAAAATTTCCCACAAAGAAAACAGCCGGTCCAGACTGTTTTACAGACAGGCGGTTTCATGTGACACATTATTCCAATCTCCTAAAAGCTCCTCCACAGAACTTGATGAAACATTCACCTACCTCACTCCATGAGGCTAGTATAACTGATGAAAATCTGAGGAGGGCATCCAAGAAAGAAAATTATAGGGCAGCCTCACTGATGAATGTATGTGGAGAAATCCAAACATAAGCAAACCAAATCCAGAAGTTTACAAAAAAAGGTAATTAGTTCCAAGCTCAGTTTATCCCAAGAATGCAACCAAGTAAAAAATTAGTCAATAAAATTTTTTACATTAAAGTTTCAGATTAAACCACTTTATAAAACATCAAAACTCATTCACGATAAAAAGCAAACCAAACAAACAAAAAACCAAACCAAAACAAAATGTGGATAACTATGAAGAGGATACTTTCTTAATCTGATAAAGAGCATCTACTAAAAAGCCTGTATCAAGCATCATTCTTATTCGTGAAACATGAGAAACATTCCCTTTAACAAGCCACTTCTCTTCAGTTTTAAATGGTAGTCATCTAGTTAGCACGTTAAGAGGAGAGAGAGAATACAAATGAATATATGAGTAAATATCATAAAGGGAGAAATCCTAAAGAATCTACAAACAAATGCTTGATATAGGAAAATTTAGCAAGGTGGCTGGATATAAGATCAATTACATTTTTTAATACAATAGCAATAAAGACATTATACACACACACACACACTCCCACATACTTATTTAATAACTGCAAAGAAAAATATGAAGTATCTAGCTAGGAATAGATTTTTTAAAGACATTAAGACTTTTACATAGAAAAAATTTTAAACTTTGTAAACAACCTCAACAACATGTTTATGGGTATTATAGAAATAACAATTATCTTCAAGTTTATCTATAGATTCAATTTAACTCTAATTAAAACTTCAACAAGAGACAATCAATTGCCAAAAAGGGCCAAATTATGCCTAAAGATGAATAAGGCCAAAAACTTTATTCTAACAGACACTAAAATTTATTATAAAGACAATGTGGTATGGGCACAGAAATGGGCAAACACACAAATGGAACACAACAGAGAGCACAGAAACAGACCATGTCTCTATGGCAATATAATACACAACAAAGGTGAATGGCAGTCACCAGAGAGAGGAAGCTTGGATTTCTTTAGTAAAGTATGGGACAATTTGTTATCCATATTAAAAAAGAAAATGAAATTGGAACCCTACCTCACTACAAACATAAAAATAAATTCCAGATAGATTAATGACTTAAATGTGAAGGACAAAAACCTTAAACATTTTAGAGAGAAATAAAAGAAAGTATCTTTATAACCCTGGAGAAAGATTTTTTAAATCAAAAGACAGAAAGTACTAAGCAAGAAGTAAAAGACTGATAAATTTGACATTTAAATTAAGAATGTCTGTGGGGCCTGGGTTCAGTCCCTGGTTGGAAAACTAAGATCCTGCAAGCTGTGTGGCACAGCCAAAAAAAAAAAAAGCATGTCTATTAATCAAAACACAATGTTACTTAAAAATAGGTAAAGATATGCATGAATTGGGATTTCACAGAAGGGGAAATAGTGAGGAACAATAAACATATAGAATGGCACTTAAAGCATCAGATATATAAGGTAAGATCATAACAAGATACCAATTTACACCTACTGCATTAACCAGAGTTAATGTCTGAGTAAGTGTTGGTGAAGAAGTGGACTGAAGGGTACTCCCATATACTATTGATATATATATGCAAAAATTTTGGAAAATAGTTTGGATATTTCATTGACAGGAGGGTAAACTGCTGTACATTCACATAATTAAATATTATACAGCAACCAAAAAGAATGAACAAGCTGACACATAGAGGAAGTTTAGAAATATCATGTTGAGTAAAACAAGCAAGTCTCAGAAACACTATGATACCATTTGCCTGATCAAAACCAAACAAAACTAAACAAGGCACTGTTTAGGGAAACATGTATATGTGATACACTTTTTAAAATGCAAGAGAATTACAACTTTAAAATTCAGGGTAGTGATAACCTCTAAACTAAGGCAGAAAGAATGGTAGTAGAGAGGAGCACACATATAACTTCAATAGTATCAGTGTTCTTGTCCAGGGATAGCTAAATCCGGCCCATTGCCTGTTTTTGTAAATAAAGTTTTACTGGAACACATTCATTCATTTACAGATTAGCTATGATTGCTTTTAAGCTACAGCAGAATTGAGTAGGTACAAAAGAGACTGTCCGGGCCAAAAAGCCTAAAATATTTACTCTCTGGCCCTTTACAGCAAACCTTCATTAACCTCTGTGCTAGTTGTGCTGAATTCACAGGTTTTCACTTTATTATGACACTTCATAAGCCATAATCTTAACTGTATTTTTCTGTATACATAAAATGTCATATCATTAAATACTTGTTGGAAAGACTTTCTCTAAACTGTACATTTTATTAACTGGGAAATTATAAGTGACCAGGACATAAATTGGATTTTTTTAAAAATGTAAGTCAAATGTATGAAAATATAAACAACAAAAACCTGAAACTGTTAACAAGTATCTGGTTCTTAAGAACACAGAATAGCACTAACAAACCAATCAAACGCATACCTGAAAAGGTTAACAGGCTTAATATTTAATTTCTTGGTTAAATCTGACTGTATGGAAGATACATTATCCACCAAATAACTTTCCTTCCCTTTTAATATGTACTTTTCTTTCAAGATCCTAGCCTAAAAAAAAAAAAAAAAAAAAAATCACATAACTAAATGTTTGCCTTCCTCTGCAAATGGAAAATCATTCACCAATCACAGAAACCTGGCATTATTAAGGTACTTAATAAGATACTACATAACTAGAGGGTAACTGATTGCTATTAAAAATTTTTATCAAGTCTAAATAGCAGATCCTTACAGAGTTAGCAAATCCACAGCGCAAGGAAGTGGTGGAAGAAGATGCTGAATTACTTCCTCAGTAAGGAGATCACCACAGTGGGAAACAAAGCTCTTGATAGCTGAAAAATACAACAGACTTTTACTTAGCAGAGTGTAATGAACCATGAAGAAAGCATTCAATTATGGTAAGGCATTTGTATTTTTGTTAGAGGAATAAAGAAATGTGCTAAAGTCAAAAAAATTCTTGAAACTCTAGTAAAATAAAAGGAAACTAGTGTCTTCTACCTCCAATCAAACTAAAAAAACCAAACCAAAACAACAACAAAAAAAACCCCAAACTTCCTAGAATTACTAAAAGAGACCAACAACCAAATTAACAAAATGTTGCTTTCCTGGGATTTTACTCAGCCCTTGAGCTCAGAAGTAGCAGCTTAGACCCTCAAGTTTGCCAGTTCTACACTAGTTCTAAAGAACCAAGGCTGACTTTTAAGTCAGCATGTTAGGTTTTATAGATGTTACCTGAAACACACAAGTTTTTATAAGGAGTTATTTCATATGTAGAATAAAGTGAATATTTAAAAGTTAGATTCAGTTTCAAGGAAGCACTGATTTTGGTTTTGTTTGTTTATTCATTGCATTTTTACTCCTAAAAATGATGGTTTTTAAGAAAACGTGCTTCAAAAAAAAATATTAGTGCTTCCATGTCTTTTCAGGGAACCCACAGCTCCTTAAGCTCAAATTTTCATGGTGGATGCTATTTTTTTAATGGTCTGTGTGTTGTAAAAGGGTATAACTTTCACATATAAAAAACTAAATGGAAACCATACTTAGTTAATGCTAATTAAATTCAACCCTAGATGAATGAATACCTACGTAACACAAAACAATCTTAACATTTCTCAACTGATCGCATTATAATAAAACATGCATCCTAAGGATAAGGACATGTAAATTTGGTTTATTACATCATACTTGTTATAATCACCAACTAATCAATTATGTTCAATAAAAAAAATCCCCAGAAGCAGATTTTTCCCAACTTAAATAAAACATACAAGTATATGTAAAGTTAAAGGATGGAAAAAGCCAGAGGAAAAGGAGAGAAAAGACTAAACTCAACCTACCACAGAGAGCACCAGCTCGTCCTTCCAAGGTTACCTGCCATGTAAATGAATCTCCTCGGCTCTTTTCTGTTCCTAGATCTTTCGGAGACACTGGGAAGACACACTTCCACAACAGCAGAACTCGAGCAAGGTGATGATTGACAAACGCAGGACCTGTAATTTATTCAACTTGTCACTTGTAAAGGAACCCAAAGTGGTTATTCTTTAAAACCCTTCCCTCTTAAAGTAAACATATTTTAATCTTCTACTGCTGGATTACTTTGTCCCTCTAGTTCCAATGAATGTACTACTGATCAATGACTATCTGAAGGTACTAGAGTACAGAGAGGAAAAACAAGGAACTAACAGTAAAGTCTGGGCTCTGGTGTCCTCTCTCCTACTACTGCTGTGACCTCTTTTGAACCTCAATTTCTTTTAACCGTAAAATGAAGCCAGAACTACCTGCACTGCTTATCTCCAAAGGTTTGTCCAGATCCAAACAACAGAGTGTACTTTAAAGTAGCCTGAAAAACTAATGTGCTACATAAACGCCAGGTACTACTGTTTGTAAGAAATAACATTGTATCCTGAAAGTAATTCTAACTTTTGATAGCAACTTTGTTCCAGGCCAAAAATCAGATGTGATACGTCTAAATGGAACTTTTTTTTTTTAATATTTCAAAGCAACATTTAAGAACTGAATACACAAACCCAGTAATGAAAGGCAATGTACTGTACAATGATAGCTTTTTATAGTTGTCCTTTGGTACCTGTGGGGGATAGGTTCTAGGACCAGCCCCCCTCCCCCGGCCAGATACCAAAATCTAAGGATACTTAAGTCCCTTATATAAAGTGGCATAGTACAATCTGTCCTCTATATCCGTGGATTTGGAACCCACGGATACAGACAGCTAACTGTAAGTATTTGATAGCATGCAGCATTATCAGTTAAGAAAACAGAACTACGACATATAAAAACCTAAACGCACAGCTTCTGTCCCCACGTAATATTCTTTAAAATTCTGGGGTTACCTTAAAATTCTCCTGTAAGTACTCCCTACTTCTTATTTCCATGTTCTGCTGACTGCATGCTTTTCTTCTGCAGTATGGCAGCACAGCATAGAACTGTACTGGGCTCTGAGGGAGACCACCTAGGTTAGCATCCCGGCTCCAACCACTTACTAGCTATTTCAACTTGGATAAGTCACTTAATCTTTTTGTGCCTCAATTTCCTACCTATAAGTGGGGATAACAACAGTATGTACCTCATGTGACAGTTTCTGAGGCTTATATGAGTTTATATAGAACAGTGCTCCACCCATGATAAGCATTTATATATCTGACATTAATCTTTTTGTGCCTCAATTTCCTACCTATAAGTGGGGATAACAACAGTATGTACCTCATGTGACAGTTTCTGAGGCTTATATGAGTTTATATAGAACAGTGCTCCACCCATGATAAGCATTTATATATCTGACATTATGTAGTTATCATTCAAAACTTGTCTTATTTGCATATGAAGAGGTGAGAGCATAATGGCAAAATGAAAGGGCAACAGCAAGCCAATCATTATTTTTTTTAAGCATGCAATTTAGTACATTAACAAAATAATTTCTTCATTTTTCTCCTGACTTGCTTTTTAGGAAGAGGCCCTAGGCTAATCCCTACAGCAAAATAAATCTAATTCACTCCTTGCTCACTACTTTCTTTGATGAAGTAGTACTAAAAACATCCCATAGAATTGGGATAAAATAAGGAAATTGGAGTAAGGCAATTAAGAGTAAGTGACTGTAAGAGGTTTCACATGCACACACAGGCATACTCATATAATGGGCTGTGGAAATAGAAAAAATTCTGAACGCAAAATTTAGTCAGATACCAAAAAACAAAGTAAGGATGAAGTCACTGGGAATACCCACAGTTGACAAAAGTTCCATATATATTTGCCATTGTACCCTTAAGATACCTCTCTAACTCAGGAGTGAACAGTGTAGCATCACGTCCCAGAGAGGTAACAAGATAATTTATTTCAGAAACATATGTAAACTAAGTTACTAAAAATGTTTGTAGTAATTACAAAGTTAAAAAAATAAACAAGAGTAAGTTCATTCACACCAAGAATAATGTTGGATCTAACAAAAACCAAACACACATTGTAGATACCTGCAAGTGAATCTAAGGTGTTGTATGTGGCATCAGATAAATTGGGAAGTATAGCAAAAAGGGATTAAAAATGTTGGAGTTCACATTTGAGGAGTGGACTTAAATGTGGTCTATATGAGTTTACATTAGCTCAGAACAGTGAATTTTTTAAAAATAATAATAAAAATTGTAAACGGTGAAGGAAATGCTGAAAATGCAAAACAGGTGTTAAAACTGCCAGGCAAAAATTAATAAAGCACTCAGACCGTCATCTAAATTCCATTTCCCACAAAATATAATCAGAGCTCCTTGGAGAACTGACTGGTTGCAAGCTGAGGCAGAAATTATTATTTTTTTTAAAATACATATACATAACTTTAATCACAGTTAAATATATACAACTATGCCAATCTCCTAGGTGCCTTCTGACCCGGGTCCTCTCTGATCCACTCCCCCTAACATCCCACTCCTTGGAAATAAGTCATTTCTAGAATTTTGTATCTAACTGCCCCTCATGCTAAGGCAGAAATTATGATGTAAAAGCTGGGACATCTTGTCATGCCAAAAATAAAGATGTTATCAAAGAACACTAGTTTCATATGAACCAACTACTAGGGGCTCCCAATGACTAAAGATGAAACAATTTGAAGATCAAACAATAATGACTGCAATGTTGTTGGTGGGAATGTAAATTGATACAGCCACTATGGAGAACAGTATGGAGGGTCCTCAAAAACTAAACATAGAACTACCATACAACCCAGCAATCCCACTACTGGGCATATACCCTGAGAAAACCATAATTCAAAAAGACACATGCAGCCCAGTGATTATTGCAGCCCTATTTACAATGGCCAGGACATGGAAACAACCTAAGTGTCCATCGACAGATGAATGGATAAAGAAGATGTGGCACTTATACACAATGGAATATTACTCAGCCATAAAAAGAAATGAAATTGAGTTATTTGTAGTGAGGTGGATGGATCTAGATTCTGTCATACAGAGTGAAGTTAAGCCAGAAAGAGAAAGTATGCTAACACAGGGGCAGGACAGGAATAAAGATGCAGACATAGAGAATGGACTTGAGGACACAGGGAGGGGGAAGGGTAAGCTGGGATGAAGTGAGAGAGTAGTACTGACATATATACACTACCAAATGTGAAACAGATAGCTAGTGGGAAGCAGCCGGATAGCACAGGGAGATCAGCTCTGTGCTTTGTGACCACCTAGAGGGGTGGGATAGGGAGGGTGGGAGGGAGACACAAGAGGGAGGGGATATGGGGATATATGTATATGTACAGCTGATTCACTTCGTTATACAGCAAAAACTAACATAACATTGTAAAGCAATTATACTCCAATAAAGATGTCAAAAAAAAATGACTGCATTCAACTGAAACATATAAAAATCTATGAGTTTATAAAGATATCTAAAAGCAAAACCTCACTGATACCCTTTGAAAATTACTAGCAACCCGTAACACATTCTAAAAATTGATAATAAAGTGAAAGAATCATGCATTAAGAAAAAAAAGCCCAAGAAAACAGCGAATTAAATAAAACATCAACTTAATTTTTATTCCTTTTTGCTTTGTTGAATATGAATGTGCATTAAAACATGATGTACTAATCTCTTTTATAAAGGAGAAAGGATCTCTTGTACTCTTCTTCCAATGGGATTACCCTGTTTTGAAAGCTTTTGTTCATTAAAATATTGCCATTTATTAAGTACTTTATCTTCCCCTTTAATTAACCAAGAATATCAATACAGCAGGCATGAAACACCTAGCCAAAAGCAAATAAAATCTTGACCACATTATTCCCATCACATTGTGAAATCATGATCTATGCCAGGGGCCAACAAACATTTTCTATTAAGGCCCATGCAATAAACATTTTTGGCTTTGAAAGCCATACTGTCTCTATTGCAATTACTCAATTCTGCCACTGCAGTGCCTAAAGGCTATACACAATATGTAAACAAATAATTATAGTTGTACTCTAATAAAAAGTTTATTTATGCACACTGAAAACTGACTTTCATATATTTCTCATGTATCACAAAATATCCTTTTTGTTTTTAAACCATTAAAAACATAAAAACCATTCTTAGCTCACAGGCTGTATAAAACAGGTGGCAAGCCAGATTTGGCCCATAGGTTGAACTCAGATCTAGTCCAATAAATCTCTTTAATCATCTCAAAAACATTAAAGTGGCTCTTCATTTATGATTGTTTATTTTAATTAAGCTCCTTTTAGATCAAATTACTTCAGAGGTGTCAAAATGATTTATTGGTCAAATCCATCTAGTTTCATATCCTAGCAGCAAACCACACAACTATACAAAGAAACTTAAAAGTATAGCTTTTATAAAGTAATAAAATAGAGTTTTAAAGTTACAGGATGTACATATAATAGTCATGATCATAAAATAATTACACTAATAAATAACAATTTAAATTTAATAAATATAATTTAAACATGCCTTATCCCTGTCAATGTAACTACCTTATTATTTTTCTTTTTTTGCAGTATGCGGGCCTCTCACTGTTGTGGCCTCTCCCATTGAGGAGCACAGGCTCCGGACGCGCAGGCTCAGCAGCCATGGCTCACGGGCCCAGATGCTCTGCGGCATGTGGGATCGTCCCAGACCGGGGCACGAACCCGTGTCCCCTGCATCGGCAGGTGGACTCTCAACCACTGCGCCACCAGGGAAGCCCGTAACTACCTTATTAGTGTCACCAAATTCTCAGAACAATTACAGAATTGGATTCATGGGCTATCGCATGTTCTCTTGCCTATCCTTATATTGTAGAAAATTTTTTTTCTGAAGATAGATGGGAATGATTTTGGGAAAAGCCAGACTCATTCAGAGTTTAGCGTGAAAGTTGATCAAATTGGCTTATCCTACTTAAGGTTCATAAATTGGTCTTGAAGAGAATTTCAAATAAAGACATCTAAAAACATTCTAAGGACTGGAGTAAATAAGTATATGGCTTCCTAAGGTGACTGCTAGGAGAAAAACGTTTATGTGCATATTTAAATTCTGGTATATATTAAGTTACTCTTGTCAAATCATACATTAGAATATTTATGCTCAGAAAACACCAAGCAGTCTGTAGTTATGTAAACCCTCCACAAGACTTACCTAAGGTCATCAGGGCAGCAATCAACAACCATCCAGCTTGTGTGCGCTGAGCTGAAAGGCGACTGTTTTGAGCAGCAGAACATAGCAAATCCTCTGCTAATGTCATAATAATCTATTGATGTATAGAAGAGCAAGGTAAAAAAAAAAAAAAAGTATATCAGTTTATAGGTTACTGGACAAATGACAGCAACTAATTATAACAATCTCTTGAAAAATTAACTCTTACACATAATAAATGTCCATGATAAAAGACTGTCATTCACATAGACTATACCATAGGACAATGTCGTACGTGAAACTAAAAAAAGTAACTTTTCAAGGATAAATTATAGGTTGTATAATAGGTATACAATAGGTATATTAGGTTGTACACAGCAACCCTATAATTCTTTGTGGAGTATATGTGACAACATTGTACAACCGTTCAAGTTTCGCTATATAAAATTTGAACTTACTTTTAGTTTTAAGCCACCATTTTCACAGATCTGTAATTACCAGAGGAAGTTTCATTACAGGACTCTCTCCTTTTAAAATTCTGCACACTACTTTGATGCCTGAGTGGCTGATAATAGTCTTTCCCGAGGCAATATACTATATAACCACAGTTAAACGTACTCACTAATCGCACAATGAAGTAGCTTCACAGTAAAGGGGGATTAATTAAAATGTTATATTTTAAAAGTCTAAGAAATAGTTCTAAAACAACACAGAGGAAAAACTAGATATTTCATCTTTATGGATAATGCATGCTTATAGAGTGCAAATGCCGACAGGCATCTAACATGTCTAAGAAAACATCTCTGTAACCAATCACCTCTAGAAGAGCAGCAAATATTGTGAGTTGGCACATACCTTTTCTAAAGAGGAAGGCTAGCATATTTTTAAACAACCAACCAACTTACTACTAACTTAGGACTGCTTGCAGCCTCTACTTGTCCCCCACCCTTTAAAAAGGGTGGGGACAAAACAAACCAAGCCTGTCTGCCTAAATTAATAAGATCTGAGGACATTAAATTTAATTAATACACGCAATGGCAATTCTTTGATTAGCAAGATGTGATGTGTTAGTTTAGAATATAACTAAAATAATAAATTTAACTGAATAACATCACCTCCTGAAGTTGCTGATCACCTTATCCCAAAGGCATTGGCAATATTCAAGATAATTTAAGAATTTTTGAAGTAACGGTGTATTTGTCTGCAAAGCCTAAACTGCAGAGAGTATACCATAATATTCATTAATAATGACGTGGAGGGACAAGAAAATGGAAAGGAACCATGGTGATTTTTTAAAAATTTCTTATGTGTGTGAGGCCCAGATTATGAGGGCTTTTCACTGTCAAACAATATTCTCTGACAACTGACAATTCCTATTCAAAAAGAAACAAAATTCCCACACCACGCTTTGCCTATTTTGTGTTTTTTATACGTATATATTTGTGTGTGTGTGTGTTTTATATTTGATTAACAAAATTTCTTTAGTCCTCTTTACAATTCTTTGTACATTAAAACTGGGTTATTTACTTTCTAGGTTCTGTATCGTTTATCTTTCTGAAAGTGCTACACTCAAAAGCCATTATTTTTCAGTAGCAAAGCAATTTGTCATCATTATGAGCTCCTGGTGTTTTATATATTTACTATGTTTCTATCCATTGTTATCATTATTTTTTTGGATGCACACATTATCCCCTTTGGTCGGGGGAGAGTCTAAAGTTATCTCCTGCATCCTTTTAAAATGAACACAGTCTCTGATGACTTCCCTGCTTTCCAGTACGACAAGATATTCCAGGCTTATACTGTACATTTCCTGTCCCAGATCTAGAACCAGCCATTCCTCCAAGGGGCCCTAATTCCTTTTCGGTTGGAAATGGTATTTAGGGCCATAATCTGGGCACTAGGGGTGTTTCCTGCTACTGGGTTGCCATTGCTTTTATGTCTGGACACTGTGAAAGGAAATTAAACACTCATACTAATATTTTCAATTTAAATTTAACATATGGGCCTTTTACTTAATTTTCTTGATTCTACAACGGTAGCTTTTTTTTTTTTTAATGGAAAATCTTGGCTCCTAAGAACATTCATTATCTACTTCATCTTACCAGGTATGTAAACTAATTCCAGAATAATACCACCAAGAATACCACTAACTACAAAATTATTAAATGAAGTTTAAGATTTCTTTTGAAGCTCTATTTGTCCTTTACAATGCAATTTTAAAATGTACTTCTATGGCAGAGCTGAATGTATGGAGAAAAAAAAAAGCCTTCAGGAACAAAATCTGTTACTAACTGGAGATATTTCTAACAAAAAGCAGAGAAAGCAACTCCTCTTTAAGTGTAGATACAAAATTTTTAACCATCCCTTGGTTTTTCACAGTAATTACTTTGATGATACTTAACACTTAAGTAGTAGTATAGCTGACAGCTCAGAAATTTGTCCTGCATGGTTCTTTACTGGGTGATACACAAGAAGACAATGATGTTTTTAAGAAAAACTTGAAATGTCACTATCATATGCGAAGAATGAAATCATTACCTTGCCCTTTCCGTGAGGAATTCCTAAAGGACAATGTTTCACTGCTCCCAGCAGAGCTGCCACTGCAAAACTAAAGCCAGTCACTGCTTCAGGTGAAGACTTAAGCACAGTAAGCCTTTCAAGGCAACGGTCTAAGAGAGGTGTTAGGTAGGAAGGTAGTGCCACAGCAATGCAGTGTAGACACCAGGCAGCTGCTAGTCGAACAGAAATGCTAGGATGAAGAGTAACTGAAATGACATTGTCAAGGACGCCTAGAAGGACAGAATAAACAAATGATGACTCAGCTACACAGATAAAACTCAGTCATCAAACAGTCAAAAGAGTAAGCAACCACATAGATATGAAATATATTATTTTTATCAAAAGCCAAATCAGAATTTAAAATATTAAGTGATACACAATTATAAATAATTTTTTTGTACCCAAGAGTTACTTCTACCAATATATCTCATGAAAATTGGCTTAAATTAAGTCAGGAGACAAAGGAAATTTTTATTTCCTAAATAAGCCAATGTTCTGCTTACTTTATCTTGAGGTCATTAATTTGGTACTAGGAATTAAAAATTACCAATATAAAAAAAATTATCAATAAATAACAAAAACATCTTGAGAAGAAATGTCACATCTTGCTTCATCCTCCTTTTCCTTTAAATCCTTTCTGGCACATTTCTCTACATAATCAGTATTCTCCCTATGTACCATATTTCTCTTAACCTGAGAACAAAATGTTGAAGAAAATCAAGGCTTCACTAGATCCCCAGTGGGTTACTAAGCCACTATGCAGACAGTGAAGTGCCACTACCAGTAAGAAAAAAAAGTCTACATTTGCTATAATTCAACATATACCTTCATCAAAACATGTTAACAGTTCATGTCAACTGCTACTTAAACAATATATGCCCTAGGATAAATAGGTTACAAACCGAATATAATGTAAGCTTCAGTCAGCAGGAATTGTGTAGCACAAAGGACAAAAGCCATTAAAGATGATTTTAAAAAGTAATTAAGTAAGCCAGTCACAAAAGGCCACATGCTGTATGGATTCCATTTATATTAAATCTTGTCCAGAATAGACAAATTCATAGAGACGGAAAAGAGATTAGTGGTTATCAGGGCCGGGGGGAGGGGAAATGACTGCTAGTGGGTGTAGGACTTCTTGGGGTGAAGAAAACATTCTGCAATTAGATAGTGGTAGAGTTTGCACAACTCTGTGAGTATACCAAAACCACTGAATTGTATACTTTAAAAGGGTGAACTTTATGGTATGTGAATTATCTCTCAAAGTGATTAAATAATTTTCAAAGAGAGAAAGAAAAGAGAATGCCTGAAAAGACCTTTAAGGAAGTAAATTACTTGTACCATACAGAAACTAATACTTTCACTGCAGATGAGAGATACGAGTTCAGGTTTACTTCTCCATTTTTGTGTTATCTTAAATATCTCCAGACAGGGGGTTGGAGATAGAGTGGCCTAGAGAACCATCTTTAGTTACAAAAGCAAAAGAAAAAAAAACAAAAACAAAAAAACAAACCTTTAAAAATCTTGATTATATATATTTCATAAAACAACTCTAATAAATCTATAGTGGAATCTATAATAAATGAGCTATATGAGGGAGCTTTTCTTCCTTGGAGAAAAGTTGTCTAAAGTAAAAGTAAAAACAAAGTATTCATACTAGTCACAAACAACAGATACCTGCACTTGAATCCTGTAGCAAAGGTGCAGCTGTGGTGCCGAGACTGTGTATGAGATTTCCAAGTTCTTGTAAAGCACATACCAACATATGCTGGCTGGCTGCTACATCTGCGGAGCCAAGCCGGGTTTCCAGATTACCGTCACTCATTACAGCATCTGATAGAAGTATAAGAATTAACTAGACATCACTGTTTTATTAAAATTTATTACAGAGGGTAGGTACTAGGAGCAGAAACATATGAAGGTAAAAATTAATACCTCCGCTTGATATATGTGAAACCCTTGACACAGTAACTAAAATACTAAAATGGGGACTTGCATCTATAGAGAAAGAATTAAACTAATATAACCAATTTAGTTCAAGCAACCTGATCAGAGATGCCTTATTACTCTTTTAGCAAGTGGCACTGAAAGGGAGAACTCCAATTTTATCAATACTCAAGATAAGCAGAGTAGACTTAGGACAGTACAAGAACTGAGATGAACTAATTGTTTCAAAGACAATGTATCTTAACTTCTATAGGAAAATTATGAATTCTGAGGAACTACTATCCACCAGCCTTTAAGATCAGTACATATATATAAAATAGTTCTTATCAAGGTAGATAATTTATGTCTCATCTATATATAGACTGCTTTACTCTGAAACAACTGACCTGTATTATAAAAGTGTTTTTTGGGTATTAATATAATTATATACCAGTCCAGCTTTTCCAAAAGGACAATCCCTTTAGCACTGTTAAAACAGACTCTCTTAGAAGATCCATACCCATAACTTTCTTTAACTTCCAGATAGCCTGGCAAATATCCTTGGCAGCAGCAATTTGAGCCTTTTCTCCAAGAAGGCCTCCAACAGTAGCTCGAAGGATAAATGAAACACAACGGCGACTGCAGACAGCGTCAATCTGAGTTTGGGTGGCCTTAGGGTGTGACTGTGAAACCAGGCTTAGGGTATGAGAAAGAAAGGCAGCAAAATTTTTCTCTAGCCATGCTCCTCCTAGTGTTGAAACAAACACCACGTAAGCCTAAAAAAGAAAAGAGTTTTATCTTCAAAATGAAATAATTTCAATTCTATATTAATGTTTTCACTTCCATGAAATATGCAGAATTTATTAACATTTCTTTTTAGTCTTTCCTCATTTATATAGCCACCTTAGTTATATAAATGTAGTACTGTTTTTCTGTTTGTTAAGCCAAAATTGAAGTATGCAGTCTTTCAACTGAGGTTTCATTTATGCTGCCTGCTTCATTTTGGTCAGACTACAAAGTTTCAGGATAGCCAGCATAGCTAGCTAATAAGTAAAATGTGCCTGTGACTTCTCCAAACAAAGCATTCAAACTCTTTAACATTCTGTGTTGGTTTTTTTTTCCTTCAATTTTTTGGCCACACGCTGAGCAGCATGTGGGATCTTAGTTCCCCAAACAGAGATCGAACCCATGCCCCCTACAGTGGAAGCCCGGAGTCTTAACCACTGGACCACCAGGGAAGTCCCTAAGGTCTTTAACATTCTGAACAAGAAAACCCAAATCAAACATATGAACACAGTGTAAGAATGAACTATGGTCTAATACCATAACTCTAAGGGAATTCAGTTCTAGAAACCAGAAAAGAAAGTTTATGGTTGACGAATCACTGCTCTTTATTTTCATGAATGTTAATGGTTTGGCTTGCTCCAGCGATACAGACAGTAGTTTTCTTATGTAATCTGTTTTCTTAAAATACACAGTTTACAATTATACTGGGATGTCTTATATTTTCATGAAATCTAATATCATACAGTATAAAATAAAGAGGATATATATGTGAATTTAAAAAAAAACATGTTTGCTTTGAACCATAATGGCATTTAGAAAACAAGATAGTTCAAGGAAAGAATGCAAAGACCTCTATATTGCCTTATTCTAAGACCCTCTTCCCAAGGTTTAGCTTTTTAAGTTTTGTTTAGGACCAAGAATTTAAGCACTTAGGTAGATTACATGCTGTAATCTTTATTTTGAAGTAGAAACCATATAAAACAGAAATATAATATTGCCCATGCCAAATATTATGTACCTAAAAGCTTAAATCAGAACTGTATAAGCACACACAAACACAATGGAAAACATGTTAAACCGCAAGACACATGGAAGCCCAAGGCCTAGAAACAAACAAAAAAATGTTGTTTATGTTTCAAAGGAAATAAACAATAGTCTCCCATCATTACAAACTGAAAACACATTGTGGGTAATAGCCTATTTAGTTGGCTTTGTATAAATAAGGTTCTCTTGTAATCTAGTTTTTTATAAAGCGTCTTGGCCTCACCCCATCTATTTATAAACATGAGACCATAAGTGATGACCTTGTACAGTATCACTTCCACCTGGAGTCAGATACTAAAACTTTCACTATAGGCCAGTGAGAATTACATTTAGATACTGATTTGTGATTCTAACCTGAGTAACTCCAACTCGGACATCCCTACTGACTGAACTGGTTCCTTTCAGCATATCTCCACTGGCTCGAAGAAATCCTGAACTCCCACGTAGAAACCCTGTTCCTAGTAATTCCAGAACTTCCTCCAGAGATACTCTGCGAACGCTTTGACGTGAGGCTGCTATAACAAAGAACAAAACAAAACATGTGATTCTATTTTACAGACTAAATTTTAATGCATGATCTTGGTTTGCATGATCTTGAACAGTATGTTAACAGAAACAAAAATAAACTAAAAATCCAAACAAAAGGCAAAATTTACAGGACATTACGCACACTAAAACATAAAGTCACACGACGGTTCAGAGGTCAAATCATAATGGACTCTGATGTATCATGTCAATGACATCTTAGAGTCCATGCCACTTTGAGATTATGACCTACTGCTCTCTTGTCCTCAAGTTAAACAAGGGAAAACATAAATAAACGGCCCTAGTTCTCCATGAGTGAGAATGCTATACAAAACTTTGAAAATTCTTTTGAAATACTAAAAAGGCCAAAATCACAATTTTATCTTTCTAAATGCTCTACAACTCTTAATGAAACTTACATAAAGTAACCACCATGGCCTGTTTTCTAAAAATTCTCAACTGCAAGTACAACTTTTGTTACATCCTCAGTCTCTGAAGAAAGCAAAGCTAAATATTACTAAAACTGCCCAGTCAACCCTTAGGCTGCAATAATTAAGAGCTCAGTTAAGCAGAATGTTTTAAATTTGTCTTCAGTTTGACATAGCTGAGTTTCTCCCTGTGAATATCTAGGGAATAACATCTCCTTTAAAAAAAGAACCCGTTTTCGCCCTTTCATTCTTCTGAAAAATGTTGGTCACAAGCTCTGATCCTCATTATTGACTTAAGTCATAAATAGTGGAAAAATAAACTTCTGTTAATCCAAGTCATGAACAAAAAATATACTCCTCAGCCTGAAGATGAAACAGATAAAAATCTATATTGGCACGTGGAAGAGGAACATAAGTGAATAGTACAAAATCCATGCTCTTGCGGATCATAAATTCTAAAAAGGAGAGACAACAATAAACATAACAAAGGACTAAGTAAAATAAACTCGTATGTACCCTTCA
Source organism: Delphinapterus leucas (assembly GCF_059928025.1). Taxonomy (NCBI): domain Eukaryota; kingdom Metazoa; phylum Chordata; class Mammalia; order Artiodactyla; family Monodontidae; genus Delphinapterus; species Delphinapterus leucas. The sequence continues at coordinate 114,814,761 of NC_143130.1, forward strand.
CCTAGACTCCATGTCTTCCTTATCACTTTCTCATTTTTGAAGAGTACATATATGGCTAGTTGTAGTTATAGAAAAGCCCTCAATTTGAGTTTTTCCTCAAGAGAACTACATTAAGTAATACTGTAAGTCTTCTTAATGCATAACATCAAAAAGAAATGTCAGGCTTGGTGTCAATCTGTCCCTACATTAGCGATATTATCTTTGAACACCTGAATAAGGTGTCTTCCAGTCTTGTCCACTGTAAAATATTTTTCCATTTGTAATCACTATGCCACCTCTGTGGTGATACTTTTTTTTAAAAATAAATTTATTTATTTATTTTTGGCTGCGTTGGGTCTTCATTGCTGCGTGTGGGCTTTCTCTAGTTGTGGTGAGCGGGAGCTTACTCTTCCTTGTGGTGCGTGGGCTTCTCATTGCGGTAGCTTCTCTTGTTGTGGAACACGGGCTCTAGGTGCGTGGGCTCAGTAGTTGTGGCTTGTGGGCTCTAGAGCGCAGGCTCAGTAGTTGTAGTGCACGGGCTTAGTTGCTCCACGGCATGTGGGATCTTCCCGGACCAGGGCTCGAACCCGGGTCCCCTGCATTGGCAGGCGGATTCTTAACCACTGCGCCACCAGGGAAGCCCTCCTTTTTTCTTTAACAGGTTATAATCCATTTCTATCATTATTAATTTTAATACTATGCTGGATTTGACCAGCTTTTCTTCAGAAAGCTGGCCAGTGGAAGCTCCTCATTTTCTGGCACAAGACGCTCCAGGTTCATCCTCAGACTTTCCTTGCCCCGACCCCATGAGATGAGATGGGGAAAAGCACATGTTTTTATAGGGAATAATCCAAGAGAAGGAAAAGTTGATGTAGGAGAGGGGAGACTTCCTAGAGCTATGTCCTCGAGCAGGTGAGAGGATGAGCTCTAATACATATTGAACGTATGGCTTTAATAGAAGACGAGATAATTCATCTTAGTAACAGTGGAGAAGTCAGAGTATATGGGTATAGATGCTGGAAGGTGGTAGATTTAGTAGGGAAGCCTATGGAAGATAGGCCGTCAAATGAAAGTAACATGGGAGAAGATAAAGGTATAAAACAGTCAATTAGGAAAGTGGGACAGTGAATGGACGAGGGACATATAGTACGGCTTGAGGTTCATGGTCAAGAAGTAACTTTAAAGGATTCCATAAATCCTTGGCAACTTATGCCAATGTTAGGAAAATGTCATACTCAATCCCTGCTTTTTAAATGCCTTGGTAAAATATACCATTTATTAGAAGTCTGCTGATTTTACTAGGAAAATCATTTCAGTTCTGTACCTCATAATCTTCGAATATTGTGGCTGACTGTACAAACCTCCATTGTATTTCTTTTCCAAATTATTAAGCACTGTGTTGCTAACTATTAGTCTCCTACTTTAAAAAAATCTACTATGACATCTAGATCACTTTTTAGTTGTATGAAAGTAACTTAATTATAACACAAGCCTAGAACTTACAGATGCAAGATGACAGAATTCCTAACAAAAGATTAGGCCAAAGATTTTTTAGTGTGGGTGAAGCTGGTTCTTCACTTTGCTTAGTCTGATTGCAAAAATGCTGTTATTAGTTTAGTGCTACTCTAGGAGGATATACATTTAAATATTATTCACATTTGTTAGGCAATTCTGTATTTTGCTTGTTTTTACTGCAACTGTGTACTAGTGCTAATGATACATTTATGGAAATGAGCAATTCACATTTTCAAGAGGGTTTGATTAAACATGTCTTCTTCTAATTTCGATCTCTTAGATGGCTTAAGATTTAACCTTTTAAATGCCCTGAACAACTCTGAATTACAAGATTAGAAGAACCAAAACCTAAAAAAAAAATTTATTATGAATTTTAAACTTGTGGGTCTCAACTGGAGAATGAAGGGACTATATAGTTGCTAATGCTTCCTGGGTGATTCTGATATGCTGTACCCACTGTCCTCTCTCAGCTCTGGTTGAGAAACACTGGCTTAGAAGAAACCAGAACACTTCTTAATGTCACAATAAACAAGTTCTAGAGCAATGATTCTAAAACTTTAATGTGCATACAAAGTATCTGGGAATCTTGTTAAAATGAGAATTTGATTTAGTAAGTTAGGTGGCACCTGGGTTTCTGCACTTCTTAAGAGCTCCCAGGTGATGCTCGTACTCTCGGCTTGCAGATATTGAGGAGCAATGCTCTACAGAACAATCACATTTTCATTAGCGTGAGGCTGTTATTCTTTGGAGACAGAATAATAAAGCAAGTTTTTAATTATTCACCGATGTTTTATATACACTGTAGATTAAACTCAGGCAAACCCTTTTGTTTTCAAAAATACTCCATCCTTGCTCACTGCCTAGGAGTGTATAAATAGGGAATAAACACAAACACAAATTGTGCAAATACAGTAAACTTCAAGTATCTGCTGTTTGGAATTATTTACGTCATTGCTCCCTTACACCATCTAGAAGATGGCAGGCCAAATGTATGTAATCAGATGCACGCTGCTTAAAAAACAAATTCTCGAGGATTAGATCATATCTCTTATTGGACAACACTCCACAATTCACTTAAAAAAAAAAAAAAAGCCATGGTGTAGAGGAAGACAATGACTGAATAAAGCACATTTATTTAAGAGTTCTTTTAATTTTTTCCTCAAACTTTCACTGAATTGTTTTAAAATGAAATCTTAGGACTTATAGACATGTTTCCAAACTAAAATTTATATGATATTCTGCCTCTTTTCAAAAGTAATAATGGGTAGCAGTAATGCTACATATGTTTGTTTAAATCAACTGGGAAAAAATTATGGAAGACATTATGAAAATAATTACATGAATTTACCTGCTCCTGGATGTTTAGAAATTATAGCTTTGGCCAACACTGTGCCTAGTAGCTTTGAAACTGAAATCCGCACATCATAATTGGAGCCTTCAAAGGATTTAAAACATAGTGTGGCCACACTGTCCAGGTCTGTACTCCACATAAAGACGGCCTCATTCTGAAGTTCAAGGAGACACTGTTCAATCGGGAAAAAAAGAAATTAATGAAAAACAAAATATAAATGTCAGGTTCAGATCTACATAAGTTGCAGAACCTATCAAGATCTAGCAAAAATAATACACAAATCCAAAGTCTCTAAATAATGATTGTAGGGACAACAAGTGAATACTACTAAAAAGTCATAAAAATTATACTATACAAAGCAACGTGTCCACAAAGGGTAGGAGAAAGACCCATTTCTAATTCAGTGGGCTATGAAAAATGTCTGTAGAACCTATCTGTTGGCTATAAGCAATTGTGAGAATAATTCCAACATAAACACTTTACTATCTAACCAACTATGTTAAGAAAGCATGATAAAAACAAAACCAAATCATTTTCAAACAACATAAACCGTACATGTAAATTTTACACAATTATAGAGAGGAAGCACAGTGGAATGGAAGGAATACTTAGAGTCTGGTAACTTGAACTCCCCACTTCCAACAATGTGCTGCTAACCACTTTAAGAACCCTGGGAAATTCATATAATTCTCAGGGCCTCAGTCTCCTCATATGTTAAAATGAGATAGTCCTATCTGAATACCAAGGTTGCAGCTCTAAGATCATGTAGCTGTTTCTAGTGTTTTCACTGGAATAAACTGATTTAGTTGTCTTTATATTAATTTTTAGAAATTCTACTCATTAGACTATTTTACCTTTGCAGCAGCACAACGAACGGCCATGGATCTATCTGTTAAGCAGGATCTAGCAGCTTTATAAACATCCCTGTGGCAAGGTGTAGCAGCAGCTCCCAGTCCACTCAATATGTTTTGCAGACTCAGCATGATCTCATATCGACCTTGTGACTATCAAAGAGGAAAAAATTTAAAGAACAGGAAAAAAAATTCGCTGTGAAGAACAGTATTAAGCATTGAAATTTATCTGAGAAATACTCAGATTTTTGTACACACTAACCAACCTATTCTGACATCAAGACACATGAATAATTGCTATTTCTTAGTGTTTACTATTTTAAAAGTGTTACTTGTATATATTACACTTCAACATAATATGAATTTTATAGGGTTGATGTGCAGATTAAATGAAATTATATGGGAAGCACCAGGCATAAGACTTGCATGTTGTCAAGCACTCAATAAATGGTTGCTATAAATGAGGTAACATGGTAAGAGTGCATGGTCTGCCACCTACTAGCTATATGTCCTTGGGCAAATCTGTTTCTTTAGCTTAAAGATAAAAGTTAAATGATTGTTGTGAGGATCAAATGAGTTACTACATGTGAAGTGCTTAGAACAGTGCCTGACACACAGTAAATGCTCAGTTGAGTTCATAGCTATTGATATTTTACCATTTATTGGTTCAAGTATTTTAACTCAGAGGTTAAAAGTCTGGGTTTACATTTTAAAAGACCTGGGTTTGAATCTTGGCTCTGAACCTTAGTAGCTGTGTGACTTTAAGTTGTTCTTACTTATTTCTTCATCTATAAAATGAGGATAAGGGACCTCCCCAGCGGTCCAGTGGCTAAGACTCTGTGCTCCCACTGAAGGGGGCATGAGTTTGATGCCTGATCGGGGAACCAAGATCTCACATACTGCACAGCGTGGCCAAAAAAAAGAAATGAAAAAATGAAACGAGGATAAGATGAACCCCACTGTGCCAGTGTGAGAAGTAAACAAGCCCCTGTGGGGAAATCATTCACCACAGTGCCTGGACTTAGTAAACACTCAAGAAATAGTAGCTGCTTATATTATGATGTTTTACTAAATGTTCCAAATGCTTTCTATGTCTCAGGAAGTTAAGGCCACTATAGGTAAGTTAAATTTGGAGAAAGATCAAGTATCATTTTCATAGTAATGTTATTAATTTATTTTTGTTCAAAGGAGCATGATAGTAATTATAGGTAGACATTAACAAAATGAGTCCTAACGGGAAACTTCTTAACTTTCTTTTACGCCAATTTCAAATGCTATTTATCACTACTGGTGTGTATCAAAGATGGAAATCCCTTTTGACATCTCCAAAACGTTGTGGTATCAACTAAATCATAAAGGTAAAAGTGGAGGAGCAATAAAGTACTTAGCAATAACTTTAAATTTTCTTTTTTTAAAAAAATATTAATTTATTTGGTTGCACCAGGTCTTCGCTGTGGCAGGCAGGCTCCTTAGTTGTGACCTGCGAACTCTTAGTTGCAGCATGCATGTGGGATCTAGTTCCCTGACCAGGGATCGAATCCAGGCCCCCTGCATTGGGAGCATGGAATTTTATCCACTGTGCCACCAGGAAGTCCCTAACTTAAAATTTTCTGAAACCTATAGAGTAATCCTCTGTTAATCATGAGGCCTAAAAAGTATAGCTTAATCAATGGAGTTAAGAGAAAAAAAGTTTAAAGTGGCGATACCTCAGTAAATAAAAGATCTTACAGACACATCCTTTTAAATAAAACCAGATTTATGGATGTTAACGGTCTCTCCTCGTGGTTTGCTGTTAATCTCAACATAACTGAGAATTTTCCAGCCTTCCTGCCATTACTGGCACCTAGTTTCATATCATTGCGGGTGGGAAAGATACTTCATGCGATTTCAGTCTTCTTAAACTTGCCCAGACTTGTTTGGGACCTAATATGTGATCTACCCTGGTGAATGCTCTGTGCCCTAGAAGAAGTATGTTTTGCTGCTGTGGGGTGGAATGATCAGGTTACGTCCATTAGGTCCCACTGGTCTAATGTGTAGTTCACTCCAAGGTTTGCATGTTGATTTCTGTCTGGGTGATCTGTCCATTGATGAAAGGGGGGATAACTGCAGTCCCCACTATGACTGTACTGCTGTGTATTTCTCTCTTTAGGTCTGCCAATATTTGCTTTATAATTTAGATGCTCTGAGGGGTGTATAAATATTTACATTGTTATAACCTTTTTTTTTTTTTTTTTTTGTGGTACGCGGGCCTCTCACTGCTGTGGCCTCTCCCGCCGCAGAGCACAGGCTCCGGACGCGCAGGCTCAGTGGCCATGGCTCACGGGCCCAGCTGCTCCGCGGCACGTGGGATCCTCCCAGCCGGGGCACAAACCCGTGTCCCCTGCATCGGCAGGTGGACTCTCAACCACTGCGCCACCAGGGAAGCCCCTGTTATAACTATTCTAGTGATTATTGTAGCCATCATGCTACACATCCCTAATAGGTTACATTCTAATTAAACCTACTATTTACCACTTCATAGTGGCAAGACCCTTAAAACAGTACAATTCCATATACCCTCTCATATGCTTTATGTTGCTGTTTTTATATATTCTAATTCTATATATGTTAAAACCCACAATGCCTTCCATTTCTTTGTCTTCATCATGAGCTTTCTCTTACATAAATAAAGAATTAATGTATAGCCTATACCTGTGTCCACATGTTACCATTTATGGTGCTCAGTATCATTTTGTAAATCTGTTCACCTTCAGCATCAGGGTGCCTTCAGAGCAGAAAGATTTCCTTTTCCTTTCACCACTAAAAGACCTGCCACTGATAAATTATCTCAACTTCTATCCATCTTAAAATATCTGAATTTTCTCAGATTTTTCAAACATATTGTGCAAAGTTTTTTATGTTATAAAATGGTAATAAACTCTTATAAAAACTACAAAAAAAAATCTCTCCTCCTAAATTATCTTCTTCAATCTTTGTGTAAACTATTGATGCTCAGAAGTGATCTGCTGAGTTGATTCTCTCACCAGTTTTATGTTATGGACTTCACTTCTCCTTAAAATTCTTGAATCAGTTACATTCTTCTTGAAATTTGGCAGATTTTATTATTTATTTTATTTATTTATTTTTGCGGTACGTGGGCCTCTCACTGTTGTGGCCTCTCCCGTTGCGGAGCACAGGCTCTGGACTCACAGGCTCAGCGGCCATGGCTCACGGGCCCAGCCGCTCCGCGGCACGTGGGATCCTCCCGGACCGGGGCACGAACCTGTGTCCCCTGCATCGGCAGGTGGACTCTCAACCACTGCTCCACCAAGGAAGCCCAAATTTGGCAGATTTTACATTTGAATTTTCCCATGTTTTATCTTGATACAGTTAAAAAGAAATGTGTGTGACAGGTCAGCATTTTTATAAATTGTTTCAGGGCTGTTTTCTAGACTTTTTCCAAGCAAGGTAAGAACAGGTACTGGTGTGATTTTTTTATATTTAAAGGTGCTAAGTTATCCTTAAATATAAGGTACCACAGACTTAAAATTTTTGATATACAAACATACAAATGCTTTAATTTCAAAACTTGTTAAACTATAGTGGGCAAGAAATTACAGTATATCTTGGAAGTCCAATAAAGAGACAGTTACAAAAACAAAGGGTGTTTCACAATGGTAAATGATGCCAACAAATCAATGAGGCTAAGGCTGACAATATATATCCTGGCCACTGAAAGGTTATCCTGACCCTAGTCATGCTTATGTCCTCCACACTCTTTCCTACCCTGATTTTATTCCTTACACCCTTCTGATGCTGGTACAATACTAATCCATCCATCAGGTATATGGTAGTTACCAACTACGTATCTGGATCCTTGGTGACAAGCACTTGCTCTGGCACTAGTAAGTAGTATCAGATGGAAAAGGTGATGCAAGAAGAGGGAGCAGGGATGGGTCTGCCAGAGAAACACCTTAGTTTGTGCCCATTTGAATTTATCTGAATACACAAAAATTTATTGCACTATTGCTTTTCTAATAAAGATTCAATATACAAAGTACATATGTGCACTACCTAGAAATGTCATTTATGGATATATTTACATACATACTATGTATGCTTGTCATAGGTAAAGCTCTTTTATTGACTCAAGAAACCATAAAGTCTGTATTTACCTCTGCACTCTTCATAGCTTTAAGAATATTGCCCACTGTATCAGTAAAGGTGTTACCCAGTATTCTACCCAACTTCTTATACAAGGAACCCAAACACACCACAGCGGCGCTGGAACGACATTTAAATTAGAAATTAGTCATGAATGAAAAAACAGGAATAAAAGGATCTTAGCACATGTAAAGATGACTACTTAATTTTACCTTTTAAAGGATAAAATTTCCCAGAATCTATTCCACTGTTAAATCCTAGGGAATGACACTTAGGTGAGTATCAAATAATTACATTTTCAATACAAGAATTTAAAAAAGATATATCTTCAACTAATCTAAATCTCAGCCCAAAGATTCCATCCCCTCAAATTTTTTACAAAATAATTTTTAATAGAACTGAGCTTCATATATCAGATAATCAAAGATGGTCTTAAAGATAAAGAACAATGTTCTCATCAAGTCTGAAAACTTTATGGGAAAATACATTCTACTATAAGCTAAAAATTAAATAAACAAAAATTTCTATAACATTAGTACTATGCAACCATACATGGCAAATTGCCTTCTCTAAAAAACAGGTGATAAAATGAACTGAGTCCTACGGAGAAAGAAACTCAGTTGTTCTTTTAGGATCTTAGAAGAGTATTTTCCTATATATTTACTATTAATTTTCACTACTAAGCATTAATAAACTAAAAGAACATACCAAACGTGAAGAATTTAAAATACTTGTGCCTTAAACATTCAACTGCTAAAAATAAATTTTATTTATTTTTATATATTTATTTATTTGGCTGCACCGGGTCTTAGTTTTAGCACGTGGGATCTTCGTTGCAGTGTGAGGGATCTGGCTCCCTGACCAGAGATCGAACCCAGGCCGCCTGCATTGGCAGCATGGAGTCTTAACCACTGGACCACCAGGGAAGTCCCTCAACTGCTAAAATTTTTATCAGACAGTTTTGATCCCAAAATCTAAGCTTCAAATGTCTAAAGCATTTTTTTTTCTTTTTTTTTTTTTCTGTACGCGGGCCTCTCACTGCCGTGTCCTCTCCCGTTGCAGAGCACAGGCTCTGGACGCGCAGGCCCAGCAGCCATGGCCCACGGGCCCAGCCGCTCCGCGGCATGTGGGATCCTCCCAGACCAGGGCACGAACCCGCGTCCCCTGCAGGCGGACTCCCGACCACTGCGCCACTAGGGAAGCCCTAAAGCATTTTTTAAAAGAACTGTTTCTCAGTCCATGGGAAAATGTTAGATCTTTCTGAAAGTTAGATTCTTTAAAAAATGGGTAAAACAATTTGTATTCAGTTTCCTAATAATTATCAAGTAGTTTGGGTTCTTTTTTTTTTTTTTTAATATATATATTTTTATTTGACTGCATTGGGTCTTCGTTGCTGCGCATGGGCTTTCTCTAGTTGTGGCAAGCAGGGGCTACCCTGTTTGCAGTCCGTGGGCTTCTCACTGAGGTGGCTTCTCTTATTGTAGAGCACGGGCTCTAGGCGTGCAGGCTTCAGTAGTTGCAGCATGCAGGCTCAGCAGTTGTGGCACGGGGGCCCTAGAGCACGCAGGCTTCAGTAGCTGTGGCGTGTGGGCTCAGTAGTTGTGGTGCATGGGCTTAGTTGCTCCGCGGCATGTGGGATCTTCCAGGACCAGGGATTGAACCCATGTCCCCTGCACTGGCAGGTGGATCCTTAACCACTGCGTCACCAGAGAAGTCCAGGGGTTCTTTTTTTTAAAGACTTATTTTACTGAAGTACAGATGATAAACAATGCTGTGTTAATTTCTACTGTAGAGCAAAGTTTGGGTTCTTTATAAAAATGATACAACAAAGAAGAACTCTTTTATGTTCAGTTTTAACATAACTTACAGTTTGGTGGGAAGATAACTTGGAGAATCATCTTTGCTTCGAATAAGTTCATTACATTTATCGATTGTCTCATAAACAGAGAATGTATCTCCAATACTATAAAGAATGGCTAGATTCTTAGCAAGGAGTTTGCGAGTAGGAGGCCCTGGGGAGCTGTTCAACAAAGATAGGAGCTGTTCCACAAGAGTTTTCTGTTTCTCCCTTACATCACTCTAGAAAGGAAGGTAACAAAGATAATTCAAGTCAACATAATTACACATAATCCTCTAATATGATTTTTCTTTCATATAATTAAGAACTAACTAAAAGCCTCTAGAAAAATTATTTTGATTAAATAGTACAAATAAGTTGGTGGCATGGCTATTACACCTCATTAACAGGTAGTTTGTTGCCCTGCTGATATATCCAAAAAATAAATTCTGAACTACAGTATACTGGAGTCTTTGTGAACAAAGACAAGGGCTCTATTTTTTCTATGTCCTTCTTCTTAGGTTTGAAAGGTAGAGCAAATTTATATCTTAACTAGAGCTTCTTAGTTCTTAAGCCTCTGCCCAATATATATCTGCATCAATAAGCAGCAACCTAAAACCTATCACCAGAGCTGATCTTGTAATGGTTACCTGTTTTACTCAGATCATTTCTAAGTTCTGAAAAAGGAGTACAGAATATCATCACAGTGGTAATGGTATTCAGGTGCTCCCTGAGGCCTAAACCTCCACCATAAAATATTTGTTAATTTAGTGTATGGATTTTTGTCATTTGTTAAATTCTAAATGTCTCCATGAGTAGTGTCTTTGCACCATTTCTGCATTACATAGGGTGCTGTCATTCTGTAGAATATCTTTATTTTTAGGAGATGTATGCAAAAGTATTAGAAGTAAAGTAGCAACTCACATGGCTCTGTAAATCAGTTAAACATGGCAAAATGTTAACAACTGCTGAATGTCGGTAAAGGGTATGAGTGATTAGTCTTCACTTTCTGGTAGCCATTTCATAAACTTTTAAAAGGGAATATGTTTACTCAAAGGCTCCTCAATTCTTACTCCCCTTAAAGAGTTCACACTTTTTTTTAAAGTGAAACTCCCATCACATTATTTAGCGCTATACTGCACCAGGATGTCATGCATGTGGAGTGACACAAGGTACAGAAGACAATGATAATGAAATCTAACACAATGTGCTCTGTAGTTAGTTTTTAATATATTTGAAAGTCATACTACAAATACTGGCTAATTTGTTCCTGCTCTTTTGAACAGAAGAAACCTATTTCAATATAAAGTCTTACTAAGGGCTAACCTTCAAAAGCTAATTTAGGCTATACTGGACAGAACTAGAATATCAAATCAAAGGAACTTAAACATTATCTGGCAAGTAAAAAAAACCTCAAAAAACAGTTTTTGCAATTTTACTCACCCTGCTGGTTGCTAGCAAGAGCTTCTCCAAATATCTCAACCAATCAAAAATAAACTCTGCCTTCTGAACGTCACCCAGTTGATTGTATGCTTCTTCATTCAGCAGTAAGCTATGAGCTAATTCCATTCCTTGCAGAAAATTCTCCTAGCTGGTCACGATTCTTCTCATTAAACTTCAGTCAATATACCTAAGGAAAAAAACCTACAATAGAGGAAAATAATATTTTAAAAGGAGGGTGAAAAGGAACACAATCACAATACTGGAAATCTTCCACAGAAAAGCACAAAGAATAAATGGAGACATCTTTTGTAACAGCTCTAGGGTGAAACTGGGAAAATCCCAATAGTAAACCCTAGTTAACACTGACACAAAACCCCTTTTTTAGAGAGCAGAAAGGAAAACAGAGTAGGATTATTGACATTCACATGCAAAAAGTTGCTAAACAGAAGAGACGTTCCATTAAAATTTTGAAAATTTTAAGGTTAGACTACTCAAGATTTTCAATTTTCTCTGTAGCATAAGCACCTTTTTACTAAAATGGGTCATGGGTACATATTAACAAATGACCAAATATCCAGACCTCCTGCTAAAATTCTATAGTAAAGCTTGATGTCTCCCTGGATCTTTGCCTCCATAAATAACCTGTCATTTACCTGGAGGTTCAAGCCAGGAGCAGAGGGACTTATTCCTATTAAAACCTGTTCTCCCAATCTAACAAAGACACTGCCTGAGGCTAGGCGTTTTGGGAAAGAGTCCCATCCCAACAAGTATAGATAGTCTCCTTATCGCTGAGAGCCTTGCTGTGAAAGCAAACTCATGTTTCTGAAGGCACTTGGATGGATGTTGTCCAGGGATCATAGCAATAAAGATCATGTCTGCTCTGACCCAGATCCAATGTAGCCTTCACTTCTGTTGCAGGAAATAATCAACATAAGACAGAGGAGGTTTTGTTTTGTTTCAGATTCATGATCATCTCCTGGGTACACTCTAGTTCCTGTGTTGCTTATATACAACACATAAGCATGTGTGCACAATACACACACACATACACAAATCCATAAGATGGCATTTGTGGTTATGGAATTTTTTATTTCTAGGTGCATGCTCAAGTATATGGCAGTAAAACACCATGATGTCTGTAACTCATTTTCAAATGGTTAAGTACATCAATCAATTAGCCATATAATATGGCAAAATGTTAACAGTTGAATGTTGGTAGTGGGTATGTGAGTAATCATTTTACTGTTCTTCAATTTTTCTGTATTTTTTAAAAGATCACAATAAAAAGTTGGAAAAATTATTTAAGAAGAGAAATTTTTTAAAAAACATAAGTTGGCTTTAAAAAAAATCATTACTACTACTTACAGGAGTAACAGCTATCATCAAGAACATTAAATGACAGAGACAGTACCATATACATATAAGATGGATACTCCTATTCACTGATGTATCAAAAATAAATTTGATACCTTATAAATAAAACTCCAAGCTGAACAGAAACAGGTAATTGGAACTGCACTGAAATACAGACAGAATGCTACAGGTAATTAAACTAAACCATATAAAATACAGAGCTCATATTCCCCTAAATAAATCTCAATCTTTTGTAGAGAAGCCAGCAAGATGTATTAGAAAATCAGATGGGAGAGACATGGGAAGGCTTTTCTTTCCTTTATTTTTTTCTCCAAGAAAGTTTATGGGTATAAAATTACCTAGAGTATCACATCATCATTATTGTTAAATAAGTAAAAGAGCCCCTCTAAAAGACAGTAGTCGCAAACTGGTACACTGTTGGCTAAATTTGGCCTGCAATGTACGTACTAGGGAAAAAAATTAGTTACTAACATTTAAACACAAGATTTTACACAAAAATCTGGGTCCATATCCCATACAGCAATGAACGACGGAATCTAAGAGGGGCAGGGACTCTCCATCAGGCACAGTCGCCAGCTAGACTGCCTCATTCATTTACATTATTTGCCAACTTCTATGGGTATTCAAGTTTTCAACCCCTACTCTTTACCTTACTTTCGTCCTCTGGCTTGGGTTAATATCCTATATTTTCACTATGACGCTGCCCCAGAGGCCAAAAGACAGCTTTGATCACCACTGTCTTCTCAAACCTATGTACTGCTTTTAGCCATCTAGGTTGTCCCTCCCTAATTAGTCCTGCCCACACGCCCAGTGCCACCCATGACCTAGCACCAACTGCCCTCAAAACAAAACAGAAGTGCACATTAGATTATTTTCATAAACGTCAATTTTGAGGAACAAGAACAATATAAACAACCATGCTAACAAATTTACTTTTATAAAGATAACGTGAATTTTAGCTTCTTGTTTAAAAAACCCTCCTTTGGGCTTCCCTGGTGGCACAGTGGTTGAGAGTCCGCCTGCTGATGCAGGGGACACGGGTTCATGCCCTGGTCTGGGAAGATCTCACATGCCGCGGAGTGGCTGGGCCCGTGAGCCATGGCCGCTGAGCCTGCGCGTCCGGAGCCTGTGCTCCGCAACGGGAGAGGCCACAACAGTGAGAGGCCCACATACCGCAAAAAAAATAATAAAAAACCCTCCTTTACTTTCTTAAATTATCGAAGTGAACTGACCAAAATACATACAATTAAGGATAAAGTTAATAAATGTTACAGAAATAATTTCCAGAAGAAAGCTACTAAGTGTACCGAAGGTGAAAAGCAAGTTTGCACTCAGTATCTATGACTGTGAGAGGAAAAAAAAACCTGAGTATCATAGAGAAAACTTCTTATAACCACCAGGGCAACTCAAAATCTCAAGAATCAAATTACCCTTTTTAGAGGTCATTAGGACTGCTCAAGAGACATTTTTTTCCTTAGGCAGCAGCAATATTGTGGTGTAAAATGATCTATCAAGAAGCAAAATAGCTAACACAATGCAATAATAAATAATTCAGTAAAAGGTTGAGATCATAAGCAGGGCATAAAGTTATCTACAATGCCCTCAATACATTCCTCATATAAATCACTCCTAAAAGAAGCAGGCAATTCACATTGGTAATCCCACATCTAAACCCCCAAATCTAAAATGCACCTGCAATCTCCACATACCTACCATCAGTGAGAGAAGCAAATGCATTTTGCAAATAACAGATGCTCCTGCTCTAACCTACAGTTTCACTTTAGGATGATGAATACAAACGAAGTCAATCTACCGTTATGTTTTAATCTAACCACGACCCTATGGCTATATATACCTGAAGTATGCTTATTTTTCTAGTTTTTCTCTTATTTTCCATTTTTATCTTTGTTGAGATTACAAAGTGATTAGTTTATTAAAAGTGAGCATATATATCAATATATTTTTCAAGGTACAGTTATGCTACTTGAAAAAAAGATTCCATCAAACTGTTGTGTGCCAACTGTAATGCCAGCCATTATTTTTGACAGAAACTAATTATTTATTGATCACTCATTATAGTCCAGGCACTACTCCAAGCGCTTTACATTTTCTTGAATAATTAATTCGCAAAACTGTCCTTGGGTAGCTATTTTTATTAGCACTATTTTAAGATGAGGACATTGAGGCACAGAGAAGTTGAGTAGCTTTCCTAAGGTCACACAGAACCTGGTCATACACTTCAGCAATCTGACTCTAGATATATGTGCTTTAACCACAAGATACTATGCTGCTACCCTTTTATCCAATCAAGCCTGTCAAACACCTTGAAGCCAGGCATTTTATTTATTCATTCATTCATTTTTATTGAAATATAGTTGATGTGCAATATTATGTTAGTTTCAAGTGTACTACATAATGATTTGACATTTGCAAACATGAAATGATCACCATATCTGTATAGGGTTTACAGAACTATTTTGGGAATACATGCTGAAGTTTATGCAGGGGGGAATAAGTCTCCCTAATCTTTCTGGTCATTTTAGTTTTTTTAAATGATTTATTATGTCATTTTGAAGAGAGAAAAGAGAAAAAAAATCACATACATGCAAAGAAAACATCAAACACAAAATAAGATAGGTTTGTCGAATTGGTTTGTTGTTTTTTTCTTTCCAGAGCATTAAAAGACAATTTACAAAATGAATAAGCCACTCAGCAGTAAATGGAACTAATTCCAGAATGTATCAAGCAGTTAAAGTTTCGGAATCTTTCTCATGCTTAAATTTAAATTGCTTTTCTTTGACTCTCAACTCACGTCTCTAAAAGACATCACAACAGCTTCAACTCAGCCTCCAGTCTTTAGCTTCTCAGTTTTGTCCAAAAAGCATACAGTAAAACAAACAAACAAAAACCTCTCAAGAATCTCCCATACTTCAGGTACATACATAAATCTTTTTAAAATCTATTCCTTTCAAAAAACAAAACAAAACCCCAAAACAGTAATTAGCTTGTTGGGGAAGAAGGAAACTTTCCTCTACCCTTTTAGGTTTTTCTGGATGGTCTAAGATTAAATTGACATGAGACAGATTAACAGGAGAAAAATTTAATTCTGGACATACAGGAACCCCATACACAAGAGGGTCAAAGACCCCAGATACATGAAATGTTGAAAGACAGAAAGGTAAAATAAGGTATTATGCCATTCTAAGCTAAGGAATGGGACAGTGGCCTGGGGCTTCGAAGGGCAGGAAGAGTCATTCACAGGAGGATTAAGAAGAGTATATGTTTGGTAACTAGATGTTTGCTCTGACATAGAGATGGGTCTACTTAGATTAAAATTACCGCCAGCAATAATTCTTTTCTGGGAAAAATCCCAAATTTAAATTCTTCTAAGTAGTTATGGGAGGGGCAGTATTTTCTCTTGAACCCACAGCATCTCGACTGCCTTTAGTCCAAAACAATCCTCATGCAAAAGTGACACACTTCGGGCAACTCGTTCTGAATCCCAAGATTTAATCTAGAAAGAAGATGGATCATTCTTTACTGACCTATTATTCCCTATGACCTGTGATTCAGGATTTGCAAAATTATAGGTTACAAAATAGGAACTCACAAGTTACACAGAGCATTAGATCATAATTAAGATGTTGCCTAAGGAAGGTTGCCCTTGGTAGAAAGAAAATGAGGTCTTTCTGTTACTGTACTTTAAATATCCCTAGGCACAGTCTTAAAGTTGGTTTGCTGACACACTGTATTTCACTGGTTGTAGGGTAAAATGAATATTGAAGGAAATCACTTATAATTCTAGAGTTAACAGTTTCATCTCAATGATTTTAAAATCCTGTCTGTATTCCATTTTTGAATCTGAAATACCTTGCTTCTTCCTACAATAAACTATTTCAAAATTCACCTTAAAAAAAAGCCTTCTTTCAGGAAGCCTTTCATGATTATACTGTCTTCTCTTGGTATAGCACTTTTTCCATTTATTATAGTTATGCTTCATAAAATGTTTGGCTTCTCTAGCCATCATTTAAATTGTGAGATGCTCCTGGAATTTTTCCAAATCATGATTCAAAAATGTTAACAATGATTATTAGAGTAGTAGCATTATGGGTAATGCTATCTTCTCTAGTCTCCAAATTTTTAATGATTTAAAAACTTTTAAAATGAAACCCTTAGAAACCAATAAATAAACTAAACTTCCGTTAGATTCCTAACTTTTATAATCCATAATACCATTTGTTAGCATCATCTTCGTAACATCACAAGTGGGAAGGACAAATGTACTGCCTGCTCTAGTTCACGGCAATGCCTTTCACTTTCCAAACAGATTCCCAAATCACAAATTGACAACAGTAGCTATTACTCACTGAGCCAGGAACTTTTAGGTGCTTAATTTATATCACCTCTAATCATCACAAGGAAGAAAGCAAGGAAGGCATTACTCATCCCCATTTTATGGAAGAAGAAACTTACATGCCAATAAACAGTAGAGCTGAAAATGAACCCAGGTCTCTTTGGCAACAAAGCTCATTCTCCTTCCTCAATGCTAGGAGGTCCTTCCACAGGGGGAAAAAAGGAAAAACAGCATTTTTCATTAAGATGTAAGAAACAAAAAGTGTGGAATAAACAGGGCATGGCGGGGGGTGGGGGGTGGGGAGGCATTACTTTATATTTGGGCTCATTCTCTCCCTATTTCCCCCTACACCTTTTAGTAAATCACAAAATAGGTTTCACCTCCCAAGTCCTCCAAGGATAAGGGTCAAACAATTAAAAAGGCAGCATTGGGAAAACAGCAAAAGGAACAATACAGATGAGGTTGGTAAACTTAAAATTACAAGCTAAACATGTCAAAACAGTAGACTTATAACAATGCAGACTAGTGGTTCTCAACTCCGGCTTCTTTTTTTTTTTAATTAAAAAAATGTTTTTTAACATCTTTATTGGAGTATAATTGCTTTACAATGGTGTGTTAGTTTCTGCTTTATAACAAAGTGAATCAGTTATACATATACATATATCCCTATATGTCCTCCCTCTTGCATCTCCCTCCCACCCTCCCTATCCCACCCCTCTAGGTGGTCACAAAGCACTGAGCTGATCTCCCTGTGCTATGTGGCTGCTTCC
Source organism: Delphinapterus leucas (assembly GCF_059928025.1). Classification (NCBI taxonomy): domain Eukaryota; kingdom Metazoa; phylum Chordata; class Mammalia; order Artiodactyla; family Monodontidae; genus Delphinapterus; species Delphinapterus leucas. The sequence continues at coordinate 114,832,378 of NC_143130.1, forward strand.
CACCAGCTATCTATGTTACATTTGGTAGTGTATATATGTCCATGCCACTCTCACTTCGTCCCAGCTTACCCTTCCCCCTCCCCATGTCCTCAAGTCCATTCTCTATGTCTGCGTCTTTATTCCTGTTCTGCCCCTAGGTTCTTCAGAACCTTTTTTTTTTTTCATTTCTTTTTATGGCTGAGTAATATTCCATTGTGTATATGTGCCACATCTTTATCCATTCATCTGTCAATGGATACTTAAGTTGCTTCCATGTCCTGGCTATTGTAAAGCGAGCTGCAATGAAATTGTGGTACATGAGTCGTTTTGAGTTATGGTTTTCTCAGGGTATGTGCCCAGTAGTGGTATTGCTGGGTCATATGGCAGTTCTATTTTTAGTTTTTTAAGGAACCTCCATATTGTTCTCCATAGTGGCTATATCAATTTACAGTCCCACCAACAGTGCAGGAGGGCTCCCTTTTCTCCACACCCTCTCCAGCATTTATTGTTTGTAGATTTTTTTATGATGGCCTCTGGCTGCTTTTAAAATATACTGAAGTTGAGCCTAAACCAACTTAATCAGAATCTCTGGAGGCTGGGGTGCTGTGACAAATGGATTTTTCATTTAATCCTCACATCACCATTATAAAATGGTGACCAGGGGTAGGCTGCAGCTCCACTCACCACCAAAGTCATCCCTCTGCTGGCCAATCACCCCTGATTTTCCAGGAGGAAAATTACGTACAAGTTTTGGAGCAATGGCTTGTAAGAAGCCCACAGCCTGTTTCCTTCTGACTTTGAGTTCATTTTGTTGTCCTTGGAAAAGGCTGTTTTTCTTTAACTAAAAATAACCGAAACGCTTAAAAAAAAAAACAAAAAAACTAGCACTATTAATTTATAAGTAAAGAATGCTGAGACCAGATAATATAGATAATTTTAATAGCTGATTAGTGTCCCTTACTCTCCTATAATTCATCTATTAAATTGGGTAAGAAAAATTTAACTTGATTATTTTTAGATAAGCCCATAGCAACTGAAACTGCTTTAGAAAATAGCAGGAATAGGACAATGAAATTCAAATCTATGATATTAGTATTTGACATGAATTTAGTCTTTCTAGTTCTCTGTAATAGCCCTAAAAATAAATTAGTTAACCATTAGTTAATACTTTAAAATGTGAAGTGTATAATACTGATTTAAGCTCAGTAAGAATTTGATTTAGTTGAGTGATTCAATGTACTTTATACGTACTTTAAAACTAAATATTATAAATATAAAAATTTCATAGCCAATACTGAGATTTTAGAAAAGCTGATAGATTCATAGTGACAGTACAAACAGATTCCACTCTTCTGGAAAATATAAAGAAGCCACAGAAATATCAAAACCATTTGTCAAAAGCATCAGCTTTTGAAAATTCATGCCAGAGAAAGAAAAAGGAAAATATCACAAGCATAAGTGTTGATTACAGCACTATGAAAAGTGAAAACTGGAAACCTGAAAGTCCAACATTAGAGAAATGGTTAAGTTTGACATTTTCAAAGAGTATTAGGCTCTTATTAAAAATTATAATTATGGAAACTATAAGTACATAAATCTTAAATGTCGAGGGCGTGCCATAGGTAAAGCAGTGTTTCCTAACGAGTGTTTTGTAGAACAATAGTGCCAAAGAATGAGGAAATGAGGATTAGTGTTGTGTGTAAGGGAGCAGAATCCAAATCCAAATCCAAATCATTTGGGGAAATGCCAAGCTGGCAGTTTTCCTTCCTACAGAGGGTCCTCACACATGTAATATGGTAATGTGCACTACGTACTGCCAGGAGGGCGTGTGTGTGTGTGTGTACACACACATACAATATATATTGGGTGGGCAAAAAAGTGCCTTCAGTTTTTTAAGTAAAAATAAAAGACACACTTTTCATTTTCACCAAGAACTTCATTGAAAAACGTATTCACCCTTTTGTTCCACTATCTTCTGCCATCTTTCAGGCAACTTCATAATTCCATCTTCTCAAAACTTTTTATCTTTTTGAGAAAAGAACTGTTCCAGGTGCATTTTACAGTCTTCCAGGGAACTGAAATTTTTTCCAATAAGAGAATTTTGCAAAGCCCGAAATCAATGGAAAGCCGAAAGTGCAATATCTGGTGAATACAGCAGATGAATCAGAACTTCCCAGCCAAGCTGTAACAGTTTTTGCCTGGTCATCAAAGAAACATGCGGTCTTGCGTTATCCTGATGGAAGATGATGCGTTTTCTGTTGACTAACTCTGAATGCTTTCTGTTGAGTGCCGCTTTCAGTTGGTCTAATTGGGAGCAGTACTTGTTAGAATTAATCGTTTAGTTTTACAGAAGCAGCTCATAATAGAGCACTCCCTTCCAATCCCACCATATACATATCACCTTCTTTGGATGAAGACCAGCCATTGGTGTGGTTGGTAGTGGTTCACTTTGCTTGCCCCATGATCTCTTCTGTTCCACATTGTTGTACAGTATCCACTTTTCACCTCCCATCACAATTTGTTTTAAAAACGGAACGTTTTCATTACATTTCAGCAGAGAATCGCATGTGGAAATACGGTCAAGAAGGTTTTTTTGGCTTAAATTATGTGGAACCCAAACATAAAGTGATTCACATAACCAAGATGGTGCAAATGATTTTCAACACTTGATTTGGATATTTTGAGTATGTCGGCTATCTCCCACCTCGTATAAGGTTGATGGTTCTCAATTAATGTCTCGATTTGATCGCTAGCAACTTCAACTGGTCTACCCGTCTGTGGAGCATCACCCAGCAAGAAATCTCCAGCATGAAACTTCACAAACCACTTTTGACATGTTCGATCAGTCACAGCGCCTTCTCCATACATTGCACAAATCTTTTTTTGTGTTTCAGTTGTGTTTTTACCTTTCTTGAAATAATAAAGCATAATATGCCAAAAATGTTGTTTTTCTTCCATCTTCAATATTAAAATGGCTACACAAAAATTCACCAATTTTGATGTATTTTATTATTTTTTATTTTTTTAATAGATCTTTATTGGAGTATAATTGCTTCACAATACCGTGTTAGTTTCTGTTGTACAACAAAGTGAATCAGCCATATGCATACATACGTCCCCATATCCCCTCCCTCTTGAGCCTCCCTCTGATCCTCCATATCCCACCCCTCTAGGTCATCAGAAAGCAGCCAGCTAATCTCCCTGTTCTATGCTGCTGCTTCCCACTAGCTAACTATTTTACATTCGGTGGTTTATGTATGTCGATGCTACTCTCACTTCGCCCCAGCTTCCCCCTCCCACCCGTGTCCTCAAGTCCGTTCTCTATGTCTTCATCTTTATTCCTGGCCTGCAACTCAGTTCATCAGTACCATTTTTTTAAGATTCCACATATATGCATTGGCATACGGTATTTGCTTTTCTCTTTCTGACTTACTTCACTCTGTATAACAGACTCTAGGTCCATCCACCTCACTACAAATAGCTCAATTGCGTTTCTTTTTATGGCTGAGTAATATTCCATTGTATATATATGCCACATCTTCTTTATCTATTCATCCGTCAGTGGACATTTAGGTTGCTTCCATGTCCTGGCTATTGTAAATAGTGCTGCAATGAACATTGCGGTACATGACTCTTTTTGAATTACGGTTTTCTCAGGATACATGCCCAGTAGTGGGATTGCTGGGTCATGTGGTAGTTCTAAGTGGTTGTATCAATTTACATTCCTACCAACAGTGCAGGAGGGTTCCCTTTTCACCACACCCTTTCCAGCGTTTACTGTTTCTGTATTTTTTGATAATGGCCATTTTGACCAGTGTGAGGTGATACCTCATTGTAGTTCTGATTTGCATTTCTCTAATAATTAGTGATGCTGAGCATCTTTTCATGTGCCTCTTGGCCGTGTGTATGTCTTCCTTGGCGAAATGTCTATTTAGGTCTTCCACCCATTTTTTAACTGGATTGTTTGTTTTTTTGATATTGAGCTCCATAAACTGTTTGTATATTTTGGAGATTAATCCCTTGTTGTTTCATTTGCAAATATTTTCTCCCATTCTGAGGGTTGTCTTTTTGTCTTGTTTATGGTTTCCTTTGCTGTGCAGAAGCTTTTAATTAAGTCCCATTTGTTTTTGTTTTTATTTCCGTTACTCTAGGAAGTGGGTCAAAAAAGATCTTGCTGTGGTTTATGTCAAAGAGTGTTTTTTCTATGTTTCCTCTTAGAGTTTTATAGTGTTTGGTCTTACATTTAAGTCTTTAATCCATTTGGAGTTTACTTTTGTGTATGGTGTTAGGTAGTGTTCTAATTTCATTCTTTTACATGTAGCTGTCTGGTTTTCCCAGCACCACTTATTGAAGAGGCTGTCTTTTCTCCATTGTGTGTTCTTGCCTCCTTTGTTGTAAATTAGGTACCCATGTGTGTGTGGGTTTATCCCTGGGTATTCTATCCTGTACCGCTGATCTATATTTCTGTTTCTGTGCCCATACCATACTGTCTTGATTACTGTAGCTTTTTGGTATAGTTTGAAGTCACAGAGCCTAATTCCCCCAACACCATTTTTCTTTCTCAAGATTGCTTTGGCTATTCGGGGTCTTTTGTGTTTCCATACGAACTGTAAAATTTTTTGTTCTAATTCTGTGAAGAATGCCATTGGTAGTTTGATGGGGATTGCACTGAATCTGCAGATCACTTTGGGTAGTATAGTCATCTTCACAATATTGATTCTTCCAATCCAAGAACATGGTATATTTCTCCAAAGATGACTTAAGTCATCTTTGATTCCTTTCATCAGTGTTTTATAGTTTTCTGAGTACAAGTCTTTCGCCTCCTTAGGCAAGTTTACTCCTCAGTATTTTATTCTTTTTGTTGCAATGGTAAATGGGAGTGTTTCCTTAATTTCTCTTTTTGATTTTTCGTTGTTGGTGTATAGGAATGCCAGAGATTTCTGTGCATTAATTTTGCATCCTGCAACCTTACCAAATTCACTGGTTAGTTCTAGTAGTTTTCTGGCGGTATCTTTAGGATTTTCAAGTATAGTATCATGTCATCTGCAAACAGTGACAGTTTTACTCTTTTGCAATCTGGATTCCTGATAAGTCTTTTTTTAAATGCATGCAGATATGACAGCTGTCACATGTAATCTAACAATATTGTTTCAAATGAAGTTAAAGACAACTAAGTGCTACTAGAGCCATCTTACAGAAAAAACGGAATGAACCTTTTGGCCCACCCAATATATATATGGCACTTGATGTTTCTCAACATCTTTTAAGTATGAACCTTTGCCCCACCTTTACCTTTTTCTTGTTTTGCCCAGCTGGGAACCCTGTGAACTCAGTGTTCTATAGTACACAATCTTTAAATACTAATCATTAAAGACTACTGTAAGTCAAAAAATTTAAAATTCCCTTTCGCTTATACTGTGATAGGATTTTTTAAGAAGTAGAAGAATACGTAACAAGTCAATGTCACACTTCTGCTTAAAAGTAGCCATTTCTGGGACTTCCCTGGTGGTGCAGTGGTGAAGAATCCACCTGCCAACACAGGGGACACGGGTTTGAGCCTTGGTCCGGGAAGATCCCACATGCTGCAGAGCAACTAAGCCTATGCGCCACAACTACTAAGCCTGCGCTCTAGAGCCTACACGCCAAAACTACTGACGCCTGTGTGCCTAGAGCCCATGCTCTGCAACAAGAGAAGCCACTGCAATGAGAAGCCCGCACACCGCAACGAAGAGTAGGCCCCGCTCGCCGCAACTAGAGAAAGCCCACACGCAGCAACGAAGACCCAACGCAGCCAAAAATAAATAAATAAATAAAATTTAAAAAATAATCAATTTATTTAAAAAGTAGCCATTTCTGATTAATATTTTGGATCAAATTATCTAACATTCAGAATTCTAAATATAAACAGAATCTTTTCTACTCCTGGAATATGAGTAAAGAAAAAAATAGTTTTAATTAACCTAGTATATTAAAGATTTATCAGTTCACATAAAAATCTGTGTTATTCATACTTTTAACAAGCTAAAAATGGCTTATTGCACCATAAATTTTAAAATTTCATTTTTGGATTCTGAATACAATTCCCATAAAATCAACTTAATCCATGTTTCTTAAGTCATATGACAAAAATCTAACTTGCACCATGCCCCAGGCACAGCACTAATACCTTGTTTTACTATATAATGAAAATACATTCAGTGTACCAAGATTCAAACAATATTTCCTGCAAACTTGATAGAAATGGCAAGAATGCTGCTTCTCACCACTGCATAATACAAGTCAATAGGAAAGGCAGATACGCTCAACTCCAAAAACTGATGGGGAGCACATCCTATAGGGCAGAGAAGCTAGGATGGAATAGGAAAGAAACAGGAGTTATACAGAAATTTATAAGTTGGGGTAAAAAAGGGCCAGAAGTAGGGATGCAATTTCCTTTGCCTTCCTTTCTTGTTTTTCCAAAGTGCTGCAGATTACCATTAGGGACAAGAAGAATGGCAGAAGCTGGATTCGATGAAGGAGATTGCCAATAGGGGCCCCATTTGATGTCCAGCCCTGGGAATTCTCCTTGCAGATTACAAAAGAGAAAACCTTGAAGGGTAAAAGGAAGTATGGGTGGAGGGGTAGGGGAACTGAGCAGCAGGAACCAACTCTAAAAAGGAAATGATGGAAAAGGAACTAACATTTCTTGAGGATTTACTTACTAGAAACTTTTAATTCACTATCTCATTTAATCTTCAGAACACTGACACTCAGATATTATCATCCTCATTTTGCAGACGAGGATAATGAGTTAAGCAATTTATCCAAGATGAAGATGCTATTTAAGTGGAAGAAAGATTAACGCCTACATCTGTCTAGTTTCAATGCCCATGTTCCTTCAACTACTTTCTACATTCTCTTTATATAGTCTCTAATCACTGCTATTACTGACAGTTACTGCCATGCCCACCGAAGCATCTAATCTTTATAACTTTGTTCTTTCTTATCACTTCACTCTCCTCTTAGGTCTCCAACACTTTTAGGCTTTTTGATAAAGTGTGAGGTCTACTAGAGACATCAACTTCCAGAGGGCCCTTTCCATCTAGACAGTAAATCAATAAGTACTAACAGTGTTAGGTTAGTCTTTGGCTATTCTTGACAATTTTTATCACTCTTCATTCCACAAACCAACTCTTCCACCTCCCCCTGGGAAGAAAGATTTCACTTTGGAATTCCAGAAGGCAAATTTTAAAAGAGAAATTTTACTCTAATATCTCCTACCACACTCAATTTGAAAGTCACTATCTAAGCAATCTCACTACTTGGTACCTAATTATGAATCCAGTAACAAGAAGTAAAATAAAAAACAAAAAAAGTTAAAAAAAAAGAAGATAAACAGCAATTGTTTCAAAGATCATGAACTTTACTGACGTAAGTTTCTTGTCTCTCAACGCCAGTTTATCCTTAGTTTAGTTTAGACATGACTAATAATCCAGTTATCTGGATTCTAGTTAGGGTGGAGTAGAGCACCATATTAAAAGTGAAGAAGCAAACTCATTGAGAGCAGGAAGAAGTCAGAGCAGGCAGGTATCAGTGATGGAAGTGACCAAAATACTATTTAATACAGATATTTTAAAAAGCAGGCAATATGGGGATACTTAGTTCAAGAGCGAAGTGCACAAGATGCCATTATTCCCCCAGCTCATCAGAGGCCAGGAATCCTTGCTCAATTTTCCAAAATATCACTGTTTTTGCTGCTCATGAAATCTGCCACCTAGGACTTCCTAGTCAGCCATTAGAGTCCACCTGCTATAGAATCCCCTCCTTTTCCCCCTTCTAACTATTCATGGCTCTTGCACGCTGGTTAGCATTCACAGGTTCACCCTTAATGCACACTATGGTCTGACATCTTGGCTTTTCCTCACGGTTCCCACTTCTAATTTACAACATATCTTATGAAATGCCTAGTCTATAATTTAGCTACAGCTCTGACTCTCTTGGAGCCCTACCTGAGGGTTCTTGTTTTTTAGCAGACACTGTTTCCTACTCCCTGCCAGATGCCTAAGTAGGCTCTTAACATTGCAAGTGCAGCTCCCTGGAACAACTCCATTATTCCTCTGCTTTCTGGCTGCCACCATCATGGCCCACCGAAGTAATACACTGAACATACCATCTATTACCTCTAACCCCTAGTTGCTCTGGGGCAGCACTCCATAATCAAACTCACTGATATTTCTGCAGCAAAATATAAACATTCACATAAAGGTGGGATAAATAATGAAAATAAATAGCTTCATATCAGCTCAGGTGATGTTTTGCTGCCAAATGAATTAAGAAAAAAGCCTTTTGGACTCTGTAAGTTTACAGGATTTTATACCTGTATATAATTTTCTTATCTTTTTTTTTTTGCTTTGCAGATTTCCTCCCAAAATATCTTTAAAAAATTTTTGTGCATTTCAATGGGTAATTTCAATTTTCTGATAATTTTACTTACATAAAAAATGTAATGAACAAATGAGGTATTATTATGAATATATATACAAAAACATGCATATATTCAACATACAGAAATCCACAAGCACAAGAGAAAAGGATATAGACAGATGCCGTTGTATATCCATAGAGAAGCATAATCTAGAATATAAGTACAAAGAAGTACATATATAAAATATTTTATTTAGTGAAGTTAGAACCATACCACGGTTTTAAGGTTAGCAAAAGTATATACTCTGCTTTAAATATTTAAATATCACCTCATACAAGTTTTCCTTCTTTCCTGTCACATAATTAGCTCTAATTTCTTAGGCAGGTAACACTAACATAATACTTTAATATGGCTATATGATGCTTCTTTTCTAGAAATAATTATCTTTTAAGTTGTTACTACTAAAAGAAAATCCCTAACATGATTCAGGATACATGTTCCAGTTTCAATCTGTTGGGTATCTGTTTGGAGGGTTCCAATTTCCAATTTGGGTCTTGCTGTATATATACGTTTGACTTCATGCTCACAGTTACACTGTCAATAATTTTCTGTCTGATCTTTTAATCAATGTCACTAGATTCATGGTAAAAAAAAAAGTCTGAGTAAAAATAACTTACTGTTACTTGTGAAAAACACAAATATTAAAAAGAGACTTTACTAAATGAAAAAAAATTCCACATCAGATCTAAATTAAAACTAAAATTATAAAGTTGTTAGAAAACATGTAAAAATTCTTCCCTTTCTCTAGCCTTCCAAAAGGCTAGAATTGCTGAAATTAAAAATTATTAGGTAAATATAACAGAAAAGGCATGACCTTTTTCCATCATTACACATCTAGGATGTGGAAGCATTTATGGGATCCAGTAGTTCACCTAACATAATGAAAAAGATGAAGAATTAAAACTGAACTTAACCTACTTCCTCCCACAAAAGATATAGTGATTAAGAGTTTACAGAGTTCTAGTCCAGGGTCAGCAATTTTTTCCTGTGAAGGACCAGAGAGTAAATACTTTAGGCTGTGTGGACCACACAGTGTCTATCACAACTACTCATAAACAATACATAAACGGCCATAAATAGATGTGTGGTTATGTTCCAGTACAACATTATCTATAAAAACTGGCAGCAGGCTGGGTTTGACCCACAGCCTGTCAATTGCTGACCCCTAGTGTAATCCAAAGAATTTAACACTACAACTAGACAAAGGATTCAATTAAATTATATAAACAAGTCTCTACTAATTCCTTAGGCCTCAGTTAATTCATTTCTTAAATGAAGTTTAGTAACAGTTTCTGCAGTCTCCTTAAAATGCAGAAATGCTTTTATGTGAGAGGACTAAGGTCCCACGAAGGGGCTGTTCAAACCCATCAACTATACTATGGATAATTAATGAAACACAAGAGTCAATAAAGCCTTTTTAAAAAAATGCCGATGTCATTAAACTGGTTAATCAGGATTTAGAATAAAAGAATTTTAGAATATGAAGGGACCTAAACAAATCCAGATTTTAATCTTTTATTTTATTCAAAAGATAATTAAGAAAAGCTCATAAAGGTTATCAACTCTCTCAATCCCCTTCTTGAAATAAAGCTGAATGGAAGAAAGGAAGATACGTTTATTGCTTAAAGACGAAAGTTTTTAAATTTTTTCCTTAGAGAACGTATTATTAGTGCAATTTTTAAAAATTTTAAGGTACTTTGGATTATGTATTTTCTGTTCTTAAGTCAGATACAATGATAAACAAAAAGAAGAGAAAAGTTAACAAAGATCCATAAACAGCAGTGGAGGAGCTTAAGCTAAAATGCAGGTCTCCCATCAGTTTAGGAATCTTCCAGTACTATAACTATCTATATAAAACAGCTGTACTTTTTCCAACTGTCACTATTCTTGTTATAAACTCTGCCTGCTTACCCATTTCATTAAAGGGGAAAAAAATCTATGGTATTAAAATGTAAGACAAATCTCGACTTCAATGCTGATCTAAAACCACTTTCTCAAAGACATACTTTCTAAAATGTTTGAAAACGAAACTGGGCAATTCTTTCCCCATCCACCTAATCCCAGCTCCAAGCACACTTTTTCCTTACACTATAATCTCGCCAGAGTATTTTCTCTGACAAAGTTCTGAACCCTACTTATGGGCCCCTTTTTTCCCTTTTAACGTCTTCTCTAGGCTGTCAACTTCCTTAAGGGCACTGAGCCTGCACATAAAAGATGCTGAGTGTTTGTTGAATAAATGACTGCACATAAAAACAGTGTATAACTATGACCTTTAATAAAGGAGCGCAAATCATCTGACACCTATTCTCTGACTTGACAGTTACAAAAATCATCTTACCTTGCCGGAGGTATACATTACTGTGACTAGTAAATACCATAAAGCGCTTCACAAAGTTTCCAAAGACTTTATAATCCTTTGAAATGACACTGTGCTGGCCGAAAGTAGGGTAAGAAGAAATGCTTCCTCGTACTAAGCAAATGCTACCCCGGCAAAGGCTTGCTTTCCTTGCGAGAAGGCACTATCCATAATCCACTCCACTGCTCCCGGAAACGCGCCTCCAAGGTTGCGCGCGGGCGTTCGGAGAACCTCTCCCGAAGCTCGGGTTGGGGCCCCGCTCCCGGCCAACCCCCGGCGCGGCGGGCGCCGCCAGGGCGGGTCCGGGGAGTGGCGCGCCGGCGAAGCGGGCTCCAACCTTCCGACCTTCCCCGCAAGCCTGGGGGCTCCCGCCGGCGGCCAGAGTCCACGCCTACCTGTTGTGCACGGGGGAAACCAGACTTTCCCGGAGCCCAAGAGGAAGGACGGAGTGCACGGCTACTCTGCCATCCCCGCGCCGCACTTCAGCCCCTCCTCGGCGGGCTCCGGCCCCTTCGGCCAGATCACCTAATCCCTCGTCCCGTTCCTGCTCCCGGGGTCCCAGCTTTCTCCACCGCTTCGCTGCCGCGACCACCCCGGGGAGCTTCAACCCGCTCAACTTACAGTGCAGGCCCCGGTGTGTGGTTCTTCCCAGCCAGCAGGCAGCACGGACACCGCCCCCTCGCGCCGGGAGCTGCCTCCACTGCGGGGATTCCCGACTGCTCGCCCCCGGGGTCCCCCACGACCACGACTCAGCGACCGTCCCAGCCTCGCCAAGTTATCGGATCCACAGCGCTGGGACTCACAGGCGGTAGCGACGGCGGGAGGGGCGCGCGCGGGGCGGGACTGAAAGCTCGGAGCCTGGAGTGCGGCGGGAGCCAGCGATTGGGAACGCGCCCCGCACCGCGCCGAGGCCCCGCCAGCCGGCCGCCGAGCTATCGAGCGCCCACACTGGCAGGCATGACTGCTCCACCTCCGAAAGAGCGATGGCGGAGACTGCGGCCTAGATTGAGGCCAGGGCAGCGTCTTAGCAGTCTGGAGAGCTTGGCCACACCCATTTTTGTTTGTTTTCGACGCTACCCAGAATCCTTGGGGCATCTGAAGTCTAAGACACAACTGGAGCCTGTAGAAATTCAGGCAGGGAATGCCGTGGGTGTAGGTGGTGGAATGCTAGACTGGGAAGGGGCCTTAGAGAGCCTTGTGTCCTACAGCCCGAAACTCTGGGGCCTGACGTAAAGTAGCTTGCCCAAGGTCACACACCCAGTCACTGGCGGAACTGGGATTAACAACCTCTTGGCCCCAAGTCAAGTGCATTTTTCTAGTATACTCAGCATTTTGAACGTAATTTTTCAATTTTGATTTTGAAACAAGCACAAGCTTACAGAAATGTTGCTAGTACAGAAAACACTTTTCTTTCCTGAACCATTTGTGATCTAAGTTGCTAACACAATGCCACATTGTCCCTAAATACTTTAGTGTGTAGTTCTACTAATAAGCACCTCTATTACATAATCACAATATAACTATCAAAATCAAAATATTTATGTGATACATTATGTTTTGCCAGTTGTCCCAATAGTGCTCTTTATGATGAAAGGATTCAGTTCAGGATCAAGCACTGTACTTACTTGTCATGTATCTTTAGTCACCTTCAATCTGGAACACTTCCTTGGTCTTTCTTTGACTTTCATATCCTTGATACTTGTGAAGATTCCTGGCCAATTATTCTACAGAATGGCCTTCACTTTGCATCTGTCTGATGCTTACTCATGATTAGATTCAGGGTAGATGTCTTTGACAGGACTCTCAGAGAAGTGATGCTCTGTTCTTCTCATTGCATCCTGTGAGGTGGCACATGATTTTAATGTCTCATTACGGGTGTGTATTTCAATAAGGTAGTGTCTGCCAGGCTTCTCCAGTAGTTACTTTTTTCCTTTTTGTAATTAGGAAGTATTTTGTGGGGGAAATTCTTTGAAACTATGTACATTTTTTTGTTTCTCATCAAACTTTCAATTAATTTATTTCTATCAGTATGAATTCAGAGTTTCCTATTTTATTAAATGTGTTATAATTTATCATTGTTTATTTTGGAGTTCAAATTGTCCCAACTTTGGTCAGTGGGATTCACCCATTCATGCTGGCTTCTGTGTCTTTGTGTGTTTTAAATCCTTTCATAATGTATTATTGTAAAACATTTTTTAAATACAGAAAATTGGAAAAAGTTTTATATAACATATATCTCACCATCCATATTATTCATTAACATTTTACTATTCTGTGCCCTTTTGACACACCTCCATCATTCTTTGAGTAATCCTTTACTTTCTGGCACCTGGATGCAGCCATTTATCCAGGAGTGTTGGTTCCTTTTAGTGGAGAATGGTATTTAGTTAGTTAGTTTGTTTATTGATTTATTTATTTATGTTTGGCTGCATCGGGTCTTCGTTGCTGCGCACAGGCTTTCTCTAGTTGTGGCGAGCGGGGGCTAATCTTCATTGCAGTGCACGGGCTTCTCATTGTGGTGGCTTCTCTTGTTGCGGAGCACAGGCTCTAGGCGCGCAGGCTTCAGTAGTTGTGGCACACGGGGTCAGTAGTTGTGGCTCGCAGGCTCTAGAGCGCAGGCTCAGTAGTTGTGGTGCATGGGCTTTGTTGCTCTGCAGCACGTGGGATCTTCCTGGACCAGGGCTCGAACCCATGTCCCCTGAATTGTCAGGCTAATTCTTAACCACTGAGCCACCAGGGACGTCCCCAAGAATGGAATTTAGAAGCACGAGGCATGCTCACTGCTACTGAGGTATCACTGCTCAGGCTGTCTTAGGGTTTGTAGCTAAGGAATATTTGTACATTCATACACATATACAGTGCATCTATATATGTATACTCACACATTACACATTTATAGCTAGATTTCTTTATTTAACTATGTATGTTGAAAAACCACATGTTCACAGTAATACCTCCAATCCAGCATCACACAGTTTATTCTAGTTTCCTCCCTTTCACATTTGTAACTCCTTTCTCCTACAGAAAGAATGCTGGATCCTATTATCTTTGAGATATTTACTTGTTTGAACACCTCTCCTATATTTAAGCAACCACCCATTGCTGCCATCTCTCCCTTTGGAGGATGCTGCCCTTATCCCACTAAGGTTCTGAAACCCCAAAATCCCTCTCCACCTTGCTCAGGCTCCATCCCTTGCCAAGCATCGCTCTAGGCACCCTCCTTATCCCACAAGTGTGTGTGTGTGTGTGTGTGTGTGTGTGTGTGTAGGGTACTGTAAACTACGCTGAGAAAGATACAAAGATATTCTAGATCCTGAAGGAGAGAGCAAATGCTGTGAAGTCCAGTTGGGAGGCTCATGAAAGGTTTAAAGAAAGAGATGGCATTTAAAATGGGCTTTGAAGAATGCATAAGAATGGATGAGTAGGATATACTCTGTAAGATACTGAAATAGCTCTGGAAAATAATTTGAGCGCAAAATTATTTATTCTTGGCCAAAGCAGAGAAAGTGATTCATTTTGACTGAGTATGTGATACAAGAATAACAACACTAGAATTTTAGAGCTGGAAGGGATATTATGTATCATTGAGTCCAACCATTAATTTTACAAGGGATTCAAAGATGAAAGTCATTTGAGCCCAAGTGACTAAGCGAATTAAATTAGGAGGAGGAAATAATAAGTTTAATTGTAAACACATCACATTTGAAGTGACAGTAGAGCATCCAAGGAGAAATGGAGGACTACAGCTTAGAAGAGGGTTCAGAACAAAAGCACTAGATTCAGAATGTTTCTACATGGAGTGAACAGCTAATACAAGGAAAGAGAAAAAATAAAGAGAGAAAACGACAAGGACAGAACTCTGAGGAACAACCAGTTTAATTTTAACCAGGTGGAAATGTTTCACCTCTCAACTACTATTATACTTTGTTCAATCTCAAATTGAGATTTTAAGTCACAATAAAGAAGAAGCTGTATTATAATTAATGAAAAGAACACAGCTTTCAAATCTGGAGACTTGTGTTCAAATCCTAATTCCACCACTTAGTAGGCTTGACCTAGAGAAAACTTCATATCTCAGTTTCCTCACTTTATTTTTTTTAAGTTTTTTAAAATTTATTTTATTAGTATTTTATTTATTTTTATTTTTGGCTGTGTTGGGTCTTCGTTGCTGTGCACAGGCTTTCTCTAGTTTTGGCGAGTGGGGGTTACTCTTTGTTGTGGTGCGCGGGCTTCTCACTGCGGTGGCTTCTCTTGTTGCAGAGCACGGTCTCTAGGCACGCGGGCTTCAGTAGTTGTGGGTCGCGGGCTCTAGAGCGCAGGCTCAGTAGTTGTGGTGCATGGGCTTAGCTGCTCCGCGGCATGTGGGATCTTAGTTGCTCCAGAGCAGGGCTCGAACCCGTGTCCCCTGCATTGGCAGGCAAATTCAACCACTGGGCCACCAGGGAAGCCCAGTTTCCCCACTTTAAAATGAGAATAATATCTCCCTCTCTGAGGTGTGCTGAAGATTCAAAATATAATCAAAATAACTGGCATGTTGTCCATTGTGAAATGATAGCCAGCATTATTAGGCACTTACCTTATCTCTCTACTCCCAACTTACTTCAGCTTTTGTCAATACACTTGGTGTCACTGTTGGGCACACAGAAGGCACTCATCAGATATCTGTTGAAGGAATGGAGTATTTTACATACTTTATATTTATCCTATAATGCACCATACTACATATTCTTGGCTTTCTATAAAGGAATAATTTTCCCCACCAATAAATGAAGCAATCTTAGAAGTCGAATTGTTGGTAATTAATGGTGTATGGAAAAATGATGAAGTAAACCAGTAGTTACCCATTTGACTGGCTATGTGATATCTCACTTTAAGTTACTGTTCAAACCCATCTGATACAACTCTAGGTTCCAACCACTATACATTTGGGAAACTGAAAATGATAGATTCTCTTTAAGATTCCTTTTACCCCTGAGATTATAAAATTCTATGATACTAGAACAGTATTACCCAAACAATGGGACTCTCGTATACCCATGTAGCTCTATGGTCTTGCTCTAGATTGCACTCCTCAAGATGTTAACAGTTGTTCCTTTAAAAAGGCATTCTTAAATAAATTTGAGAAACACTATATGTTAACATTTTATAGCCGTTTCTT
The DNA here is from genome assembly GCF_059928025.1 of Delphinapterus leucas. Taxonomy (NCBI): domain Eukaryota; kingdom Metazoa; phylum Chordata; class Mammalia; order Artiodactyla; family Monodontidae; genus Delphinapterus; species Delphinapterus leucas. The sequence continues at coordinate 114,848,335 of NC_143130.1, forward strand.
AAAGAGTCATTAGGCATATTAGTAGGCTGCATTTCAAGCGGTGTTTCCCAAGCTTATTTGACAATGGAATATAATATCTTAAAAAAAAAAAAAAAGGAATGCACACTAATATCTTTTAGAACTAGTGTTCCTGGGAGCAGACTTTGCTCAATGTTGATGAAGCCATCGAGGAGACTGGAGTGTACATGTGGAAAGCTCATGTCACAAAACTCATGGGCTGGGTACAGCTTCCACTCTGTCGATTTCAGTGTGATCTTAAGCCTGAAATGACACTGACAGCCCTCACTCCAACAAAAGATCTGCTGGCCTTTTGTGATACAGCTTTCTACTTTTTGGTCTATCAAGCATTATTTGTCAATGTACTGCTGAGCTTGCTGTAGTATATGACAGCTTTTAACACTAAATTTCCATTAAGAACTTTTGGCCACGGGCAGGATTTTCTTCAGTAGGCAAACTACCTCTATAAAAATTCAGAAGTACTTACAACATAGCACAGACCTTGATGCATAAGGGTAAGTAAGTAGTAGTAGTAGACAATCTAACCTGGAAAGAAGCAGTTAAATTCAGGGCTGGTGCTTCTAAGGAGGAATACTGAGCAAAGGTAGATCTGTAACTACATATTTGATGATACTTTACACAAGAATCGACTGCAATTATGTTCATACTTGACTAGGACCCCTAACATCCCTTCCAACTTCTCATTCTCTGATCAGATTAAGAAATACAGTGTTTTACATGTGCATAAACTTTATGATTTTGTTCCAAAGTTGCTGTCATGTATTTTATAAGCAAATCAATTAACGTCTTTGGGCCTCAATTTCCTCCTCTGGAACATGAGCATGTTGTACTAGAGCATCGCTAAGATCTCAGTTTTAAAATTCAAAGACTCTATTGTTATTCTTACAAAAATCCCTTCAGGGTAAATAGAATAGTTATTATTTGAAAGAAATAGAAACCAAATCCCAAAATAGGTAAGTAGTTTGTCCATGTTTGGAACAAAATTCCAGAAGTAAGATTTTAAAACCAGGCCTTCTGAACCCTTCTCTGATATCTTTTCCATAGTATCATAGTACCACATATATTAAAAACTGTATAAAATATGTTAAATACCTTTAAAAGTCTTTCTTTTTTAGGTATGTGGTCACATATTTATTTTTAAATATTATTATTAACATCAACTTGAAAACACAATCTTTTTTTAAACTCAGGGAAACAAAGACATAATCCTACTACCTCCATGAAATTATTTTCATTTATTTGGTTTTTTAACTGTTACTCATATGTCAAGCAAAGTCCTATGCATATGGCACATCAAATTTGTATTCATACTAATTTTATTACCATTGGCCATATAAACATCAGTTCCTGGGTACGACATTGCTAACACTCAATCACATGGACCTGAGGGCTGGGGGAAAAACTGCTGTCTCCTGCCTGTAGGGACGAGTAATTGGCAAGGAGTGAAGAGGACCTAAAATGGTTCTGTAGTTTGCTATGATACCGCTCTTCCTTCATATCTGCCTTTAAAATCTCATGGCTAGGCACTTACCTGGTGGTCCAGTGGTTAGAACTCTGCGTTTTTGTTTGTTTCTTTCTTTTTTAAATATTTATTTGGTTGCGCTGGGTCTTCATTGCAGCAGGCAGGCTCCTTAGTTGCAGCATGTGGGCTCCTTAGTTGTGACATGCGAACTCTTAGCTGTGGCATGCATGTGGAATCTAGTTCCCTGACCAGGGATCAAACCCAGGTCCCCTGCATTGGGAGCACGGAGTCTTGACCACTGCGCCACCAGGGAAGTCCCTGGACTCTGCGCTTTCACTGCTGAGGGCGCAGGTTCAATCCCTGGTTGGGGAAGTGAGATCCCACAAGCTGCAAGGGCGCGGCCATAAATAAATAAATAAATAAATAAAATCTCATGGTTAGAATCATTCCTCTGGCTTTCGTAAAAGAAAGACAAGGAAAGAGACTTTAGGAAGTCAATGTTGAATGCTATAACCAGAGATGGGAGAAAAAATCCTGGAGATCTCCTCTGACTCCTTTTTTAATATAGTTTTCACCTTGGAAGACAGGGCAAATTGTGACCCTGAAGAAGTGAACAACAGGACAGGAAGGTTTCGGTGGTAAGGGGGAGTAATGGGCAGCAACAAACTTACCGTGGCCAGGGAGAGAAGGCTCTGGATGATGGGATCCAAAGCTGACTCCAGGAAGGGGGAAGGAGGTGTCTGTGGGGAATCAATAAAAGTGGGGCTGAGAGGAATGAGAAGACTTCTTGGTCAGCTTGTCAATTTTTCCCTGCCAGGAAGTTCCTGATGGGAACCACAGGAAACACCATCATAAGCCAAATGAATCATGGAGTTTATCAAGGTGAAGGAGCAAAATTCAATGACATTAGTGGCTCAGTTCTAAACATGAGCCAAAACCTAAGGAATGGGATAGGTCAAGCCAGAGCTAGGACTGAAGAAGCATATTACACAAACACTTAATTTCAGCTGCAAGCTCTTTAGGCAAGTACACTGTTTACCTGTAGACAGGCAATTTAAGAGAATAATTTAGTGCTTTAATTTAGGAATGTTTCATCCTTTATAAGTAGCATATAAGATATCCCACCAAAACCTTATTCACCAATTGCAGACATTTGAATGTAAAAACTTATGATGGATGATCGTCCACTCAAAAATTAAATGCCTTTGAATAATAACCACATGAGATAATGTGATGATTCAAATAATTTGTTGTAAAATTCATAATAAGATTATTTGTCTAGCTCAAGAAATTGAATTTACCCAGTAAAAGGGAAGAACTCTAACTGGTTGATAAATAGTATTCTTGCTGAATTATCATACATGAGGAAAAACTATATACAATATTATAAAAAATACTTATTGAAATTCTTATCAGTTACTGTGTTTATGAAGACAGATCTATTATAACTTCTTTGGGACACAATATTCTTGAAGGAAATTCTAATAAAAATTAGTTTATATGGCAAACTTCTTGTTTAGCTATAAACTTAGAATAGAGAACCTTATCTAGATGTGAATATTTAACTGACCACTATGAACAATAGCTAGAAATTAAATTAACCATATAATATAGTTAAGATAATCAGTGGAGCCAGAGTCACAGATCAGAAAGAAAAAGAAAAATGTTAATAATATGGAATAGAATTACATACTCTCGAACTCAATTTGTTAACTTACAGGCGTTCACAGACCAGAGCACAAATCCATTTATAGACCATACTTGCTCATCTTAATAATATTTTATTGACTTACACCTTTTCTCCTTTTGTCTGCTTCCTCTCCCTCATGCTCCCTGAGATCAAAATTAAAAAAAAAAAACTTTGTCTTAAGTATTATGATAAAATATTGTTTTTAAAAAGCCAAATATAAAATCCCTTTATAACTGAACAGTGCTAAAATATCAGTGTTTTATAAACAAAGATTATAAGGGAATAAATAAAAATGAAATAATGATATTTGAGCAATGAGCATACAGGCTTTTTAATCTTTTCATTATCTGTAATTGTGTTTATTACTTTTACCAAAAAAAAAAAAAAGCATTTTTTAAAGATTTCTTTTTGCAATTTCCAGGTGTAATTTTCCCCCTTTGGAAAGGTACTTGATACATAGTAGTTGCTCAACGTAAATTTGATGAATAACTATGCAAAATGGCAACTACAACTGCTGGCAGATCTTCTTTAGAGAAGCCAAATGCTAACACTGGCTATGGTGAAGTAAGGGTAAAATAAGTGAGTATTTACTCATCCACCTGCCCAGGGGCTTCTAATTAACTATCCCTGAGACTGTTATTAGTAGGGTGCCCATATAATTTATTGTCTACTGGGACACTTTTATTTTGTGGTACGCGGGCCTGTCACTGCTGTGGCCTCTCCCGTTGTGGAGTACAGGCTCCGGACGCGCAGGCTCAGCGGCCATGGCTCACGGGCCCAGCTGCTCCGCGGCATGTGGGATCCTCCTGGACCGGGGCACGAACCCGTGTCCCCTGCATCGGCAGGCGGACTCTCAACCACTGCGCCACCAGGGAAGCCCTGGGACACTTTTGAGAGTCAAAGGGGAGCTATTTATGAATATGCCAGGTTCCTAGATATGACACCTAAAGCACAAGCAACCAAAGAAATAAATAGATTGGACTTCATCAAATTTAAAACTTTTGTTATTCAAAGGACATTATCAAGAAAATAAAAAGACGGCTCATAAAATGGGAGGAAATATTTGCAATCATTTACTGATAAGGGTCAAGTATCTAGAACATATAAAGAACTTTTATAATTAACAATAAAAAGACAAATAACCCAATTAAAAAATGGGCAAATAATTTGAATGGACATCTCTCCAGAGAAGATACACAAAAGGAGAATGAGCACATGAAAATATGTTCAACATTGGTCATTAGGGAAATGCAAATCAAAACTATGACATACCACTTCACAGGTACTAGGATGGCTAAAATTTTTTAAAATGGAAAATAACAGGTGTTGGTGATAAAGTGGAAGAATTGGAACCACCATACACTACCAGTAGGAACGTAAAATGATGCAGCTGCTTTGGAAAACAGTTTGGCAGTTTTTCAAAAAGTTAAACATAAAGTCACCATATGATCCAGCAATTCACTCCTGGTATATGTTCAAGACAATTGAAAACATACATCCACACAAAAAAATTGTACTCGAATGTTTACAGCAGCATTATTCATAATTCATAAAAGCCAAAAAAGGAAACAATGCAAATGTCTACCGATTAGATAAATGTATAAACAAATGCAGTATATCTATGCAATGGAATATTATTTAGTCATAAAAAGGAATGAAGTTTTGATACATGCTACAAAGGACATGGGATGAACCTTGAAAACATTATGCTGAATGAAAGAAGGTGTACGCAAAAGGCCAAATATTGCAAGATTCCATTTACATGTACTGTCCAGAATAGGCAAATCCATACAGATCAAAGTCAATTTGTGGTTTATAGAATCTGGGGGTAAAGTGGAAATGTGGAGTGACTTTAATGAGTATAAAACTTCTTTTTAGAGTGAGGAAAATGTTCTGGAATTAGATAATGGTGATGTACAACCTTATTGCAATATTGTACAATACAACAATATTGCACCGCCATGTGAATATACTAAAAACCATTCAATTAGACACTTTAAAGTGGTAAATTTTATGGCATGTGAATTATATATCAATAAATAAACAAACAAGTAAGAAAGCTGGACCAATGTGGGGAAGTGGAACTGAATTATGGTCATTGTAGATCAGGCAATCAATGTATTTCCAGTCCTGAAAGATAAACAGGTGGAGAAAGTCGGGGTGGGAGAAGGTGCCTAGATGCTTTTCCTCAGAACAAAATGTTTAAACCTGAAATCTAAAACTTAAAGCAGAGCCTGCACTAATATTAGATATTACTTCCATATAATCTCCATTTCTCTTCATCTCTCCTAAACAATATGAAGCCAAAATTTAGTGTTTTCATTTCCTTTATGTCACCATCTTTTACTTTATCTCTTCTAAACAATATATAGGCATACTTAGTGTTTTGGTTGTATTAACATCCCTTCTCTCTCTCTCTCAACTTCTTTTGCTTCATCTCCGACAAACAATAGTCAGCCAAAAATTAACATTATAATTCCATTCACATTTCTTCTCTCACCTCCCTGCAATCTTCAGTATTTCTGTGTCCTGTCTCCCTCATATAAGTCTCTAGTCACTTTTTCTTTCCTCTGCTCTCTCTTTCCTACATAACTCAGCTTGCTCTTTCTCCCACTAATCTCACTTTATCTTCTAAAATACCATCCTGAAAAATAAATAAATAAAATACCATCCTGTTGCTAATAAACTTTCCTATATTGTTAACCTTTCCCTAACAATCTTTTGATCTTTTTGCTATGATGGAAACCCGACTCCCTCCTGACCATGAAGGTCCCTTTAAGTGAAGATTATTCCTATTTCGAGACCAGGAAATGGAGCTGACATTTCTCTGGCTCTCTCGTGGTTTTCAGAATATAGTTCTTTGTTCCTCTTCTGACATCCCCTTGATACATCACTCTTTCCCCATCCACATCTCTGCCTTTTGCCGACCTTCATATCACACTTCCACAGTGATTAAAAAATTTGGGCTCAGGGTCATGGGTATTTCCTGCTCTTCTGAGTCATACCATTCTGGGTTACCTTTCTTGTCCAAATGGGGTACTAGCTTTTAAATTCCTTGACATCCACCACTGCAGCTACACGTTCCCATGGCCTCATTCTAGATTTTGTTGTCACTCATAATAGCTCTACCTCAGAGATCTCATACTACGACCAGTCTCTAATCTTTCCACGTCCCCTATTCCCTCTTAAAATTCTCCTTCTAACTTCTGAAAAGCACTAGTCTTCTCGACCTCTTCCCTCATCTGGTCTGTAAACTCCTAGTTGATTTTACTCTTTTTTTCCCTTTCCTTATCCAGTTTGGTTTATGAGGTCAGTTGTTTCAACCATTTTCTTACTAACATTCCCAATTCCTTCCACTCCATGACCTTAACACACTGCATCTCCTCTGCTAATCCCTGAATGTGAATCAACCCAACCATTTGCTTTTTCCGATCTGCTCTTGGAATGCCAAGAAAATTGTGTAACTGTGTTTTCTAATTTGTTGCATTATTTATGATTTCTAGCCTCAGCTAGTTGGCTCACTTACCCATTTCCTAAAGTGGCTACGTCAAACATTCACTACTGTCCTCCAGCCACTACGCCAAGCCATCTTCCTCTCTCCCAGATGATCACATCTTATGTTTTACAGCTAAAGTAGAGGTCATGATGTCTGAATTCCACTAGAGCTCTCCTCATCCTATACTCAGCAGTCTTTTCCTCTTATCTCAGAGATACCCAAAGTTTTCCAGTTTTCCAAAAGCACTCCTCCGTCTACGCTTTCTGTATATTTTGTTCCATAATTTTACTCCATAAACCTCTCTTCTTTCTTCAATTTCTCTCTCTACTTCCTCTTCCTCTAAAAACATGCTCAGATTTTTTGCATCTTAAAAAAAACCTTAATACTGCCTTCCCACAAAACTACAACTCTTCAATTTCCTTCATACTCAACTTCCTGAAAGAGTCATCTACATTTACTATATTTTCTTAGTCCCATTCAATCCTCAAGACATTTGGCTTACATAATTCCAAGGAACCTGTTCATAGTGACCTCTTAATTGTCAATCCAAATGGCTTATAAAAAGTTCTATCCTATTTGACTTCTCTACTTGATTGGCTATTGTTCACCACGACCTAAATAGAAATTCTTCCTTCTCTTGGATTTCATGTCAGCATTCTCTTAGACTTTTTCTGCTTCTTCTCGTCCCACTCTTTGTTAGCTAGCCTCTTGATGGCATCTCTTAATCTGCCTATTTCTTAAATAACTAGCTTCTTACTGTTTCTGTCTTGACATCTTTTCTACACACTCTCTTAGACAACGGCATCCACTTTGGTGACTTTTTAAAAAGTGTATAGTTCAATAGTTTAAGTATACTCACATTGTTGTAACTCTACATACACTGTTGTATCTCTAGAACTTTTTCATTTTGCACAACTGAAACTCTATGCCATTAAACAACAACTCTCCTTATGCAACAACAATTTACCCTGCCTCCAGCCCCTGGCACCCACAATCCTACTTTCTGTTTGTATGACTCTGACTACTTTAGATACCTCATATAAGTAGAATCATACAGAAGTTTTCTTTTCGTGGCTGGCTTGTTTCACTTAGCATAATGTCCTCAAGGTTTATCCATTTTGCAGCATGTAATAGAATTTCCTTTCTTTTTTTAAATAAATTTCTTTTATTTATTTATATTTTTGGCTGCGTTGGCTCTTCGTTGCTGCAAGCGGGCTCTCTCTAGTTGTGGTAAGCGGGGGCTACTCTTCGCTGTGGTGCATGGGCTTCTCATTGCAGTGACTTCTTTTGCTGCGGAGCACGGGCTCAAGGCACGTGGGCTTCAGTAGTTGTGGCACGCGGACTCAGTAGTTGTAGCTCATGGGCTCTAGAGTGCAGGCTCAGTAGTTGTGGCACACGGGCTTGGTTGCTCCATGGTATGTGGGATCTTCCCGGACCAGGGCTCGAAACTGTGTCCCCTGCATCGGCAGGTGGATTCCTAACCACTGTGCCACCAGGGAAGTCCAAGAATTTCCTTTCTTTTTAAGGCTGAATAATATTTCACTGTGTGTGTATACCACATTTTGTTTATTCATTCATTCTTCAATGGATGTTTAGGCTGCTTCCACCTCTGGCTACTGCGAATAATGCTGCTATGAACAAGGGTGTGCAAATCTCTGTTGGAGACCCTGATTTCAGTTCTTTTGGATATATACCTAGAAGCGGGATTGCTAGATCATATGGTAGTAGTATTTTTAATTTTTGAGGAACCACAACTATTAACCTTCGTGACTTTAACTACCATGTATGCGTAGCTAACTTCCAAATCTACATTGGATGCCCCAATCTCTCTGTCTCCTGAAATATATAAAGATATGAACCTACAAAGGAGGGAAATATGTTTATCTTTGTGTCCACTATGTATCCCAGTACTGGTATACAATTGCTTCTAAACAGATTCTTATTTAAAAGACTATGACTTTTGGGGGCTTCCCTGGTGGCGCAGTGGTTAAGAATCCGCCTGCCAATGCAGGGGACACAGGTTCGAGCTCTGGTCCGAGAAGATCCCACATACCACGGAGCAACTAAGCCCATGCACCACAACTACTGAGTCTAAGCTCTAGAGCCCCCATGCCATAACTAATGAAGCCCACGCGCCTAGAGTCCGTGCTCCGCAACAAGAGAAGCCACCAGAATGAGAAGACCGCACACCACAATGAAGAGTAGCCCCCACTCACCACAACTAGAGAAAGCCCGTGTGCAGCAATGAAGACCCAAAAGCAGCCAAAAATAAATAAAATAAATAAATAAATTAAAAAAAGAAAGACTATGCCTTTTGAATTCTGAGTGTGTCTAACAAAGAAATTCTAGGCGGGCTAAAGTCCATTATTTTTTCTACTGACTATTGTGTAATTCAGGATGAATTACTATTGTAAGCTTAATGGTAGGCACCTTGCAATGTACTTATTGCTTCTTATAATGCTTACTACTGCTTTGCACATACTAGGTCATAAGTGCTTGGTTAATTAAATAATCTCAAATATAAATCAAACTGAGAGTACCAGTGGCCCACTATTGAAATGCTTGCATAATTTCTTTTCCCTATTTCTAAATGAAAATATCAAGGAAAAAGAGAGGAGAGAATACAGGAATTAATATGTCATTACTCTACTCCTACACATATTTTAGGATAAACACAAATATGTGAGCTATGTACTAGATAAACTTTATTCTGATCTTATGACCTCAGTAAATAAGAATCTATCTATCAACAAAATGTTTGGAAAAGTTTAACACATAGCAAATCTACAACACCACCAAAAAGGAAAAGATTAAAAAAAAATCATTTTGGAGCATATGGACACTCATCATTATCACTTATGAGATAACAGCAAGAACACTGAGTAACATTTAAAATAATATTCTGAAATTATCTTGAAATTAAAATTAGGCCCAGATTTATAATGGAAAAAAAAAAAAACACAAAAAACACTACCCAACACCAAGGTGACTGAGGGCACAAAATTTAATCATTGCTTAAGACAATCAGACACTTTTCTCTTTCACTGGTAAATATAGCTTTAAAACTTGCAGTAACTTCTGCCAACTCAGAACCCTGAGAAAATAAGTCACTTTTTTTATAGGGAGGAGAAGAAGAAGAAAAGGGTATTACCAACAATGTAAAAGGAATGCAGAGTGGTAACGGCTATGAACACTGGAATCACCACGGAAACACAGAACTGTGAAATGGCAAAGGGCTGAGTGAAATGCCTGAAGCCCATTCTATGGTCCAGCTTTTAAAAACCAAATGAAAACTCATAAGACGTAAGAAGAATTTAGTTATTTTGATGAGTAACACACTTTTCTTTTCAGTTCATCTGATTAAAGTTTAACCAACTCCTGATTTACAAAATTCAGTTTTCAGAGTTCCACAAAATGGTAGAGCTGAGAGGAATTTCAGAATTTGTCAAGTGCAATCTCCTCCCTTATGATGAGTCGTAATGGGATTGAGTTACCCTAGGCTAGTGTAACACACACAGTCCATGGGAAAGCCAAGACTTCAACAGAAGCCTCTTGACTCTTAGTTCAGAGATATCACCACAAAGATTATACAATTAGTTCTCAGATGCTAGTCTGTGTAAGAGTCACAGGTGGGGGAAAGTGACTTAAAATGCAGTTTCCAGGCCTTTTCTCAGAAATTCTGATTCAGTAAGTCCAAGGTGAGACATAGGAATTTGCATTTTTGACAAGTTTTCCTAGTAATTCTGATTAGGGAGATTCTCAGACCATACTTTGGTAAACTATTAGAAAGTTCAGCAAATCATGGGTCATTTAGAAATAGGCTCTTTTCTAGTCCCAGGTGCAGACTTCCAGGGATAGTTAACTAACCTAACTGGAAAGGTGGAAAAGTTATTTCTCCCATGGGTCACCATTTGGGACCTTTAAAGACAAAGGCACACGGAGTAGAGAGGCTTTCCTATAATGTAAGTATAGTAAATCTGGGCATATCAGTGAAATGCAGCAGGCTCACACACAACCTTGGCCTCGGACTTCCCTGGTGGCACAGTGGCTAAGAATCCACCTGCCAATGCAGGGGACAAGGGTTCAAGCCCTGGTCCGGGAAGATCCCACATGCTGCGGAGCAACTAAGCCCATGCGCCACAACTACTGAGCCTGTGCTCCACAACAAGGGAAGCCACCACAATGAGAAGCCTGCCCACCACAACGAAGAGTAGGCCCTGCTCACCACAACCAGAGAAAGCCTGTGTGGAGGAACAAAGACCCAACGCAGCCAAAAATAAATTAATTAATTAAAAAAGAAACGAAACAAAAAGCCTGGGCCTCTGAGAGGAGAAGCTAACCAGCAGAGGCAAAAGGGGAGAAAAGAAGCGGAATAAATTTAAAACCCTTGGCAAACAAAATAACCTCTTCTTGGAATGGACAGATGGATAGATAGGTAGTAAAGCAAATATAGCAAGGTGCCTATTGTAGAATCTAGGTGGTGGATATGTGGGTGTTAACTATGCAATAATTTCAACTTCTCTGTATGTTTGGACCCACTTCCCCAATTCTTGAAACCTTAACTCCAAGACACTGGTGTTTCCACTTCTCCCACTTTTTCCACCTACCTGTCTGACATTTCTTTCCTTTGTCAATTTTCCTCTTCCTTCTGTTACTATAAATTTGGTTGGACCTCAAATCCTTTGCTGTTCTCTACATCAACTCTCGTAGATCTCATCTTCAAAATTATATTGAAACGCCAGTGCTTCCCTAACTAGATGAAATCTCTTCCGTCTCCAAATTTCCATAGTACTGTTTTTACCTCTCTTTTGGCACCTCTAGTTTCTCTGTGTTCCAGTTAACTATCTTAACACACCAGTTATTTTGTAATCTCGAGGAAACTGCCTTTTCATTTTTAGTGTGCCTCTTATACTTACTTGAGTAGGCTCTCAGTAATATTGGATGATTAAATCTCGTCTATTTCTAGGGTTTCAACTATCACTGTTATAAACAAGACTCTCACATCTATACTCTCTCTGCCCTGAGTAACAAATCTGGTAGACGTTTCTACTTTAGGTGCCTCAAACTCAATGTATTAAAATCTGAATTCATCTTCCTCAGTAACCCATACATGAAATCTTAAGAGTGATTTTTGATTCCTCCCTTTAGCTCCACCACAGCTAATCAGCTGTCCTGAAGTGTATTTTTCTTCAAAACACCTTTCAATATCTCCAATTACGTTTATTTCCATCTTCACAGCCACTACTACAAGTGAGACCAAATCACAGCCACTACTATAAGTGAGACCAAATCCCTTTATGTCTGCACTACTCAAAAAAATAAAAATAAAAACAAAAATCTGTCTTCCTGTCACAAAATTTCCTTCTCTCTGTAATCCTTATGTACCACTGTCAGGTCTCTCCTCTTAAAAAGTCTTCATTATGTCATTATTCTCTCTAAAAGCCTTCAATGGCACCTTATTATCTATCAGTCCAGAAAGTTTGAAGTGCCCTCCCCCACACCTCGTGCCTATAAACATGCTACCCATTCTACAAGGGATGGCTCAAGTTGCCATGCCTGTTTTAACACAGGGATTCACCACTCTAGCCAGAAGTATCTTCTCCCTCTGCTGCTATTCTATAGCTCAGAGATAGCATTGTCCAGATATCACTGATCACACAGTACCTAGTTCATTTCTGTGTCTATCATGTCCCCTACTAGATGGTAAATTCCTTGGGGTTAAGCATCATATCTTGAACAATTTGTATTTCACACAGCTCCCAGCTCCACTGCTGACCTGCAGATTCTGAGGATCATAACTTTCAAGTGGAGAGCAACTATCCATGACGCAGTATTAAGAAAATGTTAGAACATTTTCAACACCTGGCTTAAAAAAGGCAAGTATGCATATGATGAAAAGAAATCAAAGCCATGAAGACTACCTGAATGCAATCAGGATATAAAATAATTCAGGCACTGAGAAAATGAAACTGTGATGATCATATCTACTCATTAAAGAAACTTACCTTGGGGCTGCAAAGTAAATTAAAAGAATGCCTGGAGTAGAAAGTGTGTCTTAGCTTATTTATGTTAGTATAAAGCTAAGTAAACAATATCTCAAAGTCGGAGTCAAGGATGGCATTTTTGCTAGTCTAGTCAGACGTGCCTTAAAAAGACTCCATATCTCCCCCTCAAAAAAAAAAATGTCCACAATTACTTTCCCAACCCCAACTGTTTATAATAGTATTAGCTAATGGTTCCCAGATACTGTTTACATACGGTGTGGTGCATTCTCTACATAAATTTTTCTTTTCACATTCAGAAAAAAAGCTGATGTAATAGGTGAAATTTTATTAAGCTTCTTAAGAGAAAAATGCTAGCTAACACAGTGCAAAAAATTCGTTCATATGGAAAAGTCCAGTAAAAAGAAGTAGGATAAAATTTATCATGAAGTTGGCTATTTGTGATGCATTCCACAGAACTGCTTTATTTTGTAATTAAATATAGAAGGGTCTTAAAGCTTGTATCAAAATTAATATTTATGAATAAAGACTTTTATATTTGATTCACAGAAAGTTTATTTTAAAAAGGACTCAAATACAGGTTTTCTTAAATGAAATTTGTTTTTTTTTTCCTTCTGTGTTTTAAGAATGTCTTGCTTCTTGTAATCTTTCTTAGGTACATAAATACAGTTATACTATATTAGAAAGATAATATAGAGTAAGCCTTAAGAAAATGTAAAGTGATCACCCTTTTTGAAATAAACAAAATCCACCTGAGTAAATTGAAGATATAATTGACTCTATTAGGAAATTCACGAATCAGGCAACATCCCATCTAGCAACCTTTCAGGTGCTGTGAGGGGTTGTACAAAATGGAAGGATTTTATAGGAAGAAGGGTGGGGCAAAGTAGCTATTAGCAAAAGAAAAGAAGGACTGTTTTTAGGCCAGAACATCTTTGTAGGGGGAAAGGGTGAAGGGAAAGGCAAGGGTTTTATTATATAGATGGCTTCTTCTTCTGGAGGCTGGAGAGAGCCCACATGGCAGATTACCTAATTGGTGCTGACCAAAAAATTCCAGACTGGTTAAGACTACATTTCTGAGGGAACCCTCCTACACTGTTGGTAGGAATGTAAGTTGGTACAGCCACTATGGAAAACAGTATGGAGGTTACTCAGAAAACTAAAAATAGAATTACCATATGATTCAGCAATTCCACTCCTGGGCATATATCCAGACAAAACTCTAAGCCAAAAAGATACATGCACCCCTATGTTCATAGCACCACTATTCACAATAGCCAAGACATGGAAAAAACCTAAATGTCCATTGACAGATGAATGGATAAAGAAGATGTGGTACATTTATACAATGGAATACTACTCAGCCATAATAAAGAATGAAATAATACCATTTATAGCAACATGGATGCAACTAGAGATTATTATACTAAGTGAAGTAAGTCAGAAAAACAAATACCATATGACATCACTTATATGTGGAATCTAAAATATGACACAAATGAACCTATCTATGAAACAAAAACAGACTCATGGACATAGAGAACAGTCTTGTAGTTGCCAAGGGGGAAGGGGTTGGGGGAGGGATGGAGTAGGAGGTCGGAATTAGCAGATGTAAGCTATTATATACAGAATGGATAAACAACAAGGTCCTACTGTATAGCACAGAGAATTATACTCAATATCCTATGATAAACCATAATGGAAAAAAATATATATAACTGAATCACTTTGCTGTACAGCAGAAATTAACTGCTACAATTGTGCTACAGTTTCACAACATTGTAAGTCAACTATACTTCAGTAAAAAGAAAACAACACTACATTTCTGGTGAAGGTTAAAACTGCAATTAGGTTAGATCTTAAATCTAGGTTTGGTATCATGGGCTTTAGCACAAGTGACACCATTTTGGGCCTGTGGCTTTTCTCTTTAACACACTGATGTAATAAACTAACAAAGTAGAAATAGCAATGCCCACATTTATGTTGAATCTCAAAAATCTGTTTTAGTTTGTCTTTTAACTTTTCTGGTGTTATCTATTGTATTAAAGGGGTAGCAGTATTAAACTTGCTTCCTGCACATTCCAACCTCTTTATTTCTTAATGACAAAGAAATCTATGTGTGAAATACTGGTAAAACCGAACCAAAATCAAGAGTATTTTAGCCACTGACGAATCTCCATGTTAATTCAGGTAACATTTACTGTGAATTATTGAGCATGGACAACACGGTGCTATGGAAGTACTGTGGAGATTTAAAGAAAAATTATACTATACTCTGTGTGCTCACTGTCATATTGTCTCTGCCCAATATTGTTTATATTCTTGTAGTTAGGACATATAAGCATAAAAAAAAAAGGTGAAGTACTCAATCTCATAAGACACATTACAAGTGTCAAGAGTGGGACAACCATAATGCCCAGGCGGGTAGAGGCAGGAGAAATTACTGTGGGGTCAGCAGAGATTGACTTGAGCTAGATATTGAATGATGGATTTAGAGGAGAGCAGAAGACAACTCTGCTTGTCTTCTGAAGAAGAGTGAGCGTGATCTAGGAAGGGTGTAAAAAGAGCTATCCTGGAGAATTTCTACTGGGGAGTAGAGGGAGAAAAGGTTAGAAAGTCAAGATGGAGCCAGATTATGAAACTGTAATATCAGCTTTAGAAGTCTGGGCTTCATTCGAATAACAGTGGTTCTGAGATTCCAGTATATACAAGAATCACCTGGGGGAGATAGGTGACTAGATAAATTTTAACTCCTGAGATTCTAATTCAATAGATTTGGGATGGTCCCAGAAAATTGCATTTGGTAAAAAGTCTCCCCAGGTGATTCCTGTACAGGTGGTCCAGTGGCATACTTTGAGACACTCTACCTGAAGACAAAAAATTAAGAATCTTTTCCTAATTGTAGTAACTCTTGCAAATTTTATGCCAATTTTCCATAAGCTTGAAAACACCTAACTGCTAGGCCCAGAGGTCTCTCCTCAGTCTTTGTGTTGCCCCATTTTTCTTCAGTATTTGGCACTGACTGTTTACACCTTGAAAACTATCTTGTTAACAATACATTTTCTGGTTCTCTCTGCCTCTTTGATCTCTATACTATCCTCTGGCCTCTCATATGTTGCCTTTTCTTTATGTTTTCTCAGGATTCTGACTTTGGTCCTCTACATTTCTTCCTTCATTTCATTCACTCCTAACGAGTAAGGAGAACCTTCATGCCAACCTCAGAAGTTTAGACTTTGTCCTGTAGATAAAAAATAGTTATAAAAGTTTCTAAACAGTGGAATATCATACAGAAAGGAATTTTCTAGAAACATTACCTTGGAGATGGTCTGCAAAAAAGGATTAGATGTAGGAGAAATAGGAGGAAGGGAGAATAATTAGACTATCAAAATAAACAGACATTTAAAGTCATCATCAAAGTGTGGCTTCAGAATGAAAATGTTAGTTTTCTAATAGTTCTTCCCTTTCAGAAAGTAGTCTTACTTCAATAAATTAATAGATAAAGCACTTCTAGAAATACTAGTTTCACTATCATGTGAGTTTTTAAGAAATAACTATAATGTAACAAATCAGGTCCTCTGCAATGTTAATCATAGATAATAAAAGTTTGACATGTCATCATTCTAACACCAATGTGAGTTATCCTCCAAAACAAGTGGCATAGGATTCTATAGTATTTGATCCTTATATCTGATAAGCTTAGGTCTTTCATTATGGAGTCAATAAATCATTATACAGATATTATTCATAAATGTCAATGCCTTCTTTTGACTTGAATGAAGAAATGTAAAAGTGTTTGATTTACCTAGTATGAGTATATTCAAGATAAATTCATACTCATTAGTAGTCCATGTCTTATACACAGTATTTTATATAATTGAATCCATGAAGTTTGCCAAATGGACAGATAAAATAGTATTTAGGAATGATATTCTAAGTGCAGTAATTCAGACAGAGAAAGACAAATATCATATATCACTTATGTTATCTAAAAAAAATGATACAAATGAACTTATTTACAAAACAGAAACAGACTCACATAGAAAACAAATTTATGGTTACCAAAGGGGAAAGGGAAGGGAGGGACAAATTAGGAATTTGAGATTAATAGATACACACTACTATATATAAAATACACAAACAACAAGGTCCTACTGTACAGCACAGGAAACTATACTCAATATTTTGTAATAACCTATAAAGGGAAAAGAATCTGAAAAAGTATACATATATATATATATATATATATATATATATATATATACTGAATCACTTTGCTGTACACCTGAAACTAACACAACATTGTAAATCAACTATACTTCCATTAAAAGAAAGAAATGATACTCTAATTTAAACATTCTAGAATCTTTGAAAAACAGAGGCAGAAGGCACCAAAATTAGGTGTAACCCTACCGCCACCTAATTTAGTACATAAAACAATTTATTGGCTATTTTTTCTCAAGTGATCCACACTGGGAGATGCTAAGCCTTTATGAAGATCAATTTTAACTCTCACTACAAGAAAAGTCAGGGGGATAGAAATTATTGCTCCCTAATGTGTGATCTTGGGAAAATTATTTAAGCATTTTCTTACTTTCCACAGCATTATTGTCATTATATACTGTGAAGATAAAATTAGGTATCTGTTGAATGTTCTTTGAGCATCTTGGGCCAGGAGAGCTACAGAAAGCCAAGGTGTAGTTATTTTCCTATCTACTATTTCTCTTGCCTTTTTCCTCTTGTTCTAGCCTCCTTGGAAATGAAACAAACTTGGCTGTCATCTTCTGTTTAATAACTCTTCATGTAGTTGAAATTTCTATTCTCCACAAGTACCACAATCAAATTTCTTCTTAAGGAGAATTGCCTGAACTATAAAATAGCAATCTAGGGCTGTGAGTCAGCATTTCACCCACACACATCAAAATGATTTAAAATAGGTAACACATAATCTTTTTGAAAGACATATAAACCTCCTTGGAGAAGGTCTGAGAAAATTGGAGTTTGAAAGTTTATGAATAGTTTATTACATTTCAATAAGTGTATTGTGAATCAATAAAGCAAAAGTTAAGGACAAATGACCTCACTACCAAGTCAGTTATTGATCCTTAAGTTCCAAAATAGAATAGTACAGGAAGGATATAGAGAAAATAGGACTTTTTGTGGTAACGGAAACTTTAAGTATCTTAGGAACATAAACCTAAAGAAATTATGACACAAAGAATTTTCAACAGCTACTTAAGATGTTTCTTCAAGTCATTGTTTTCATCTTTTTGATAACTAGAAACACTATTTCATTTTCACTCTTTAAAATATTAAATCAAGTCAAATGAGTTTGTAAAAAATGAACATTACCTTTTATTGATTCATTTATTCTTTCAATTTCTTGTATATCTTCCTCTCTTGGCTTTGAAAAGTCTACCTTATTAGATGTTTATCTTATGTGACTGTCTTAGCTTGGGCTGTTAGAACAAAATACCATAGACTTATGGTGGCTTAAACAACAGAAACTTATTTTCTTACAGCTCTGGAGGCTAGAAGTTCAAGATCAGGGTGCCAGCACGGTTTCTGGTAAGGGTTATCTTCCTGGCTTGTAAATGGCTCCCTTCTCACTGCATTCTCACATGGTGGGCAGAGAAAGGGTGAGCAAGTTCTCTGGTGTTTCTTCTTATGAGGACACTAATCCCATCATAAGGGCCCCACTCTCATGCTCTATCAACCCTGATTACCTTCCAAAGGCCTCATGTGCAAATACCATCACATTGGAGGACTTCAACATATGAATTTTGGGGTGGGGGCAGGACACAAAAATACACTAATAGAAAAAATGATACTGGCTCCAAATCATTAAGTCGATAAAATGGAAATGAACAAGTCAACTTGTTTTCAAATCATTCCAGTAGAAAGCTTCCCTTTTTATTCCTTTTATTCCTTTTATAGCAATCTAAACCAACAAGAAAGGAACTTCCTAAAAAAATTTATGAACATTAATTTAATGAAACAGTAACTTTTAAAAACCAAAGACAGAAAATGCAACACACATTGTTTTGGTAAAAAACTGAGAAACAGAATATTAAGCCATTAATATATTAAATAAAAACAACTTTTAGTCCCCCATACCTTATTGTTATATCAACTAAAGATTCTTAAAATAATTTAAAGCACTTGGATGTCCTTGGAAAATAATATTAAAATGTACAATAACATTTCTGTATTATATTTTTATAGATATTATTAGAAGGAATAGTAAATTGCATATTCTTTCATTCAAAATATGGAAATCTGAAATACTAAAACCAAATTGACAAAATTATAATCGTAACACAAATAGTGACTTTTACTACATATTACATACATTTGAGGGTATAAGAAACATATTTTTCTTGATTGCACAAAATGCTTAATTGCAAAATGCTTAAATACAGCTCTCTAAAAACATTTCCATGTTCTTATCAATGACCATAAAGCGAATACAAGGCATTTTTCAAAATTCTGAGTGTGAGTTTAGGGGAAAGCAGGATGGAAGGTGACTGAGATCCAGAGTTTAGGTGATGTGGCGAGGTCATCCAAGTAGCAGGCTGCAGAGGTATGGATGGGACCCAGGATTTTCTTGTCTAAAAATGCTGCAGATTAGCGTACTCAAGCAGAAGGGGAAGAGAATCTAATTACAACTGTAGAAACTTTTAATTTTTCAAAACTCAATTAGGTGTGTGTATGGTCCATTGGTGTCGAGCTTTAACACCTGCCTGTTGCCGTAAGTGCCATGTTCCACCACAACCCCAGCTTCAGCACACTTGCTGTTAGCAGCTAATTCTTTTTTACAGAGAGTCACAAATTGGGAATAAAGTTCTAACCCCTCTTCTTTTCCAGAGTTAGAGTGATACTGCATGCTTCTTCCTTTTACTCTCCCCCCAAGGGTGGCTTGAGGGATGATAAGAATGTTGCCAGGTAGATCCAATACAGAGACACGCTTGCCATTTTCTGTTTCACTTAATTTCACATTTAACAGTGTATTAACTGGGTAGGGAAGAAAGGAGAACATTTTGAGGTAGAAAACAAACATGAAGAAAACCAACGATCTTCTAGTCAGCAAACCTCATGTTTAATATCCAGTTTGTCAGCTCATGCTTTTAACCCAAAGTTTCTATTTAGATTTTAAAAGCTGCTTCAGTAAGCTAAATGATCTAAGCATGAAAAACAAGGAAAATTTCATGCAGAAAATGGCATGATGTTTTAAATCTGACTTGGCAGTTAGGATCTCCTAACAATAAGATAATCCAGAAAGGACTAAAGAATTAACTGTATACTGGAACTTCAAGATATTGTTGCCCTGGGGGATACATGAAAAGATTTTGCCTTTTTGTTCCTTTTTATATTTCAAAACAAATCCCACTGGAAAAAAAACATGACAGATCCTCCACACACTTATTCTACTTTATAACAAAGAACATTAAATAAAAACCTTAGTGCATTTATTATTTTAAACTTAGTTGCCTAGAATTCTAAGCTGAGTCAAAGGTTCCAGGTTCAATCCTGTTATAAACTAGTTGATTTTGCAGTTTTATAACCTCAAAGACATTATTAACAAAGACTAATTATTTTACAAACATCACCAGTGTGAGAAGGATAAATGTGAAAGCAAGAATCATCAGAAATTCACTGTCAACTGGGAAAGTAAATCCAAAGGTATAGAGTTACTGGCATTATCTTCATATACATACAGGAAAATATTGTATTATTATTTTTATGGCACTTATGCAAGTATACTCATAGCTAATAAGAAGTGTCAAAATAACCATAAATATCCATGTGTAGCTAAAAAATCTAAACTTAGAAAATCTTTACATTTCAACATTAGCCATTTTCAAAACAATAAGCAAAAGAAATGTCTAATATAAACACCCTTAGGGTCTTCCTACCTCTGTAAAGGGTATAAATAACTTCTACTTGTAAAGAATAGTCCTGAGAGGACACAAACAGTAAAAGAACTATTGAAACCTCACACTCCTGTGTGAATAATCAGGCTTGAAAAGGTATGCTTTCTGGTGGGGTAGTCAATGGTTTCAACTATTAGAGAGCCTGTAGTAAATATTAGCAAGGATTCAGTACAGTGGCCCCACTCTACAAATCAAGGAATTAACCTGGTGAAAACCTGCTAAGGTGAACACCCAAATGAATTCCTAAGCTCTGCATTAAGCACTATCAGTTTTCATTTAACTAATGCCTATTTTAAAATACCTCTAGGGACTTCCCTGGTGGCGCAGCGCTTAAGAATCCGCCTGCCAATGCAAGGGACGTGGGTTCAATCCCTGGTCTGGGAAGATCCCACATGCCGCAGAGCAACTAAGCCTGAGCGCCACAACTACTGAGCCTCTGCTCTAGAGCCTGCGAATCACAACTACTGAGCCCACGTGTTGCAACTACTGAAGCCCACACGCCTAGAACATCTGCAACAAGAGAAGCCACTGCAGCGAGAAGCCTGCGCACCGCAACGAAGAGTAGCCTCCGCTCGCCACAATTAGAGAAAGCCCGCGCGTAGCAATGAAGACCCAACACAACCAAAAATAAATAAATAACTCTAATTTTCTCTATTACAAATAGGACTTTGCTATACAGCCTGCAGTCCTATTGATTGCTTCTAAGAAAACTATAATTCTCTGGAGCATTTCATTCCATGTAAATCACTATCCAGCTATCCAGGCCTCAGGCTAGTGACAGACTAAGGAGGCAGTTTTGAAATAACAGGCCAGAGAGGTAAGTATAATTTATTATACTTCCACACACTTCCCTCTACTGGATCTGAGAATTCAATTAATGCTGTTGGTATACAAATATCAGTATGTAGAAGTAAATATAATACAAATGTCAGTAAGTAGAATTAAAATGAGACAATGAATTAATAGCATCTTGGAAACTCAAAGATTCTAAGACAGGTTGTCGATCAAATATCTCTAATGATGTATATGGGAAGTTAAGTTTTGACAGGGCCCTGGATCTCTGTCCAATTATACTGAAGATGAATTGAGGAAGATTCTGCACATCTATACATTAGCCATGCTATTTCAGACTTTATGGATATAACTGGCTGTTATGTTCCCAAGGGCTACATGATTTGATTGGAAAGATCTGAATCCATGTAATAAGTATGAGGTCGGGTTTAAGAGAATCCCATCACACTGGCTTACTTTGCCTACTGGAACAGAAGAAAGTACAAGCTACTACTATCAATAATAGATGGACTTATTTTGCTTACAACTCACACCAGTAGAATGTGATTCTTAGAGTCACAGCTCTTTACTGAGAATCATGATATATAAAAGCTTTGTGTTAGACTACCCACTAGAAGAGTTAAAGTGGACTTCCTCAGTGTTTTTATTTGGCCACAATTTGGCCAAAAATGCTCTTCCTGTTTTTGAAGATTTCTACTATATAGCTTTCATGGTCAAGAAAGCTTTAATTCAAGGCAAAAACAGACAGAATGTCCAATATCCAAGCATTAAGTCCTGGCAATAACCCTCTGTAACAGGAGACCTCATTTCATTTTCTCTTTAAACCCTTTAAAGCTCCCTATTATCCTTCAGGTTCAAATTTCATTTTTTTTTTACATCTTTATTGGAGTATAATTGCTTTAAAATCATGTGTTAGTTTCTGCTTTATAACAAAGTGAATCAGTTATACATATACATATGTTCCCATATCTCTTCCCTCTTGCGTCTCCCTCCCTCCCACCCTCCCTATTCCATCCCTCTAGGTGGTCACAAAGCACCGAGCTGATCTCCCTGTGCTATGCGGCTGCTTTCCACTACCTATTTATTTTACGTTTGGTAGTGTATATATGTCCATGCCACTCTCTCGCTTTGTCACAGCTTACCCTTCCCCCTCCTCATTTCCTCAAGTCCATTCTCTAGTAGGTCAAATTATTACAGTTACTTGCTTTCCATCCTCACCTACTGCAGTCCCTTCTCAAGTCTAGTTTTCATCCTCTGACAAAGTTGTTAAACATGTTTGATGTCTCAGCATAAAATCCCCTCTAGAAGCTTTAGCCCTTTGTCCAAGCTGTTCCTCACTGGGCTATTTACGCTTGAGTTCCACTACTTAAAGCTCTTCTAGGTTAACTTCCGCCTGCTTCAACTACCAATCTATATAATTTATATTTATTAATCCAACTAATGGGTACTGCCTTTACTAATGGAGAGAATATACCCTGTCCCCAACCTTAGGGACAGCTTGACTATTTCAGGCTTCTTTTTTTGTACATAATTATTCTATCAAATACTGTCTTGAGATAGTATATAATTTGATTTGGTATATCTGAACCTACGTAATTATCACAAGGAATGTGCAGTGATATAGAATATCGAGGACACTGGAAAGCTGCAGACAGGTACATTATTGTTCAGAGATGCCCGAACGCTGACTCTTTCTCTGCCCGCAGAGGAGGTGTGGCTGTGATGACACTGAGCTTGGTTTAATAATCATCTTTATACACATTTCCTACAAAGAAGTGCATAAATGGTTAATGTAAATTCTTTTATAATAATGATATAAGCCTGATCTTCACATATTTGATGGGAACCACATGTTGTACATACAGTGTCACCTCTATGCCCCTGTTAGGGACTCTGAGAGATAAGGAGACTATATTAAGAAATGCAGCATCTATTTCTCTCTATGTGGCCACCCTGCTTCCAACAAGTTTCTGTATCCTTGGCTGAATCTCAGTGTGTTGTCTGTGTGTGTGTGTGTGTGTACACTCTTCTAAACCAATCTATAAACGATCTGAAA
Organism: Delphinapterus leucas; assembly: GCF_059928025.1. Classification (NCBI taxonomy): domain Eukaryota; kingdom Metazoa; phylum Chordata; class Mammalia; order Artiodactyla; family Monodontidae; genus Delphinapterus; species Delphinapterus leucas. The sequence goes on from NC_143130.1 coordinate 114,871,782, forward strand.
TGCTGCAGATATTTTAAAAGAATTCTACCACATTTGCTTACATTAAGCTTTGGAAAAGGCAAACAGCTAAAGTCAACAACAGTACACAGAGTTAAGTCATTTATAACTTACATACCAGTACAATTTAAGATTGTGCTTTTTTCCCCTTCTGATTCATCTATCTATTGCTAGTCACTCTCACTCTTAAAAAAGAAACATCAAACACATACCCATTTTGGGAAGAAGCTCTTTATCAGCTCCCTTGAAAAAGCACAGGTAGATCACTAATCCTCTCTGGACCTATGAGAAACCACAATAAATTCAGATTAGAAAGAAGCTTCTATATACAGAGGTAAATGAATAAAATTTCACAACCTTTATAGATAAAAGGTTAAATGCAAAAGAAGAGGAATAACTTTTGATAATAGATTTAATTTCTTAAATATGTGAGAAAATAAAATCTTTTTCAATATTCAGTCACCTCAGTAATCATTTTTCAAAAATTAAGTTTAAAATACAGCCAAGAGCAGTAAAGACCCCAAGTTATACCTTCAAACATTTACTTCTTTTTTTTTTTTAATTAATTAATTTACTTTTGGCTGCATTGGGTCTTCGTTGCTGCATGTGGGCTTTCTCCAGTTGCAGTGAGTGGGAGCTACTCTTAGTTGCGGTGTGTGGGCTTCTCATTGCGGTGGCTTCTTGTTGTGTAGCACGGGCTCTAGGCGTGTGGGCTGCAGTAGTTGTGGCACGTGGGCTCAACAGTTGTGGCTCACAGGCTCTAGAGAGCAGGCTCAGTACTTGTGGCACACGGGCTTAGTTGCTCCGTGGCATGTGGGATCTTCCCAGACCGGGGCTCAAACCTGTGTCCCCTGCATTGGCAGGCGGATTCTTAACCACTGCGTCACCAGGGAAGTCCCCAAACATGTACTTCTGATCAAAATCATTAGTACTATGAACTAGCCTCTTCCTAAGTATGGCTGACAGACTTATAAATATGTAGTTTGCAGGGGCCCATTTATTCAACACCAAATGAATTCACATTATATCAGATATGGCTGATGTATAAACAACACTGTAACTGATATGTTTTTTGACATCATCATTCTTTGTTCCTCCTAATCCATTTACTTATAGATAATGAAAATAAGGGTCTGATTCTACTTCAATAAACTCCAAGAAACTGCTGTCCAATTATTTTTTGTTATTTTTGTTAATACATTAAATACACAGTGATTAAACCTTGGAAACTGCATTCATATTAAGTTCTACATCAAGAGGTTTTCTGTTATCAGGAATGTAAGCTTATTTATTTTATATAATGACTTGGATAGTTCTTTATTAGCTCTTGTAGGATAGAGACTATACAGAAAAGAGACAGTTGACAAATGACTTTGATTTTGCTGCAGAGTGAATCATTAAATTTTTTATTTTGTAGATTAACCTTCTGAGTCCAACAGCTATTACAAAGATTGAGTTAATATCTGTAAAGTGCTTAGAACAGTGCCTGGTTCATAGTAAGAGCGATACAAGTGTGTATTAAGTGACTATGTAAAAAGAAATTTAAGGACTGAAACACAATATATTTTACGTCTTAACTCCCAAAGCACTTTACAGACTGTTTTGTACATGATAGGGACTCTGTTGGTTGCATTTAAGTTCTACTGTATATTACAGGCTCTATGTGTTATCTAAATACTCTTGTAAATAAACATAAATGCAGCTCTGCATTCACACCTGATTTACCTGGATAAGAAGTAACCTTTTATAAGAGTAATTGTGCTCTTGAACAAACAAGTGCCTCCAGGGCACACCCATAAGTAAGGAGGTGGCAGGTTGAATAATACAGATATCTGCACCACTGTCACAGCTCTCTACACTGGGATTGTTTCAGCACAGGCCAAAATTTCTCAAGCATACTCGTATTTGGACACATGCAATGTCAGAATTAAGTAATTGCAGGAATGAACACCTGTTGGGACTTCTCTGGTGGCCCAGTGGTTAAGACTCCACCCTTCCATTGCAGGGGTTAGATCCCTGGTCAGGGAACTAAGATCCCACATGCAGCATGGCTTGGCCAAAAACAAACAAACAAACAAAAAAACACTAGTTCTTTCCTTCTACTCACCACACTACCTCTTCATTAAGGTATTTTCTTTTAGTTTATTCCAAAAATAGCTCTTAAGTTGTGATCTACAAATTCCCCTCCTCAAGGCAGAATCACCCTCCTTGTAGCTTCTTTTGGTATAAATAGAACATTTCAAATATATAGGAAAGTACACATAATTCTCACTGTAGGTTAAAAATGTTCACCTTCCAGGGAGAAAAACATTAGCCTGTGACAGCAAACGTCTAAATGAATGAAACCAAGAACACGCAAAGTAACCTTCAAATCAAAAAGTAAACTTAAAAACAATTAAAAATGTTTTTTTTTTAAATTAGAACTTTTAGTAATAGAATAGCTGATGCTTGAGAAAGAGGAAAGAATTTACTCTCTAATTACTCGTCAGCTCTCCATACTAATTTAGCCATGTGTGGGAGTGGAAGAGAAAGCTTTAAAATAGCTTTTAAAGTTAATAAACACACTGATAGTTTGGAAGGCTGCAATAAACTATCCGTGATTTTGCACAAGGAGATGTGACATGAAGAATATAAAAGGATAAAGAAGCATGGAAGAAATCTAAATGATTAACAGTTTGGGATTTATAGTCCCATGAAGCAAGTATAAAAATAGGCAATTCTTTGGACAGTATGGCAAAAATAATAAAATCTCAAAATAGGGAAGAGAAATTTTTAAGAGACCATAACAAAAGAAATAAGAAATGAATTTTTGAGAAAGAAAAAGGGAGGGCAAAAATATAGGACTGTTTATGCTTATAAATATTTCCAAATTACAAGGGAGTAACAAATAGTGATTTAAGAATAGTCACCCACATATAGTTCATGGGTAGTATTTAAAATAATAACTAGGATTGTGTTAAGGAGTGCTAGATTTGAGACGGAATTCAGCAGATGAATGAATGAAATACTCCTACATTAAAGTTTCTGAGTACCTCCACCAGTTTTACTTATTATTATTACACATTTTTTTCCTTCATTTCAACTTACTCCAAAAAATAAGTCGGGGGCCTTAAAGAAAATTTTGTTTTTGCATGGAATTTTGCATATGGGCAGGCTCTTTTAAAAAGGAAAATATTCAAGCAGAAGGATATCATATTGGTGTAAACGTTTTAAATTCTCTGGAGGAAATGTGTTTGATAACAATGCAACATTATTATAAAAGTAGTCATCTTTGTTCCTGGTGGGAAATAAGTCAAGTTTTTAAAAGTTTCTTGAAAAAAGAACTGCTTCATGGGCAATCTCACGACTGTGCTAACACCTAGCTGCAGTCAACCTAAGAGGGAATTCGACGGGATCCGGAGCACAAGTCAAAACAGATCTTGAACGCGTGCAACAAATCTAACCTAGAAGCTCGAACCAGATCAGGACAACTCACCAGCAGCCCGAGCATTGCGCAGGGCGTGGCAAGGCTTTTTGCTCTTTTGAAGCAAGAGGTCTGAGCTACTAGGCCTAAAGTCCACAGAGCTCAGGTAGGCAAACGGTGAGGGGAAGCTCCCAATTCCCGGGGTGCCAAGCAGGGGACACCCTCTTCCTCTCGGAAAATAAGTCCGAGGGAGAAAGGGCCAGGGCCGGTGGTGCAGGACTGAGGAGAGAAGCGACCACAGCTAGGCACTGAGGGCAGCGTTGGGCGGACCGGCCGGGAGTCCCGCCCCGCCCACTGCACGTGCCACACGCCACGCGACCGGCTCGGAGGGAGACGCGAGGGCACAAATCGCCTAGACAGTGCGGTGAGAACCGCCCCTGCGCGCCACAGGATAACCGGAGCTGCGGAGCCGACGTTACCTCCACCCACTGGGCCGCGGCGTCCCCTTCGGCGGGGCGTACTTGCAGCCGGGCGTGCAGGCACTGCTGCAGGAGGGCCCGGGCCTGAGGTGGCCGGCCACTTTCAGCCATGGCTCAGGCCCGCGCGGATATCCCCCAGGTTCCAGCCACGCGCCACAAAGGCCCGCCCCCGGCGCTCAGGGAGCATTGGACGGGGCGCGACGCGGCGGAGGTACGTGCTGGTCGCCCGTGGCCCCGCCTCCAGAAGGGCGGGGCCTCTGACTGGCTCTTCGGTGGCCCGGATGTGCGGTCTTAAAAGACTTGTATGTACTAACCCTTACCCCAACCTACATGCAATTCGGTAGAAGGCGCTCAGTGTATGCTTTTAAGCGAGTGAAAAGACCCAGTGGTTCTCTTCCCAACATACCTTTTTTTTTTTGCGGTACGCGGACCTCTCACTATTATGGCCTCTCCCGTTGCGGAGCACAGTCTCCGGACGCGCAGGCTCCGGACGCGCATGCTCAGCGGCTATGGCTCACGGGCATGTGGGATCTCCCCGGACCGGGGCACGAGCCCGTGTCCCCTGCATCGGCAGGCGGACTCTCAACCACTGCGCCACCAGGGAAGCCCCTAGCATACCTTTTAAAGAGACATTTTTCAGCTCAGAAAGCTTAAGTTTACAGACGTTGAAAATTTTTAAATCTGCTAAGTCCATATTATGCCCATTGTGAAGACAGGTAAATAGAATGAGTCAATTGAATCACAAAACAAGCGGAGGTGGAACTGAAAGCTATAAATCTTTCAAAAAAATCTCCTTACCCCAAATAATAAAACAACGCTTCCTCCTCTATCAAGAATGCTATAAATCATTCTGTTCTCGCAGTTGTGGAAAGGTATTGGTAGGCTATGTGAATACATATTTGGAGATCAATCTTTTAGAGAATATCCTTGCTAAAAATATTCTTATCCAAGAAAGTGTTTGATTTTAATAAATTTTTAAACATGCTACTAATTCAAAAATAAAATGACATAGTCGGATGCACATAATGATACTGAATTCTGTGGTGTTTCCTGTAAGTACATATTAGAGTGTAAATGAAATTAAACAAGGGCTTGATTTTCTTTCCCACATAATGTATTCCTTGAACCTGCGTCAGATTAGCATTATTTTTCTATGGGCTTGGAGGGTTTAGATGAAGAATAATAGTGTTACCCTGACTGCGTTACCCAGGTCATTGATTTGGGCTCAGTTGGCACAATATGCCTATACATCCTGGTCTCTGTTTCAGAAGATGACATCACTGACAGTGTTGCTATCCATATAAAGTAGTGTAGCTGAAGAAAATAATCTATGTGTAATGAACAGTCCTTTCTACACAGAATTGAAGCTGCCTGTTTGCTGGTTATCTTGCAGGCTGCCTTTCACTTTTTGTAAAAACAGAAAGCAAAATCTCACATTATCTCTGATTGAGGGATTGCAGAGGTTCCTACATTTGTTGACATTTGTCTGCAGAGCACAGACAAATTGCCTTGTCTGCACCTTTATGTCTCTTTTCTCTTTCACTCCCAGACTCAAGTTTTACAGGCTTGAATGAACTTTGACATAGAGGGCCCATAGCCTTCACCCAGAATAAGAGAGGACTTCATGTCCGTTTGTATATGGGTGTAGGAGATAGGGAACTCTCTTGAAAATAGTCTGTGGTTCCCAGAAATTTTTCCACAGTGAAGGGACGTTAGCAAATTGAGAAATCCTTCCTGTGAGTAGATGGAGTCTGGTTGGTAATGGTTAGCCTCTCAAAAAACACCAATTACTTTAAATCTTCCTGTTAAGTGAGGATCTTATTCTTTCTTTCTACCTGCAGAGGGCAGTAGAGAGTAGGCACTAAAGAGAAAGTATTTACTTTCTGTATTTTATTTATTTTTTTGAACATCTAGTTTCATTCCACAAAGAATTTAAGAAGGTCAACCATACCTGCAATAAAATAGTGAAATGTGAATAAAAATAAAGCATAAGGAGTAAAGAAAATGGAATTATGTCAGTTGGAATGTGGAAAATTGAAAACAAATAGACAAGACAGTGGTTCTTGACTGGAGTGCTGAGATCATAACGTAGCAAAGTTTTCACAGATATACAACTTCAATTTTTGTTATAAAACAGTTATGTTCATCACATGTAATGTTGACGTGGAGCATGTTGTACAATTTCCTTCAAGTTAGATGTAAGAGGCAAAGCACAACATTAAGTTGGCTCTAGAGGAAGAAGATTCACTGGAACATAAGAGATCACTGTCTGGGCAAGAATAGTTCTCAAACAGCTACAGTGCTGAAAGGAGACCATGCAGCTAGTGCATTAGTTATGAAAGCATTCTAGGCCCTCTGAGACGGTATAATAATTTAGAGTTATTTTAAGTTGTTTAATTCATTCAAGTTGGCTGCCCCAAATTTTAACAGAGAACCACTTCTGAAAGATCCTTTACAGCTGATAGTAAGCTTCCTGATTGTAAAGAGGAAAAGAAAGAAAAATGAACTGTTTCGTAATCTGTTTCATAGACTAAGAAATCTGTTTCTTGGACTAAGCAGAGCTTTACATAAGATTTAGCTCTAGAATGAACCTCTTGCCCGAGGCTTTACTTGGAGGTATGTTAATCAGTAGATATGCAACAGGAAGAGATAGAGGTTTCATTTCAGGGAAGGCTTGGAAGAAATCTAGCCCCCTACCTCAAAGCTTAGAGAGGTTTTTCTTTTTGTTTTTTTTTTTCCTCAGTGCCTAGGGAGGTGATCAGTTTCTGAGAAATTAGTTCATACTAACTAAATTGCACATGAATTGGGATAGAACCAGAATACTAATTTATTCATTTGTAGTAAGAAATATTGCTGTGACATGGAGTGGAAATTCTCACATAAGGCATGATCAACACATTTTCCCTTGTGCAAGCAGGGTATACTAGATTATATTCAGAAGTCTCTTTACCAATTTACTATGAGAGATAGTCACTCTTCTACCAGGGTATCTGAAACAGGTGTGAAAGACCCAGGTGAATTCGGGCTTCAAGACACATGGCGCACCTGGTGGCCTCTGAGACAGTGGTGGCAGGGCCCGCGGCTCTGGCCTGGGGCGCCCAGGCTGCGAGGGGAGCTGCCGCCGCCTCGGGCCCATGGGGTCCCCTTCCCCCAAGGCCGCTGAGAGGCAGCTGGCCGGGGAGCTCATCCCTCCGTGGGTGAGCGAGCTGTCCCGGGCCGTGTGGACCAACAGCCTGTGCCTGGCGCACGGCGGCGGCAAGATCCTGCCCAACAGCCCGGTGCTCAACACGTACCTGGTCAAGAGCCACCACCAGCAGGATGGCATAGAGAATCCAACAATAGGAAGAGATTTGAAAACTGTCCTGAGGTTCTGCTGTTGTCCGATGGAAGGATGCCCGAGAGGCCCTGACAGACCAAGTTCTCAATTTTCTCTCAGAAAACAGCACTTTATGAAAATGCATGCGGAAAAGCAGCACAAACATAGTTAAGTGCAGCAACTCGTATGGCACTGAGTAGGACTTGAAAAGACATCCAGAGGATTGTAGCAATACCTTCCAGTGCACATGTGGCTGTCCCTATGCCAGAAGGACTGCATTTACAGTCCCACATCTACCGAACTGGCCGTGCGATCCCTGCAGAACACAGGGATCCATCTAGTAAGAAAAGGAAAATGGAAAAGTGCCTGCACAACCAGAAGTTGTCCAGTAAGACCAGTAAATCACTGAGCAACCAATCAACCCCAACACCAGATGCTCAAGAGCTAGAAACTTCAGAAATAAAGCTAATAGCTTCTTTTGAAGACTCTTGCAGCTCTAATGCCAGAAAGCAGACTCTTCCAACACGTCCAAGGTATCCTCAGAAGTTGCTTTTACCAAAGCCTGAAGTGCCTGTCTTTGTGCCTACAGCAGACTCCTCAGCCCAGCCTGTAGTGTTGGGTGTCGATCATCAGGGCTCTGTCCCCCCGGTTCTGTGCACTTACTGCCCTTGTCCATAGGAACCCTGATCCTCGGCCTAGATTCAGAGGCTTGCTCTCTCAAGGAGAGCCTCCGTCTTTCAAAAATTGTAAATCCCGTTGCTGTTGAGCCAATTAGCACAGGTGTTCAAGTGAACTTGGGTAAAAGTCCATCTAACTCTTTACAAGAACTAGGGAACACATGTCAAGAAAACAGCATTTCTTCAATCAATGCACAGGCAGACCTGTCTTACACCACACAACACTTTTTACTGTCTGCACAGTGGGCTAGCCCTGATTCCTCTGTATCACCTTGTTCGTAAACTGATTTGACATTTGGTTCTCAAGTTCCCCTTCCCATTAGTGTTCATACTCAAAATTTTTGCCCAGCTCTAAGGTAATCTCATCTATAGCTGCTCAGACTGATGTATTTATAGATCCCAGTTTCCCGTCAGGTGGGATCTCTTTTGAGAGAAACTCAGACCAGTGGAATGCGAAGTCCAACAGATGATCGAGTACAGATAGACCAAGCTGTAATGTGTGGAGACATTTTTGAGAGTGTTCATTCATCATATGATGTTTCTACAGACAAATTATAAGCAGCAGCTTAGTAGCAGAGACTGTAACTCATGGTTTGTTACCTCAGAACCACCCTAAAACTTTAAATCAAGATATGGAGAAATCTGAACCAATCATGAACTTCATTCAGCACACAGAATAGTACACTTTCTTCACAGAACATGACAGATAATCGGACCTGAACCAGGGATTTATTAAGTGATCTGGAAAACATCTTGTCAAGTAATCTGCCTGGTCAGACACTGGACAATTGTAGTCTTCGTCTGACACAAGTAATGGACCTGACACCCAGCTCCCATCTGGCCCAACCCAGAATCCTGCAGTTGATTTTGATATTGAAGAGTTCTTTTTGGCCTCAAACATCCAGACTCAAACTGAAAAGAGTGAACTTAGCCCCATAACCACTGAGCCAGTCTTGGAATCGCTGGACATGGAGACCCAAACTGACTTCTTACTTGCAGACACCTCTGCCCAGTCCTACAGTCGTAGAGGAAATTCTAACTTCTTAGGCCTTGCAATGTTTGACACGCAGACACAGAGGGACTTGAACTTCTTTTTAGACAGTAGCCCTCATCTGCCTCTGGGAAGTATTCTGAAACACTCCAGCTTTTCCATGAGTATTGATTCATCTGACACAGAGACCCAAACTGAAAGAATCTCCGCTGCTAAACACCTACCTGCTCTAGAAAGCAAAGTTCAGTTAAGCAGTGCAGAAACACAGACCATGAATTCTGGCTTTGAAACTTTAGGGCGCTTATTCTTCAACAGCAATAAAACTCAGACAGCAATGGATGACTTTCTTCTGGCGGATTTGGCCTGGAACACAATGGAAACTCAATTCAGCTCTGTTGGAACCCAGTTGTGTGCACAACTACACCCAGTCTCCAACTTCTGAAAGTGGAGTTCACATGGGGGATGGCATTTACGGTTCCCTTCTGGATTTAGAAGATGGAGAATGGGGACAACAGTATTAACTCTACTGAATGTAGTTGATGATACAGTTACTTCGATTCTTTGAGGTTCTTTGCCTTTTGCACTTATAAGCATGAAATTTGTGTAAAAATGTATGAGTGTATTATAAAGTGTAAGATGTTGATCTAAAAAAGTGATTGTTTTTTGTGTTGCCTACATTTGCCCTTTCAGTGTAGACGTCCCTTCTTTAAAAAAAAAAATGTATTTCACACCTTTAAAACCCATCTAGCGGGGGACTTCCCTGGTGGTCCAGTGGGTAAGACGCAGTGCTCCCAATGCAGGGGACCTGGGTTCAATCCCTGGTCAGGGAACTAGACCCTACATGCATGCCGCAACTAAAACATCCCACGTGCCACAACAAAGATCCCATGTGCCACAAAGAAAATCCCCAAGTGCAGCAACTAAGACCCAGCACAACGTAAAAAAAAAACCCATCTAGCCATTTAGCTGAATCAAGCTCACCAGGACTAGTGTACAAACTTTTCAAATTTTTGAAACATTTTAGTTGACATATGACTTACTTAAATTGCACCTAAAATACTTTTGCCAGTGCTTGTTAGAAATTCCTGTTTCCTAATAATGTCTAAAGAAGTCTGATGCTGCACCATCAGATTTAAACACCATCAGCTTCATCTGCTTTGACATCTTACTCTTTCCTTATTTGAAGACACAAAGGAAAACTACAGCTGTCTTTAGCTTTTTTTTTTTTTTTGCAGTACGCGGGCCTCTCACTGTTGTGGCCTCTCTCGTTGCGGAGCACAGGCTCCGGACGCGCATGCTCAGTGGCCATGGCTCACGGTCCCAGCCGCTCCGTGGCATGTGGGATCCTCCCGGACCGGGGCACGAACCCGTGTCCCCTGCATCGGCAGGCTGACTCTCAACCACTGCGCCACCAGGGAAGCCCCTGTCTTTAGCTTTTGAGACAATTTTCATATGGTCAATGCCATCCCTCCTCTACATGAACTCTTACTGATACCAGCGTTTAAGTGTATAGTACTTTCCTCACAAGACGTGTTTCTGTAAAATTCTTGCTTAAAGAAGTAGCAGCAAGCACTTAGTGTGAATAGCGATCGTTTCAGTCTAAGTGACAGTAAGTCGCCCCAACTATGGAAACGCTGGGCTGTGGAATCATGCCTATTAGCTCATACTGGAGTGTGTCCTATGAGCGTCCCCCCTACTCCCTACAAAAGGCCAGGACGGTGCTCCAGAGCTGCTCCTCAAAGAGCACCCACCAGCTGAGTCCAAGTTTTGTCACTCTAATTGTTAAAAAAAATAAAGTAAGGAGAAAAGGAAATTCCCCACTAAATTTCAATACTATGCATAAGCTTGATAGGGCAAGAGTGCAATAAACAACTATTTTAAAGTGAATCTTCTTTTCATCCACCTCTCATTTTTTCCTTGAATGAGGAAACACATTGGTCCAACAAGGATAGTAACTGTGCCTTGAGGATAGCAATTATAGAATAGATCCATCTAAGATATGGTGTTCTGCATTTTGTTGCTTTGTTTAGAGAGGATAATACCAGTCTTCAATCGAAGTAAGGTGATGACTGATTGCTTCAGTATTCAAGAACATCTATGTTTTGAGATGGGTCTGTGGTCAAGTATGCTTTTGAGGTTTTCTGTATTTAGGAGATCCTGAGTTCTTGATTGCTGGCCAAATTTCAAGCAAGTAAAAATCAGTGCAGTCTGTAAATTTCTCTAAGTTTACCCAAAAAAATTCTCTGTTCCTTCTGTGGCACATGCTTATGCTGCTGAAGGCTAAATCCTCAAAATAAAACCTAAGGGGGAGACTAATAATTCATTAAAGTATAATAAATCAGTGGTTTGCTACTAATTGCTATCCCGTAGAAGAATTGTTGGTAGTGGATAAATAATATATCCTAGGCAGATGAACTCAACCTAGTAGATAAAAGTTTGCTTTGGTCACAGTTGCCTATGAATATGGCAAAACAAACATAAAGCCTTAACTTAGAATTTCATTATGTTTTAGAGTCATCACTGCCTTAATGTTCAAACATCTATTTAAGTTCTCCTAGTAAGGAGAAATGCATGTTTGATTATGCCTTTTGTAAATATATACACGGTGATCTATGGCTTTAAAAAATTTTTGTGTTTCTGTGACAATGTTAATCCAGCCAATTGAGTTATTTACAGAAAATTGAGGATGCAGTAGTTCTTCATGTACAAGTAAGAACTGTTTCCCCCCAAGAACCTTAGCTACCTGAATTGTTCTAAGGTTATTTGTAAGAGCTGAAACTCAGCGATTGAAGAGAAGTGAGAATTCTAAAAAAAAAAAAAAGACACTTGGGGCTTCCCTAGTGGTCCAGTGGTTAAGACTCCACCTTCCACTGCAAGGGGCGTGGGTTCGATCTTTGGTCAGGGAAGTTCCACATGCTGGAAGGTGTGGCCAAAAACAAAAAAAAGACACTTGGCACATGCACTAAGACTGTGAGGAAAAAGGAAACATACATATTTAAATAAGAGTCTGAAATAAAAACTCCAAGGGCAAATGCTCCAACCATAAGCATATATTTGATATTTTGTCATGGAGCCTCTTCTTACATAGGCAGAAACTGATGCCATGGTGTTAATCATGGGCTTAATCAATCATGGGCTGTTGAAGCCCCTCCAATACAAAAATATGAGGCCAGGGAAAATGATAGTGCCCACCTAAGAGCTGAGTCCCTTCTTAACACAAATAGTTTGTACAACCAGGTAGGAAATGGAATTGAGTTTGGAACTTGATATTGACTGTTCTTTTGTTCAACTTGCTTTTTAAAATTCTTATTTTATTACTGTACCATTTGCTGGTGTGTTGCCTAGGTAACGTAACATAGCAAGTGCTTTTAACTGTAAGGCAATGATGCATATCTTTGGCAATCTGTAGGGTTTCCCCAGGGCAGGCTGATCAATTATGTTGATGTTTGGGTTATTTTTCAGTTCATAATGTTGTGATAACTTGGCAAAGCATTGCATAACCTTCTGAATATTTGTATACTTCTGTTAGCTGTTTTGTCAAGTCAGGCCAGCCTGTTGTAAGGGCTTTTTAAAATAATTTTGACACCTGCATCCTTTGTAGAAAAAAATTGTGAAAGATTTTGAAATGGGCAAAAGAGATTTCTAGATATCTTTTTAACAGAATGCTGGAACCTCTGGGATTTACCTGGTCCTATAGGGCTATACAGGGTTTGTCTTTGACTAGACTATCTTACAACTCTGTAGAGATAGAAGCTAACTCTTTGAACACTGATACTGTCTATAAAAATGTAAAATTTGATTATTACTCTGTGGGTATTGACCGGTTTTGCCAATTTTGCATCCATTTGTAAATTCATTTCAGCATTCCTTACCTGACTAAAAGTATATAGCACCTTGAGTAGTTCTCTCTCTCTCTCTCTAATAAACTTTAAGCTTTAGAATAGATGTAGATTTACAGAAAAGTTGCAAAGATACCAGAGCATTCCCATATACCCCTCACCCAGTTTCTTCTGTTATTAACATCTCAAATTACTATGGTATTTTTGCCACAACTAAGAATCCAGCACTGGTATATTAATTAAACTCCATACTTTATTCAGATTTATTAGGTTTTCTCTAAATCCTTTTTCTGTGTCCCATCCAGGATACCACATTACATTTAGCTGACAAGATTCCTTAGCTCATGACAGTTTCTCACACTTTCCTTGTTTTCGATGACCTTGACAGTTTTGGGTAGTACTGGTCAGGTATATTGTAGGATGCCCCTCTATTGGGATTTGATGTTTTTCTCATGATTAGAGCAGGGTTATGGGTTTTTGAGGATGACCATAGAGATGAAGTGACCTTCTGATTACATCATATCAATGGTACATTCTGTCAACAGGTCTTATTGATGGTGATGTTGACCTTAATTACCTGACTAGGGTAGTGTGTTTGCCAAGTTTCTCCACTGTAAACTTACACACAGACCCACTTCCATGATTTAGTCTTTGGAAGCAGATCACTAAACACAGCCCATACTCAAGGGGTAGGGAGTTACGATCTGCCTCCTTGGCTAGGGAGTATCTGCATAAATTATTTGGAATTCTTTATTTGAGGAGATTTGAGTTCTACTTTGAACTGGCTGTAATATATTACTGGTTTCTTCCTTGCTGAGTTAAGTGTGAATGAAATAAAAATCTTTGACACATGTTGATTTTATGTTTGTATGAGAATTGTGATTTTATTCTTTTTAAAAAATTATTCTCATATCGTTCTACCAAGAAATGTGGGAATTATTTTTTATATAGTTCTTTGAAATCCATGGATAAGTGCCATAAACAAATACATTATTTGGAAAAGAAGATATTGAAGATTATTTATAGTCAGAGAAAAAATAAGTTATTTTATCACACTGACTGTATCAGTCAGGGTCCTATCATCAAATAACACACTCTAAATAGGATAACCTGGGAAAGTTTTATTGACAAAGGCACTATTTACAAAGGTGTGGGTGTAGGGGCACCACAGTGGGTAGTGTAGTAACAGCTGAGATGTTACTGTTCCCTTGGGCATGGTAACAGGTGAGATGTTACCATTCCCTTGGCCTGAAGAGAGAAAAGGAGAGAGTCTGGAATCCAGGGGTAGAGACTTACATAGACCCTTAAGAGAAGGAATGAACCTTCTGCTAAGAAGCACAGCCAAATTTAGGTGACCCTTTAGGAAGGGAGCTAGGGAAATAAATACCTGACTGCATTTTCTACCTTCCTTCCATTTTCTGCCAGAGCTCCCCATTGCAAAAAACAGCCAATAGCTAGGAAGCCTGGGGACCTGTTGATGTCCCAGCCTCCAGGGCAGAAAGCAGGGTGGAGAATGCTTGAGTGTAGATCAGGAAGGCCAGCAAAAGATATCTGGCACGCTGACTGAAGAGGTTGTAAAGGCCACATTGAGGTCTCTTTTGTCATGTTTTTGTGGGAAGGTAACAGCAGAGAAGACAAAGAGAGACATAGCTGCTGTTAACATTTTTAGCGGAACTATTTAACTTCTCCAAGAGTTTACAGAGGTGAAGTTTGACTTAGTGAGTTATCAGTGTAAGGTGAGTCAAGGTCCTTGACCCCTCCCCACCTTTTTTTCCAGCCATTGGGAATATGGCAAGACATCAGAGGAGAATGGTTGCTGCGATCCTAGCCTTGGTGAAAATGTCTCCTATGCAGCCCAGCTTGCATGGCAGGAAGGTGTCTACGAAAAATTCATCAGTCGATCTAAGACAGAAATTGAAAATTTTATTTGAGCCAAATTCAAGGATTGTAATCCAGGAAGAGCATCTCAGAAAGCTCTGAGAACTGTTCCACCCATTAGAAGTCAAGGCACAGTTATATAAGTTTTTCGAAACAGAAAGCTGTACATTAAATGATGCATTATTGACAGTTTATACAATCCAGATCTAAGCATCATCTAGTGGCCCCTTACAAGATGGAGAAAGAATGTCACCTTTTAAGGAGTTGTCTTGTTGATGCTAGGAGAGTGTTGCTTTTTACGGTTGAGCAGGTATTTCTGCAGGTGGGGGAGGTTTGGTTGATACATAATGCAGATACACAATGGACAGTAGCAGAGGAGAGAGGAGGTCAAAGGGCAAAGAAATTTTTTTTTTTTTTTCGGTACGCAGGCCTCTCACTGCTGTGGCCTCTCCTGTTGCGGAGCACAGGCTCCGGACGCGCAGGCTCAGCGGCCATGGCTCACGGGCCCAGCAGCTCCGCGGCATGTGGGATCTTCCCGGGCCGGGGCACGAACCTGTGTTCCCTGCATCGGCAGGCGGACTCTCAACCACTGTGCCACCAGGGAAGCCCGCAAAGAAAAAAATTTTTATGTTTAAATTTTTATTATCTTGTCATAAAATATGAATTTTATTTCACAAAGGGATGGAGCCACTGCCTTCAAGGGCTCTTGCAGACTTAACTAAGAGGCACGTTAGAGGGAGCCACTATGGCCCTAAGCCCTTAGAGCTCTCTTTGTACTGTGGGGGAAGAAAATTGGAATCAGATTTGACTTAATACAGAAAAAATAATGAACGATTTTTATTGTCTTTGAGTGTTGTAACTAAGTAAAGCTCATACTGACTCCAGCAGGAAGTAAATAAATAATAGAATTTCAATAATGAATTGTTCATATACATCTAATTCTTCAGTTGCATTTGCTTGAGATAAAAAAGGGAAAGCAGTATTTATCAGATGGCAGCCCCCTGATTGTTTGCTCCTTTTGGCAAGTGAAGCAAAAGAAATACTGCAGATTCTCAGCATGCGTGAGGAAGGACAATCTAAAGATCCCCACAAATAGAGAAAATTCCAACTTCAGAATTAATTAATAACTGCATTCACATATTTATCCAATTGTTTATTAACGTTTATTTATCATGCCAAACACCAAGCTAGGTGTTGGAAATATATGAGGAATAAGATGCTGTTCTTCTTCTCAGGGGGCTCAGAATTTAGGGAAGAGACAAGGAAAACAATTTAATTAGAAAACGATTTCTCTTTCCACCATTGTGTTCTTTCCCTCCCAATGTTGTTGAATGAAGCCAAGTCCATGTGCCTGATGCACAGTGAGGCCAAACAAATGGAAACTTCAGAGTGTGGAGCAGAGAAAGATTTATTTCAAAGCCAAGCAGGGAGAACAGGAAGCTCACGCTAAAAACCCCCAAAACTGCCAGATGGTTTTCAGGGAAGAGTTTTTAAAGGCAACACTGGGGGGGGAGGGGGAGGGAGAGGCTACAGGGTGTGTGACTTTCTACTGATTGGTTGGTGGTGAGGTGATAGGGTGGTGCTCCAGGAATCTCAATCATCAATCTTCTTGTTCTAACCAGTCTGCAGTCTCAGCATGTAGTCACCATCCTCCATGTGGGTGGGAGTCTTAGTTCCTGCAGGACAACTCAAAGATATGCATCGGATTCTTATACATATCCCTTGAGGAGTAACTAGGACTCTGTTATGTGGCTGAACCATTGTTTCTTGACTACTTTCCTGCATTCACTCACTTCCCTAATTAGTAACTGTTTGAATCTGCTCTTTGGAACTCAGGGAAAGCCTAGGAGACTAAAACTTTTTCTACAAAAAAAGAAATAGGGGTGCGGGTGCTGAGGGGATTTTGTATCTGGGAGGACCTTGCAGGGTCCTGCTGGGTTTCACCAGTAAAAGAAGGACAGGACTTGGAAGGGGAGCCACCTGCTGGAAAGCCTGAACTAAACTGGGGTGACTGGGCTTAACTGCAGGGAAGATATGGTCTGCAGTTTAAACAATTTGGCATAAACCGGATTTTCAGGGCCATACCACATCTAGGCAATTTTTTTTTTTTTTTGGCAAATTTCTTTTTAGTCACCAACTCTCTCTTCGGAATAACTCTCCGTCTCCTTTCTCTTTTATAGCAATTCCCTATATGTATTATGCTGCCTTTAGCATCTCCAAAATTTGCTCCAGGCTTGACCTACAACTCAGAAGATTCCCTTCCTCTAGGCCACAATCAAAAATCTAATATTCTAAGTACTGTGTTTAGTTGCGCTCTGCTGGTGTGAAGCTGATTAAAGTAATTCCCATTAACTTGTGAATGAAACATAACCTTCTTAAAAGGTATATTTGCATTTTAATAGCAGTCCCTTCACACAAATTCATCTCTAATTGGTGGAATGTGTGAGAGTTCCTTTCTGTGGGAAGAAGAAGGAGGGGGAATAACGCCTTAATTTTCTAAGTTTAAGAGAGTTGCTACTCTTAAAGCCTCTGGATTCTCGCCTCCCTGTCACGTCTCAGCACAATGCAGTTTTGCTTCTCTTTCTGAAGCTAATCACTCCGGAAAGCTTTTTTAGGTTAAAGTGAATGGACCCCGTCATCTTTTGAATAACATTTCTATTTGGGGAAATTCCCACATTCTGAGTATCCTTTTCCCTTCCATGTAGAAATCGGAATGCAGCTCCCTAGCCTCCTTTGCAGCTAGGATGCAGGCATGCCAATTAGATAGCTGAATGCAAGATTAAGCTGGGAAGTGAAAAATGTGAATAAACAGGCTCTGCATGGGACCTCCATTTTCCTGACTTCGGAGTTGGTAGGGCTTTCAGGCACAGGAGGTTCAAGATCGGATGCAGAAGTGGCATTGGTGGCAGTAGCAGTTGCAGTAAAACTAAGTTGCTCGTATTTGGGGACCAATGACAGCAGCAGCAGTAATTGGTACCATTGACTGATATAGACAGATTCCTGACCTGGATAGTTTTATGGCCTGTGTCAGGCGTCAGGCACTGTCCCTGGAAGCTTAGCCTTGAACGTTTCTCCAGACATCCCAATAATTTTGTGAACTATTTAATATCCTCTTATAAACCAGTTTTGGGTTAAACCAGCCAGAATGAAATCTACTGTTCGCATTCAAGAACACTAACTGATACAAGTCTCCTCAATTTCCCCCTCTCCCTTGAACCCTCAACCAACAGAGTTTATAGGACAAGACTTTCCACTTTTCTCCATTCCCCTCTTCTACTTTCTTTGTTCAGGCCCCATTATCTGTTACCCGGATTACTGCAACTTTGTCCCATTTGATCACTCACCTCTAGTTTGACTTGTCAGATTGGTCTTTCTAAAATGAAAATCTAGGGACTTCCTGGTGCCGTAGTGGTTAAGAATCCACCTGCCAATGCAGGGGACATGGGTTCGAGCCCTGGTCATGGAAGATCCCACATGCCACGGAGCAACTATGCCCGTGCGCCACAACTACTGAGCCCACATGCCACAACTACTGAAGCCCGTGTACCTAGAGCCCGTGCTGCGCAACGAGAAGCCACTGCAGTGAGAAGCCCATGCACCGCAACAAAGAGTAGCCCCCGCTCACTGCAACTAGAGAAAAGCCCTTGTGCAGCAACGAAGACCCAATGCAGCCAAAAATCAATCAATCAATACATTTATTAAAAAAAAATAAAATGCAAACCTAATTCTACCACTCTTTGGCTAAAGACCCATCAGTGGCTCCCTATTGCCCTCGTGATAAAGTCTAGCATCAAGTCCAAACTCCTTAGCAGGGGCTTTTGGGATCTAGGCCTTGTTGACCTTTCCAGCTCATCTTGGCCATGCCTGCTTCTCACATCTATTCTCCAATCATACTCTTGCTCTGGATCAGCAGCAATGGATCCCCTAGGATCCTATTGGAAATGTGGAATCTCGGCCTCCTGCAGATTTCCTGCATTAGAATCAGCATTGCAGCAAGATCACTAGGTGATGCTTATGAGTATTCAAGTTTGGGTAGTGCTGCTTTATAGCACTGTGCTCATTTCCTCTGGGGCTTTTACACATTCTGCTTCCTCTGTCTTATTGTCCTTCTCCTGCTTTAGATGTTTAACACTGTTCTGCAGCACTCAACAGGGAAAACTTCTCTGACTGGTGAAACCTGCGTTGGAGGCTTTTGTCTGTTACTCCAAACATGGCACTTACTCCTTTGTACTGTAATGACCTTTTTACTCCTTTTTCTTTCCCATTAAACATTGGTCTTCTATTCTGGTTGTATTTTACAGTCAAACTGAGAACCTAAAACAAAAAGAAAATACAGATTCCTGGGTCCTGCCCCTAGAGATTTTGGTTTTAACTGGTTTGAGTAAGGCCTAGACACTGGTAATTTGAAAAAGTGTCCCAGATAATTATAATGTGGAGCCAATTCAGAACCACCACACTAGGCTTTAAGCTCTGTGAAGACAGGGATTCTGTCTTATTCACTGTTGTATTCTCAGAGCCTACCACAGTACCAGATACATAAACCATACTTGTGAATAATTGTTGCCCCTAGTTTCTCAGGCAATATGGAATCAGCTTTGTGTTGCAAATACCAACCTACCTTATACCAAACCCCTCTCATATATGTCAGCAGCTGGGCAGCCCATTCATCTCACTAAACCAAGGAGCCATTTCTTTCTTTCTTTCTTCCCTTCTTCCCTTCTTTCTTTCTTTCCTTCTTTCTTTCTTTCTCTTTTTCTTTCTTTCTTTTCTTTCTTTCTTTCTTTCTTTCTTTCTTTCTTTCTTTCTTTCCTTTCCTTCCTTCCTTCCTCCTCCCTCCCACCCTCCTCCCTCCTTCCTTCCTTCCTTCCTTTTGTTTTCTTTTAAAATTTTAATACAGTTTCTTATTTATTTCTTTATTTGAAGTATAGTTAACTTACAATGTTGTGTAAGTTTAAACTATACTGCAAAGTGATTCAATTTTATATATATATCAAGGTGCCACTTCTTTTTTTTAACATCTTTATGGGAGTATAATTGCTTTACAATGGTGTGTTAGTTTCTGCTGTATAACAAAGTGAATCAGCTATACATATACATATATCCCTATATGTCTTCACTTCTACATCTCCCTCCCTCCCACCCTCCCTATCACACCCCTCTAAGTGGTCACAAAGTACCCAGCTGATCTCCCTGTGCTATGTGGCTGCTTCCCACTAGCTATCGGTTTTACATTTGGTAGTGTATACAAGTCCATGCCACGCCCTCACTTTATCCCAGCTTACCCTTCCCCCTCCCAGTATCCTCAAGTCCATTCTCTACGTCTACGTATTTATTCCTGTCCTGCACCTAGGCTCTTCAGAACCTTTTTTTTTTTAGATTCCATATATATGTGTTAGCATACAATATTTATTTTTCTCTTTCTCACCTACTTCACTTTGTATGACAGACTCTACAACCATCCACCTCACTACAAATAACTCAATTTCGTTTCTTTTATGGCTGAGTAATATTCCATTCTATATATGTGCCACATCTTTATCCACTCATCTGTTGATGGACACTTAGGTTGCTTCCATGTCCTGGCAATTGTAAACAGAGCTGCAATGAACATTGTGGTACATGACTCTTTTTGAATTATGGTTTTCTCAGGGTATATGCCCAGTGGTGGGATTGCTCGGTTGTAAGGTAGTACTATTTTTAGTTTTTTAAGAAACCTCCATACTGTTCTCCATAGTGGTTGTATCAATTTACCTTCCCACCAGCAGTGCAAGAGGGTTCCCTTTTTTCCACACCCTCTCCAGCATTTGTTGTTTCTAGATTTTTTGATGATGGCCATTCTGACTCGTGTGAGGTGAAATCTCATTGTAGTTTTGATTTGCATTTCTCTAATGATTAATAATGTTGAACATTCTTTCTTGTGTTTTTTGGCAATCTGTATATCTTCTTTGAAGAAATGTCTATTTAGGTCTTCTGCCCATTTTTGGATTGTGTTGTTCGTTTTTTTTTTATATTGAGCTGCATGGGCTGCTTGTAAAATTTGGAGATTAGTCCTTTGTCAGTTGCTTCATTTGCAAATATTTTCTCCCATTCTGAGGGTTGTCTTTTCTTCTTGTTTATGGTTTCCTTTGCTGTGCAAAAGCTTTGAAGTTTCATTAGCTCCCATTTATTTTTGTTTTTATTTCCATTTCTCTAGGAGGTGGGTCAAAAAGGGTCTTGCTGTGATTTATGTCATAGAGTGTTCTGCCTATGTTTTCCTCCAAGAGTTTGATAGCGTCTGGCCTTACTTTAGGTCTTTAATCCATTTTGAGTTTACTTTTGTGTATGGTGTTAGGGAGTGTTCTAATTTCATTCTTTAATATGTAGCTATCCAGTCTTCCCAGCACCACTTATTGAAGAGGCTGTCTTTTCTCCATTGTATATTCTTGCCTCCTTTATCAAAATTAAGGTGACCATATGTGCATGCGTTTATCTCTGGGCTTTCTATCCTGTTCCACTAATCTATATTTCTGTTTTTGTGCCAGTACCATACTGTCTTGATTACTGTAGCTTTGTAGTATAGTCTGAAGTCAGGGAGCCTGATTCCTCCAACTCCATTTTTCTTTCTAAAGATTGCTTTGGCTATTTGGGGACTTTTGTGTTTCCATACAAATTGTGAAATTTTTTGTTCTGGTTCTGTGAAAAATGCCAGTGGTAGTTTGATAGGGATGCAATTGAATCTGTAGATTGCTTTGGAGAGTATAGTCATTTTCACAATGTTGATTCTTCCAATCCAAGAACATGGTATATCTCTCCATCTATTTGTATCATCTTTAATTTCTTTCATCAGTGTCTTATAATTTTCTGCATACAGGTCTTTTGTCTCCTTAGGTAGGTTTATTCCTAGGTATTTTATTCTTTTTGTTGCAGTGGTAAGTGGGGGTGATTCCTTAATTTCACTTTCAGATTTTTCATCATTAGTGTATAGGAAGGCAACAGATTTCTGTGCATTAATTTTGTATCCTGCTACTTTACCAAATTCATTGATTAGCTCTAGTAGTTTTCGGTAGCATCTTTAGGATTCTCTATGTATAGCATCATGTCATCTGCAAACAGTGACAGTTTTACTTCTTCTTTTCCGATTTGGATTCCTTTTATTTCTTTTTCTTCTCTGACTGCTGTGGCTAAAACTTCCAAAACTATGTTGAATAATAGTGGTGAGAGTGGGCAACCTTGTCTTATTCCTGAGCTTAGTGGAAATGGTTTCAGTTTTTCACCACTGAGGACGACGTTGGCTGTGGGTTTGTCATATATGGCCTTATTATGTTGAGGTAAATTCCCTTTATGCCTACTTTCTGGAGGGTTTTTATCATAGATGGGTGTCGAATTTTGTCAAAACCTTTTTCTGCATCTATTGAGATGATCATATGGTTTTACGCCTTCGATTTGTTAATATGGTGTATCACATTGATTGATTTCCGTATATTGAAGAATCCTTGCATTCCTGGAATAAACCCCACTTGATCATGGTGTATGATCCTTTTAATGTGCTGTAGGATTCTGTTTGTTAGTATTTTGTTGAGGATTTTTACATCTATGTTCATCAGTGATATTGGCCTGTAGTTTTCTTTCTTTGTGACATCCTTGTCTGGTTTTGGTATCAAGGTGATGGTGGCCTTGTAGAATGAGTTTGGGAGTGTTCCTCCCTTTGCTATATTTTGGAAGAGTTTGAGAAGGATAGGTTTGACAGAATTCGCCTGTGAAGCCATCTGGTCCTGGGCTTTTGTTTGTTGGAAGATTTTTAATCACAGTTTCAATTTCAGTGCTTGTGATTGGTCTGTTCATATTTTCTATTTCTTCCTGGTTCAGTCTTGGCAGGTTGTGCATTTCTAAGAATTTGTCCATTTCTTCCAGGTTGTTCATTTTATTAGCATAGAGTTGCTTGTAGTAGTCTCTCATGATCTTTTTTTTTTTTTTTTTTTTGCGTTACATGTGCCTCTCACTGTTGTGGCCTCTCCCGTTGTGGAGCACAGGCTCCTGATGCGCAGGCTCAGCGGCCATGGCTCACAGGCGCAGCCACTCTGTGGTATGTGGGATCTTCCCAGACTGGGGCACGAACCCGTGTCCCCTGCATCAGCAGGCGGACTCTCAACCACTGTGCCACCAGGGACGCCCTCTCATGATCTTTTGTATTTCTGCTGTGTCAGTTGTTACTTCTCCTTTTTCATTTCTAATTCTATTGATTTGAGTCTTCTCCCTTTTTTCCTTGATGAGTCTGGCTAATGGTTTATCAATTTTGTTTTTCTTCTCAAAGAACCAACTTTTAGTTTTATTGATCTTTGCTATCGTTTCCTTCATTTCTTTTTCATTTATTTCTGATCTCATCTTTATGATTTCTTTCCTTCTGCTAACTTTGGGGTTTTTTTGTTCTTCTTTCTCTAATTGCTTTAGGTGCAAGGTTAGGTTGTTTATTCGAGACGTTTCCTGTTTCTTAAGATAAGATTGTATTGCTATAAACTTCCCTCTTAGAACTGCTTTTGCTGCATCCCATAGTTTTTGGGTCATCATGTCTCCATTATCATTTGTTTCTAGGTATTGTTTCATTTCCTATTTGATTTCTGCAGTGATCACTTCGTTATTAAGTAGTGTATTGTTTAGCCTCCATGTGTTTGTATTTCTTACAGATCTTTTCCTGTAATTGATATCTAGTCTCATAGCGTTGTGGTCGGAAAAGATACTTGATACAATTTCAATTTTCTTAAATTTACCAAGGCTTGATTTGTGACCCAAGATATGATCTAGCCTGGAGAATGTTCCATGAGCACTAGAGAAAAATGTGCATTCCGTTGTTTTTGGATGGAATGTCCTTTAAATATCAATTAAGTCCATCATGTTTAATATATCATTTAT
Organism: Delphinapterus leucas; assembly: GCF_059928025.1. NCBI lineage: Eukaryota > Metazoa > Chordata > Mammalia > Artiodactyla > Monodontidae > Delphinapterus > Delphinapterus leucas. The sequence continues at coordinate 114,895,248 of NC_143130.1, forward strand.
TTTTATTTATTTTTTTAAACAGTTACTTATTTTTTAAAATTTATTTATTTATTTTTGGCTGTGTTGGGTGTTCATTTCTGTGTGAGGGCTTTCTCTAGTTATGGCAAGCGGGGGCCACACTTCATCACGGTGCGCGGGCCTCTCACTATCGTGGCCTCTCTTGTTGCGGAGCACAGGCTCCAGACGCGCAGACTCAGTAGTTGTGGCTCATGGGATTAGTTGCTCCGCGGCATGTGGGTTCCTCCCAGACCAGGACTCGAACTCGTGTCCCCTGCATTAACAGGCAGTTTCTCAACCACTACGCCACCAGGGAAGACCTAATGTATCATTTAATGCTTGTGTTTCCTTATTTATTTTCATTTTGGATGATCTGTCCGTTGGTGAAAGTGGGGTGTTAAAGTCCCCTACTATGAATGTGTTACTGTTGATTTCCCCTTTTATGGCTTAGTATTTGCCTTATGTATTGAGGTGCTCCCATGTCGGGTGCATAAATATTTACAATTGTTATATCTTCTTCTTGGATCGATCCCTTGATCATTATGTAGTGTCCTTCTTTGTCTCTTCTAATAGTCTTTATTTTAAAGTCTACTTTGTCTGATATGAGAATTGCTACTCCAGCTTTCTTTCGGTTTCCATTTGTATAGAATATCTTTTTCCTTTCCCTTACTTTCAGTCTGTATGTGTCTCTAGGTCTGAAGTGGTTCTCTTGTAGACAGTATATATATGGGTCTTGTTTTTGTATCCATTCAGCCAGTCTGTGTCTTTTGGTGGGAGCATTTAGTCCATTTATATTTAAGGTAATTATCGATATGTATGTTCCTATTCCCATTTTCTTAATTGTTTTGGGTTTGTTATTATAGGTCTTTTCCTTCTCTTGTGTTTCTTGCCTAGAGAAGTTCCTTTAGTATTTGTTGTAAAGCTGGTTTTGTGGTGCTGAACTCTCACAGCTTTTGCTTGTCTGTAAAGGTTTTAATTTCTCCATCAAATCTGAATGAGATCCTTGCTGGGTAGAGTAATCTTGGTTGCAGGTTTTTCTCCCTCACCACTTTAAATATGTCCTGCCACTCCCTTCTGGCTTGCAGAGTTTCTGCTGAAAGATCAGTGGTTAACCTTATGGGGAGTCCCTTGTGTGTTATTTGTTGTTTTTCCCTTGCTGCTTTTAATATGTTTTCTTTATGTTTAATTTTTGACAGTTTGATTAATATGTGTCTTGGTGTATTTCTCCTTGGATTTATCCTGTATGGGACTCTCTGTGCTTCCTGGACTTGATTAACTATTTCCTTTCCCATATTAGGGAAGTTTTCAACTATAATCTCATCAAATATTTTCTCAGTCCCTTTCTTTTTCTCTTCTTCTTCTGGGACCCCTATAATTCGAATGATGGTGCATTTAATGTTGTCCCAGGGGTCTCTGAGACTGTCCTCAGTTCTTTTCATTCTTTTTTCCTTATTCTGCTCTGCAGTAGTTATTTCCACTATTTTATCTTCCAGGTCACTTATCTGTTCTTCTGCCTTAGTTATTCTGCTATTGATCCCATCTAGAGTATTTTTCATTTCATTTATTGTGTTGTTCATTGCTGCTTGTTTCATCTTTAGTTCTTCTAGGTCCTTGTTAAATGTTTCTTGTATTTTGTCTATTCTATTTCCAATATTTTGGATCACCTTTACTATCATTACTCTGAATTCTTTTTCAGGTAAACTGCTTATTTCCGCTTCATTTGTTAGGTCTGGTGGATTTTTATCTTGGTCCTTCAACTGCTGTTTTTCTGTCTTCTCATTTTGCTTGTCTTACTGTGTTTGGGATCTCCTTTTTGCAGGCTGCAGGTTCATAGTTCCCGTTGTTTTTGGTGTCTGTCCCCAGTGGCTAAAGTTGGTTCAGTGGGTTGTGTAGGCTTCCTGGTGGAGGGGACTAGTGCCTGTGTTCTGGTGGATGAGGCTGGATCTTCTCTTTCTGGTGGGCAAGTTCACATCTGTTGGTGTGTTTTGGGGTGTCTGTGGACTTATTATGATTTTAGGCAGCCTCTCTGCTAATGGGTGGGGTTGTGTTCCTGTCTTGCTAGTTGTGTGGCATAGGGTGTCCAGCACTGTAGCTTGCTGGTCGTTGAGTGGAGCTGGGTCTTGGCGTTGAGATGGAGATCTCTGGGAGATTTTCGCTGTTTGATATTACATTGAGCTGGGAGGTCTCTGGTGGACCAGTGTCCTGAACTTGTCTCTCCCACCTCAGAGGCACAGGCCTGATGCCCAGTCAGAGCACCAAGACCCTGTCATCCACGCAGAAAAAGAGAGAAAGGGAAAAAATATATATTTATCGTTGCTCCCAATGTCCACCGCCTCAATTTGGGATGTTTCGTTGTCTATTCAGGTATTCCACAGAAGCAGGGTATATCAAGTAGACTGTGAAGATTTAATCCGCTGCTCCTGAGGCTGCTGAGAGAGATTTCCCTTTCTCTTCTTTGTTCGCAGAGCTCCTGGGGTTTAGCTTTGGATTTGGCCCTGCCTCTGCGTGTAGGTCGCCGGAGGGCGTCTGTTCTTTGCTCAGACAGGATGGGGTTAAAGTTGCAGCTGATTTGGGGGCCCTGGCTCACTCAGCCCGGGGGGGGAGGGAGGGGTATGGAGTGTGGGGCGAGCCTGCGGCGGCAGAGGCTGTCCTGATGTTGCAGCAGCCTGAGGCGCTCTGTGTGTTCTCCCGGGGAAGTTGTCCCTGGATCCCGGGACCCTGGCAGTGGCGGGCTGCACAGGCTCTCCGGAAGGGGCGTGTGGAAAGTGACCTGTGGTCGCACACAGGATTCTTGGTGGCGGCAGCAGCAGCCTTAGCGTCTCATGCCAGTCTCTGGGGTCCGCGCTTTTAGCCGCGGCTCACGCCTGTCTCTGGAGCTCCTTTAAGCAGCGCTCTTAATCCCTTCTCCCCGTGCACCAGGAAACAAAGAGGGAAGAAAAAGTCTCTTGCCTCTTCGGCAGCTCCAGACCTTTTCCTGGACTCCCTCCCGGCTAGCTGTGGCTCACTATCCCCTTCAAGCTGTGTTCACGCCGCCAACCCCAGTCCTCTCCCTGCGCTCCGACCGAAGCCCAAGCCTCAGCTCCCAACCCCCGCCCGTTCCGGCGGGTGAACAGACAAGCCTCTCGGGCTGGTGAGTGCCGGTCGGCACCGATCCTCTGTGTGGGAATCTCTCCGCTTTGCCCTCCGCACCCCTGTTGCTCTGCGGCGCCGAAGCTTCTCCCCTCCGCTCGCGAAGGGGCTTCCTAGTGTGTGGAAACCTTTCCTCATTCACAGCTCCCTCCCACTGGTGCAGGTCCTGTCCCTATTCTTTTGTCTCTGTTTTTTCTTTTTTCTTTTGCCCTACCCAGGTTCGTGGGGAGTTTCTTGACTTTTGGGAGGTCTGAGGTCTTCTGCCAGCGTTCAGTAGGTGTTCGGTAGGCATTGTTCCACATGTAGATGTATTTCTGATGTATTTGTGGGGAGGAAGGTGATCTCCACGTTTCACTCTTCTGCCATCTTGAAGCTCCTCCAGGAGCCATTTCTTAAGGAAAGAACATAAGCTAGCGTTTGAAACCTATCTCTAATCATCCCTGTATTCTGTTCTTGAGCCAGTTTGAGGCAAATATAATGAAGCAGGTTCATATAATTTGATGCTAATAGGCACACTGTTTTAATACACTTTCTCCACAATTTCCACAAAGGAAAGCCACTAATTCTTTGTTTATAAACCTCTTGGGTTTGGAGAATTCACAGTAGTGAGGATGTTGATGAGATCAACACAACCATAACAAGCAGGTTTTCTAAAAGTTGACCATAGTTTTAAGGGAAATTAAAAAATACATTTGGGGAGAATTTTCTCAAGTTTACACCTACTTTTTAAAATTGAAGTGACTTCTTAAAAAACCGTCCTCATAATATCTTATACTTATGTAGTGTTTTATATTTTAGAAGTAATTTCATATACATAATCTCATTCCGAGCTGTCCCATATTATAGATGAGGAAGGTAAGGCCCAGAAAATGTGGATAACCTGCCCCAAATAAAACACCAAGCTAGAGGCAAAGCCAGACCACCACCCAAATCTCCTGGTTACAAGTTCAATGCTTTTTCTTTTTTTACATTGTATGTGGATCCTGACATTTTCTAGGAACTTCTGTTTGATTTCTGCCGTCAATATAGTGAATTCTGATGAAATAAACGGGCTATGTATATTTGGGCTGGAAGCCCTGCCTCACAGCCTCCTAACAGTGACCTCAGGCAGTGGGTAGGGTGATTAAGAGCATGGTTTGATTCTAGCACCAGACTGCCTGGACTTGCAATACTGGCTCTTCCACTTGCTTACTGTGTGGCCTTGGACAAGTGCTTCAGTTTCACAGCCTGTAAAAGAGTGATAACAATGTGACCTACTTCATAGAATTGCTGTGGGATTAAGTGAGTTACTATTTGTAAAGCATTTTGAACCATGCCTGGGCACAAGGTAAGTGTGATGTAAATCTTTTTAAAATAAAAATCTGGTTCAATCCTATTATTTTATACCCAAAGTCCTTTTTCAAATCACATATTGTTATGACCCATATTCAATTTTCATTAAGTATATTTTACTGGATATCACTTACATGTAGTACTATAGAAAAGAAATAGTGTGATTGGTAAGCTTCTCTCTGTCCTTGAGGAGTTTACAGTCTGTAGAGAGATGGAACAAAGTACATAAAAGAGGCCGGAAAGAGCACTTCCTTGTTTGTTACTGTAGCAAATATGAGGAGGGAGACCAAAGGCTCTGTGGCTGTTAGGTTTCCAAAGTAGTATTCTTGTTTCAAAGAATCATTATGTTCCATCCAATGACTTGCTTTCTTAAGTCCTGCATCATAAACTCCAGTGGGCTTGGCAGGCCCTGGGAGAGTGTGTGGAGGGAAGGAGCAGCAGCCCCTTCTTGCTGAAGGGCCACACAGAGCCACAGCCTGGTCTTCCATCCTACTTCTCCGTCTCTGGGACACTATTCAAGCCACCAAAACTTGAAATAGGGGCCAACAATGAAACTGTTCACCTACCCAAAATATTTTGTCCCTTATATTCAAAGTGCGAGAGGCCAAGCCTCTAGTTGCCCAAGAAAGCAGTGATGCCAAGTCAATTAGCAGAATTTCTAGGGCATAGAACTATTATTACTTTCCCACTATGAAAAGTTAGTAATGAAAATTAATTTCCCTTCCTCTCTGTAACCCTTTGTAATTAATATCATCCTTTTGGGGGATTTCTGAGGAGGATGTACGCCTGTGGCTTTGAATTGTCTGTGCAAAGCTAGCTGAAATATTTAGGGACTGAGTTTGCATTGTGGCCTAAGTATCTGCCTTCTGTATTAGTTGAACTAGATAGAACTATCTATTGATTGATATGTATTGACCAGATAGAACTAACTAAATATATAAAAGGTAATAGGTCACTGATACTATGTGGTCCTATATAACTTAGGTGCCGGAATATTTTTCAAAAACTTGATGCAAAACTTGAAAAGCAGGGAAACAAAGTTAATTTTGTTATTGCTGTTTTAGAATTAAATGTACTGTGACATTATCAGGCAGGCTCACAAACATTTATAATTGTGTTAGTCCCATATTTCTGTGACAGCTTAATCCATAAATATTAAAAAGACATTTAAAGTATCTTTATACTTAAAACATTAAAGTATAAATTCTTTATTCTTTAACATGGAGATGACAAGATGAGTGCCTTGTCATCTCCACATTAAATTTTGTTCCTACCAATTAAATAATTTAGGTGCTATCTGAATAAAGACCTTGGTCTAAATGTCTATTTGGTAGAAAATTCCGTGACAGAAAATTCAGATTGATGGGTTCTATTGGTATTCAGAAAATGATATTCCTATAGCCTCAAAAATCAAAGGTTAAGAATCACATTTGCATCAGTTCACACCAACTAGGATGGCTATAATTGAAAAAAAGGAAAATAATAGGTGCTGGTGAGGGTATGGAGAAACTAGAACTTTTGTACATTGCTGATGAGAATGCAACATGGTACAGCTGTTGTGGAAAAAAGTGGCAATTCCTCAAAAACTTAAACATAGAATTGCCACATGACCCAGCAATTCAAAATAATTGAAAATAAAGACTCAAACAGACACTTGTACACCAGTGTTCATGGTAGCATTATTCACAATAGCCAAAAGGTGGAAACAGCTCAGATGTCTCTCAACAGAAGAATGGATAAACAAAATGTGGTATATACATATAACAGAATATTATTTAGCCATAAAAAGAATGAAGTTCTGATACATGTTACAACATGGATGAATCTTGAAAACATTATGCTACGTTAAATAAGCCAGACACAAAAGGAGAAATATTGTATGATTCCACTTATATGGAATATCTTGAATAGCAAATTCATAGAGATAGAAAGCAGATTGGAGGATATGAGGAGCTAGGGGAAAGGGCAGGGGGTAGGGGCGTGAAAGAGGAGTTATTGCTTAATGCGTAGAGTTTCTCTTTTGGGTGATAAAAAATTTTGGAAATGGATAGTGGTGATGGTTGCAAAATATTGTGAATTTAGGTCATGCCACTAAAATGTGCAATGAAAAATGGTGTTATATGTTATATATATTTTACCACAACGAAAGTAAAAAAAAAAAATCACATTTGCAACATTACCCATCACATTTTACAGCCCTTATAATATTCATAGATCTAACTATAATACAGCCCATGTGTCTCTCTAATATAGGGACTATATTATACAAGAGTTGAGGGTCTGTCTCTGGTGATATCATTGACTAAGAATCCATTCTTTTCTCTGGGATCCAGAATTTAAATATCGGCTTCTGAATTTAGGTTTTGTGTCCTTTCTCCCGAAGAATCTTCACTGAATGTTGACTCAAAAAGAGCAAGAACAGACTTCTTGAAAACTTTTCTGAAGTTCTCCCCAGTAAATAGGTAGAGTGTGGGAGAAAAGACAGCATTGAAAGAAGTAGTTACCACTGTGAGTATCAGACTCAACTGGAAAAGTAGTGATCTGTTCTTAGTGAGAATTAAACCTTGGTATACATGGTAGGGCATCCAACACACAAAGAAAGAGATAACGGCAGTCATCATGACTTTGAAGGGCTTGTTGGATTTGAAGAGGCTCCTCTCTTTCATCTTTTTGGCTACTCTTTCATAACAAAAGGTGATGATGAGGAAAGGCAGAAGGAAGCCCAGCAAGAAGCGGCTGCTGAAGCAGGCTACATGAATCCATTTTCCTAATGTTTGCATCTTTTTGCCTTCCCAGTTGGTAAACACAGCATAGTTATTCTGGCAGGTCACTCTTCCTTTATGGTCATCATGTGCCTCCCTGAAAACCACATAGGGCATGCTGAGGGCAGTGGCGAGTATCCAGACTCCCAAGATGATACTGGAAACCCAATGTGGGGTTCGGTGCAGCTGTGACCACACCGGGTGAAGAGTGAGAAGATAACGATCAATGCTGATGGCTGAGAGGAAGAAAACAGAGGCAAACATCCCTGCAGACAAAATGCTATTGAAGACCTTGCATGTGGCCATTCCAAAGCTCCAGTGATTTTCCTGAAGGTAGGAGATGGCCAGAAATGGCAAAAATAATGTTGAAATAAAATAAGAGAGAATGAGATGAAAATATAAGAGAGTATTAACAGTCTTTTTCATTTTGAATTTTAGCACCCATAGGTAGAAACCGTTGGTGATAGTGCCAATTATAAATGACGTGAAAAAAAGAAGTGCAACAATCACTTTTGAGGCAGGTGTTGGAATGTGAATGCTGTTTCTTATTAAAGTAGAGACATTGAGCAGGTAATCATTAGAGTTGATCACATCCATAATTGGAATGAGAAACTGAAAATAACAACAAAAAAGAAGCAAAAGAAATGGTTAAATATAGAAATTAAAATAGTAATTTTTGCATATTCATAGTCAAAATGACAATATTTTTAAATGACAAACAATATGTTTACAACAATACAAATCAGATATTTTTCTTTTATTTTGTGTGAGGAATTAAGATCAGATTAATTTGGGCATCAAAAATAGAAATACTACAGATGCAATGAAATTAATGTGAAATAGAAATAAGTTTGGAATATTCTCACTTCGTTAAGTAATTAATTTAGGCATCTAAAAATATCCTATTTAGGGAATTCTCTGGCAATCCAGTGGTTAGGACTACATGCTTCCAATGCATGGGGCATGAGTTTTATCCCAGGTCGGGTAATTAAGATCCCTTGTGGGGCTTCCCTGGTGGTGCAGTGGTTGAGAGTCCACCTGCCGATGCAGGGGGCACGGGTAAAAAAGATCCCGTGTGCCACCTTGGCTCAGCCAAAAAAACACCCCAAAACTTCTATTTAGACATTAACCAGAAGTCTGACCCTTCTTGATGGGCACAGATTCTTGAATAAGTCAGTGAAGAATCAGTTTTACTTGACTAAGACTTGGTCAGGGCAATGTTAATAACGAAATTGAATAACAAAGATGACAACAATGGCTGCAAGTTAGTAATCATAGGGAGCTATAATTAGATTTCTCCCATGAGCTAATTATATATAGTAAATGCTATTACCTAGTATCCTAACACTCAGCACATAACAGTAAGAACTGATATTCATACAGGAGCCCTTCGGCACCGTAAGATTGTGAAGTACCTTCAAAATCATCAATGAAAGAGGAAAGTGTATGGTAGAATATAGCAGTAGTTCTTTCTTACTTGGGGAGGGGAAAGACAGAGAGGAGTCAAGGAACTGATATTTATCCAGTACTTGTTGTATGCAGGAAACTTCATATAAAAATAATTTCTTTTTTTCCATACAAAGGCAAATGCTTAAACAGAGGAGAAAGTGAGGCTTATAGGGGTTAAATTCATATTCAACATCTCCCACCATACCTCCACTGTGGCAGGTGGGGAACCCAATAAATGTTTTATGTTACTTCTTTGAAAACTGGTAATTCATGTGTAGTGTATTTTGATAACGCTCCATGAAATGGAGTATTTGATTATCCAAAATATCCCATTTCTTGAATAACTGCTCCTATAGTATTGAAAATATAAATGTGAGAATATTTTGGAAAATAGCTATGATAACAGTCACATCAACAAACTGTTTTTTGATAAATTGGATAAAGCAATGGAAAGTACTAACGATTTTTTTCACTAATCAAAAACATCCTAAGAATATACAGAGAGAAGAAATAAAATAATTGCTATTGAAACCATAACTACCTTAATTCTGCTGGCTAAGGGAGTTGCAAAAATTTCCCCCGAAGTAGAAAAATGGTTCTCTTCAGGAAGATATCTTGGTAGTCTATTTGGGAATAAAAAGTGAAGTTTTGGGACATGGAATGGATAGGCAATGATGAGTGAAAGAGTGGGAGCCCAAGGAAGAGGCTGGGTGAAGGTCCTGGGACCATGAGAAGAGGGGGAGGAGGGAGGATGGTCTTCAGAGAGGGGCCCCAGGAAAACACAGCAGGAGGCTAGGAGGCTTGCAGAGGAGGAAGGGTCAATGAGATATTGAGAAGCAGAGATGACACAGGGGATTTAAAATAAGGAATGTCTAATATTTAATTTGAATCCATTTGTTATGGTTTGACATGGTGTAATGTCTCCCTTAACCTCATTAATCACAACTTCTTGTGTTGATGGTTGCTCTGGGGAATGGAAAGAAAAGAGCTTGTGTTCCCTATTCGGGAAGGAGTAGGATGGAGAGAAGAGGCCAGTAGCAGGAGGTGAGATGTTAATGAGATGATATGGTGGAAACTGTATAGACATTGGGGCTTGAGTAGACAAGGAGAAACAAGATCCCACGGAGGATTTCTGATACTGTGTGTGTATGGCCTGTGTGTGTCTATTTGTGTATGTGTGTGTGTGTGTGTGTCTGTAGTCTGTCCATATATCTGTGGTGCATTTGTGTGTATGTATGTGCATATATGGTGTGTGTCTCTGTGGCGTGTGTGTATCTCTAGTGTGTGTATAAATTCATGGGGTGTGTGTGGAGCTGTGTGTGTGTGTATCTGTGATCTGTGCAAGTGTGGTGTATTTGTGTGTGGTCTCTGTGGTATCTGCGGTCTCTGTGTATCTATCTGTGCAGTGTGTATACGTGTAGTGTTTGTATGTCTGGGTGTGTGTGTGTATGTGTGTGGTCTCTCTGTGTATGTGCATACGAGAAACTGAATTATAGGGAAGATTTTATTAAAAATTGTGTGGCTGAGCTCTGTATAGAAGGGCATCTGAAAGTAATGCAGGATTTGAGCAAAAGCAACACTGGTAGTCGTTCTGAAGAGCATATAAAGTTTCCTAAGAACTTTGATTTATTGCACATGACCAGGAGATTTCTTCATCCTTAAACATCTTTTAAAACGGTTTTGAAGTACTTGCTTATAAATTAGTGGGGCAGAACTGGGGCTCTGGCATCCCACAGAAGTGGGTTTCGATCCTACCTCTACCACTTAAACAGCTCTGTGATTTTGGACTCTTTAACTCTGAGCCCCTTTCACCTTGTAAACCCCGGTGACTTTTTATGAGGACTAAGTGAGATAATGTATATGAACCACTTAGCTCCCTTCATGGCACATATTAGGCATTCGGGAACTTTTTACCCCTTAGTTTGCTCAACTTGTTTTGGTTTTATTTGGCCGCATTGGGTGGCATGCGGGATCTTAGTTTGCCCGACCAGGGATCGAAGCCTCGAAGCCACACCCCCTGCGGTGAAATCGTGGATTCTTAACCATTGGACCGCCAGGGAAGTCCCCTCGATTTGTTATATTAAGGCTAGCAAGAGCCTCATTTTGCCCTTTTAATGTCATATTTCTTTCCTTCCCAAAGCCCCCTACTGAATTCTAGAGTACCACCAGGGATTTCTGAAAAAATCTAAATGTTCATCTACAGGGGCAGAGGCTGTCAGATTTAGAGTTATTTTGAAACCTTGCTATAGTGACAGCTTTGGCACAAGTGGCTTTCAGGAAGACCCCGCCTGGGCCTGGGGACGTCGAGCTACCATGGGGAAGGGAACCACAGGACCTCGGGAAACTGATCTGGAGAAAGCCTAGAGAATCTATGCAGATGATAGCTGTAGGATAAAGCTGCTTGCTCAGGAATCTTACCTTGGAGTTATATCTTCATGCCAGACGGTCTTGGGAAGGCCGGAGAGACTCCATGTCAGCAATCTCCTCTCCAGGGACAGAGGCAAAAGTCAGTGACACTTTGCCTTCATCTCACCTGCCTTTCTTCTTGCTGATGCTACTCCCCAGCCTCGAGCCTACTATTTAAATATTCAGTGACTTCTTGTTGTTTCCCTGTTCCTTTTTCTGCGGAATGTGTGTTGTAGAGGCGTAGGTAGAGAGATGAGTACTTCTTCAAATGATTTCTCCATTTCAAGGAAAGATTACAAAAATTCCATAAACAAAGTTATTCTATTTAAGTTATTCTGTTTAAGTGCTGTTACTCCATAACAAAGCTTGTTTCCAGTGTTAAAACACTGATTAAAAATTACCTTCTCATATTTGGTCATCCCACCAGGCACCCACTCTGCCTCGATTCTGGCATGTTTGTTAGCATATGGATGCATGGTGTTGGGTACATAGGGAGGTAGTAAATATCAAGCATGGAAAAAATAAAATTTGGAAATGAACTACCTAATCCTGCTGGAGAGAAAATGATCAGAAAGGAAAACTCAAATATCGAGTTTCACAGTGAAATGGAATGTATGATAACAGGCCCCAAACTAATCTCATTTAGTTTGGGAAGATGAAGACTGACGGGCAGAATGATCTGCATTTGTGCAGTTGTTGAGAATGGCTGGAAAGAGCACAGAATTGGTTACCATATCCTAGAAGACAATCGCATTATAAGAAAATCCTACAACACAGGTAATACATTTATGAATTGACTGAGCCCTACATTTTCTATTTTCCTCTCTCTAATCCACCTCTGAAATTTTTAGGATCAGCCTCTGTGCTGACCTCCGTGTCCTGATTTCTTTCCTGCTTGCTTTCCTCTTCATCTCTGCACCACCAGTGGAGAAAATACATCAAAACTGCTGTGTGGCTCAGCAGTGAAGCTCAGGAATCTGTTATTTAGGTTAGACTTAGAATTTTAAAGCTTTCATTGCTACTGTAGCTTTTAAAAAATAGGCTTAAATTTTAGTTTGTAATTCATTTGGGGCTATGACCTTCAACCTAAGAACTGATCTTCTTTGCTTCAAGTTAAGGATAAGTTTTCAAACTTGCTACTGCCTTTTAAAAGCAATTTCTTGCCAGGTTTTCATACCCTTTGAGCTAATTCACAGACTTGGAACAACCTGAGATATTATTTGATCCAAACCCACTAATTTTGAAGATGAGCAAAGTGACACTTAGAGAGGTTAAGCGATTCACAGTAGGTTTTCACCAAGAAAAGAACCAAGGGCTCCTTCAGCCGCCCTGTACTATTTCATTGGTGCAAAAAGGAATTTGGATCAGGTTCTTCTTCCTCCCTCCTCCCCCTTATATTTCCAAACTCTACAACTAGTAAATTTTGTAAATAACAAATATATTTTGGACTAGTGTTTAATTCCCTACCCCCACCCTCCACCAAAATATGCACAAGGGCTAGTACCACAATTAGATAGCCTAAAATTTTGTTCTTCCATTACTCCCCTCAGAAATACTCTCACTAGTGAGTATTTTTATCTAATAGGTAATTAAACCAATGGTATTAACTCTGTTGAGAAAGACGTAGACTGTTTGAGGAAGGAGCTTCTCTTCTATGGCTTTGGTGATATGACTCCATTCATTGTACTTTTCATATTTCAAAATAAGTCCAGTGGTTTCAAGAGAAGAATTCATGGAAATGGAAACTGTTTTATGTGGTTTGGATGTGATCACAGTATGAAACAGATAGAAATGCAGAAGCAGATAGAGTTGCAAAATCAAATGCTTGAAAGTCTAGGAACTCACAGATGCATGTCATTTTAGAGCTAGAGGGGACCGAGGAGTTAACTTCATCTAATTCCTGGTGCTATAGGTGAAGAGACTAAGACCCATCGAGATTTCTGAGAACTTGTCCTAGATTCCATTATTAGTTAATAAAAGATTTGGGGCAGAATTAATGTACACTAAAAATACTAATGAACTGCTTATAGGCACTATATTGATTGCACAAAACAGTATAGGATAGAAAACAAAACTATAGATATAAATTCTACCTCTTTTACTTACCATATATATAACATCTCTAAGTCTCAGTTTCCTCATTTGTGAATGTAAAAAAAGAAAGAAAACACCACTCCTGTGTATTCTTTTGAGGATTAATAATTATTACTAAATATTATTAAGAATTATTAATTATAATTATTTGATACTATAAGTAAGGACTTAGTGCCTGGCACATGGTAGGTATTAAATACATGATAGTTAGTATTAATATGTAAGCTGTATCAGAGAATACTAGCAAGCCCAGTGGGCTGGAGCAAATCTCCAGGCAGTGCAATTCAAGAAACATTTATTGAGTATTTATTTATTTAAAATTTTTTTATATCTTTATTGGAGTATAATTGCTTTACAATGTTGCATTAGTTTCTGTTGTACAACAAAGTGAATGAGCTATAAGTATACATATATCCCCATATTCCCTCCCTCTTGAGCCTCCCTCCCATCCTCCCTATCCCACCCGTCTAGGTCATCACAAAGCATTGAGCTGATCTCCCTATACTACGCAGCACCTTCCCACTAGCCATCCATTTTACATTTGTTAGTGTATATACGTCAATGCTACTCTCTCACTTCATCCCAGCTTCCCCGTCCCCCAAGTGTCCTCAAGCCTGTTCTCTATATGTGCATGTATATTCCTTCCTGGCCACTAGGTTCATCAGTACTGTTTTTTTAGATTCCATATATGTGCTTTAGCATATGGTATTTACTTTTCTCTTTCTGACTTACTTCACTCTGTATGACAGTCTTTAGGTCCATCCACCTCACTACAAATACCTCAATTTCATTTCATTTTATGGCTGAGTAATACTCCATTGTATATATGTGCCACATCTTCTTTATCCATTCATCTGTTGATGGACATTTAGGTTGCTTCCATGTCCTGGCAACTGTAAATAGTGCTGCAATGAACATTGGTTTATGACTCTTTCTGAATTGTGTTTTTCTCAGGGTATATGCCCAGGAGTGGGATGGCTGGGTCATATGGTAGTTCTGTTTTTAGTTTTTTAAGCCACATCCATACTGTTCTCCATAGTAGCTGTATCAATTTACATTCCTACCAACAGTGCAAGAGGGTTCCCTTTTCTCCACACCCTCTCCAGCACTTACTGTTTGTAGATTTTTTTATGATGGCCATTCTGACTGGCATGAGGTGATACCTCACTGTGGTTTTGATTTGTATTTCTCTAATGATTAGTGATGTTGAGCATCTTTTCATGTGTTTGTTGGATATCTGTATATCTTCTTTGGAGAAATGTCTATTTAGGTCTTCTGCCCATTTTTGGATTGGGTTGTTTGGTTTTTTTGATATTGAGCTGCTTGTATATTTTGGAGATTAATCCTTTGTCAGTTGCTTCGTTTGCAAATATTTTCTTCCATTCTGAGTGTTGTCTTTTCGTCTCGTTTATGGTTTCCTTTGCTATGCAAAAGCTTTTAAGTTTCATTAGCTCCCATTTGTTTATTTTTATTTCCATTTCTCTAGGAGGTGGGTCAAAAAGGATCTTGCTGTGATTTATGTCAAAGAGTGTTCTGCCTATGTTTTCCTCTAAGAATTTTATACTGTCTGGCCTTACATTTAGGCCTTTAATCCATTTTGAGTTTATTTTTGTGTATGGTGTTAGGGAGTGTTCTAATTTCATTCTTTTACATGTAGCTGTCCAGTTTTCCCAGCACCACTTATTGAAGAGGCTGTCTTTTCTCCATTGTATATTCTTGACTCCTTTGTCAAAGATAAGGTGACCATATATGTGTGGATTTACCTCTGGACTTTCTATCCTGTTCCATTGATCTATATTTCTGTTTTTGTGCCAGTACCATACTGTATTGATTACTGTAGCTTTGTAGTATATTCTGAAGTCAGGGAGCCTGATTCCTCCAGCTTCGTTTTTCTTTCTCAAGATTGCTTTGGCTATTTGGGGTCTTTTGTGTTTCCGTACAAATTGTGAAATTTTGTGTTATAATTCTGTGAAAAATGCCATTGGTAGTTTGATAGGGGTTGCATTGAATCTGTAGATTGCTTTGGGTAGTATAGTCATTTTCACAATGGATTCTTCCAGTCCAAGAACATGGTCTATCTTTCCATGTTTGTATCATCTTTGATTTTTTTCATCAGTGTCTTATAGCTTTCTGCATACAGGTCTTTTGTCTCCTAGGTATTTTATTCTTTTTGTTGCAATGGTAAATGGGAATGTTTCCTTAATTTCTCTTTCAGAGTTTTCATCGTTAGTGTACAGGAATGCAAGAGATTTCTGTGCATCAATTTTGCACCCTGCTACTTTACCAAATTAATTGATTAGCTCTAGTAGTTTCCTGGTGGCATCTTTAGGATTCTCTATGTATAGTATCATGTCATCTGCAAACAGTGACAGTTTTACTTCTTCTTTTCCAATTTGGATTCCTTTTAGTTCTTTTTCTTCTTTGATTTCCGTGGCTAAAACTTCCTAACTTATCTGGAATAATAGTGGTGAGAGTGGGCACCCTTGTCTTGTTTCTGATCTTAGAGGAAATGCTTTCAGTTTTTCACCATTAAGAATGATGTTAGGGGCTTCCCTGGTGGCGCAGTGGTTGAGAGTCCGCCTGCCGATGCAGGGGACACGGGTTCGTGCCCTGGTCTGGGAAGATCCCACATGCGGTGGAGTGGCTGGGCCCGTGACCCATGGCCGTTGAGCCTGCACGTCCGGAGCCTGTGCTCCGCAACGGGAGAGGCCACAACAGTGAGAGGCCCACGTACCGCAAAAAAAAAAAAAAAAAAAAAGAACGATGTCGGCTGTGGGTTTGTCATATATGGCTTTTATTATGTTGAGGTAGGTTCCCTCTATGCCCACTTTCTGGAGAGTTTTTATCATAAATGGGTGTTGAATTTTCTCAAAAGCTTTTTCTGCACCTGTTGAGATGATCATATGGTTTTTATCCTTCAGTTTGTTAATATGGTATATCACATTGACTGATTTGTGCATATTGAAGAATGCTTGCATCTCTGGGATAAATCCCACTTGATCATGGTGTATGATCCTTTTAATGTGCTGTTGGATTCTGTTTGCTGGTATTTTGTGGAGGATTTTTGTTCATCTATGTTCATCAGTGTTATCAGCCTGTAGTTTTCTTTCTTTGTGACATCTTTGTCTGGTTTTGGTGTCAGGGTGATGGTGGCCCTGTAGAATGAGTTTGGGAGTGTTCCTCCCTCTGCTACATTTTGGAAGAGTTTGAGAAGGATGGGTAGTAGCTCTTCTCTAAATGTTTGATAGAATTCATCTGTGAAGCCATCTGGTCCTGGGCTTTTGGTTGTTGGAAGAGTTTTAATCACAGTTTCAGTATCAGAGCTTGTGATTGGTCTGTTCATAATTTGTATTTCTTCCTAGTTCAGTCTTGGAAGGTTGTGTTTTTCTGAGAGTTTGTCCATTTCTTCCAGATTATCCATTTTATTGGCATATAGATGCTTGTAGTAGTCTCTCATGATCCCTTGTATTTCTGCTGTGTCAGTTGTTACTTCTCCTTTTTCATTTCTAATTCTGTTGATTTGAGTCTTCTCCCTTTTTTCTTGATTAGTCTGGTTGATGGTTTATTAATTTTGTTTATCTTCTCAAAGAACCACCTTTTTGCTTTATTGATCTTTGCTATTGTTCCATTGTTGCCTTCATTTCTTTTTCATTTATTTCTGATCTAATGTTTATGATTTCTTTCCTTCTGCTAGCTTTGGGTTTTTGTTTTGTTGTTGTTGTTCTTTCTCTAATTGCTTTAGGTGTAAGGTTAGGTTGTTTATATATTTGAGATTTTTCTTGTTTCTTGAGGTAGGATTGTATTGCTATAAACATCCCTCTTAGAACTGTTTTTGCTGCATCCCATACATTTTGGGTCATCATGTTTTCATTGTCATTTTTTTCTAGATATTTTTTGGTTTCCTCTTTGATTTCTTTGGTGATCTCTTGGCTATTTAGTAGTGTATTGTTTAGCCTCCATGTTTCTATTTTTTACAGTTTTTTTCCTGTAATTGATATCTAGTCTCATAGCATTGTGGTTGGAAAAAATACTAGATATGATTTCAATTTTCTTTAATTTACTGAGGCTTGATATTTGACCTAAGACATGATCTATCCTGGAGAATGTTCCATGTGCACATGAGAAGAAAGTGTATTCTGTTGTTTTTGGATGGAATGTCCTATAAATATCAATTAAATCCATCTGGTCTAATGTGTTATTTAAAGCTTGTGTTTCCTTATTTATTTTCTGTTTGGATGATCGGTCTATTGGTGAAAGTGGGGTGTTAAAGTCACCTACTATTATTGTGTTACTGTTGATTTCCCCTTTTATGGGTGGTATCATTTGCCTTATCTATTGTGCTCCTATGTTGGGTGCATAGATATTTAAAATTGCTATATCTTCTTGGATTGATCCTTTGATCATTTTATAGTGCCCTTTCTTGTCTCTTGTAATAGTCTTTATTTTAAAGTCTATTTTGTCTGATATGAGTATTGTTCCTCCAGCTTTCTTTTGATTTCCATTTGCATGGAATATCTTTATCCATCCCCACACTTTCAGTCTGGATGTGTCCCTAGGTCTAGATATTCATTTATCTAATATTTACCAAGCACTGTTCTTGTCACTGGGGATATAGAATAAATGAGAAGAGCTTTGTTCTCATGGAGCTTACATTCTAGTTGGGAGAGATGTACAATAAACCAATAATTAAAGAAATATCAGCTAGCACCTAAAGTACTATGCAGAGTATTAAAACATGGAAATGTGGTGAGTAACTAAGTGTCTAGTCAAGTGGGGCTGTTGGGAAAGACCTTTCCATAGGTGACATTTAATGGGATTGGAATGACCTAGAGGAGACAACTGTGCAGTGATTAAGAGAAGAGCATTATGCTGTACCTAACTCATTTCTTGTTCCATGTCTGTTTCCTCCTATTGACCCTTTTCTACTTTCTACGTGCTCTTGCTCTCCAAATTGGGTCTCCCCATTTATTAGAATCTTTGGCTCATGACCTTTCAACTTCATGCCACGATTTATGGCTTGGATTCTCCTCCTTGGCTGGGTCCTTGTTGTGATAGCATTCCTGGAAACAGGAATTCATCTTTATTCAGGAGACTGTCTCCTGGGTTCTGTCTGCTCACGGCCTTATTGGATAAGATCCACCACATCAGGCTCCAGATCCTCCCCATGTTTGAGAATTGCAGGTAGGATGTACCTGGAGGAGAGGCAGAAAGTGAGGCTGGGAAGTTGGTCTACGTTTTGATTATGAAAGGACTTGGATTCAGGCTCAGCCTTGGGGGAGAAAGGTTTGGGCTTTGGAGTACAGGTGGAGAGATGGGCTTTTGACAGGATGATAGAGTCAAGGGCTTGGATAGATTTGTTTCTCTGCAAACTCAGACTCAACGTAGTCTGCTGAAAGTGAACAGAGGAAGGGTGATGGAAAATAATGAAAATTTAGAATTTCCTATGGAAGTAATAAGAGACACACAAAAAATTATTGAGCTATGTTAAGGGTCTATTTGAGATTAGGGATCATTTATTTGTGGGTTCCCCCTGGGAACGGGGAAAAATACCTCACTGTGCAAAAGTAAAATTATGAGCTACTTACTCCTACATTTACTTCCAGCCTGGGTGTAGAAGAAGCAGATTGTCAAAATATTCTTGGCTGATGGTTTCCGTACTAATACTACCAGGAGAGGAGGCCAGCAGGGTTGAGAATGCTGATAAGAAAGTAGCAGAAGTGATATTTCTAGGGTTTTAAGTAGAATAGGAAAACCACCATGAGTTTGACAGAGGGAGAGTGAGGGTGGAGTTGAGGGACTGGAGGTCTGGTGTAGGCATAGTAGTGTTTATATGAGTATAGGAGACTGTGGTTGAAGTGGGATATTGGAATTTTTAATGTTCAAGGTGTGGCAGTTCTGTTTGATGGTAAAATCTCTAGAGTGCGGCAGAGGAACACAGGTAGTAAAGCAGTCGTTGGAATCAACATCCAGAAACTTCAAATTAAGGTATTGGATGGTCTTTATCCTAAGAGCATTGGAAATCACTGAAAGGTTTTAGGTAAGAAGTGATATGGTTATGGTGGTAGTTAAAAAAGATAGCCTGGGGCTTCCCAGGTGGCGCAGTGGTTAAGAATCCACCTGCCAATTCAGGGGACACGGGTTCGAGCCCTGGTCTGGGAAGATCCCACATGCCATGGAGCAGCTAAGCCCGTGAGCCACAACTACTGAGCCTGTGAGGCACAACTACTGAGCCTGCGAGGCACAACTACTGAGCCCGCGAGGCACAACTACTGAGCCTGCATGCCACAACTACTGAGCTTGCGTGCCACAACTACTGAAGCCTGTGCCTAGAGCCCGTGCTCCACAACAATGAGAAGCCCGGGCACCACAATGAAGAGTAGCCCCCACTCACCCCAACTAGAGAAGGCCTGCATGCAGCAACGAAGACCCAATGCAGCCAAAAAAAAAAAAAAAGATAGCCTGGCTTTTGAGGTGGAGAATGGATTGCTGAAATGTGACAGTGACAGTGGGAAGACCAATTATTTCAGTTTGGGTTCAGCCAGAAGTAGACTTAGAGCAAGTAGTTTTTTTTCTGAAATGATCTCAGGAAGCCCTGGTAAGGGGTGGGGAAGGGAGATAGAGATGGGCAGAAGCAAATGAAGGGTGAAGTACTAAACAAGATACAACTGTGGGTAATTAACGCTTAATTCCACTGAGGAACTCTGGGAAACGGTGTAGAACACATACCCCTGGGTTACCTCACCCAAGGGACAAGGAGCTTACCTCACCCAAGGGACAAGGAGCTTGGGTATTTATACACGAATTCCTGTCAATTTTTGGTTTATGGATGCTCCCAGAGGGTGTTAATTTCTTGGTACTTCCTTTTTCACACATATGAGAAGCGTGGGACCCTTTGGCCAGAGAAAGTTTTGAGGTTAAAAGAAAGTAGATCCTGGAAGAGGAAGTTTGGCTAGCAAGGACTGACACGGTAATAACAAGTAGTTGTGGGTTGGCATCAAAGAGGACCTGCTAAATCTGTTCAAAAGACTATTATGTTAGTCCAGGCAAGAGACAAAGGCAGCTTGGACCAAGTAGTGGTGATGAAGATGGGGGAAAGTGAAAGGATTTAGTAGGTGCATATATACTTATGTGCACATGAGTTTCATGCTTTCCATTTTGTTAACCATATTTGTAAAGATTTTACGTTTCTGATCCCCTTTTAAGGTAAACTGTAAGCTAAAGATATCCCAAGAAGACAGGAATGAAGTCTGACACTCTTACTCCTGATTCAGGTTACTAACTACTGAAAGGCGAAAACTCTAAGGCAGTGCTGTCCAATAGAAATATTACGCAAGTCCCATTAAAAATTTTCCAGAGCCACATTTAAAAAGTAAAAAGCAATAGGTAGAATTTGTTTTAATGATGTATTTCATTTAACTCGATATGTTCAAATATTATAGTTTCAACATGTAATCAATACAAAATTATTGATGAAGTAATTACATCCTTTTTTGGGGCACTAAGTCTTTAAAATCTGATGTGTATTTTACACTTAAAACACATTTTAATTTGAACTATCCACACTTCAAACAAGTGCTCGATAGCTGCCATATTGGACAGCGCAGATCTAGGACTTAGTTTATTTAAGAAATGTGTTCTTTTACAATGTGTGATAAATAATAATATTATAAATAAATAGTAGAAGGAAAATATTTTGCATTTAAGTATTGAATGTTAAAACTAAAATGGACTAGGCAATATTAATATGGTTTCTGACCCTCCTCCACTCTTATTATTTTGAGATTTCCAAGTTAAGTGAGAGATATAATTTTTAAACTTAGTATAGGTTTCTACTAATGAGAACTAGACAACTTTCTTAACTTTTTTGATCATAAAATAGCTAGTAAGGGTGGCTTCCTGAAGATAAATATTTCTTACTGTTTGCTATTTGGACAGGAAATCCTCTTTAAGTTTTTGATATCAAAATCAGTCTTTTTATGGCTCATTTTACTTTCATGTCTCTTAGGCAGTATCCTAGTGCCCTCTCTTCCTTTCCTTATTTCAAAAACACAATTATCAGAAGGTAATATAAGACTGGAATTCAGAGTTCCTTGTCTTATGAATCATGTTTCTTTTCTTTCTCCATCATCATGATGGAAATGAGAAATTTTTATTGCTCAGTAAGTGAAATAAGGACAATATAAAATGGTTGTTGACTGAGATTATGAGCTAATAATATCAAAGGTCCAGAGATACTTAGAGGAATGTAATTAAATACTTTATACTTATAAAACTGCATCTTTTAAGATATTCTTATGAAAGCCATAGTCAAATGTGGCTTACTTATGTTTTTCTCTGAATTTGTGCATACAGACAGTATAAAAACTAAGGCAACTCAGGCCTACGGAGTCATCATTAGCTATAGCCAATTTGGAGGTAAAGAGTTTACTACTGCCTACCAGAACCTTATTTTCATGAGGCCTTTAGGGAGTGTAGGGTAGATTTCTTTACATATAAATAAAGCATTCCTCTGAGGAGCCTGGGCCACTGCTTAAAGGGTAATCCCAAAAAATAATCTAACAAAAGAGTAGAAAAAGCTTTGGAGCTTTGGCTTCAGATGTACTTGAATTCAAATCTTATACTTTTTTTTTTTTTATAAGATACAGCCTCAGTCCTATCACTTAGATTCTCTACGTTTCAGATGTCCCCTATTTATCTTTTTTTTTTTTTTTTGGCTGCATCAGGCCTTAGTTGCAGTAAGCAGGATCTTTGTTGCGGCATGCAGGATCTTTCGTGGCAGCAAGTGGGCTCTTCGTTTGGCACGTGGGCTTCTCTACTTGCCCTGCATGGGGCTCCAGAGCATGCGGGCTAAGTAGTTGCAGCACGCAGGCTTAGTTGCCCTGCGGCATGTGAGATCTTAGTTCCCCAGCCAGGGATCGAACCCCTGTCCCCAGCATTGGAAGGTGGATTCTTAACCACTGGACCACCAGGGAAGTCCCTCAGATATCCCCTATTCATTTTAAAGAATTTTAAAAAAAGTTTATAGCTCACTAGTTTTTTAAAAAAATTTTGTTTATTTAATTTTTTGGCTGCATTGGGTCTTCGTTGCTGTGTACGGGCTTTTCTCTAGTTGCAGCGAGCAGGGGCTACTCGCATTGTGGTGCACGGCCTTCTCATTCTGGTGGCTTCTCTCATTGTGGAGCATGGGCTCCGAGTACGCGGGCTTTAGTAGTTGCAGCATGTGGGCTCTGTAGTTGTGGCTTGTGGGCTTAGTTGCTCCGCAGCATGTGGGATCTTCCCAGACCAGGGATCGAACCCATGTCCCCTGCATTGGCAGGCAGATTCTTAACCACTGCACCACCCTGGAAGTCCTAGTTTTTGCTTTTGATGGTGGTATATACATCTAAATATGTATTACATTTCTATAATAAAGGGACGCACTATACATCCTGTTTGGTAACTTTTTCCATTTAATAATATGTTATAAATGTCTTTCATCTCAACAAGCTAATATGTTAATAAAGATATATCTACATAATCATTTTAATAGCTATGTAATTGTCCCTTGCAGGCTATTTTGAGGATTATAGTGTGAGATAAAATATGTGACCATAACAAGCATTTAGCAATTTAAAAACAACTAGACTATAAATGGAACTGAATTTCAGATTTCATACAAACAGCCTGCAGGCTGACATTTTCCCACCTATCTTTGCTAGCCAGCCACCATCATGCAGGCAGTCTCTGGCTGCCTTCAAGCAAGACCTCCACATGCAATTGCCTCTTACATCAGGACCAGGAACCCTGTGTCTCAGACATCCCTGGAGGCACCAGAACGAAGGTGGCGCAAGAACCTGCATAGAAGTTGTAGGTCACAATGACTTTGATGGACGATCATGGAATATTGAGGCTCTAGAGAGAGAAAATGTATATTATACTGGTTCAGGACCCGGAAGGACAGGAGACTCCCAGAGGAAAGAAACACTTAAAGGATAGCTTCTCAGAGCAGGAAGTTCACTTTCATTTCTATGAAGTTCTTCATTTCTAGCACCCTAGCAGTGTTTATTCTCTTCCTTATGGAACAAAATTCAGCTAGTGACCTCCCACTTCAGCGAGATTATCAGAACATGAGGAATACTCCAGATTCCTATTTGAAAATATGTGTTCCTCCTACTACATTTCTAGGTTTAAAATACTCCCTTTAACATTCCAAGAATTATTTTTGTAAACAATCTTGGCTGCAGTTCAAAATACTGTATGTAGCATTTGGTAGACTAGTTCATAGTCCCTCTCTGAATACCAGTTGACAGAAGCACTATCAGATGGTCTGGGATAGAGACAGATCCTAGGTCATATCCTAAGTCACTTGGAGCAGGGTCTAAGAGAGGAACTTTGAGGTCTCTGTTGTTGGCCATTCCTCCTTCAGACTACACTTCTTGAGAAGGACACTCTGAGCTGTGGGTGCTGGTGTACAGCCCGCTGGGAGGAGGGCTGCATATTTGGCATCTTATGGTGCTGTCCCAATGGCTTATCCAACTAAGTCAATTGAGGTCTCAGTTCTTCAACAGAGGAAGCTATAAATATTGAAAGAGAGCATTGGTCATATGGTCAACTATATTGCTATGTATCAAGTAGTATGGTGGCACTGTAGATAGAGAAGTAAACAAGACAAGAGTGGTTCAGCTATTGGGGAGCTTCTGAATTAGTGGGGAACACAGGACATATGAGGCAAATAGTGACAACTGTGTTTAGTGATGTAAAGGGAAAACTGACCTAGACCGGGAGTCAGGGAGATTTCCTTGAGGGAGTGACATTTGAGCTGAGACTTGAAGTTAGGTGGGTAATGAGAGTGGGGAACTAACGTTTCCAGCAAAGGAAACAACTTGTGAGAAGGCCCCAGGTATGACCGAGGAATTCAGTAAGGCTAGAGGGCAGAGAGCTTGGGAGAAGGATGGGGCAGAAGATGTGCATAGGACCAGATCATGTAGGGCTTTACAGGCCATGTTAATTGTACTGAATTTTATTTGAAGGATGATGGAAAGGGGCAAGATACCACATGTATTAATTTGCTAGGGCTTCCATAACAAAATACCACAGACTGGGTGTCTTAAACAACAGAAATTAATAGGCTCCCAGTTCTAGAGGCTGGAAGTCCAAGATGAAGATGCTGGTAGGGTTGGTTTCCTCTGAGGCCTCTTTCTTTAGCTTACGGGTGGCTCCACTCTTGCCATCTCCTCAAATGGTCAATTCTTTGTGTGTGTGCCCCTAGTGTTTCTTTGTGTGCCCAAATTTTCTCTTTTTATGAGGACACCAGTCAGTTTAAATTAGGGCCTGCCATAATGGTCTCCTTTTAACTTGATTGCCTCTTTTTTTGGCATTTAGGAATTTCTTTTAAAAATCGAGATATAATCGACATATAACATTATATTAGTTTCAGGTGTAAACGTAATGATTCAATATTTTTATATATTGCAAAATGATCACCACAAGTCTAGTTAATATCCTTTAATTACCTCTTTAAAGTCCCTGTCTCAAATGCAGTCACATCCTAAGGTACTGGGGGGTTAGGATTCCAACATATGAATTTGGGGTACACAATTCAGCTCATAATACCATTTATGTGCCTGTTGTGTAGAGAATGGATTGGAGAGGGGCAATAGTGGAGACTCTACTGTGAGAAATGATACTGACCTGCCAGGATGTGTGTTGTGAAGATAGAACAAAGGCAGTGGGTTTGAGAAGCATTTTGATGGAGGATTGATAGAATCTGAGGGTAAGGGAGAGGGAGGAGTCAAAGATGACCCCTGAATTTCTGGTTCTCCATCTGGCTGGGTGGTGATGCAGTTTATTTAGTAAAAGAAGAATGGAAAAAGAGAATGATGGTTTGTGGGGAAGATGATGGTTTCTGTTTTGCTCATGTGGAATTTGAGGTGCCTGTTACACATCAAGTGCATATGATGAGCAGATTGCTTGCTGGAGAGGAAATCACCCTCCATAACAGACAGAGCTGATTGCCATATAGATCAACCTCTGTAAGAGACAAAGTTGCGTTAAAACCACACAACTCGGGCTTCCTTGGTGGCGCAGTGGTTGAGAATCTGCCTGCTAATGCAGGGGCCACGGGTTCGAGCCCTGGTCTGGGAGGATCCCACATGCCGCGGAGCAACTAGGCCCGTGAGCCACAACTACTGAGCCTGCGCGACTGGAGCCTGTGCTCCGCAACAAGAGAGGCCACGATAGTGAGAGGTCCGTGCATAGTGATGACGAGTGGCCCCCCGCTTGCCACAACTAGAGAAAGCCCTCGCACAGAAACGAAGACCCAACACAGCAAAAATAAATAAATAGATTAATAAACTCCTACCCCCAACATCTTCTTTAAAAAACAAAACAAAACAAAAAACCCAAAAAACTGCACAACTCAAATGGGATTCGAACCCAGCCAAAATTCAGATTGGGCATTGAACCCACAGGCTGGGACTCAAACCTGCTGTCTTTCAATTGAGATCACACACCTGATCTCAGGACTTAATGAAGCTCAGGTTCTTTATGTTTCAGTGCAGAAGGAATTCAGCAGGAGGCAAAGTGATAGGTAAGAAGCAGCTTTATTGAGATACACATTCCACAGACAGAATGCGGTCAGTCTCAAAAGGCAAGAGCTGACCCCAAATATGGGGTGGTTAGTTTTTGTGGGCTGTGTAATTTCATAGGCTGAGTGGGAGGATTATTCCAACTATTTTGGGGAAGGGGTGGGGATTACCAGGAATTGGGCCACTGCCCACTTTTTGACCATTTATGGTCAGCCTTGGAATTGTCATGGCACCTGTGGGTGTGTATTTAGCATATGCTAATGTATTACAATGAGCACATAATAAGGCTCGATGTCTACTGGAAGTCGAACCTTCAGCCACCTTGGGCCTAGTCAGTTCTAACCAGTTTATATCATATTCACAACGGCTATGTCATTCTTTAAGGGTTGTGTCTTGCTTCCTTTCCTCCTGTTTCACTATCACCTGGTCCTTGTATTTTACTTTTTTAGGGAAAAAAAATTGTAGCCCTTTTCAAAAATGTGTTTTTGGCATCCTTAGAAATTCTT
This sequence comes from Delphinapterus leucas, assembly GCF_059928025.1. Lineage (NCBI taxonomy): Eukaryota > Metazoa > Chordata > Mammalia > Artiodactyla > Monodontidae > Delphinapterus > Delphinapterus leucas. The sequence goes on from NC_143130.1 coordinate 114,921,489, forward strand.
TCTCAAAATTTGCTAGGCTAGGGTTCAGTAGCTTTTTATAGTTAACATTACAGAATATTTCTTTAACAATTTTCCATAGTCAGCTTGACTCGTGACTTAATAAGCCTAAAGGAATTGCCTAATGTTATTAACCTCTTTTTGAGGATAAAACAACTCTTTTCATTTCCTTCCTTCATGCCAAAGCTTGGTAAAGGATGAAGTCTTGCACTAAAAGGGAAGTGTGTAAAACTCTGAGGAGATGGTAGAACAGAAGGCCTTTTCGTGGCAGCACAAAGTCCCAGGCAGTTCAGTCATGTGTGGATTGGTGGTCCCTCAGTGGGAGCAAGGGTGTTAATGGTAGCTGGGGAGCATAAAGGCAGTGTCAGGAGGCACAGTGTGCTGTGGCACCAGGGTCACGGTCAGCGGTGTCCTTAGAATGAAGGCTGAGCCCTGGGGCAGCTGGAGACAGGCTGGAGCTAGGTCAGAGGTCAGGAAAGAGCTGGGTCACTCCTGGTAAAAGAGGTTCTTGTTGAGTGCCTGCCCCACGTTACCTAAAGGGCCATGGAGGAGATGCCAGCTTACTAAAAGGGTCTTTGGTCCTTGAGTTATCTTAGAAGAGATAACTTTAGCCTAAAGCAAATAAATCTGCATGACTCACCATATCCTTCTTAGTAAAATGACTGCTACAATTTGCTTTATGTTTTTAATAAATTAAATAATTAATATTTTTAATAAAGTAGAGATCATTAGACTGACCAAATGCTCCAATTTTCCTGGAACAATTACAGTTTATACCTGTTGTTCCACATTATTAATAGTGTCTTCTCCAGTCTCAAAAGTGTCCTGATTTTTATGACAAGTTATCTGGTAACTCTATTTTTAATAAAATGATCTTTTCTTAAACAGGAGTACTATTTTGTGAATCTTGGTAGAGCAGGCCAATTACTATATCATAATATTTGACAGTATTCCTTTTAAGATGATTCACTATGTGCTACTTTTAATAAATACATTTTAAAAAATTAAAAGTTTTTCCATTCAGAAGTACTTGACCATAGTTTCACCTCTGAAATCAGAATTTATTACACACACATACATTCCTTCTTTATCTCATTCACATTTGACCATCTTATTATTTCACAAAAGTATCATGGAATTGTTTTTTTAAATAAATTTATTTATTTCATTTATTTTATTTTTGGCTGTGTTGGGTCTTTGTTGCTGCACGCGGGCTTTCTCTAGTCTTGGTGAGCAGGGGCTACTCTTCGTTGCAGTGCGCGCACTTCTCATTGTGGTGGCTTCTCTTGTTGTGGAGCACGGGCTCTAGGCACGCGGACTTCAGTAGTTGTGGCATGCGGGCTCAGTAGTTGTGGCATGCGGGCTCAGTATTTGTGGCTCGCGGGCTCTAGAGCACAGGCTCAGTAGTTGTGGCACACGGGCTCAGTTGCTCCTCAGCATGTGGGATCTTCCTGGACTAGGGCTCAAACACGTGTTCCCTGCATTGGCAGGCAGATTCTTAACCACTGTGCCACCAGGGAAGCCCAGTATCATGGAATTTTAAAATTTATTTCTAATTAAACAAGTTTTTCATAATGTTTTATAAGTAAGAAATTAGAGGTTGAAAGAGGAAACATTACATATGTCAAGGAGCCAATGGATATTAAGTGGGGGTGGAGGAAGAAGGTTTATCCTATTAAGGAAACATTAAAAAAATTAAAATTATCTAGTAATTTACTTATTACTCAAATATATCAGATAATTTGGTATGAAAACAAAATTATTTCTGGACCTAATTTCTGGAATAGGAATTTAATTATACAGAATGTCTAAAAATTATTAGTATAAAATAGAAATAGAAGTTATTCAGAAAATAAGTATAAAGAATATTTATGTGTGGTGTCTAAGGAAGCTGTATCCCAAATGAACCTCTTCTCAGATTATGAAATGTAGTTTTGAATACATTTCACATTTACTTACACCAAAATTGAATGTTCACCCCTACCTTTTGCCCACGTTTAAGATCACCCGTCTGGTTTTCCATTTCAATGAATGTTATTGACCACTAGAGGGAGAAACAAGAAAGCCTTTGAAAATTTTGACAAATCTGAGAGATTAGTTAAATACCAGTAGTAAAATGTACTAATTGTAGTGAAATCCGAATTCAAGGAAGGCACTCACAGATACAGTTGTTGCTGGAGATCTTTCGATTCTATGGGATCCTGCAGAAATAATGTAACAGAAAGATGATGTGACTTCTCTCGCACATTCCATGGTTGACCAGCTAGATTATAGTTTTGTTCAACTTATGCCTTTACCCAAAGAGCAAGTGCAATAACTAAACATATTTAATAAGGATGAATAATGAAAGGATTAACTGCTTCAGACTTCAAGCGTGGGAAAAGTGGCAGTAAAGGAAAAATACTACTATAATCAAAACAATTCCCCAATACTTTGCATTAAATGAATTTGACAATTAATACTTAAAATTATATTTAAATATATAGAACATAGTTGTTATAAAGTGACTGAAGTTTCTAACCAGCTAAAGGTGTGTTTTTCCTAGACTACTCAATACATGGATTGATCAAGAGACAATTTCTTGAACTCTATTACTTTGTTGGAAAATTGTCTTTGAATTATTTGTTAACCAAGAAATTCCTGACTCTTTTAGTTGTAAGGAAAATTATAAAATGCATTAGTTCAACAAATAAATGTTGAACAACTATTCAGTGTTAGATATTCAGGAGATTCAAGACTGAATCGGACATGAATTCTTTTCTCAAGAAATTTATCGTCTAAAAAAGCCTATTCATAAAAATCTGTAAAACAAGGTAGATGTGGAACATGCCATTAGAGAAGCAGAGTCAGGGCACTGTGGGTGTTGAGAAGGAAAAGTTACTTCTAGTTTGATGTGTGTGTGGGGAGTGGTCGGGGTAGAGGGTGTGAAGGCAGGAGGAATCAGAGAAGGCTTCATGAAAGATGTGACATTTGAGCAGGGCCTAAAGATACTCAGGATTTAGAAATGAGGCAATGACAGGAGAAGCATTTAGGTGGAGGGAGCAGAGTGAGCAAAGGCATGGAGGTAAAGTCCTGCTGGGCAAATGAAAAATGTATAAACACACAAACAGAAAACAGAAAAGCATAGGTGATCTAAAAACACATAAATTAGTCTAACGTGTGAAATATATTTGGATTAGCCTATAACTGTTTGTGATGGTTAATTTTATGTCAACTTGACTGAGCCATGGGGTGCCCAGATATTTGGTCAAACATGATTCTGGGTGTTTCTGTGAGGTGTTGGATGAGATTTAACTGATTTAACAGTTAGAACAGTAGACTGAATAAAGAAGATTGCTCTCCGTAATGTGTGTGGGCCTCATCCAATCAGTTGAAGGCCTATCACATAAGGCTGACTCTCCCCTGGCAAGAGAGGATTCTCTTGCCTAATGGCCTTCGGACTTGAATGCGGACATCAGCTCTGCAGATTTTGGACCTGCCAGCCTCCATTCTTGCATGAGGCAATTTCTTATGTCTCTTTCTTTCTCTATAAATATATCCTATTGATTCTGTTTCTCTGGAGAACTTGGATTAATACACTGTTAATACTGTTTAAAAATAAGCATCTAATAATCTGCCAGCAATATCTATTTGGTACCATTTTGATCTCAGTGTTATGCTGAACAATGGGGAACACTAGAATGGTATCAACTGACAGAGAATATATCTAATATATCTGAGAGCTACTTCAAAGAATAGATAGATATGCTGATAAAACTGATTTCAAAATAAATGTTCTAATTATTAATTTATTATTAAAGTAAAGGAAAAAATTAAAATTGTAACTCAGAGGAAAGAAGAAAAATAAATTATAACCCTAACAGTTTAATATAACCACTGTTAACATTTTGGTATATTTTCTTTCAGTAATTTTTCCCTTTGCAATTAAAAAAAAATAAATTTATTTATTTATTTTTGGCTGTGTTGGGTGTTTGTTGCTGTGTGCAGGCTTTCTCTAGTTGCACTGAGAGGGGGCTACTCTTCATTGCAGTGCGCAGGCTTCTTATTGTGGTGGCTTCTCTTGTTGCGGAGCTCGGGCTCTAGAGCTCAGGCTCAGTAGTTGTGGTGCACAGGCTTAGTTGCTCCACGGCGTGGGATCTTCCTGGACCAGGGCTCGAACCCACGTCCCCTGCACTGGCAGCGGATTCTTAACCATTGCAGCACCATGGAAGTCCCTCCTTTGCAATTTTTAATGTACATAAAACTTTAGTGTACATAAAATCATGTAGTCAATTTTTTTACTTATTATATCCTAAACATTTCCCCATATTGTTTCAGTCTTAAGAACTAAAACTTTTGTTGCCTGTACAATATACAATCTGCAAACTTACTATAATTTTCATAATTATTTCCTTATTTTTGGATATTATAGTTGTTATACAGATTTTTTCTCTATTTTTAAGATCATCAATATAAATATCTTTATAATTATAGCTTTTCATATTCTGAATTATTTCAGACTAAATTCCCAGAAGCAGTACATTAGATCACAGGTATGAATACTTTTATAGTTAGTCTAAATTGCTTTCCAGGGACTTCCCTGGTGGTCCAGTGGTAAAGAATTTTTATTACAATGCAGAGGATGCGGGTTCAATCCCTGGTCAGGGAACTAAGATCCCACATGCTGCACCGCAACTACTGAGCTCACGCACCTCAACTAGACAGCCTGCGTGCCACAAACTATAGAGCCCATGCACCCTGGAGCCTGTGCACCTCAACTAGAGAAGAGAAAACCCACACGCCACAGCTAGAGAGAAGCCTGTGTGCTGCAATGAAAAATCCCCCATGCCTCAACGAAGATCCAGTGTGCCACAACTAAGACCTGACGCAGCCAAATAAAATAAATAAATAAGAAACAATAAACTTCTTAATAAAAAAGATTGCTTTCCACAAATGCTGTACCAACTTATAAGGCCACCGAAATAAAACCTACTCAATATTCATTCTCATCTTTGTTAATAAAAGACTTTCTTTGATAGAGATGTGAGTTGTTATAAAAACCTCACTTCCTCAGACTCTCTTGCAGCTGGGTATGTCTTTAGGACTGTGTTCTGGTTTATGAAGGTAGCTGGGTTGAGCTTTTAGAAACAATTTTGTTTCACTAATTAAAAGGAACCAGCTGGCACACACCTTTCCCTTTTTCCCTTCCTTTCTCCTTGACTGTAAGTAGGGCAGCCTTCTTGCAACTTTGAGGATGATGGCTACAAGTTAAGATGGTAGAACAGGAAGCTAGAAGCAGCTGGTGATTTTCTTGAACATCTGTACCAGCTCTGGACTCTTTCCTCTGGAATTCTTGTTACAAGAATAAACTAATCCATATTTAGTTAAGAAACTGTAGTCATATTTCTGTTGCATGAGACCAAAAGAAAATCTAATAGTAATGCATAGCAATTACATGTGCATAATTATTTCTCCTAATAGTGGATATTGTCACTAAAATTGGAGAGGCACTATATTGGTGATCTTAATTGCAAATCAAAATTCCTAACCTAAACTAGTTTAAACAAAAAAAGGGAATTTACTTGTTCATGTACTGGAGAAAATGTAGGCATTGAACTAACTTTGGGCTTTACTAAGTGGCATCAATGATACCATTAGGTCAGACCTCTTTTTCCCTTCTCCTTTTCTCTCTCTCTTACACTATCTCCCCTTTATTTTCCTCTACTTGTTGGCCCCTTCTCTCCTACAGAAAATGGACTTCTTCCACACAACTGGAGAAGCTGGCCAATAAGCAACTCCAGGCTTATGTTGGTCCAAAGTCAGTGAAAAGTGTGGAATGAGAGAACTTCCCACTTTTGTTCAAATATCAGTCCTGGGGAAGGACTCTGATTCATCAGGCCTGTGTCATGTGCTCATCCAAGGGGGAGGCAGACAGGACAATTGTGTTTGTCAATCCCTCCAAGATCACTGGAATAAGGAAGGGGAAATTACTCAAAGAAAAAGTTGAGTGTTGACACCGTAACATGGTAGAAAGTCTAAAACAATCTGTCATCAGCAACCATCTTTTACTAATAAAATGATCTTTATTATTATTTTAGTTTGCTTTTCTTTGAAGTTGAATATTTTTTCTGTGTATAAATTTTATTTCCTTTTTTCAAAATTCCCTCTTTTAAAGATGTTGACATTTCATTGACAACCAACCAGAATAAGTTTATACTTGACAAATCAGTTGAATATTCTCTTTATTTTGAACATAATGCCGATTTTGTGCTTGTAATCTAATATTCTGTATCTGGATATGCCATCCTCAAAGAATAGGAAATACATATTCTTTATAATGTTTATGTAGACATATTCTAAAGGTCCTAAATCTAGTGAGAAGAGTGGCAATTGGGCTAGACATAAATTTAATCAGTAGGTGTACATGAGTCATGTAGTATATTTAGTATGGAGAGGTTAAACATATAGTAGATTCCCTTTCTGGGAGCTTACTGAATTGATTTTAATATATTACTTTGTGAGAATGCTTCTTTAGCTATTGCATTGGCATATTGACATTATGGGTTGTTTCCCCAAACTGAATTATTCAAAATGAGATTTAAAAGCCCATTCAGGATTTAGGCTTTAGATTAAGGCCTAAGAAAGTAAAGCAAAAAAAAAGTGGCCTAGAGGATCTTCTGGTAAACTATAAATATTTTATTACTTTTTTATTTACTAAATATTCATTTGGTGTTTATGGCAATTGTTTCATATATTTCTATGGTCCACATGAGATCTTATGATTTTGGAGAGCAGGGTCAGTGGCTGCAGATTCTCCAGTTCTTTACTTCCAGGCTTTGATGTAAGGGTAGCCCTAGTGTATCCCATGAGGCAAAGGAGTGAGAAACTAAGTCATCACAGCTTAGCCCACATAATCCCACCAAGCTGAATTTAAATGCCCTTCAAAGAGGGAAGATTGAGACATAAAAACAAGTGATGTATTGATTGTACAATGTACCCAGTATACTAAATCAACTTGATTCCCCTCTTTCTTGACAAAAAAGGGCTGGCAATAGAAATGAAAGAAAGTCTTTTCTCTGCCCTCCAGATCTGCTGCTATGTCTGGCTGCTCCAGACCAGCTGCCACCTGTAGTCAAGTACCCTGACATGCTGTTTGTCCTGAGAAAGAGCTTTGTTATCTCTTAGAGTATAAAAGAAATAACAGGTTGGGACTTCTCTGGCGGTCCAGTGGTTAAGACTCTGCGCTTCCACTGCAGGAGGCGCCGGTTCAATCCCTGGTTGGGGAACTAAGATCCCGCATGCTGCACAGTGCAGCCAAGAAAAAAAGAAATAACAGGTTAAAATACTTGAGACATACCAGTCTGTCCACAAAAATTAATTACATCTGGATTTACACAATAAAGGCTTGTTCAGGGAAGGTTGCAAAATTGCCATTCATTTAGGCATCTGCATTTTGTATGGAGCCCAGAGCAAATGACATTTCGCTTCTAGCAGATACCTGGGTCCTAGTTAGGGCTACATGCAGATTAAAGCCTCCTGATAGCCATGCAGTTTCATGCTTCTGTACCTTGTTTGTGTTTTGTCTCACCTGACTGGAAATCTGTATTTTGTCCTTTGGGAGTTAGCTTGAGCTTATGTTCCCTTATAAGTGTTTTTTGACCACATCCATTCTGATGTGAGCTAGGTGCCCCTTGTCTATACTCACAGAATATCTTGTTAATAATTATATAATAGAGCTCTAATATAATTGCTTTTCTTACCAGCCTGCTCCACTGTAATTTCAGGGCAGGCTGCAACTATGTTTTATTCATCTTTGAAATACTATGGCCTAGCAAAATACCTGGCCCAGTGGGCACTCAGGAAGTACTTGTTGAAAGGATGAAAATAGTTGAAGTTTATCCTCCGGGTTCCCTCATCTCCCTTCTTGTTTCCCTTCTTCTCTTTTGTGCTGCCACACCCTGCCTCACCCAATCTCACCATTTTTTCGTCTTCATCCATCCTCTTCCTGACCCGCTAATGGCTCCAGTTGCCAGATCCCATTTGGTTTTGGAAATAAGTTTACTTATGTCATAAATTACAAGCCACTGGAGAGTGGGAAAAGTGTTGATCATTCATTCAAAAGTGTTGAATCCTTCAATAATTAGCACAGTAATTAGTTTTTCACACATTAGGTGTTTACGTTTATATTTTAAAATGTATTGCTTTCATCCGCTTATAAAAGCAATACATATTTATTGTAGAGAATTTTTTAAAATATAGCATATCATTAATAATAAAAGCCACTTACCCATCACCTATAGATAAGTGCCATTAATATTTTGGTACATTGCTACATATAACAGTTCTTTCCTATGCATTTATACTCTTTTACTGTTTGCAAAATTGAGATCGCACTGTATAAACTCTTTTTATCCTGATTTTTCCGTTTACTGTTATATCATGAGCATTCTATCATGGCATTAAGTATTCTTTTAAAATGTCACTTATTTAATACTTTTCTTATTTCTGGACATTCAGATCCAGTTTTTCTTTGTATAAACAAGTCTGTGATGAAATATCTGTGTATAAATCTTTACATTTCCAATTATTTCCTTAAGATAAATTCCTAGAAGAATTATTTGATCACTCTGTGTCAACATTTTAAGGTCTTTTGATACTTTTGATACAAACTTCTAGAAGTGTTATATCACTGTATCATTTATTTGCTTACTTAACAAATATTTATCAAGCCTTTACTATGTGCTTGGCACTATGTAGGGCTGGGATTATAATGGAGAAAAATGTACTCAAGGTTGTTGACCTGAAGCTCCTAGGGAGAGACAGGTAACCAACAAATAAATGAAAAAAGATAAAAGAATAATATATTGTTAGTAGTGCTCTGAGGAGAGCTCTGATAGAGTGGGGCCCTGTTTTGGTTTGAGTGGTCAGGGAAGGCTTTTCTTAGAGATCACATTTAATTTGAAAACCTGAAGGACTGAAAATGCACCAGCCATGGAGGTAGAGGGAAGGGTTTGTTGGGAAGAGTAGAATGGCAAAAAATGAGATTGAGAGAGGTAGGTAGAGGCCAAAGGACCAAAACATGGTTCTCTGTTAGGTGGTAGGGAGTTATTAAAACAAACAAATCATGACAATGAATTTATAGGTATCAGCAAATCAATGCTTTATCACTTTTACTGAACATGTGCATTTTAACAGAAGTCTCCCAGAGATAATATTCTTAACTCAAAAGAATGCTCCCATGGGTGGAATTTGGGACACCATGGTAGGTGAGCATTTCATTGCGTCTCAGATCACACTTTATATAGGGTGGCCTACATTTCCCACGTCAGAGAGTTCTTTCTCAGGTTGTGTTCTTTTCCATCAATGCCCAGGAGTCTGCACAGGTATACTGGCCAAATACAGCAGCTCTGCATAGACCATGGCTCATCTCTCCTCTTCAACTCAGATTAATAAAAGCTGTCCAGTCATGACTTTCTTGGATTGATTGTATATCTCCATGGCAATGGAATTAGGTAAGATAAAAAGTATTTAATTTCAATATATTTGCCACATTTACATTTTCTCTCTACATAGATAATATATATTAGATTTTATATATAAATATATTAGATAATCTATTATTATATGATAATTATATATTACATACAGTTGATATATTAAATATATAGATAATTTATAGAGAGATAATATATATTGGATAATAAGAATAATCTTTTGTATAGAGAATTAAGAATGAATTAATGCTCTAAAAGTTTTCTACTTATATCTGAGATAGATATTGAGATTCAACAACAGGAGTTGTTTCAATTTCTAAATTCTTGGCTTTAATTAGTTTGTTTTTATATTAGGAGTCAGGCTTTGTATTCAGCTTTCAGATTTATCTTTAAGTATTGTGCATAGATGTTTACTAAGCATTTTCAGATTTATACATATTTATAAATGAAAAGCTTACTTATTTATTCTTTTTGTGTCTGGATTTTATTTATTTCTTACTCATCAAAAAGAAAATGATCATTTATTAGAATTCAGATTTTTTTTTTTTTTTTTGTGGTACGCGGGCCTCTCACTGTTGTGGCCTCTCCCGTTGCGGAGCACAGGCTGCGGACGCGCAGGCTCAGCAGCCATGGCTCACAGGCCCAGCGGCTCCGCGGCATGTGGGATCTTCCCGGACCGGGGCACGAACCCGTGTCCCTTGCATCAGCAGGTGGACTCTCAACCACTGCGCCACCAGGGAAGCCCAGAATTCAGACTTTTTAAAGACCATTCCAAAATCAAACATGATTACAGTGAGGAAAGCATTTTTTCAATTCTTTGTCTAAAAAAGCAGGTCTATACAATACTATTCAGAGTGTTCACTTTGACCAGATATATTATTATAAGCAATCAAAACAAAATTGTCTTGCATAAAATCAATGAAATCAACAAATATTTAATGAGTGTCTATAGTGTACCAGGACCTGAGTAGTCACTGTGAGGGCAAGGGAGAAGTATACAGTAGTGTGTAATCCTTGCCCTGTAGGAGGCAACAGGGGAAATTGCCTAACAGGGGAAATAAAACGTAAGGGTGTGGGAGAAGGGACCTAGGACACTGACATGTATGGACCACCTACTGTGTCCTAGGAATTGTGCTAGGTGCTTCCATATAAATTTTCTCATGCATAGCTGAGCTCAGTATCATCCCCCAAATTCTTTAGTATTCTCTTTCTTACTCTCCACCCATCATACAGCCTTCAGGTCATTCTCAGTCCCGACCTCCCTTCCTCACCTCCCACATCCAGTCATCACTAAATCCTGTTCCTGGATCCTTCCAATGGCCTTCTGACTGGTTTCATTGCCTCTGTTCTCTTCTCTTATTAGCCTATCCTCTTTCCACGTTGTGGACACATTTGCTCTAAAATGCAAATATGATTAGATTAATTACAACTCTTTTGGGATGCAAGTAACAGAATCTATCTAATATAACCTAAGCAAGGGGGGTAATTTATTATTATGATTGCAGCAGTGATTCTTGGGGCCCAAGGGCAGGATGCAGCTCAGTTAGATGAACAGAATGGACCATGACTGTAGTCCTTTCTTTTTAACTCTTGTCTTTGCTTCTATATATCTACTTCATTTCTTACTACAGATCAGCTCTTAATTCTTTCTGGTCTACATGGCAGAAAAGGACAGCTAGACTGAGCATGGACTATCTCAGTTTCCATTCTAAATTCCTCAGGGAAAGAGCTCATTCAGCCAGCTTGGGTCAGGTGTCACCCTTGGATCAATCACCAATGGCAATCAGGGTTACCTTGTAAGGACACGGTAATTGTAACCATGTTGTTGGAAGGGAGAAGCAGTTCTCAGAAAAAGGTTTACTAAGCAGATAAATCAAGAGATGTTTCTTGGAGAGGCTGAGCATTTGTGTTGACTAGACTACAGCAGTCCCCAACCTTTTTGGCACCAGGGACTGGTTTAGTGGAAGACAATTTTTCTGCGAACAGGGTGGGGAGCGGTGGGGGGAGGGATGGTTCAGGCGGTAATGTGAGCAATGGGGAGCGATGGGGAGCGGCAGATGAAGCTTCCCTCGGCCGCCACTCACCTCCTGCTGTGCGGCCCAGTTCCTAACAGGCCGCGGATGGGTACCGGGGCTTGGCACCCCTGGACTAGAGCATAGGATTGAGTTAGGGGTAAAAAGAAATAAGGTTGCAAAGATGATAGTTTGGGCCAAATTTTCAAGACCCTTTATGTGAAGCTAAAAAATTTGAACTTTATCCTATAGGCATTAGGGTGTTATTGCAGTTTTTTATTTATTTAAAAAAATTTTTTTAAACAACGCAACTATTATTCCTATTTTTTATAAGTTTATTTATTTATTTTTGGCTGTGTTGGGTCTTTGTTGCTGCGTGGGCTTTCTCTAGTTGTGGTGAGCGAGGGCTACTCTTTGTTGCAGTGCGTGGGCTTCTCATTGTGGTGGCTTCTCTTGTTGTGGAGCATGGGCTCTAGGCACTCGGGCTTCAGTAGTTGTGGCTCGTGGGCTTCGTTGCTCCATGGCATGTGGGATCCTCCTGGGCCAGGGCTCGAGCCCGTGTCCCCTGCATTGACAGGCCGATTCTTAACCACTGCACCACCAGGGAAGTCCCTATTGCAGTTTTTAAAAATGGAGTGACATGATGAAGCAGTATTTAGGATAATTAATCTACAAGTAGATTAGTGGATTAGAATTGGGAGAAACTGGAGCAGAGCCCACTTAGGAAGGCGCTGCAGGAGTCAGATATGATGAAAAGGGCATTGGAAGAATGTGAGTCGATAGTTGAGAAGACACAGATTACTTGAACATAGGGGTGAGTTTTAGTTTTTTTAATCTTTGTGAAACTTTTGATTACTATACTGCTATGGAACACAACCAATAAAAACCCAGGCCACATATTTCATAGTTCATAGGGCTGAACTGTGTAGTTCTGACAACTCTATCATGTTTCTGGCAGTTTCAAAATTTCTTTCCTCTGGGAGATAAGGGTCAGGTTTTTTTATCCCTCTCTCTCACCATCCCCGCCCCAGCCTATCGTGTATTGGGAGGATATTACTAGAAATAAAAATGAAGCTGTAAAACTCTGGGGGCTAGTAGTGCAGAGAGGTAGGGAAAGTGGGAAAGAAAAAATGAACTGTTTTCAAAATTGGAGTTCCTATAAGAAGGAAAAAGCTAATATCATTAACTAAGAGTACTGGACAGTGAGTCATTTTTAAAGAATTTCTATCAGGTCTCCATAGCACTTTCTGTGTAGAGTTTATTTTAACATCTATCACATTGCATTATGGTTATCTGTCCATGTGGCCACTTCCATACTGGCTGTCAGCTTCCTGAAGGCAGACACTCTTGCTATGAATGTTTACATCCATGGTGCTTGACATAGCACTTGACTTACCTAGAAACCCAACAAATGTTGAGTCTACCCTCTTCAACTGCAGGTTTTTAAGGGTAGGGTCTGTGCTTCTTCATATACCCTATAAAGCACTTGAAAGGTGTAACTGAACATAAATTACTAACACATGAACTACCAACCTGATTCTTTTGAAATTTTATGATAAGAATTGGGACCAAAAGGGTACAAGAGAAGAACAAGAGGGCTAGGGTTGGGTGAAAAGTGTTCTAGGGGCTTGTTCAAAAAGAAGCAAGGAACTACATGGGATGCGTGAGGACGTGAGAGAGAATACAGGGGACTTTAAGAGGTGTTGAAGTGAATTGTGAGTTCTCTTCTTGGTATTTGAACAGCACAAGTAAAGGACTTGCCTTTTTGAAGGAGTTTTTGAACTCCTTTTTGGTTTTGGATTGTGTTCTTTTGATGACACCGTTCTGGGATAGGCTACCTAGGTCACAGCTACCTAAGTTTTGTATTTATTTAGTTTAATCTGTGAAAGAAAGGAGAGGAAAAAAGAGAGCTAGAGAGAAAAGACAATGAGGTCTAGAGGAAGGAAGGAATGAAGAGGCACATTAATGTCAGATTTCATAAAGGAGATCTGTGAATGTAAACCACGTACCTTGATTTCCATTTTGAAACCACTAGAGTTCATCTGAATTATATATTAATTTTATCTGAAATTAGTGACATTTCCACTCATATAAGGGTCTGAGGGAGCTTCAGTGAGAATTAAAAGCATTAGGAGAAAATTTTTGGCATTAAGAAATTCAGCTGATCTTTTATTATAAATGAAATAAACACTGAATAGTGTTAAAGAAAGGAAGTATTTAATGTCTTATTAAAGAAAGGAAGTATTTAATGTCTTAAAAATACTTCAGTTATTAGCTTTCAAAGTAAGTTATTTTGTAGTAGAGACCAAAACTCTTTTTCTTTCCCAGGGAAATGTCCTTCTTAAAATCCAGTATTTTTATATAGGAGCATCATTCTTGGGATCAATAAAAATATTTTTTTCCTCAATGACATATTTAGATATTGAGATAATGTAGTATATTATATTGGGCTATACCCTGAGGAATTTTAAAATGGAACATAAAAAACATTCAAAGGTCAGTAAAAATTAAATGAATTTCAGGAATGAATTAGTTTTTAGCATCGTGTATAACTACTACTGTTATGTAATATAATCCTGAATGAATAAATTGTAAGTGTGCATGAATAAGCTAGAAACGTATCTTTAGGTTTCTTGAGGCTTTTTCACATTTAAAAAATCAGGCTATTGATTACAGAATCAAAGAATTTTAAAACAGAAAGGGACATTGGAGATGATCTCGTTCAACCCTCTCATTTTCTAGATGATTAAAATGTACTATTTAGATAGCAGCAAATTATAAAGCCTTCAACAAAGGTTCTCTATTCAGACAACTACTCTGGCCTAACCATTCCTTCACCAAAAAAGAACAAAAGCGACAACATAGAAGAATCTCTGGCATTCATAACATCCCTTCCTGCTGAGCTAACAAAACTTTGAACCAGCAAGGCAGTTGTCTGTTTAAATTGAGCTTGCTTCTATGTTGTAAGGGTGGATATAAAGACACTAGGTAACAACACTTGAGCAGTCGTGGAGGCTACAAAAGAATCATTCTTATCCTCATGAAATAAACGCTTGTTACCAGGTGGTTCTAGAGGGACTGCTTTTAGTGGAACCATCGTTGTCAGATTAATTTGGATGTGGCAAGATCTATAGCAGAACAGGCTGGTGTGTCCCACTGACTCATCTATACACATAGAAATAAGATGCATGCTTCTCTCATGAAATAAACGAGTGAAGACAGTTTTATGAGCAAAGTAGCCTTCAAATACCTGCTAAGGCATTACTTCCTCATTCCCTAACCCCGTCACTGGAATTAGTCAAGCACAATTGCAATTATTCATTTACATGTCTTTCTCGAATACTAGAAATAAATTCCTTGAGGGTAGGAACAGTCTTATTCCTTTTTGTATATCAAACACCTAGCATGTAGCAGAATATTACATAAATTTTTTGTAATTGAATGTTACGTTGTTATTTATTGGTCTTGCAGAGCCTCAGCATCTACATTTGGATGAGGATATTTGAAGCAAATTTTAAAACAGTAATAATAATGAGATTAACATTTTAAAAGTGCCTTTAGTGGTCAAGGTTTTTTGAAAAATACAAAGTTGAATATGACATGGACTCTCCTTCAGAGGGTCTCATAAGATAGGGAAGTATATTAGTGTGCTAGGGCTGCCATAACAAAATCCCACAGACAGGTGGCTTAAACAACAGAATACTTATTTTCTCACAGTTCTGTAGGCTATAAGTCTAAGATCAAGGTGTAACAGGCTTGGTTTCTTCTGAGACCTCTCTCCTTGCCTTGCAGATGATGGCCTTCTTCTTGTGTCCTCACATGGTCTTTCTTCTGTGTGTGCTCCTCTCTTTGTGTGTCCTGTCCAAATTTTCTCTTCTTATAAGGACACCAGTCAGGTTGGATTAGGACCCACCCTAATGGCCTCATTTCAACTTAATCACACTTTAAAGGCCCTATCTCTAAATACAGTCACATTCTGAGGTACTGGGAGATAGGGCTTCAACATATGAATTTTGGGGAGACACAGTTCAGCTCACAACAGGAAGAAAAAGACAACAAATTGTTTTAACATCAGTCGACTCTGATGAGAGGGATCTGGGAAGACATCCTGGAGGAAGGAGACTCTGACGGGATGTCAGCAAGTAGAATGGAAGTCAGAGTACCATTGATAATTAGACAGGACAATCTCCTCTTATTGACTATGGAGTGACTTGGTGAGGGATGAGAAATTTAGTTAAACTGGTCGATCCTTTCTCAAACACAGTTGGTGTTCCAACAGTCGGATTCTGATTCTCCTTAATACATTCCATCATCCTTTTAAGTTGACCACCTGCTTGGCAGAGTTGAACTATAATATTGACGGATCAGGCAGAGTGTTCTTCCCCCCCAGTTTTATTGAGATATTATTGACATACAGCATGTAGAAGTAGGCAGAGTTTTTGTCTTTAAATCCAGTAAGCCCAACTGGTACCCATTATTAGAAACAAATCTGGTAAACTGTGCGTTACAAATAAATGGCTCAGAACAGCCACCTTTGCAGTAGAAATCTGAGATGGAAGTTTGAGTCTTGAGTGGCATCTGGAATAATCAAGACATTCTCTTGAAGCTGTTTTACAAAAATCAATATGGATTTTTGAATATATTATTTGGAAAGCCATTGTCTAACTGGGTGAGCATGAACTACACTTATTTACACCTTTTAAGAAAAAATATCCTCCATGAATATACAGTGCAGCAGTTTATTAGCACCAGCTTTGCAATTAGACTCTCCTGGTTCGAGTCCTGATTCTGCCAGCTCCTCTCCTATGTTACTTAATCTCAGGCAAATGGCTTGTTGTAAGTCTCAGTTTCCTTTGTTGTCTGTAAAATAGTGATTCATGCCTTACTTATTTTTGTGTTCTCTAGCAAGATACTTAACCATTTGACAACTCACTCATCTGTGGAATAAAAACTGTAGTAATAGCTACAGTACCTGGCATGTAGTAGGCATTCAGTAGATGTTAATCATCATTAGTATGGCACCGGGTTAGCTGTGCTTAACAAACATTTGTTAAGTAACTGAATGACGCTAATCCCAAGTAGTAAGAAACTGATAGTGTTCTATAACTATGCATTCATCCAAAATTGTATGGTGAAGGACCACTGGTAGGGAACAGTGGCTTTTGCTAATAATGTGCTAGCAAAGACTTGGAAATAAGTTTCTGATGACTTCCTAAAATGTGTGCCGTGGAACTCCTTTTCCAGTAAGTAAAGGTTGCTTTCTGAGGGGGAAAAAAATCCCTGGAGAAATCCAATAGCTCCAGGAGGCCATAAAATTCTTGCTTTATTTTGACTTGGCACAGAATGAAGGGCACATACCTTGTTCTGAGCTGAAGAAGGTGCAGTGAAGTTTTTATTTCATGTTTCTCTTTTGTCTTTGGTGTGTATGAGGGTCTACTGGTGCCCACCCAACATCCCTTCCCCCTTCTTCCTTGCCAGCAGAGTCCTGATTTTGTTTTGGTATCTACTCCTCATCCTCTTGACACAGGTAAATCCTGACTGGTCTGAGTCAATTATAACAATCCCCTCCCACACCCACACAAAGTCTGATTTAGGCAGGAGCATGAGACATAATTCTGACCAATGAGGAATGAGGGGAAATCTGCAACCTGGGAAAGGTTTCCTTACTCTTAAAAAGAGGCACACAGGATGAAGCACCCTCTTTTTCTGCTGCACATTGCCATGTCGGGTTGGAAGGTTTGGAATTGTGGTAACCATCTTACAAGCTAGCTATCAAAATATAAACACATTTTCTCCTTAGAATCAATGAGATTCAATCTATGGCAGAATCTTAAGCATAGGTGTGAAATGACTTCTTTTTTGTCTCATGTGAAGTTGTTGTTATCTGGTGATTACAGTCTAGAGTTTTAGACTTTTGTCCAGTGTATTCAAATATACTGAAAAATTTTAGAGGTAAGAAATATATATAGTGTTGCTTACTTTAAATCTATCACTTTTTATTCTTATTTCCAGAAATACCCTCAATCAACCGCTTACTTTTTAAATAGCTTTATTGAGACGTAATTCACATACTGTACAGTTTACCAATTTAAACTATAGAATTCAATGGTTTTTAGTATATTCACAGGGTAATGCGTCCATCACCACAGTCAATTTTAGAACATTTTCATTACCCCAGAAGAAACCTCATAACCATTAGCAGTCATTCCCAATTTCTATCCAAACCTCCCAACCTTAGGCAACCACTAACTTACTTTCCATTTCTATGAGTTTATTCAAAATTTCATTCTTTTTTATGGCTGAGTAGTAATTCATTATATGTATGTATGTATATACGTGTGTGTGTGTGTGTGTGTACCACATCTTCTTTACCCATTCATCTGTTGATGGACATTTAGGTTGCTTCCATATCTTGCCTATTGTAAATAATGCTGCTATGAACATTGGGGTGTATGCATCTTTTTGAATTAGTGCTTTTGTTTTCTTCAGATGTATACCCAGGAGTGGAATTGCTGGGTCATATGGTAGTTCTATTTTTAGTTTTTTGAGGAACTGCCATGCTGTTTTCCACAGTGGCTGCACCAATTTACATTCCCACCAGCAGCGTACAAGGGTTCCCTTTTCTCCACATCTTGGCCAACTTTTATTATTGAATATTTGTGGTCTTTTTGATGATAACCATTCTGACAGGTGTGAGGTGATATGACATTGTGGTTTTGATTTGCGTTTGTCTGATGATTATCATTTTGGGGTTGTTTATTGCTAGTGTGGAGGAATACAACTGATTTTTGTATCCTGCAATCTTATGTTTTGTTTTATCAGCTCTAGCAGTTCTTAGTAGATTCATTAGGATTTCCTATGTATGAGATCATATCATCTGCAAATAGAGATAGTTTTGCTTTTTACTTTCCAATCTGGATGATTTTTCGTTTACTTGGCTACTTGCCCTGGCTAGAACCTCCAGGACAATGTTGAGTAGAACTGGTGGGAGTGGACATCTTTGTCTTTCTCTTGGTCTTAGGGAAAAAGCGTTCTGTCTTTCACTATTAAGTAAGATGCTAGCTCTGGGTTTTTCATAGATGCCCTTCATCAGGGTGCCTTGGAAGAGTGGAAGAGTAGCGACAGAAAGGAAGAAATGGAAAAATAGATGTTGGTGGGTCTCACATTGAAGGTCTTGGGCCTTACCTTTTGGACAAAGCCCCAAAGAGAGGGTATACCCCATGACTATTTTTTTTTTTTTTTTTGCATTATGCGGGCCTCTCACTGTTGTGGCCTCTCCCATTGCAGAGCACAGGCTCCGGACGCGCAGGCTCAGCGGCCATGGCTCACGGACCTAGCCGCTCCGCGGCATGTGGGATCTTCCTGGACTGGGGCACGAACCCGTGTTCCCTGCATCAGCAGGCGGACTCTCAACCACTGCGCCACCAGGGAAGCCCCCCCATGACTATTTGAGACAGACAAGAATAGAGCCTATGCCATGCTCCATACAGGCAGAATTAGGGTTTGAGATAGAAACTAATTTAAGTTGTAGGAAAATAAAGTTATATTTCTTGCTCAGTGAAATTGTGAAGTGACTCATAGTCACTGTATTATTATTAATCAAAAAGTAGCTTTTATATAGGATCTTTTTCACTCATAACTAGTAATGAGCATATACAATAAATAATTTCAAGTAATGTACTTTTTTTGTATGCCAGTCCTGTTCAATATGAATCAGTCCAGTGTCTTAGTGAATAAAGTTTTAAAAAGCTGGAACATTTTTAGGAATTAGCATTGATTTGTTAGGGAGTCTCTTGTGGATAAAGCAGGCTATCTTTAATTGATTTGGAGTCGGAGAATAATACTGTTATAGAAAAGACAATCCCCTTTTACACAGAAATCAATGACGTTTTAGCATGTAAAAGCTGTTGGAATGCTGACTGAAGATTTGAATTTTGAAACATTCTCTTTTACACATTCAAAGGAAACATGTATTCATCTGTATAAAATTTAAATTTATACTTTCTTATTCGTAGGACTGTTATGTAATCAGAAGCAGTATTTCATGCAAAATGTGGACACACATTATGATTTTCCTTGCAAGATAATTACTATACTGCATTTTAACGAAAGGGAAAATTCATCTAAGTTCTAGAATTTGGCACTAGAATTCAAAATAAAAAAATACTTGAAATACTCTTTTTTTCCCACTCTTTTCAAATATTTTCTCAATTTAAGAAGCCTACATTATCATATCCATTTGAGTGCTTACTTCATTTCTCCTTCTTGAAAAGTTAGAAGAGCATTGATATTGTGTGTTGTTCTTTATCCTGGATGCACATTAGAATTAACTGGGTTTGCTGTTATTTTATTTTATTTTATTTGTTTTTTGCTGTGTTGGGTCTTCGTTGCTGCACATGGGCTTTCTCTAGTTGCAGGGAGCAGGGGCTACTCTTAGTTGTGGTGCACGGGCTTCTCATTGCTGTGGCTTCTCTTATTGTGGAGCACGGGCTCTAGGTGTGCAGGTTTCAGTAGTTGTGTCGTGCGGGCTCCGTAGTTGTGGCTCGCGGGCTCTAGAGCACAGGCTCAGTAATTGTGGTGCATGAGCTTAGTTGCTCCGTGGCATGTGAGATCTTCCTGGACCAGGGCTTGAACCCGTGTCCCCTGCATTGGCAGGTGGATTCTTAACCACTGCGCCACCAGGGAAGACCCTAACTGGGTTTGCTTTCAAAAAGTAACAACACCTGGACATCCCTGGGAGTGAGGGTTTGTCACTGGTATTCATTAAAAGCTCCCCAGTGATTTTAATGTACAGCCTGGGTTGAGCCTTGCTTTAAATGATCACCAAAACTGGTGAATTTTATGGTATGTAAATTATACCGCAATAAAATTGTTTAAAACGATGATTACCAGCAGGTATCTAAAACTTCACCAAAATAAAGTGTCATACCCATATGAGTATCAGGTGCCAACAGTACCAGTTTACCTAGGACTGGCCCCACACGTGGGACTTTTGGTGCTAAACCTGGGAGAATCTGAGCACACTGGAAGAGCTGGTCACTCTATAATATGGAAGAGATGGCCTTCCTGGATGAGGAGGGCCTCTTCCCCTCCTTAGCTCAGGTTATTTGAGGAGAGACGGAGAAGGGCTAGTTTCTTGCTGTTCTAGGAGACACGTGTTGTTGCCACTTCTCTACCACACACCCACTCATTATCATCTTCTTTTCTGGCTTCAAACCCCACCATCTCATTGAAATTACCCTCTTAAAGATGACCAATGACTTCTTTGTCTCTGAATCCAATGCTCATTCCTCCCTTCTTCCTTGCTTTCTGTGGCATAGTGTCATCTGCTTTTCCTATCTCTCTTCAAACTATTCCCATTTCCTTTGCTGGCTTCATTTCTTCTTGTTCGTCTCCTAGAACCATTTTTCATGGTTCTGTTTTTGGCTCTCTTTTCTTGCCTATACATGCTCATGATTCCACCTGTTCTTTTCTGCATATATTCTTTGTTGTCAGTAGCTGTTATTATGACGGGCCACCCATTCCCCCTCAATACCCATGGCCTTGTTGAGGTAACAGTAGAGATGGATCTGGCTTGTAGAATCTTAGAAAACTTCATTGTTTTCATGATGAGTCCTGACATTGTGGGGGCCAGGGGTGTGATGTGACATCTAAGACAGATTCACAGGAATTAACTTTGACAAAGGTTTGTATTTCCTGCCTCAATAAACTGCAAACCCCACGAGGTACTATTATATCCTTAGCATTTAGCGAAGTGCCTGACACATAGTAGGTGCTAAAAAATAGAGTAACGCATTTTTTTTTTTGGCGGTACGTGGGCCTCTCACTGTTGTGGCCTCTCCCGTTGCAGAGCACAGGCTCCGGACGCGCAGCGTCCATGGCTCAGGGGCCCAGCCGCTCCGCGGCACGTGGGATCTTCCCGGACCGGGGCACGAACCCGTGTCCCCTGCATCGGCAGGCGGACTCTCAACCACTGCGCCACCAGGGGGACTGCACCACCAGGGAAGCCCCCTGAGTAACACATCTTAAACATCAACACATTTTCATTCACTTCTCAGTTCAGCCTCTCACATCATAAGTCATAAGACATAAGTCACGTGCCAAAATGAGTAGAAGGGGGTGGGAAGAACATGATTGTAGGTTAAGATGTTTTTCCTAAGTGTTTTCTTGAGTCCTCTCAGGATATTATGACATATAGCTTCCACCCGTGAGCCCTGGAAAAGTTCCTGGATGGTTCTAAATACTTTAGAGATGAAGCTATTGCCATTCTAATTCCTGTCAAACTTCAAGATTCCATAAATCATAACAATAGTATCTAAGTGTATCCTAGTTCCGAAAGAACTATGTATTATTCTAAGTAAAAAGGAATGCAGGGAAGAGTCTGTAAGGTGCCTAGAAGGAAGAGACTCAAAGGGGAGCAGATTGACATCATGTTTCTACTCCTGTCTGAGAAGATGGTGGACAGATCACCAGGCAGAAGGATTACTGTTCCGTTCAGATGTCCCTCTGTGAGGTTAAGGAGTGCATGAGGCTATCACAGCTTTGACATTGTTCAGCTAATTCTCCTAGCTCTGATTCTGTGATGAGCAAAAGGAGTCAGATATTCTAGCTACCTACGTACACTTTTCTAAATAAAGTGAGCCCCGTACAGTTGAGCTGAAAGTGGTTTGTCATTTTAAAATTAAAATTCTGACCTTACATCAGTCTGTTTTTTAGCATGCGTTAGTTGTCCCAAACCCAGTCAGCTTTGGAGACACTGACAAAATAGAATTTCTTTCGATCTGCAAAACTAGAGCTCACACTGGGGAATGCAGTAGCTAAATCAAAAAGATATTACCCTGTGAACAGTAAGCTGACCCCTTAGATCATGTTCTGGCTCTCCTGTTTCTAACTCCAAAATCTCTATTTCACTTCTCTAGCTCTAACTTCTCTTGAGTTTTAGTTGTCTGGGCATCTCCATCTGGATATCACAGGTCCATCTCAAACTCATCACTAAATGCAAATTAATCATCTCAAACTCCCAGTTCCACATTTCTGCTTTGGATTTCTTCCTAGGACCTCTAGCCTCCATAGCGCTTACTTGTTTTATCCGCTGTCTGTCTTCCTCTACCAGAATGTAACCTCCATGAGGGTAAGAACTTCTGTAAATTTTGCTCACTGCTGTTTCCCCATTGCCTACAATATTGCTTGGTGTGTGGTGGGTATTCAATGGATATTTGTGAAATCAATATTTACCCAGACTTGCTCCTGTCCTGGACTAATGCCATCACTGGTTTTCATAGCACTCTGATTTTCCAGTTTATCCAGGCTCACATCCTTGTAGCTCGTTTTTAACTCTTCCCTATCCTCCTCCTATACCCACTTTAATAAACAACTGCTTACAATGTTGTTTCCAAATATCTTTTAGGGTAATGTCATCCTTTCTATTCTCATTACCACTGTTATAAATTAGGTACTTGAAAACTCTAACTGGGACTATGAAATAGAAGCTACTAAGTATCAAGTTCTCTAGGTTTTTGTTACTTTAATTAATCCTACCTATCACTGCCAGATCAATCTTACTTGGAGCTCAGCTCTCATTATGTCACTCCCTTACTTAAGGCTCAATACTGTTTAAATACAGAATACTCAGTCTGGCATTTGGAAGTGCTGTGATATGACCCCAACCTTTCACTTCAGTTTATCTCCCACTTTTCCTTTACAGATTCCTTATGGTATAAACACACTAGACCACTTGTTCTTTGACTACTCCTTGAACTTTCCTACTTCTGTACCTTTCTCCATATAGTACCTTCTTCAGGAATGTTCATTACCAAGTATTTCTTGTGGTATTTGCTTTTGTGCAGATAAATAATATCCATATACTACAATCTTTTGATTCATCAGTTTTGAAAACTGACTTATTATGGTAGATGAGGATTTAGCTCTTTCACACAATCACATTTCACCTCTGTGCCAGATGTCTCCTGTTTGTCCCTCCAGTTCCACCATCCAGCCACTCTCTGTCCCAAGAATCTCACCTGTATGGATCACATCTGTGGCTCCCATACTGTCTGGCTTCTTGTTGGGTTTGGTCAGTGGGGAGCAGATAGGAAGTCTGAGGAAGGGAAGTGAGAGAGGCTAACCCTAACTTTACCCTAACTCCCTCCCAGTGACAAAGGTCATTGTTTCATACAAAGGGGCCTTACAACTTTCTTCTTTTGGGTTTTGGCCACTATTCCCTTCCTTCCTCCTTTGGGCCTAGGGGGTCCAATACTGTGATTCTCTTACATACTACCCAATCTTTGTAAATAATCCCTTTGTAAACACACTCTTTTGGTTCATCCTAATTTGAGGGTACCATCTACTTCCTGTTGGGATCTGACTGACAGCTATACTCTCCTTCTATCCTCCCAATTTAGTTATATTAAAATTTTTGGTTAATTCAAAATTTGTTTAAAATAATATATTACAAATATCATAGTGTTTCCTAAGTGTATTTTCTTTCTGGCACAGTCTTTTATTTTTCCACAAGTTGGTTAATATTTCATTTTTTTATTTTAGGTTTTTAAAAAATTTTTGCTAATTCTTTCTAGGAAGATGGTTGAACACATTAGGCACTCTATAAATTCTATTTCTTCCTGGAAACCTCCTTCTTGGACCCTACCCTCTTTCTGTTTAATCATGTTTAGGAATTGTCTAGGCTGGCTATCAATACCTCTAGAATCCTATTACTTTCTTGGTTTACTCTTTGTTTTGCTGACGCACATACTCTAGTAGTGTCCTAAGAAATGATAGATGGGAAGTGAACTTCTTGAAGCCTTGAATATCTAAAAAGAGTCTTCGATAATTTAGTTGGGTACAGAATACTAGCTTGAAAATGGCTTTTATCTCAGAGTTTTGAAATGCTTTATTTTCTTCTAATTTCTTTAGTTTCTGTTGAGAAGTGTAGTGTCCTTCTAATTTCCTAACTTCTGAATATACCTTTAAGAAGTGTTTAGAAGGGCTTCCCTGGTGGCGCAGTGGTTGAGGGTCCGCCTGCCGATTCAGGGGACACGGGTTCGTGCCCTGGTCCGGTAAGATGCCACATGCCGCGGAGCGAGCCATGGCCGCTGAGCTTGCGCGTCCGGAGCCTGTGCTCCGCAACGGGAGAGGCCACAACAGTGAAAGGTCCGTGTACCGCAAAAAAAAAAAAAAAAACAGAAGTGTTTAGAAGATGTGTCATTGTATTGGCCTTTTGATGTTTTCACTGTGGTTGGCCTTTGATATATCCTTTCAGTCTGGAAATCTGTATCCTTCAGTTCTTGACATTTTCCTTGCATTATTATAGAAGACACTCTTAGTTTCCTGGTCAACAGACATTCTCCTGATATTCCTTGCTAACAGAATTCTGATATTATCCAAACAGCAATGTGCCCAGTCCCAGAGCACAAATACATAATGAATGTTAAAGCTAGACATGGTAATCCCATTCCCATTTGCCAGATATTTTGTTTTTTCCAGTTTAACTTTGTAACTAATGGTGGCCATGTAATGCTTTTCTGGTTAGTGAAATAAAAGAAGTCTGCTGGGGGAAGGAGAGTTTCAGGGGATGGTTTTATTTTCTGATATGAGTCAGATGCATGGAAAGAGTTCATTGTGTCGTCTCTTTTTCCCTGCTTTGGATGTACTTGTGAAAGGGCATGTTGTCACTTTAAAATTGTGATAGCCATCTTGCTATGTAGCGGAGACAAACTTAAGGACAAAATGCCAAAATACTGAGATACGGCAGAGTTGATTGAGTCAAAGCCCCAAACGTGGAACAGCCTACCTCCGGACCTCATGTTATATGAGATAATTAAACACTTTTATTATTTTTGCTGTTTTTGCTTGGCTATTTTGTCAACTGCAACCAAATGACTTCTAACTGAAGCATAGTTCGTTGATAAAATTTTCCCCTTAATTTTCTCTATTCCCCTTTTGGAACTCCTAATACTTGGGGCTCTTAGATTAATTTTCTTGCCTCTTTCTCCCTTTTTTCCCCCCATCCTTTTCTCACTGTTCTAATATTCTGGGAAATTTCCTCAGTTTTAACTTTCAACCATTCTACTGAATTGTTTATTTCGGCTCTCCAATTTCTAATTTCCGAGATCTCTTCTTTGATAGTTCTTAAGAAATACATCTTGTTTTCATGGATGTAACGTTCTATTTTAAATCTGAGACTGTTAATTATTGTTCTGAAAAGTTTTCTTCTGCTACATGCATTGTCTCTATTTCTTCTGAGTTACTCTTTTCTGGTTTTTTTTTTTTTAAGGTTGGAGGCTTTCTTCAATTGTCAGGTGATATAAAGCTGTCTTTTTATTTTTGCAAAATGTCCTAGAAAGTTGATTGGAAGCTTTATGTATGTGAGTGGACTACTTTGTAGGGTGGTTAGGTAGCAAGTAAGTTCTTTTTTTTTTTTTTTTTGAATCCCCAAAAGAGCAGCATCTGTAGATATTTTCTTTTAGGATTTTAATTTCTCCAAA
This sequence comes from Delphinapterus leucas, assembly GCF_059928025.1. NCBI lineage: Eukaryota > Metazoa > Chordata > Mammalia > Artiodactyla > Monodontidae > Delphinapterus > Delphinapterus leucas. The sequence continues at coordinate 114,947,454 of NC_143130.1, forward strand.
AAATAATCCTCAAAGAGGTATATGGATACCTGCAAGCATTCTAGAAGCAGGGATAGTGGTGGTAAAAGTGATTATGGGTCCCACAGTTAGACTTTTGCTTAATCCTTCTCAGTGATATGCTGGCACATAATAGCAACTAGCTCTCTGAAAGAAGAAAAAGCCCTGATTTGTAACAACCCAACATCTGTGGTATAAATATTCCTACCATGTCCAATTTCAGGCTATTAACATGATGTCACTGAATGCAGAGCTGGGAAGACATGCACAGTAGTTCATCATTATATAGTATTTCTGTCATGCAGATACAATAGATATAAATAATCTCAAGAGTATAAATAGTAAAATGTAGGGAAAATAATTAGGAAGTTAGAGCCTTTGAGTATATATTATGTCTGTTTTTGATACAATTTATTTAGTTGTAAGCTTATATAATTTAACTTTTTTTCATGGCTGTGTTTAACAATTGGCTTACAAAATTCCTGAAAATTTAGCAGTTCCTATGAGCTAGTACAAATTAACTCTTGTACAAATTAACTCTGGAGCATTGCTGCTGTTTCCAGCCCCAGTCCATCACCCTTCACTGTGTCTGGTCTTTCTGACTCTGGAGTCTATTGTTGATTTTCTTCTGACAAAATAGTTCTGGTATTCTGCAAGGGGGTGGTGGAGGATAAAGAGTGATGGCCTAAGCGAGTAAACCTAGGGATCTTCAGCTTGTTGTGCAGACTTTCAACAAATTCCTATATTTTCATTTTCATACCTAACTCTTGCTTTCCATGGTAACTGATGCCACAAAGTCTTAAGCTCTCTTTGGCTCTGCCAGTACAATAAGCTTCTCTGCAGGCACTTAACAGCAGTACCTCTGCCCTCCTAGGTCCATTGCTTCTGTTCCATCTGCTTTCTGTCTTCCAAGACTTTGACCTCACTTGTTGGTTATTATCTTCTCTCCCATTTTCTTTGTTCTTGTGGGTTTATAAATTTTATATTTCCTTTTACCATTAGTGAGAGCAAATAAATGTGTTCAGCTACATATGCTTAACTGGAAAGGTAGCTCAATAAGTACTGCATTTAAAAATTGTTGAATTGACTTAAGATTCCTGGATGCTTGTAGTAGCAACTAAACTCTGTCAGTTAACAGCAACTTATCACTAACCACTGATTTATTTAGTGTAGTATTGTGTTCTAGGCCCTTAGATATCCATTTTGATTTTTCCTCTACATGTTTTTTTTAAATAAAATTTTTATTTTAGAATAATTTTAGGTTTACAGAAAGTTGTGAAGATTGTACGGAATGTTTTCACATACCCCACATTCACTTTTCCTTATTATAAATATCTTACCTTAATATGTTACACTGGTCACAATTAATGAACCAATATTGATACATCATTATTAATTAACGTCCATACTTTATTCAGGTCTCTTAAGTATTTTACCTACTGTCCTTTTTCTGTTCCAGGATCCTATCTAGGCTACTACATTAAATTTAATCATCATGTCTCCTTAGGGTCCTCTTGGCTGTGACAGTTTCTCACACTTTCCTTGCTTTTGATGACCTTGACAATTTTGAGGAGTGCTGATTAGGTATTTTACAGAATGTCCCTCAACTGGGATTTCTCTGTTTTGCTCATGATTAGACTGGGGTTGTGAGTTTTGGGGAGGAAGACCACAGAGATACAATGCCATTTTCATCGCATCATATCAAGGGTACTGCAATATTGCAACATAATTCTGATGCCAACCACCTGGAGTTAGCACAGACTCCAGATTAAGGGCACAGTCAACAAGACTGTCCATGCTTCAGATGCCAGTTTGGGGTTTCCCTGCCCACCTGCACTTCTGATCAAACGGCTACAAATTCAGGTGTTCCCACAAACCCCTGAATTAGCAGTTTTGCTAATTCACTGAAACAACTCACATAACTCAGGAAAGAGGTATGTTTATGATTACAGCTTTATTATAAAGGATACAAATCAGGACTAGCCAAGTGAAGAGACACATAGGGAGCAGTTTGGGAGGATCTCCAACACAGAGTTTCCATGCTCTCTCCCCATGGAATCAGGGTGCATCACCCACCTGGCACATCAATGTGCTCACCAACCAGGAAGCTCTTCTGAGCTTTGGTGTCCTGCATTTATATTGAGATTTCATTACATAGGCATGAGTGACTGAATCATTGACCATGTGATTGAACTCAGTCTCCAGTATACTTCCCCTCCATGGATGGGGTCAGGCTGGGCTGATATCACCTGGCTCAAAGCCCCAACCCTCTAATCACATAGTTGGTCTCTCTGGCCTGACCAGCTTCCATCCTAAGTTATTAGCATAAACTCAGATATGGTCCAAGGGACTCATGAATAACAAAGATACCCCTATCACGTGGGAAATTCCAAGGATTTAGAGTCTCCTTCCGAGGAACCAGGGATAAAGGGCCGTCAAGTTCTTTATTATATAACAGGTACATACGATCAACATGACCTTTCTCTGTTGATGTTGACTTGATCACCTGGCTGAGGTAGTGTTTGTCAGGTTTTGTTACTGTCAATTTTCTCTCCCTCCACCTTTTTTATACTGTACTCTTTTACTGGAGAATAGCATTATTTACATTCTTTTTAAATCATTTTCTTTTATTCCTGACTCCTTGTTTGTACTTTATTTTTGGAAATAATATTACTAGTCAGTGCTCATCCCCATTTTGATTTGAGTTTTTTTTTTTTTTGGCCGCACTGTGGGGTCTTAGTTCCCTGAGCAGGGATGGAACTCCTGTCCCCTGAAATGGAAGCATGGAGTCTTAACCACTGGACCGCCAGGGAAGTCCCCCCATTTTGAGTTGGGTGGGATTACCAAAATCTAGAAACTCTAAATCAGAACCTGCACAGAAGATAAAAGCACAGGAGATAAAAACAGAGCTTTAAGTAAAAATTGCAGTTGCAAAGATCCTGAGTGTTTCTTTTTTGATAACACTCAGAATCCTTGAAGGGATGGAATTATCTCATATGAGATAGAGAAGTGCAGCTCAGAGAACTGTACGATGAAGCTGTGGAAAAGAGCAAGAGAAAATATGATTTTGACATTATATTTTTGTCTTAATTTTTATTTTGGAGATTTAATACTGGAATTCTGTGTTTGGAAGGCCTGGGGTAGCTTTTTTTTTCTCACCAACATTTTATTATAAAAAATTCAAACATATAGCAAAGTTGAAAGAATTTTAGAGTGAAATAATTCTACAGTGAAACCTATTCATACCACCTAGGTTTACTATTAACTTTTTACTCTACTTGTTCTGTCACATAGCCATCTGTTCATCTGTCTATCCATCTATTAGCCCATCTAATTTTTTTGATGCATTTTAAAGTTAATAGCAGGTAACAGTATTCTTCTCCCTAAATACTTCATTCAGTATGTGAACCAATAACTAGAGTTCAGTACAGTTTTTAAAATGTGAAATTTACACGTAATGAAATGTGCAAATCTTAAGTGTATATTCACTGACTTTTACACATAGGTATGGGTAGTCCAAACCACTATGACATATGGGACATTACCATCCCTCCAGAAAATTTCCCTCATGCCCCTTTCCAAATAATCTCTGCCCTCACCTCCTCTGAAATCACTGTTCTAATTTTTTCTCCACCATGGATTATTTTTGCCTGTTCTAGAATTTGATATAAATGGAATCATAGAGTATGTGCTCTCATGTGTAAGATTTCTTTCATTAGCATACTGTTTTTTAGATTTATTTATGTTGTTTCATGTCTGTTCCTTTTCATTGCTTGTTATTTATAAATATACAATTTAAAAATCCATTCTTCTATTTGTGTACATCTGGGCTACTTTCAATTTGGAGCTATTATGAATAAAGCTGTTATGAACACTTGCATTCAAGTCTTCGAGGGAAATATGTTTTCATTTTATGCCTAGGAGTGGAACTGCTGGGTCATAGGATAGTTATATACTTAGGTCTTCTAATGCCAGACTATTTTCCAAAGTGGTTATGCCATTTTAAATTCCCACCAATAACATAAGAAAGTTTCAGTTACCCCACAACCTTGTCAATATTTGGTTTTGTCATTCCTTTAAATTTTAACCATTCTAGTGGTGTGTTGTAACTGATATACCATTGTAATTTTAATTTGAATTTCCCTGTTGACTAATAATGTTGAGTACTTTTTTCACGTACTTACTGGCTATTAATGTATCTTCACATTTTTTTTTTAATTTAAAATTTTTTTAATTTTTTGGCTGTGTTGGGTCTTTGTTGCTGCGCACGGGCTTTCTCTAGTTGCAGCAAGCAGGGGCTACTCTTCGTTGCAGTGCATGGGCTTCTCATTGTGGTGGCTTCTCTTGTCGTGGAGCATAGGCTCTAGGCACGCAAGCTTCAGTAGCTGTGGCACATGGGCTTAGTTGCTCCGTGGCATGTGGGATCTTCCTGGAGCAGGGATCGAACCTGTGTCCCCTGCGTTGGTAGGCGGATTCTTAACCACTGCGCCACCAGGGAAGTCCCTATCTTCACTTTTATGAAACATATTTTCAAACATTTTATCTATTTTTCAGTTGAGTTGTCTTTTTATTGTGAATCGTGGGTTGTTTTTTTTTTTAACGTTATAGATCAGTTCTGTCGCATAGAATTTTCTGCATAGTCCAATATATTTATTGTGAAATGTGGCTACTGCAAATGTGGAAGTGTATTTTTTTTTTTTTTTTTTTGTGGTACGCGGGCCTCTCACTGTTGTGGCCTCTCCCGTTGCGGAGCACAGGCTCCGGAGGCGCAGGCCCAGCGGCCATGGCTCACGGGCCCAGCTGCTCTGCGGCATGTGGGATCTTCCCGGACCGGGGCACGAACCTGTGTCCCCTGCATCGGCAGGCAGACTCTCAACCACTGTGCCACCAGGGAAGCCCGAGGAAGTGTATTTTTAATTGTATTTAATTTTAATTAGTTTAGATTGAAATAGCTACATTGGCTAATGACTAGCATATTGGACAGTGCTGTTCTAAAAACTAGTCCTTATCAGATACATGCTTTGTGATTATCTTCTCCCAATCTGTGGCTTGCCTATTCATTTTCTTTTTTTTTTGTCTGCGTTGGGTCTCTGTTGCTGCGCGCGGGCTTTCTCTAGTTGTGGCGAGCGGGGGCCACTCTTCGTTGCGGTGTGCGGGCCTCTCACCACGGTGGCTTCTCCCGCTGCAGGGCACAGGCTCTAGGCGCCTGGGCTCAGTAGTTGTGGCCCGCTGGCTCCAGAGCGCAGGCTCAGTAGTTGTGGTGCACGGGCTTAGTTGCTCTGCGGCATGTGGGATCTTCTCGGACCAGGGCTCGAACCCGTGTCCCCTGTGTTGGCAGGCGGATTCTTAACCACTGCACCACCAGGGAAGTCCCTATTCATTTTCTTAATGGTATCTTTTGATGAGGAGAAGTTTTAAATTTTGATCAAGCTTAATTTTTCAATTTTTTCTTTAATGGTTATTGTGTTCTATGACCCATCTAAGAAACTTTTGACTACTCCTAAGACACGACTTTTATGTTTGGATTTATGATCCACCTTGATGGTGTTTGGTGGGAGTCAGGGTTATTTGAGTACCATTGTTAAAAAGACTTTCCTGATTGGATGCTTTGGCACCTTTCTGAAAAACAGAAAACTATAAGTGTGGATCTATTTCTGCTCTCTCTTTCATTGATTTATTTACTGAGCGTCATGCCCTTACTACACTGTTTCGATTACTATAGTTTTAAGTCTTAAAGTCAGACTTCCTTCAATTTTGTTCTTTTTCAAGATTGTCTTGAGTATTTTAGGTCCTTTGAATTTCCATATAAATTTTAGAGTCAGCTTGGTCATTGTTGGGATTATGACTGGGATTTTTGTTAAATCTATAGATCTTAGATATGATGAAAGAAATGTTTGATATTTTTAATCTGAGATTTTTAGGAATGGATGTCTCTATAGGTTGATGTATTTTAATACTTTGTCAAGAAGGAAAACAGGGTCTTCTATGATCCAGGCCAGAAGAGATCCTATAAGTCTTTGTTTCTTCCATTTTGTATTGTTTATTCAGAGGGACTTTGAACAATAATTTCCTAGGCAGTACCTGGGGATAGAGTTGCAGACTCTATGGACCATGAAAAGTCAAGAATCTAGATTCCAAAAGACAGAACAGAAACCATTTCCAAGGTGAACTAAGGATGCTAAATGTGAAAAATCCATGTATTATTCTGTGACTTATGTCCTATTTAAGGAAGGCAATAAACTGTGTGATTTTTTCTTCTATGTAGCATCTTTAAACTATTTTTTTCTTTCTTTTTTTTTTTTTTTTGCGGTACGTGAGCCTCTCACTGTTCTGGCCTCTCCCGTTGCGGAGCACAGGCTCCGGATGTGCAGGCTCCGCGGCATGTGGGATCTTCCTGGACTGGGGCACGAACCCGTTACCCCTGCATCGGCAGGTGGACTCTCAACCACTGCGCCACCAGGGAAGCCCCATCTCTAAACTATTTTGCCTTGGTTTTTCTCAACATTATTTTAGGAAATGTGAAGCTTTACAACTTTGTTCTCTTCAATTCTTATTTTAATTCAATATGAGCTTGGAAGATAAATCTACAGATTATTTAATTTAATCTCTTCATGTTGTATACGAAGTAATAGTTAAATGATTTATTCAAGATTACTTAGCTAGTTAGTAGCAGAGTTCTGCAATATTCCAGGCTTTCCAACCTCTCTACTCCACTGATATTTCCACTATGATTTGCAGTCATAATAGCTAACCAGTGAGTAATTCCTGAGCCCCTATAATGTGCCTAGCATTGGGCTATTTATAGATGATATAAATTATCATTATGATATAGCTCTGATCCTCAAATACCATAGAGTTCTGTGTAAGACAAGAAACAATTAGAAAACAGTAAAAGGCAATGTATAATAATGTTCCAAGTTGGATCAAATTTTGGATAAAATGCTATAAATGCATATAGAATTAATACTGTGACTCATTTTAAATAAATCTGGCTGTGTTAGAGCAATATAGAACTGTAATTGAAAGCAGGTTGTACAAGAGAGATCTGCAACAGGCTAGCTGTATAAAATGAATGAAGTCAAATTGCACCTTAAATTCATGCTCTGTTAAATAAAATGTTAACAGTTGTTAAGAAGGTGAAGATTAATGCTTGATGAAATTATTAGAGAAGGCTTTATGGAAGAATTAGGGTTTGAGACATAATTTCAAGGATTGATGGAATTATAAAGGGCGAAGGGGATTATAAACTATTATAATTGGGATACAAACACTATTTTAATGAAAATTTGAATACATTATAAATTAAAATGTAATTTTAATGCAGTTCAAGAGAAGGCCATTAAATATCTTTATGGGTTTCTGAAATAAGTTACTTTTAACTAAAGCTAGTGAAGCCTAAATTTATATGAGAAGGTTAAAGGTGGAAAATGCCTACTGAATTAAGCAGTTGAGTAGAAATTTACGTTTTTTCCTGCAGAGGTGGTGCTATTTTGCCTAGGTGCTTCTTCTATGACAGCTGGTCCAAATGGAATATTGTTTTTTCAACAATATTCCTTAAAGGTAATGAGAGACCTGTATTTCCATCTTGCTTTCAACAATTTGCCCTAAAAAAAAATAAACTAACATCTCTGACTCCGTATTTCCTTATCTAGAAATGGGATTAATAATAACTTCACTGCCAACCTCATGGCAGTTGTGAAACCTGAGCAGGATAATGTGTGTAAAAATGCTTTCTGTATAAGATTCTTTCTTATATATAAGAATCTTTCAATATAAGATTCAGTAAGTAGTAAGAATTTTACAGATTATGGTCTAATGGAGATTCTATGAAGATATTTTTAGAGATAAATACTGCAGAATTCTCTGCAGCATTGACTTGGATTGTTTTCAAAGATTCTAATAAGCACTATGTATTATATTTTTCCTGGGGTGTAGATAACTATATATGTGTGCAGTATGATTAGTTGAATGCTTCATATGTACTGAATCATCTTTCATAAACTGGGCTGATTTACAACTATGCAGTTAGCTGTTATTTAGAGTGTCATTGGAAAATTGTTTGTGTTACTTTTTATTTATACATTATATACAAAAAATTGTTTTCTTCATATCTGTATCCACTCTGTAATGACCTAGATAAGAAAATAATCTGAAAAAGAGTGGATATATGTATATGTATAACTGATTCACTTTGCTAAACAGCAGACACTAACACAACATTATAAATGAACTATATTCCAATAGAAATTAATTTAAAAAAATAAAAAATCCACACACATACAAAAAGAAGTAAGTTCAGTTGTTACTAAGAAAAACAGATCTTGGTTTGTGATGTAAAGAGAGTCTTCAGTTCACTGCCTCCGTGTCCCTATTCTCTAGCATCTGATACTATAATCTTATTTTATGGGGTTTAATAATTAATATTATAAAAATTAATAAATTATCAGTGCTCAAATAACATTTAACTCTTGACAAATGTTCAAAATACACAAAGGACTTGATTTCTTAATAAAATATGCATATTTTTTCATATGGCAAAAAAGAATTGCCCTTTTATGTCAATTATATTTCAATTAAAAAAAAAAAAAGAGAGGGACTTCCCTGGTGGTGCAGTGGTTAAGAATCTGCCTGCCAATGCAGGGGACACGGGTTTGAGCCCTGGTCTGGGAAGATCCCACATGCCACGGAGCAACTAAGCCCCTGCGCAACTAAGCCCCTGCGCCACAAGTACTGAGCCTGCGCTCTAGAGCCTGCAAGCCACAACTACTGAAGCCTGCACACCTAAAGCCCGAGCTCTGCAACAAGAGAAGCCACTGCAATGAGAAGCCCGTGCACCACAATGAAGAGTGGCCCCACCTTGATGCAACTAGAGAAAGCCCGCATGCAGCAACGAAGGCCCAACACAGACAAAAAAAATAAATAAAAAGATAATTGCCTATAAGAAATCATACATTGACTATATTCGTATTTTTTTAAAAAATATTTCAATCTTTTCTTTGTGGATTACACATTTTTTAAAAATTTATTTTGCTTATTTATTTGGCTGTGTCGGGTCTTTAGTTGCAGCGTGAGGGGTCTTTGTTGAGGTGTCTGGGATCTTCCGTTGATGCACGGGCTTCTCTCTAGTTGTGGTATGTGTGTTTTTCCTCTCTCTAGTTGTGGCGTGCGGGCTCCCGAGTGCATGGACTCTGTAGTTTGCGGCATGTGGACTCTCTCATTGAGGCGTGTGAGCTCAGTAGTTGTGGCGGGTGGGCTTAGCTGCCCCAAGGCATGTGGGATCTTAGTTCCCCAACCAGGGATCAAACCTGCATCCCCTGCACTGGGAGGTGGATTCTTTACCACTGGACTACCAGGGAAGACCCCTTGACTATATTCTTATTGAAGTCTGGGTTACTGAGTAGTATTAGTTATCTATTGCTGTGTAACCAATTACCATGAACTTGGTGCCTTAAAACAACACATTTATTATCTCACAGTTTCTGTGGGTCAGAATGTAACAGAATCCATTGCTTCGTGATCTCTCACAAGGCTGCAATCAAGGGGTCAGCCAGGGCTTGAGTCTCATTTGAAAGCTCAACTGGTAAGGATCAATTTCCAGTCTCACGTGGTTGCTGGCAGAATTCAGGTCCCTGCAGGCTGTTTTCCTGAGAACCTCAGTTCTTTGCTGGCTGTCAGCTGTTCCTTTCCACGTGGCCTTCTCCATAGGCAGTTTACAACATGGCACCTTGCTTCGTCAGAGCCAGCCAGGAGGTCTCCTAGAAAGCTAGAAGTTACAGTCTTATGTAATGTAATCACAGAAGTGACATCCTATCACCTTTGTTGTATTCTATTGGTTAGAACAAATTATGTGTCCTGCTCACACTCAAGGGGAGGGGATTACACAAGGGTGTGAATGCCAAGAGACAAGGATCATTTTGGCTATCTTAGAGTCTGTTGGAAAAGAACTGATTAATTTGACATATGACATAAGCTACAAAGAGAGACGCCCACTAAGAAATTGTACTCAATTAATTCTATAATCCAGAAAGAATTGGTGGGAATGGCTTAATAGAATTTTCCAGTTAGCAATACAGTATCACAAACAAATAAAGGTAAACTACTAAGCACATTACTTTTTCTTTACTATTCTGCTCTTTCTCCAGTGCTGTCAGCTGTGAAATGAGATAGCCTACATCAGACCCTGGAAAAGTGCTAAAGAGTTGTACTTCAGAAAAATGTTAGAGGAAAATACAATCATATATATATATATATATGTTTTAGCAGTAAATGGTATATTTCAGCAGCAAATGGTGTTGATTTTGTTATATTGATAAATGATATCTATTAAAAATGGCATTTTCAACAGCACGTTGAATGTTAGTGTGTTGAATGCCAGCATGTTACCCCACAAAAATAGCTCGAGTTAAATAAAATAGTAATTCTTGGATGATTAGAAATTCACAAAAGAGATTCAGTGTGGCATTAATGTAATAAGGTTGTTGACTTTGAGTACCTGACAAAACTTCACCAGGTAATTAAAAGAGCTCTTTGTATTCTTAACAAGTCAAAACAGCAGCTATTAAACAATTTAGAACAATTATGCACAAAATGAACATTTTCTGTGTAAAAACATTTTTATCTGTTTTGAAGACTAGCAAAGACTGGAAAGCCTAAGATGGGAGAGATTAGTAATTATCACTTCAGTGTTTGGATTGTTGAGTTATAGTTAGTGGATGGCCTCTACGACTGAGAATAAGTTCCTTAGCCTGAATGGGTGGTCAGGAAAATCTTATTTTGTTTTTATTTTTAAGCTGCAGAAGAAGATACCATGGAAAATGGACCCAAATACTGCCTGTAAGGTTGGTTGGTATGAACTGGAGCATTTCCAACAGCTTAAGAGTTGTGTGGAAGGCTGAAGACAAAGATACACTTCATAGTTTTAAGTTTGCCCGTCTGTCTTAGAGCACATTGATATTGTAACCCTTAATGTCGGTATTTCTGCTCTATTGCTCTAAATCAGACTATATTTTGAGACATTAGAGTGATTTGGTAGGAGTTCTTCACTTACATAAAAGGATTGAATAAATTTTGTGCCTGCAAAAATTTATTATGACATATCATGTATAATATCTATGGTTAATAAATCCTAAATAGAAAAGGTCAATGAATGAATTGACGAGATTTGGTTCTACAATGCCAAGTAGACTAAGATATTATGTAAGCCACATGATTATAGAGGACATTCTCACATTGTGGTCGCAGCTTAAAACAGACAAAAATCTACATTATCTCCTTTTTCCTGAGGAAAATAGAACTTCACATTAGCTGAAGTGTAGGTTTGGTATCTTGATGGGGCTCTGCTTTGTCATTGTCCTTGGAATGTTCTCTAAAGTACACAGGAAAATTCTCTTCTGAGTACAGAATGAAGTAATGTTTTAGCAAAGTCTTGTAGAAACTTATGTCTTCTCATCTCTAGTATGCAATTGAAGGGTAGGAAGGACACGGCTGAAAAAATATAGGTTTGGTACTTGGAGAAAATGAAATAAAAAAGCAAAAGCCTGGGAATACTAAGGCCCTGGTTATAACACATATTTGCCTGAGGTGACAAATACTTTTCCTAAATTCTGATAGTGTGGCTTCCATTTCAGGATAGGATCTTCTTTGAAGCTTTAAGCATTAAAAAGAGACTATATTCAGTTATAACATGAGCCCTTGACCTTTGTCCAAGGATTCAGTTCAATCTTATAAATCAGAAATTCAAATGTCAAATCACCCATGATTTATCCTGCTTTGGATACTGGCATTTAGAAACCCATCCTGTCTCATTCTAGAGGTGGAGTTTTAGTCATTTGGAGGCGTATTCCCAGGTGCCCATTCAGTCTAAGAACATACAGATATCTCCCCCTCTTTTACAAAGTTCACTTTATGCCACTTTGGTTTTATGAAGGACCTATATAAGTACCTATTTTCACTAAATGAAAGAAATCTGAAGAGGATTTTTGTTTTTATGAAAAAAGGTGAAAAGTGAAAATAGCATTCAGCATTTATTTTACAGTGAGTGGATATGGAGGCAGTGCCTCCCTGAGCAGCGAGAGTGGCATCCCAAGCTCCTTCTCCGGGAACTACACTCAGCGTCAGGCTACCATAGCTTGGAACTGTGTCTGTGAACATCTGTGCTTTATCTTGATTTATTTTGTGCATCTGTTAGTAAGATGTGTCCTAAGATGATTGCTTCTTTGCCTTACACCATTTCAGCTTACAAAAGGTTTCATAGGAACTCTCTGTACGTACATTTGCTTTGTGTAATTAAAAAAAATAAGAATGAGGAGCTTCTTTTTTTTTTTTTTTTTTTTGCAGTACACGGGCCTCTCACTGTTGTGGCCTCTCCCGTTGCGGAGCACAGGCTCCGGACACGCAGGCTCAGCGGCCATGGCTCGCGGGCCCAGCCGCTCTGCGGCATGTGGGAACTTCCCGGACCGGGGCATGAACCCGTGTCCACTGTATCGGCAGGTGGACTTTCAACCACTGCACCACCAGGGAAGCCCAAAGAGCTTCTTTGACAGGACTACTTTATGTGAGCTGAGGTACTGAAAGGCCAGCAAAGCCTTCAATATGGGAAAATCCACAAACTTTCTAGACCAGGTTTCCTACAGAGAGACTGGCTCATTGGGAAGCTATTCTCCTAAGCAGAATTACTCTATATTTTAATGTGAAATTTGTATTAGATGAAGATAAAGCCAGTTTCATGCTTAGTCATGAATAGACAGATTTGGAAACAAATCACACCATGGGGCAAAGTAGGGTCAATGAATGGGGTTGTCATTTAGACAAGTCCATAGATGGGGTGGGGTTTTCTTTTCAGGGAGCCCTTTGAACAGGATGAGAGGTTCAGTTGGGGACAGTCACCTTAAACTGAAGGAACTAGCACTAGTTTTCGAGCTTTATTTAGAATATTCAACAGTGACTGGAAACTGTCCACAATACCTTATTCTTCCTTAGTGAGTTGAGCAAAGGAATGAAACACTGAGGCAGTCCTGAGGCTTATGGGCAGGGAATAAGGCAGGCTCCTCATTTGTGGGTATCTGAACTTTCAATGAGTCCTTGGTCACCTGAGAATATAAATATATACATACATATATGTATATATATATGGATATATATGTATTTTAGGGAGGGTAATCTAGCAGATACAAATACTTCCTTTCTAGAAAACAGTATAAGATATTACCCCACACATAGGAGACATACAAAACAATCCTCTTTGTTTTGATCAGTATTTGTAAAATTCTCTCAGGGTGGTAGAAACTTAATCTTGATAAGTACAAATTCCACCATAGATACCAGGGTTGTGTCTATGTAGTGTCCAGATGTCCACATGGTGATGTGAATTTAATCCTCAAGGTCGTTATCTATCCATACCAGCATCCATTGTGATGCCACACGCTTAACCATGAAGCTTGTTGCCAAGTCTTGACCATTTTCTTGACATTAAGCTCTCTTTAAGGATCAGCTTTCTCTCAGCCAGTCCTGTGGCTCTTTGTAGGGGGCAAACCCTATGAAGCTGCCTCAGGCTATCTGCCTAAACACAACACTCAACCATTTTCATTCTGTGGTCCTGCCACTACACTGAGTTCTATCTGGGAATGGGGGCATTGATTTTGTTGTTCTTACATCCCCCAAACTGATTTGGGGCTTTCTTGTTCCCCTTCCTCACTGGGGCTGAATCTTGGGGGAGAGGCAGTAAAAGTGTATGGAGTTCTTTCTTAGGAGCTGTAATAGGCACAGATTATTCTCACTTCAAATGAGAGAAATCCTAACCAACAATGGTTTAAACAATTAATTATCTCACAAAACAAGAGGTCTGGAGACACAGGCCAGGACTGGCATAGCAGCTTCACTATATAACCAGGAATTCATCTTCCTGCCATACTTCCACTTTGTTACCCTCAGCTATTGGCTTTTGTCATTGTGTTTGTCACCACTGTGCTTGTCATGTCCGAATGGGGAAGGGCTATATGAGGTACAAGGAATTATAAGGGGAAAATCCTCTATAAATGTTACAAAATATATCTCACCATGGTTACAAGTACACAGAAACCCACCCAAATTAGGCCAAGGTAGAAAGAGAATTTGTTGGTTGGATGTAAGTATATTTCATGGACCTAAGGATAGGAAGTATAGCTGAACTTCACTGTTGACTAGAAGCAGGAACTGGAAAGCTGTTATGGATCAGTACAGCTGTTATCCCTTCCTTTTCTGGGCACATGATCTCTTATGGTCTGCTTTATTTTTCTTTCTTGGCATTTTCTACTTCTCTGTGTACAAAGTAGAAAATGGTCACTTTAGCCTTATCAAGTTCAAAGGCAAACTAAGATTGAGTAGCATCTCTTTTGCTTTAAATTCTCTGGGGAAAGAATATGATTGGTCCAATTTTGGTGGTATGTCAATCTTTAATCCAATCAGTGACCATGGGGATGGGGTCAAATGACTTAGCTGTTCTTAGGAACTAAGGGAGAATACTCTTGAGAAGGGACCATGTGTGTGTGTGGGGGTGGGGGGGCAGTGGTTGTTGGAGAAGAAACAATGGACAGCTCTACTACTCTCTTGATACCCTAATCTGCTGAAGGATAAATCAAATTAACCATTCATTCATTCTACAGACATTGGTCTCACTTGTTCTTCCCCTTATGCTCTCTCTCAGAGTGTCAGTACCGCTCATCTAGTTGCCTATATTATAAACTCTGTACAACCCAATAAGCAACACAACAGCTAATATTTATTGAGTATGTGTACTATGTGATAGGCATTCTATGTGCATTATTTTAAATTCAACCGCATAACAACTCTACAAATAGGTATTATCTATTTTATAGATAAGCAAAGTGAAATTTAGAGATGTTAAGTCAAGCTTTCAACATCTCTTTCGGATTACTGCAGTAACCTCCTGTCTCCCTGCCTCTGATCTGACTCCTCCTATCCTTTTTCTGCCTGTCAATCATAGTGGTATTTCTAAAACACAAATCTGATCGTGCTGCTTTCCTGCTTAAAACCCTTCTATGGTTCCCTCAGGATAAAGTCCAAATTCCTTTGCATGATGTATAAAGCCTTTCATGATCTGGGTAGCTATCACCCTACCAATCTCTATCCTCATCTCTTTCAGTCTTGCACCTCACAGTCTATCCTTAAGCCACACCGATTATTTGCAGTTCTTAACAATTCATTTCTTACTTCTGCACAACAACCCTATAGCCATTCTCCCTGCTGACTCCTACACATTACCCACACGCAGGATTAAGCTTAGATGTTACCCTATTCAGAAGCCTTCTCTGATTGAATTCAGTGCCCCTCCTTTATACTTTTGTATCACTCAGTGATTTTCTCCTATACTTATCACACCATACTGTAATTGTTTGTAAACTTATTCTGTCTCTTGCACTGGATTGTAAAGTCATTGAGTGGAAAGATTATGTCAGGTTTAGTATTGAAAACCCTAAGATTAGGGTAGTGCTTGGTGCATAATAGTTGCTCAATAAATATTTGTTAAATGAATGAATCTTTGGTAGAATTCTGGAAGAACTCGAAAAGCTACCTGGAGAGAAAGAGATATTCAATATTTCTTGTTTAGTAAATGGATTATTCTGACAGCTATTTCCCCTTAGCCCTTTTTTTTTGGCTTATAATTTATAAAAATTGAGCAGATGCAAATTGAAAAATTGATAAAATTAACTGTGAAAACACATCACAAAGTAATAAAATAAGAAAGTGATATAAAACAATAAATAATGGTGTTAAACCTAATGTAAGAAGAAGAATGCTGAATGCAGTGACAAAGTTGTGAGATTGGGGGAGAAAAAGCAAGGAACTGAAAATTCTTTTCACTGCTTACTAAATTGAATGTATATTGCTGGTAATATTTCATTTAATTCTTACAATAATTCTTTGAGGTTGATATGTTATGCCTGTATTAAAACTAAGGAAATTAAAGATCAGATTAGAGCAAAATAAACTGAATGATTACACAAGAAACTCTCTACAGATAAGCACATAAAAGAAATGAAAATCAACCTTAGAAAATATTGTGGAGAATATGCGAAGGTAAACCACTCTACACCCTAAATGATTCTTTTGCTGGGTCTGGGCTCCTGTATCAGCTTTCCAGCTTTCTCTCCTAAAGCGATTTCCTTCACTTTCACCTTCTTTGAATGTAGGGATATGTCCTTCCTTTTACCTGGATGAATTCCATCTCCTTCCTCAAGCTTTGTCTCACTTTAAGTTGCTTCTTGAGTGAAATTTGCTTCATTAGACCCGCTTTCTGATTTAATTAAACTTTTTCGACCCTAGCAAAGCACCCCGACTTCTCTCTCAGAGAATTATCAGCAACACAGCAGTAAATGTCAACACAAAGCCGACTATTACTGTAGATCACTCAGGGGGAAAAAAAAAAGATAAAATCCTTAACAGTGGCAGTGTTTAAGTGACTATATTCTGCGCTGTGAGAACGCCTGGGGTCATTTTTAACTTCCACCATTTCCTACTTCTCAGTTGGGTCAGTTTTCTAAACTTTCTAAGTCTCAGTTTTCTTACTTATGAAAAGAGGATCCTAGTAAAAGTCTCCTACCTACCTACTCCAGAACTCCTGTGAGGGCCAGATTAGAGGAGGTACGTGAAAATGCTTCCCAAACATTTGGTAAAACGCTGTAAAATGTTTGTACCTGGCTACAGACGAGATCACGACAACAAGTTGTATTCCTGTGTTGAAGAAACTCAAAGGAGGCTAGTCGTTAAGGAGAGGAAGCCGAGCGTTGCCATGTGACGTCATCACCCAGCGCTTGCCGCGACGGTTTCCGGGTTGGGCTCAAGACAGCATTCCGCGTCATGGGGAGTTGGCGGCGTTTGCTGTTTTTTGGGGGGGCGTCGCTTCGGGGCTGCGGCGGGGCCTGTGTCCCGCTTGGGGGAGGCCGAGTGTTGATTTGGGGGCGCCAGGTCCGTGGTGCTGCAGAGCAGGTGGAGGCGGGCGGGTCCGAGACGCTGGGGCGCCAGGGCTGCGGCTGCTCTGCAATTGCCTCTTGCCGAGGACTCACTTCACTGCCTCGTGGGTACCCGCCCACTTGGCGGCTCAGTGAGACCCCAGTTCTGGACGTCCTCACTTTCCAGGCGGGCCCCCAGTGGGACCGGGCCGAGGCTTAGAGGGGCGTAAAATAGATGGTTAGAACATGGATGTGTGACTTGCACTTGTTTTCTTAGTGTTGGTTTATTTAGAAAATAGGTTAAAGAGAAGGAAAACACGTGGAGGATTTAACTCCGGAAAGAGGCAGCTTACTTTCCATTTTTAACGTCTGCGTATCCTGGCAAATAAATTTCAATTTAAACAATGTGTCTGTGCAATTGTGATCAATAGCAATAGGTAAATAACACTAAAGGCCTAAATAGTGGAGATGAGCAGAATTAGAGTAGAAAAGAAAGCCCTGTTAATTGCAAATACCGAATTGTTTTTGCTTTTACAGCGTGATAATGGAGATGGCTTGTTTTAAAACTGTTTTTTTTCTTCTTCCTAAGTTCTCTGGTGCTGAGAGTGAGACCCTAAAACAAAGAAGAACACAAATCATGTCTCGAGGACTTCCAAAGCAGAAACCAATAGACGGTGTTAAACAAGTTATAGTTGTGGCTTCTGGAAAGGGTGGAGTTGGAAAGTCTACTACAGCAGGTATTATAGGATATTAATTCTCATCTTGATTAGGACTTTATGCCAACTGGCAAGTGCACAATATTAAAATTATAGTTTTGTTCTTAAAAAAGTATTCGTGAAGTTCCTAACAGCTGCTTCCTTAGGATGAGGAGTTGGTAGTGATTGGGAGTTTAGATTTTGGAGTTAGACAAAACTAGATATGTAGCCAGGTCTTTGACTCCTTAACTGAGGAAAAGGTGGTCAGGTTGCCCATTACATCTTCAGTTTACTTAACTGTAAAATGGCAATGATTATAATCTTCTTCATAGGATGGTTATGCAAATTAATTAAACAAGCTGACTACTTAGCCCACTGTCTCATACATAGTAAGTACTCTATATTTGGTTGCTGTTATTATTATTATTAAACATTTAGTAAGTTTAACACTAAATTTATTTCTGTTCTTTGACGTTCTTTTCTAGTCTTTTTCAGTGTACACATAGCTAAGTAGTTGCAATGAGATTGTTTACATTACTGTGGTTTATTTTCATTTAACCATAGTATAATTTTCAGCATTTATAAAGTCAACATAGATCTAATATTTGAAAATGTTTTAATTATTTAAAATATCTTTTAAGCTTTGTATCTTTTATATTAATATACTGGAGCAGAGAATTTGTTTTTTGGTGGCTTTTAAAAATTGATTATAGATTTCATTGTGACTGAAATGCTGCTTTCAGAACCCATAAAAGAAGTGCCCCCAGAAATAGAAGAGTTACCATCCAAGACTAATGACCAGGTATTCCCAGATGTCTTCAATAGAAACTTTTTATTTCTAACAAAAATTTTCAGGGTAATAATGTAAAAAGGTAACTCCCCTCCTCCCAATTCAATTCAACAGAGGCAACTTGTATTATTAATTTGGAGTCATAAAGCTCTCAAGTCTTATTGTTGCCTCATTTAAAATTTTCAATCATTTTAATAGGAATGGCTTAATTCAGATCTTATCCAACCTATCTTTTTTGCAGTTGATTTAAAAAAAGTAACCATCCTTATTTCATTTTGTTAATTTTGGCACAGTTCTACGCTGTTAAAGATCGTTTATGTATGTATTTTTTTTTTAGCTTTTGACTCAAATTTCTGCATTTTTTAAAAATTGAAGTGTAGCTGATGTACAATATTATATAAGTTTCATGTGTACAACATAGTGTACAATTTTTAAAGGTTATAGCCCATTTATAGTTATTATAAAATATTGGATATATTCCCTGTGTTGTACAATATTTCCTTGTAGCTTATTTATTTTATACTTAGTAGTTTGGACCTCTTAATTACCTACTCCATCTTGCCCTGCCCCCCTAAGATTTCTAAACTTTTTTTTTTTCTCAGATAGTAACCTAAAGTTGGGGCATATATGTACCTTAAAATTCCTTAGTTCCATTGAAACCAATGACATTTTCAAATAAAAAGGGCCAGGTACAGAGTTCTGTGACTTTCACTAGAAATCTTGTGTCTTGACTCAAAGCCATATTTGGTAATTCCTAGATGCAGCCGTTTTATAGTTGTACAACCAGCTACAAATCCAACTGTATAGTGTTATTAGCTCAGTTTTTTCCCATTTTGACCTGAATGTAATTGTGGAAGAGTTTTTCAGATGTTTTGAAGAAATTAAGATTTACTAAGTATTGTAGTTATGATAGACCCCTGATATACTATTTGATAGATACTATATTATTATTAAAAATAATTAGCTAGTGATTGTTCTTAATGAATTTATGCTATATCCTACACATTTTGGCTTTCTTTCTTAAGGATCTACAATCCACCTATTTGGTATTTTGTTTTTAAAATTTGGAAGCTCTTAGTTTTTGGTTCTAGAATCCACCTCTACCTGTGTTTTGAAAATTCAGAGTACATTTACCT
The DNA here is from genome assembly GCF_059928025.1 of Delphinapterus leucas. NCBI lineage: Eukaryota > Metazoa > Chordata > Mammalia > Artiodactyla > Monodontidae > Delphinapterus > Delphinapterus leucas. The sequence continues at coordinate 114,967,018 of NC_143130.1, forward strand.
GTATCCAGTGGTGTGAATCCTTTTGCAAGCTCTGTGTTTACTTGGACTGGTTAAAGATGGAAAGTGTTTTCGTGATAATAGCTATAAGTTCTTTGGGTTTTGTGCAATATAATTTGTTGGGTCTGTAGGCTAGCACTTGTGTAAAACAAATTGTTTATTGTTTTTGGTTGTAAGATCGTCTGTTACCATGGAATGTGACAGCAGTTAGACAGGAAAATATATGAGAAAATGTACAGTGTTTGACACATAAGTGCTTCAGTAAGTGTCCCTTCCTTGCGTTTTTTTCTTTGTTAGCATCGTACCACTTGTCCCAAATAATTGGCCTATATTGTTTCATAACAGCTCTATCTGCATACATAAGCCTTAGAAATAGATTATTTCTATGTAACTCTGTTGGTATTCTATTTCTTTCCATTATATGTATTTATTCCTGTTCCAAACTATCTCAAAATACTTCCTATTTGAATATGTATGCTGGAGATATTTTGGATTAAAATGATGACATTTGATTAATACAGACATGCTCTGTGATTCTATTGTGTAAATGCAGAAAGACCCTCACATTAAAATGAATTACTCTCTAAAAGTTTCTGCCTAAAAGTTGGATTATGTTTAACCTGAAATTCAGAATTATTTTATAATTTATAAAAATTAATTTGTCAAATGCCATGCCTTAGACATAATACTATAATACATACAGTATTTGATTTAATTCTCACAACAGTTATGAAATAGGACCTCATTTTATAGAGGAAGAAACAGGCTTGGGGTAAAATATTCTACTCAAGATTATAAAACAGAGAGTGGTGAAACTGGGGTTTGAACCAGGTCATCCTTGAAAGTTTATGCTCTTAAATACTTTAAAGGAAACAATATCGGCATCATTTATAACACTGTTCTGTAAGGAATTGTGATCCACAGTATGAGGGTCTATTTATTTATCAGTTTTGGGAATGTGTTACTTTTGAACCTCTTTTTCATCCCAGATGTAGCATATCCTTATTGCTGGGCTAAAGGTGGTTTTGGAGACTACTGCCTTCCCCCTTTATGTCTTTGAGATTCACTAACAATAGGCACTTTTGGGAAAATGTTTCACTGCCTTGCCTTTTACCTTCCTCTCTTCCCTCTGCTCACTGGTCCAACCTTTCATTTACGTGGGTATTTGTGAGTTAGATATTTGGAATTCCTGCATTACCGGCATTTATTTTTAAAAAGCAATAGGATCACATCCATTTTTATTTATTAAAAAGTAGGTAATTTTTCCTCAAAATATATTTTTGAAAATAATTGAATGATATATACCATTAACATCATTTAAAAAAAACTTGGATTATTTAAATACAATTGTAACAGATGATAAATGGATTAATTAAAATGATAATTTGGGGGCAGACATCTACTGTTTATGTTGAAATGTTACTTTCTTTTTTGTGTTTTTTACTTTCTGTATTCTCTCCATGTCCTTGTTTTTTATAATGGAGATATATTAAAACTTTATTTGCCTTGGTTGTTACATTGAACATATTAAAAGACAATGAATTTTAGTAGAAGGAAAGTTACTAAATTTTATTACTTTTTTGTTTCTTACAGTGAACCTTGCACTTGCTTTATCAGCGAATGATTCGGTAGGTGTTTATTAATAGAAATACTAATTTATTAAAATGTTTCTTAAGGCAATGATTAAGAGCATACTGATGTTTTTCATTTACTCTGTTGGGCATATAGTGTAGCTCTAGTCATTTGCATGTCTTTAAGGAACTCAAAAATCTGCCATAAGTACTGGTTATATTTAATAATGATGATGAACATGGAAGGGGACCACTAGTCAAGGAATTCAGGCAGCCTCTAGAAGCCAAGGAAATGGCTTTTTCCTTAGAGCCTCCAAAAGGTATGTAATCCTCTCAGCACCTTATTTCTAGCTCATTGAAACCTATTTTGAACTTCTGTGATAATTTCTTACAGTAGGAGTGGGAAACAGATACAGGAAGTCAATTTTCTTAGTTCTTAAATTTCTGAAGATGTCTTTATTTTGCCTTAATATATCATAGTTTGACTAGATGTAGAATTCCAGGTTTACAATAATTTCCTCTCTGAACCTTGAAAACAATATTCCATTTTCTTCTAGCATGCTAATGAGATGTCTGATGCTAGTCTGATTTATATTGCTTTGTAATAACCTGTGTTTTTCCCTTTAAAGCTTTTAAGAGTTTTCTTTATGTCTTTTACGTTTAGAATATGTGTCTGGTTGTTGGCTTTACATTTTTTTTACCTGTTTGGAAATTGGCCAAGCAGTACAAGGCTTGAGTCTTTTTCAGCCCAGGGAGAATTTCTTCATTGATTACTTTTTGTGATGTGTTTGTTCTTTCTCCAGAAACCTATTAGGTAGATATTGACCCTTCATGCTTGTTAATTTTTCTCTCATGTTTTCCATCTCCTTGTCTTTTGCTCTGTGTTTTGGAAGATGTCTTAGACCATTTTCCACACTGCTATATTGGGTTGTAGTTGTTATTTAGCCCTTCCAATTTTTATTTTTAATTTGGAAATGATATTTTTTCCAGTTTTCCAGAACTGTTTTATTTTCCAATTGCTATCCACTTAAAAAAAAAAAAAGGTTGCACCATTCGTTTGAGCCTCTCTGAGGATGCTAATTAGAATTAATAAAAAATGTTCCTTTTAATGATCTCTGTTTACTTAGCATGGTGGTTCTTATAATGTGGTCCTCAGACCAGCAGAATCAGCATCACCTGGGAACTTGTTAAACATACAAAATCTTGAGCCCCACACCTACTGAATCAGAAACCCTGAAGGTGGAGTCCTACAGTCTTGTTTTAATCAGCCCTCTAGATGATTTTGATGCATGCTAAAGTTTCAGAACCATGGATGTATTGTTTTTTAAAACTCTAAATTGCTGATGGCATCCTGTTTCGTTTTCTACTGTGATTATATTTTTAATTTAGTTTTAAGCTATTTTTTCCTCTTGTTTCAATGGGAATTTGGAAGAGAGATATTCATGTATGATTAGGCAACCTTATTGAAATAAAAGCCAGTAATATTTTTTTTTCTTGGCTGCGCCCTGCAGCATGCGGGATCTTAGTTCCCCAACCAGGGATCGAACCATTGACCCCTGGAGTGGAAACTCAGAGTCCTAACCACTGGACTGCAAGGGAAGTCCCGCCAGTAATACTTTCTAAAAAATAGTTTTTATTAGAGTACTTAGTTATCTTGGAGAAGGGACCCCATCTTCCTTAAAGAAGGGAGGAAACAAGGAAAATTCAATGGATGAGAAGGTAAATAAATTCATAGGTGTGGGGATCTTTTAATTTGGTTATCATTTCAGCCAAAGCTTTGATTCTTAAGACAATGCGAAGTAATTATATAAGAAGCAATCGAAGGATGAAAAGAATAGTTAAAAAGGGGTTGATTCCTTCATGTTAGATGTTGCTAGTTTTGATGAGATGGTAGCTCAGATTTTTTTTTCTTTTTTCTTTTTTTTTCCCTTTCAGGGAGCAGGGATGGTCAGCTTCATATTTAATGCTTTAGATGTATGACAGGGAAATAAGCAACAAGGAAGGAAAAGCAATGTTTTTCCCTGGGCCAGTTTTTCAGAAAGCATTTTAGTGTCCTTAAGTGTTTTTAAATATGTTTGTAAAATCTACTTTAGAAAGGGCTTAAGTATTCTGTTATCCAGATGAAGGTTTTTTTTTTTCATTTCTTGATATTTTGTAGCAAAGTTAGTTTAGAAATTAAAAAGAAGATAGCCAGGAAATTTGAGCAGCATGCTATGGAACTCAAAGATAATCTGACATAATACAGTGTTTTACAATTGGCTACTGTCTTGTCCTCTTAATCTATATATACTTAGGAAAGATCACTTTTATACAGCATGTATACTTGATTAATAGTGTTTTTATTTGGGAGCAGCATGTTTGGCTTAAACTGTGATCTGCCAGAGGACTGCCTGTGTATAGAAAAGAAGATAAATCATATATAAATATATGATTTATATGTATCTGGCAGTCTTATAATCTGTATTGCCCAACTTAAGATGTTGTTAATATTACACTTATTTAGAGGACATGTTTGGTCTTTAGGGAAAACTCAAGGTTCCTCCAAGCCCTTCTCATTGACTGAGCTGATATATATAGATGGCTTATGTCTAAGGACATTTATTGGGACATGGTACTAGGGTATGTTGCTTTATGGGCTGAAAACCTCCAGTTAGGATGGTGTCTTTGGAGCTGATCTAGTGATTCATTCCCATGGAGTCTTAATTGCATGGAGCTTATATTGTAAGAGGGGTCTCTGACCTGCTTACCCTTGGGCCAACTTTTGTTTTTCTACATCTTTATTGGAGTATAATTGTTTTACAATGTCGTGTTAGTTTCTGCTGTATAACAAAGTGAATCAGCTACATGTATACATATATCCGCATATCCCCTCCTTCTTGAGCCTGCCTCCTAACCCTCCCTATACCACCCCTCTAGGTGGTCACAAAGGACCGAGTTGATCTCGCACTAGCTATCTATTGTACATTTAGTAGTGTATATATGTCAGTGCTACACTCTCACTTCATCCCAGCTTCGCCTCCCCCCCAACCCCCCGCCCCCACCCCATCCTCAAGTCCACTCTCTACATCTGTGTCTTTATTCCTGTCCTCCTAGGTTCATCAGAACCAGTTTTTTTATAAAAAATTCCATATATATGTGTTAGCATACGGTATTTGTCTTTCTCTTTCTGACTTACTTCACTCTGTATGACAGACTCTGGGTCCATCCACCTCACTACAAATAACTCAATTTCGTTTCTTTTTACGGCTGAGTAATATTCCATTGTATATATGTGCCACATCTTCTTTATCCATTCATCGGTTGATGGACAGTTAGGTTGCTTCCATGTGCTTAGGCCAACTTTGCCAAAGACCTTGCTAACCCTTTTCTCCTATTTTCCTTGGGTTGGTGCTTGCCCCTTTTCAGCATTGGAGTGGGAAGATCTAATAAGATTAATTTGTTGGTCTAGGGGAAACAGGTCTAGGAAGTTATTCATTTTACTTTTAATGTTGGCCTTATGATCTCTAAACTGGGTTATGTAAACCCCAAGGGGTATGCAAGATAGGCCATTGGAATGTAGAAGGGAAATTTATCTTTTCTTTTTTTTTTTAATTTTTAAATTTTATTTTATTTATTTGTTTTTATACAGCAGGTTCTTATTAGTTATCCATTTTATACATATTAGTGTATACATGTCAATCCCAATCTCCCCATTCATCCCACCACCACTCCCACCCCCTGCCACTTTCCCCCCTTGGTGTCCATACGTTTGTTCTCTACATCTGTGTCTCTATTTCTGCCTTCAAACCGGTTCATCTGTACCATTTTTCTAGGTTCCACACATATGCGTAAATATACAATATTTGTTTTTCTCTTTGTGACTTAACTTCACTCTGTTTGACAGTCTCTAGATCCATCCATGTCTCTACAAATGACCCAATTTCTTTCCATTTAATAGCTGAATAATGTTCTGTTATATATGTACCACATCTTCTTTATCCATTTGTCTGTCGATGGGCATTTAGGTTGCTTCCATGTCCTGGCTATTGTACATAGTGCTGCAATGAACACTGGGGTGCATGTGCCTTTTGAATTATGGTTTTCTCTCTGGGTATATGCCCAGTAGTGGGATTGCTGGCTCATATGGTAATTCTATTTTTAGTTTTTTAAGGAACTCAATACTGTTCTCCATAGTGGCTGTATCAATTTACATTCCCACCAACAGTGCAAGAGGGTTCCCTTTTCTCCACACCCTCTCCAGCATTTGTTGTTTGGAGATTTTCTGATGATGCCCATTCTAACTGGTGTCAGGTGATACCTTACTGTAGTTTTGATTTGCATTTCTCTAATAATTAGTGATGTTGAGCAGCTTTTCATGTGCTTCTTGGCCATCTGTATGTCTTCTTTGGAGAAATGTCTATTTAGGTCTTCTGCCCATTTTTGGATTGGGTTGTTTGTTTTTTTAATATTGAGCTGCATGAGCTGTTTATATATTTTGGAGATTAATCCTTTGTCCGTTGATACATTTGCAAATATTTTCTCCCATTCTGAGGGTTGTCTTTTCATCTTGTTTATGCTTTCCTTTGCTGTGCAAAAGCTTTTAAGTTTCATTAGGTCCCATTTGTTTAGTTTTGTTTTTACTTCCGTGACTCTAGGAGTTGGATCAAAAAAGATGTTGCTGTGATTTCTGTGAAAGAGTGTTCTTCCATGTTTTCCTCTAAGAGTTTTATAGTGTCCGGTCTTACACGTAGGTTTTAATCCATTTTGAGTTTATTTCTGTGTATGGTGTTAGGGAGTGTTCTAATTTCATTCTTTTACATGTAGCTGTCCAGTTTTCCCAGCACCACTTATTGAAGAGACTGTCTTTTCTCCATTGTATATCTTTGCCTCCTTTGTTATAGATTAGTTGACCATATGTGCGTGTGTTTATCTCTGGGCTTTCTATCCTGTTCCATTGATCTATATTTCTGTTTTTTTGTGCCATATTGTCTTAATTACTGTAGCTTTGTAGTTTAGTCTGAAGTCAGGGAGTCTGATGCCTCCAACTCCATTTTTTTCCCTCAAGACTGCTTTGGCTATTTGGGGTCTTTTGTGTCTCCGTACAAATTTTAAGATATTTTGTTCTAGTTCTGTAAAAAATGCCATTGGTAATTTGATAGGAATTGCATTGAATCTGTAGATTGCTTTGGGTAGTATAGGCATTTTCACAATGTTGATTCTTCCAATCCAAGAACATGGTATATCTGTCCATCTGTTTGTGTCATCTTTGATTTCTTTCATCAGTGTCTTACAGTTTTCTGAGTACAGTTCTTTTACCTCCTTAGGTAGGTTTATTCCTAGGTATTTTATTCTTTTTGTTGCAATGGTGAATGGGATTGTTTCCTTAATTTCTCCTTCTGATCTTTTGTTGTTACTGTATGGCAATGCAAGAGATTTCTGTGCATTAATTTTGTATCCTGCAACTTTACTAAATTCACTGATTAGCTCTAGTAGTTTTCTGGTAGCATCTTTAGGATTCTCTATGTATAGTATCATGTCAGCTGCAAACAGTGACAATTTTACTTCTTCTTTTCCAATTTGTATTCCTTTTATTTCTTTTTCTTCTCTGATTGCTGTGGCTAGGACTTCCAAAACTATGTTGAGTAATAGTGGCACGAGTGGACATCCTTGTCTTTTTTCTGATCTTAGAGGAAATGCTTTCAGTTTTTCACCATTGAGAATGATATTTGCTGTGGATTTTTCATTTATGGCCTTTATTATGTTGTAGTAGGTTCCCTCTCTGCCCACTTTCTGGAGAGTTTTTATCATAGATGGGTGTTGAATTTTGTCAAAAGCTTTTTCTGCATCTATTGAGATGATCATATGGTTTTTATTCTTCAATTTGTTAATATGGTGTATCGCATTGATTGATTTGCATATATTGAAGAATCCTTGCATCCCAGCATAAATCCTGCTTGATCATGGTGTATGATCCTTTTAATGTGTTGTTGGATTCTGTTTGCTAGTATTTTGTTGAGGATTTTTGCATCTCTTTTCATCAGTGATGTTGGTCCGTAATTTTCTCTTTTTGTAGTATCTCTGGTTTTGGTGTCAGGGTGATGGTGGCCTCATAGAATGAGTTTGGGAGTGTTCCTTCCTCTGCAATTTTTTGGAAGAGTTTGAAGAGGATTGGTGTTAGTTCTTCTCTAAATGTTTGTTAGAATTCACCTGTGAAGCCACCTGGTCCTGGACTTTTGTTTGTTGGAAGATTTTTAATCATAATTTCAATTTCAGTGCTTGTGATTGGTCTGTTTATATTTTCTGTTTCTTCCTGGTTCAGTCTTGGAAGTTTATACCTTTCTAAGAATTTGTCCGTTTCTTCCAGGTTGTCCATTTTATTGGCATAGAGTTGCTTTTAGTAGTGTCTTAGGATCCTTTGTATATCTGGGGTGTCCGTTGTAACTTCTCATTTTTCATTTCTAATATTATTGATTTGAGTCCTCTCCCTCTTTTTCTTGATGAGTCTGGCTAAAGTTTTATCAATTTTATCTTCTCAAAGAAGCAGGTTTTAGTTTAATTGATCTTTGCTATAGTTTTCTTTGTTTCTATTTCATTTATTTCTGCTCTGATCTTTATGATTTCTTTCCTTCTACTAACTTCGGATTTTGTTTATTTTTCTTTGTCTAGTTTGTTTAGGTGTAAGGTTTGATTGTTTATTTGAGATTTTTATTGTTTCTTGAGGTAGGATTGTATTGCTATAAACTTCCCTCTTAGAACTGGTTTTGCTGCATCCCATAGGTTTTGGATCATCGTGTTTTCGTTGTCATTTGTCTCTAGGTATTTTTTGATTTCCTCTTTGATATCTATAGTGATCTCTTGTTTATTTAGGAATGTATTGTTTAGCCTCCATGTGATTGTGGTTTTTATGTATTTTCTGCCTGTAATTTATTTCTAATCTCATAGCGTTGTGGTTGGAAAGGTGCTTGATATGATTTCAATTTTCTTAAATTTACCAAGGCTTGATTTGTGACCCAAGATGTGGTCTATTCTGGAGAATGTTCCGTGTGCACTTGAGAAGAGAGTGTAATCTGTTTTTGCATGGAATGTCCTATAAATATCAATTAACTCTATCTGGTCTGTTATGTCATTTAAAGCTTGTGTTTCCTTATTAATTTTCTGTCTGGGTGATCTGTCCATTGGTGCAAGTGAGGAGTTAAAGTCCCTCACTATTACTGTGTTACTGTCAATTTCCTCTTTTATAGCTGTTAGCAGTTTCCTTATGTATTGAGGTGCTCCTATGTTGGGTGCATATGTATTTTTATTTGTTATATCTTCTTCTTGGATTGATCCCTTGATCATTATGTAGTGTCCTTCCTTGTCTCTTGTAACATATTTTATTTTAAAGTCTATTTTATCTGATATGAGTATTGCTACTCCAGCTTTCTTTTGATTTGCATTTTCATAGAATATCTTTTTTCCATCCCCTCACTTTCAGTCTGTATGTGTCCCTAGGTCTGAAGTGGGTCTCTTGTAGACACTATATATATGGGTCTTGTCTTTTTATCCATTCAGCGAGGCCTATGTCTTTTGGTTGGAGCATTTAATCCATTCACGTTTAAGGTTATCGATATGTATGTTTCTATTACCATTTTCTTAATTGTTATGAGTTTGTTTTTATAGGTCCTTTTCTTCTCTTGTGTTTCCCACTTGGAGAGGTTCCTTTAGCATTTGTTGTAGAGCTGGTTTGGTGGTGCTGAATTCTCTTAGCTTTTGCTTGTCTGTAAAGCTTTTGATTTCTGCATTGAGAAATTTTACTCTACCCAGCAAAATCTGAATGAGATCCTTGCTGGGTAGAGTAATTCTGGTTGTAGGTTTTTCCCTTACATCACTTTAAATATGTCCTACCACTCCCTTCTGGCTTGTAGAGTTTCTGCTGAGAAATTTGCTGTTAACCTTATGGGAGTTCCCTTGTATGTTGTCATTTTTCCCTTGTTGCTTTCAGTAATTTTTCTTTGTCTTTAATTTTTGTCAGTTTGATTACTATGTGTTTCGGCATGTTCCTCCTTCGGTTTATCCTGCCTGGGACTCTCTGCGCTTCCTGGACTTGGGTGGCTATTTCCCATGTTAGGGAATTTTTCGAGTATAATCTCTTCAAATATTTTCTCAGGTCCTTTCTCTCTCTCTCCTCCTGCTGGGACCCCTATATTGCGAATGTTATTGCCTTTAATGTTGTCTCAGAGGTCTCTTAGGCTGTCTTCATTTCTTTTCATTCTTTTTTCTTTATTTTGTTCCACGACAGTAAATTCCACCATTCTGTCTTCCCGGTCACTTACTCGTTCTTTTGCCCCAGTTATTCTGCTATTGATTCTTTCTAGTGTATTTTTCATTTCAGTTATTGTAATGCTTATCTCTGTTTGTTCTTTAATTCTTCTGGGTCTTTGTTAAACATATCTTGCATCTTCTTGATCTTTGCCTCCGTTCTTTTTCTGAGGTCCTCTATCATCTTCACTATCATTGTTCTGAATTCTTTTTCTGGAAGGTTGCCTATCTCCACTTCATTTAGTTGTTTTTCTGGGGTTTTATCTTGTTTCTTCATCTGGTACATAGTCCTCTGCCTTTTCATTTTGTCTGTCTTTCTGTGAATGTGGTTTTCATTCCACAGGCTGCAGAATTGTAGTTCTCCTTGCTTCTGCTGTCTGCCCTCTGGTGGATGAGGCTATCTAAGAAGCAAGCTTCCTGATGGGAGGACTGGCGGTGGGTAGAGCTGGGTGTCGATCTGGTTGGCAGAGCTCAGTAAAACTTTAATCCCCTAGTGTGCTGATGGGTGGAGCTGGGTTCGCTCCCTGTTGGTTGTTTGGCCTGAGGCGACCCAGCACTGGAGCCTACCTGGCTCTTTTGTGGGGCTAATGGCGGACTCCAGGAGGGCCTGCGCAAGGGCTACTTCCCAGAACTTCTGCTGCCAGTGTCCTTGTCTCTGAGGTGAGCCACAGCCTCCCCCTGCCTCTACAGGAGACCCTCCAACACTAGCAGCTAGGTCTGGTTCTGTCTCCTGTGGGGTCACTGCTCCTTCCCCTGGGTCCCGATGTGCACGCTGCTTTGGGCGTGCCCTCCAAGAGTGGAGTCTCTGTTTCCCCCAGTCCTGTCGAAGTCCTGCAATCAAATCCCCCTAGCCTTCCAAGTCTGATTCTCTAGGAATTCCGCCTCCCATTGCCAGGCCCCCAGCTTGGGAAGCCATACGTGGGGCTCAGAACCTTCACTCTAGTGGGTGGACTTCTGTAGTATGTGTTCTCCAGTTTGTGAGTCACTCACCCAGTGATTATGGGATTTGATTTTATTGTGATTGCGCCCCTCCTACCATCTCATTGCGGCTTCTCCTTTGTCTTTGGATGTGGGGTATCCTTTTTGGTGAGTTCTAGTGTCTTCCTGTCGATGATTGTTTAGCAGTTAGTTGTGATTCTGGTGCTGTCGCAAGAGGGAGTGAGCACACGTGGAAATTTTTCTTTTTATTAATTTTTATCTTTTAAAATTTATGTTTTTGTATATACTCATTAATTTATACTAAATTAGTATAGTAGCTGTAATAAAAAATATCAACAGATATCTTAACATATATTGAGGTTGTATACCTAAACATTTTTTACTGATTGGGGTGCATGATCAAAAAAGTTTGGGTGTCACTGGCCTAGGCTAAAGGAATTTCTGTGCTGGATCATATGCCAGTTGAAAAGAAGACTACTTTGTAGATGGAGGTAAAGGCCTTATAGGAATAGGGTGTGGGTTTTCCTTGCCTTTTCCTTGCCCTTTGTACTTTCCTTTGAGGATGTAGAAGGTAGTATTGCAGAGAAGAATTTGGGATTATGTCATGTGTGCCATGCATCTAAATATTATATCCCATGGTATGTTGGAGCTGGCTCATGCTTGTTCTGAGAGCTGATTGTTAAATTTCCAAGAATTTTGCAAACCAGTTGATATCATGTTGTTAACTTGAAATAGGCCATGGTGGGAGTATTTAAACCATAGAAATCGGAAAATACTGAAAATTAGACTCCCCTCCTCACCTTGGGCCATTGTTAAACATTTACTGGCATACCCACTGGTCATACATATTGACAGTCATATATTTTAGTTTTTCTTTTTTCTGTCTTCTTAACCACCTTTATTATGGATCTCATTTTTCTACAGTATAAATTTAATAAACAGTGAGAAGTGTGCTGAAGCTGGAGAGGGAAAGGTAAAGGTCACCAGAAACTACTGATAAGTTCTGTGAGATTCCTAAGTCAATTTATTTCTGTTCATTTTAGTTCAACAGACATTTATTGAGTGTCTGTAACACTCATTGCCAGACACCCTGGGTATAAAGAAAAGTAAACATGCCTACTAAGACTACATTCACAAAACAGTGTTTTGTGTGTGTATATATAATTATATGTGTATATATCTCTGTGTATGTCTGTGTTTGTATATTTTGGTAGTTTATAGCTGAATTAGGTTTAATAATAGTTTCTCCTGTGGGTAAGTGTAAATTAAAGTAATACTTAATAAGGTTTTATTGTGCTTTATAACAGAGTAGACACACTGTGTACTCTTAAAGTTTTTATAATCTAGTAAAGACAAGGGGAAGATAAATGTCTTAAAATGATGAGCTGTGTTCAAGGTCAAATGTAATAGTGTTTCTGTCTAAGGTGACTAACTTTTATTCCAAAGAAAAGCAGTCTTTTTTCATAGGGCATGTTCGTGAACATAATTGTATTTGCCTCTCACAGAACCCTGTAATGCAGTGCACTTAGTATTTATCAGTTTTACAGTCTTATTGATTCTGCCCTAATCCTTGTCACATTTCATCAGCCAGCAAATAAACTTTTTTAGTCTCTGCAATATTTTTCCAATATGTATCTTTCTGTTTTCACTGTTCCCACTCTAATTAAGGGGCACATTACTTCTTTTTGGCTCATTCATTGAATTATACCTCAGACAGTTATTGAGTGCCTGCTCCTTCCCAAGCACTTTGCTACTTTGGAGGATTTAGAAATGAATAAGACATAGAAATGAATAAGCCCCTTTGAGGGACTCACAGACCAGCAGACCACTGCAATGACCTCTTACCTGCCCAAGCTCAAATCCATTCAGTACATAATGCCAGATTACTCTTACTCAAGCACCACTGGAACCTCATTTTCTCCCCACTCAGAGTCACTGCTGAATGCCTTTGCTGGGATTCAAGATCCTCTATTGTCTGGCTCCCATCCACCTTTCTGGGTTTATCTTCAGCTCTTCTAAATGGTCCCTGTGCTCTAGCAAGTCAGGGTTACTTGCTGTTGCCAGTTTGGCCTTGGATATATTATGTTCTTGATAGCTCACAGCCTTTCTTCTATGTTTCTACTGGAGCGTTCTCTACTTCTTCTTCAGCTTTACACGTCCTATCCTCCAGGCTGCCATGTATGGCTAGGCTGGTTATATCCTGCCCAAGAGTACTTGTCAAGGGAATCGAGTGATGACAGAAATCCGGGCTACCCTCCTCTTCATGTGCACCCACAGACTGCTTTCTAATTCACACAGAGGCACTGTATGAGCTAGCCTTACCCTGAGAGGCAGCTTAGTGAAGTGCTCCCCTGAATTCCCTCCAAGTGAGGGTCTTTTTTCCATCTTGTGAAATCCAATAGCACTATTTATTGTTACTATTATTATGTACCCATGTAGCCATTCTGGCCGTTTTTATAATAACAAATAATAAAACTAACATTTATTGAACATTTATAATATGTCAAGCACTGTTCCTCATGACATGGTTCTTAATTCTTTTATTCTTCATAGCAACCATATAGGAATAGATACTATTATGATCCCTGTCGTAGGTAAGAAGCAGAAGCACCTGGAGGCTAAGTATTTTGCCCAAGCTCACCCAGGAAGTAAATGGCAGAGCCGGGTTTGAATGCAGCTTAGATCCTGTGCTCTTAACCTACTTGTTATACCACTCCTATGTTGTCTAGATTCTTATGATTCAGAACTGTGTCGTCTTCATTCTTGGCTATCCTTAGCAGCTAGCACAGTGATTTATGACTTAGGAAATAGACAACAAATGTTTGCTACATGGATGATTTGCATGCATAGATGGGTTTAATAGTATGTGAGTGAAAAGTTTTGTTTTGTTTTGCTTTGGTTTTTGAGGAGTGCTGTGGGATGTGAGGGCTTGGTGGCCTGCACACTGTTCTTTTCCTGTTTCTTAAAAGATAGTGTGCTCCATGATTCTACTTGGCCCTTTTCTTATTTTAAACACTATCCAGTAATCTCATCTTTTCCCACTGCCCCAGTTACTACCCATGTGCCCTGGATTCCAAATGCATCAGCAACCTGGATATCTCTCCTGGGTGCCAGACCTGGCTCTCTCATCTACTGTAGATGTACACTTGAATGCTTTACAAACATTCAAACTCAGCATGTGTAAAACCAATCTCTTCTTTCCTATAACTGTCTTTGTCCTATGAGGGTCATGTGGTTCCCTCCCACCTCCAAATCAGTCACCTGTTACTGCTGCTTCTACCACTCAAAGCTTTCTAGAATATGTCTTCTCATTTAATTCCTTAATGCCACTGTCTTATTCAGACCCTTATTATGGGTCTTCTATGAGGTGATTCCTGCTCTCCATTTTCTCTGCTATGATGCTTTGAGGAAAGGACTAGTACTTCCCACATTATTTTAGAGGTTTGTTTACTTGTTTAACTCCTGTGCTAGTCTGTGAACCTTTTAGGGCCAATGCTGTTAGTCTTGTTCCGTTTTTTTATCCTCAGTGCCTAGTCCAGTGATGGTATATAGTAGGCTCTTGGTAAATGTTGGTAATGAGAGTGGAACGTGTTAAGTGAAGAGTGGTTGTGAATATATATACTTATATATTTCATATATGTGGTAGATTCTAAATGTTGGATAAGCTATCTATCGTTTGTTCAATGCTAAATTATGTCTTTTTTTCCCCCTGAGCAAGTGAAATTAAAATCTAAGTGGGATAATGTTAAGTGCTTAGCACAATGGCTGATACATAGTAAGTTCTAAGTCACTTTTAGTATTGTAGCTAAATAAAATCTTTTTGCAAGTAATATCTCAAAATAAAAGTTGATAGGCATTTTACTTGCTTGACTATTTTAACAAAAACTTATTTTAAGTTTTTACTTATTCTCCTTTGCTAGAATGCATCATTAAGTAGAATTTTAATTGGAATGAAAGATGGAAAAGAAAGTAGTATTATCTTTAAAGAGTTTGTGTTTCTTTGGTTAGTTTTTTCCATTGATGTTTATCTCAAAATATTTATTTTTTCCCCATGATCACGTAATGTCTTTATACTCATTCTTTGCAGATGTACTGCTCTTTTTCACAAATTATTGTGAATGGCTCTTTAAACATAATTAAGATTATCTTAAGCCTTTGAAGTTCTGTGATCGTGTTAGGAAAAACTGGGAAGTTTTAGTTCAAGATTTAGGCTTTGGTTTTTGAAAAGTTCAATGATCTTGGGAACAGAACATGTTATGTACTGCCACTTAAAACACTGTGATTAAACAAACAAACAAACAACCCCCCCCAAAAAAAAACACTGTGATTTTCTTCATTAATAGTTATGTGTATAGCAGTTAACATTCTAGCTTTTTGATATCAAACAGACCTGGGCTTGATTCTGGCTCTGCCTTTTGCAAACCATATAACTTTTGCCTGTACCTACCTCTTAAGGCTGTGAGTATTAAAGGAGATAGTGCATATAAAGCACTTAGCACAGTGTCTGGCACATAGTAAGTGCCAATAAGAGCTCCTCTTATTAAGCTGTTCTAGTACTCCAAATGCCAGCCTGGACACATTATTATAATCTGGAATATTAGTTATGATGTGAATTTGGGTTAAATATGGATGAAACTGTTTCTCACAATTGATGGGAAATCCTGATGAATACCATTTAGCTTAAGTTTGTAAGATTGGGCTCATATTTCTTTAATGCCAGTGTTGTAGAGGAATAACTCTATATTAAAGCAACCTGTTCTTAATGTTTTTTATCATAGCTTGGTAGTATTATACATTTCTTATGAAAAAATATTTTGTTATTATGGTTAGCCATTTTGGAGGAAGGGTACACCATTAGTGTTTAAAGTATAGCTATTTTAAAGCTAGAGGGGAAACTAGGGCGAGAGATCCAGAAGGAACAATTGCAAAATCGTTATTTTTGCTCCTTTTTGTTCTTCAGTTCAAAAGTAATCCTTGGTAAGAAGTGTGTTTTATAAGTGAATTTGAATTCACAAATTTTGACATTTACTGAGGAGAGAGACTCAGAAGATACATTTGTAACTAGAGCAAAAGTCTTTATTAAAACTAAGAATTTCTTTTAGGATAAGAAATGGATTTATTTATAACAGTTATAAATAAATTTATGTATAATGACTTTTCTTGCAAATATTTGATAATTGTAATAGCTACACATATTCATACATATATTTGTGGGGGATTATCAGTTTGTAATCAATGAAAAGAATGAATAGATTTCCAATGAATACTTTTATCTTATTCCTTCATATATAGGTTTGTTCATTCATTCATTCATCAAACATTTGTTGAGGGCCTGTCATCTCCTAGGTGCTTTGCTTGACATGGGGATACAGAGCTGAAAAAGCCCTGCCCCTGTCCTCATCTTAGTTAATTTACAGCCTGAGTGCTTGTTTGGGAGACTGTCATTTCAGTTGGAGGCAGGATCTCTGTATGCCTTGACTTGTCTCCAGTCTGCTTCTTTTCTCATTTACCACAGATGCTCGTCCAAATCTTTCCCATTTTCAAGCTGTCTACCACATTCCAGTTTCTTCACTCCCAGCACATGGTCTTGCCTCCTATTCAAGGTGAAAAATGGACTTTTCATTGGTAACTTATTTACTATTCTCTCCCTCTATCAAGTGTATCTTTCTATGGTCATCATGACGTCCTTCCCCTCCTGCATCAGAGAAAGAGATTTCAGACCCGAAACTTCTACCTGAACTCTTGATCCTAGGATTTGACTCATTCATTCCTTTTGGTTATCTTCAGTTTATCATTACTAATTCCTTCCCCTTGGTCTAGAGGTCTACTCATCTTAGTCATACACACTGAGAAATATAAATGTGTCTTTGTTAGGTGAATGAATGAATCAGCAGATCATCTTTAGCCCCTGGGTCCCCTCAAGCTTCTGCCCCCTCTGACTTTCCCATTACAGCCATATTTGAGAGGGTAGTCTACACTGGCTGTGTCAGTTTACCCAATTCTCATTTATTTCTAGACTTCTGTAATTTGACTTCTTATTACCATGCTGTTGAATTTCCTCTTGTAGTTACCAACTATCCACCAAATATATATTCTCTGTCCAAATTGCTTGATTCTACTTGATTTCCTCCCACATTTGATACTGCTGACCACAGGGGCTGACATCTTAGAGAATCTTTGTCTGGCTTTTACATCATTCTCTTGATTCTTCTCTCTTTCTCTGACCCTTTCAGTTTCCTCTCTAACTTTGCATATTGCTCCATTCCTATATTAAAAAATTTTTTCCCTCATACTTACATGTCTTCCCTTTGTCTTCATATACTGCTTCTTCATCTATCCCTTTTTAAGGATCCAGACCCTTATTTTCAGTAGTTTGCTCAACATCTCCATTTGGTGTTCTACAGATATGTCAGATTTAAATCATCGAAATGGAACCACATAATTTTCTTCCTCTTCTAAACCTCCTGTTACTGTATTCTTTGATAATTCACTTATATGTTACCATTACCCATTTCAGTTATCTATTGATGTGTAGCAAACTACCCTAAACTTAGTCATATAAAGCAACAATGATTTTATTTTGCTCACAGATTCTATGGGACAAGATTCTGGACAGAGCACAGCCAGGATGGCTTGTCTTTGTTCTATGATGTTTGGGGCTTCACCAGGAAAGACAGAAATGGCTAAGAACTGGAATTATCTGGGGCTCCTCACTCACATGCTTGGTACTTGGACTGGGATGATTTGAAGGCTGAGCTTAGCTGGGATTGTTAATTGGAGTGCCTTTACATGGCCTCTCCATATTGCAAGGGCTTCTTCACAGCGTTCCTCACCTCAGTGCAGTTGGACTTCTTACATGGTGGCTCAGGGCTTCGAGAGTTAATGTCCCATTGAATAAGGAGGAAGCTGTATGGCCTTTTGTGACCTAGCCTTGGTAGTCAGGCTGGGTTCTGGATTGAAGGACTCACGTGCCTTCCCAGATTCAAGGGGGAGGAGACATAGACCTCACTTCATAATGGGAGGGGTATTAGTAAATATGTGGCCGTGTTTTAAAAACATCACACCAGATCTGTTGGTGTCCTACTTAAAAACCTTGATATTATCCTTTTCTTTCATTTCTCCAAACCCACTCACTTTTATATATCAGTTACTAAGTGCTGGCCTTTTTAAATTTGAGAAATGTCTCCTTTTCTCCATTATCATGAACTTAGGTAAGAATTTTATTACCTTTCACTTAGAGGAAACCTCTTAATTGGTCTATATAATCTTTCCCACCTTGAATTAAATAATGATTCCTTACATTGATTGTAGGATAGTTCTTAATGCATACAGGTCTATGTCCAGATTGCTTAATTTATTTCTTAAAGGTTGGGTCTACCTAAATTTCCACTCTGCAGTTGGCTTTGATTCAGCTGCTCCTTTGCATTAACTGTCTTCCTTGCTTTCTTTGCCCAATTCCTTTCATTCTTCAGGCCTCATGTTGGCAATCACTTCCTCTCTGAAGCCTTCTTAGTGGCTTCAAATAATGTCACTTCTTCCTCATTAGTTCATATGTTTATCTCCTGCCATTAGAATGACCATAGCTTCCACAAGGTCAGGGACTATGTCTTAAATCATCTGCCACTATTGCTTGGCCTATCATTATATACTCAGTAAACGCTTGCTAGTTGATTGAAAACAGATTACACTTTGGTGGAATTCTCTAAAGGTTTGAATGAGTTACTGGGCTTTCTAAAATGTTTATAAAATTACCAGGGAGACATTTTTGCCTTGGGAGAGTTATGCTTAGAGAAGCTTTGAAGTGAGGGAGTTTACATTCTGTGTATCGACATTTTATTTCAGTTAAAACATATACAACAAAACCAAAAAACTTATACTTGAAATATTATTATTGTGTGCCAGAAAATTTAGGGAAGTGAGCAAGGATTAGATTTAAAAGAAGCTTTGATGAGGTTAAAAACTATGAGAACAAAGTTGAAATCAGAACAGTATTGTTTTCGATTGTGGCATTTTAAAGCTTCAGTTTTGGCCTTGCAATATTTCACATTACAGATTTTTTCCAGCCTATTTCTTTTTGGTCAGGAACGTGTGATAGTTCACTTTTGGCAGTTGCACTGTGTGAAAGGGCTGGGGTTAGCACTGCTGTGCAGAAATGGGTCAATGAGCATTCAGATGAAAGGGAAAAACTTTTAAAGAGTCTTTATTTCTTGTTGGTGTAATAAGACAAAATAATTACAAGCTTGAACCTCTCACTGTGTTCTTGCTTCCTCCTTCATCTCTCAAATGCCTTGCCAAATTAACCACATCAATCAATTTTACAGAAAATGGATTGCTGTTTTAAATAGTTCTTTAGCTGTTATCCTTAAGAAGCTTCTTCAGAAAGTCTCTCTCCTCTCTTGTCTTCCAAAAGGACATAAGTCTCTTTTGTACGTCTATAAACGTCTGAAATGGCCGCTTAAAGAGAGCAGGCAGCATTTTCTACTTGAGTAATAAAGTACAACCACCTATTTTTCAACTGAGCTGGAAGGAAGAACTCTATCCTACTGTTCCTTTAAAAGATGATTTTATTATTGTCAGGACAGATAACAAGCTGGGATTTTGTAAGAGCAATAAATGACTAGTTGGTTTACTGCCTGTGGCTCTTAAACAATGTAACATTCTGAAATTAAGGTAGGAAAGTACTCAGGTAGTCTTGGAAGGCAGCCTAGATGCCCTGCATGGAGATAGGGTTGTTCTCTGTTTAGATTTTTCCTGAGTAGAATAAGACACATAAGGTTTCTCCAAACACTGGAACAGTCTTGCTCTCAAATTTGTGCTGGAATGTTATCTGGAATGTGATGGGGCTCTTTGCCAGTCACCATGGAAACTGACCAAAGCTCTATCTAGTCCTATCCTTTGGGCTATTTGGGGTGGCTTAAATAAAAGATAACCAACAAATGTAATCCTATTCTCCACATACGTATTTTCTTTAAAAATGATTAAAAATACAGCTTACTAAAGGGAGAATAGGGTATCTGTATCCTATTTCTATTAGGCTATTTAAAGCATTCTGTGTAGCTGAAGAGTATTCTGCCCAAGAAACATTAATGAAAATTCTCATTTTGGATGGGCATAATTCCATTGGTTTGTGATTTTTGTCTTTTGGCCTCTATGCTTATACATGCAATAGAACAACAAATGCTAAATTTCCATTTACCTGCTTAGTGATGGAGAGGGACTTGTATGAGTATTATTATATCATACCATTGCCAAGTGAAATGTGGTTTAAGTTACGGTGTCAGAGACATAAAAGTTAAAAGCATCTGTGAGCAATTAAGGTAATTAAGTATTCAGATATTATAGACATGTAATACATCATCTGAAATGATCAATATGTAGCTAAATTTAGGGAGAGCTTTATATTTATGATAATCTTTAGAAGTCTGAGCTTTGACAGTCATATTTCCTCAGTGGGGGACTGGTGAACAGAGGAGGAAGATCTGAGCAGAAACTGTCTGGGGACTTACCTAATGCTAATAGAAGAGCCTTTAAAAAAAAATCAGTTAATTTTAGAAACTGAGGTGAAATTCACATTGATAGAAGAGTTTTGTGTTGTGAGCCACACTAACTGCATTGTTCCATTTTCAAGGTCTGATTCCGATCAAAAATGTAAAATGGGAACTTGGATGGTTGAGGCTCCTCTTGATTGTTTCAAATAACATGATTTCCTTTAATGTTCAATAAAGTCTATCTGTATGATGTGAAAATGAGGGGTAGGGACTTCTCTGGTGGTCCCGTGGCTAGGACTCCGAGCTCCCAGTGCAGGGGGCCCGGGTTTGATCCCTGGTCGGGAAACTAGATTCTACATGCTGCAACTAAGATCCTGCATGCTGCAACTAAAAGATCCTGCATGCTGCAACTAAAGATCCCACATGGTGCAATGAAGATCCTACATGTGGCAACGAAGATCTTGTGTGCTGCAACTAAGACCTGGTGCAGCCAAATAAATAAATAAATAAATATTTAAAAAAAAAAGGAAAATGAGGGATATAATACTCGGTGCTTCTACAAATAGCGATACTTTCATTCATTTGCTCAAGTATTTACTAAGTACTTATCATGTACTAGGTACTTTTCTGGGTCCTGGAGATATAATGGTAAAAAAGTCCAAGTTTCTGAGTTTAAGGAGTTTACAGTCTGGTGGAAGAGGTATAATAAATAAACATATACTTTTAGGTAGTAGTAAGAATTATGAAAGACTACACAGCAGTTTAAGGAAATAGAAAGTGATGGGAGGTGCTGTTTTAGATAGGGTTGTCAGGAAGAGGCTTTCTGAAGATGTTAGAGCAGAGACCACAATGAATTGAGAAATTGGGCCAGGGGAAGATCAAAAACCCTGAGGTGGATTCAACTTGGATTGTTTAAAGAATAGGAGGAAGGTCAGTGTGACTAGAGTGGACCAGGGGAGAGGTAGGCAGGGGCACGTCATGCAGCCTTATAAGCCATGGTGGAAATTTGGACTTTTTTTCTGGGTATGATGTGGATTTTTAAACCAGGGTAGTTATGTGATCTTACTTAATTTTTAGAAGGATCTGGCTGCACTGTAGAGCCTAGACTGTAGGGGAATAACAGTGGAACCAGGGAGACTTGCTAGTAGCTAATGCAGGAGTTTAGGCTAAAGACGGTAACTTGGACTGGCATCTACGTTGGTGGTGGAGGTAGTGATATAAATACTTAGGTTCCAGGGCTTCCCTGGTGGCGTAGTGGTTGAGAGTCCGCCTGCCGATGTAGAGGACACAGGTTCGTGCCCTGGTCCAGGAAGATCCCACATGCCGCGGAGCGGCTGGGCCCGTGAGCCATGGCCGCTGAGCCTGCGTGTCCAGAGCCTGTGCTCCGCAACGGGAGAGGCCACAACAGTGAGAGGCCCGCATACCGCAAAAAAAAAAAAAAAAAAAAAAGGTTCCAAACCCATCCCCAGAACGATTTCATCATCCCAAACCAAAACTGCATCCATTAAACAATAACTCCCCGTTCCCCGCCACGCCCCCTCCCCCCCAATCGCTAGCGCATGGCAACTACCATTCTACTTAAAAAAAAAAAAT
The DNA here is from genome assembly GCF_059928025.1 of Delphinapterus leucas. Taxonomy (NCBI): domain Eukaryota; kingdom Metazoa; phylum Chordata; class Mammalia; order Artiodactyla; family Monodontidae; genus Delphinapterus; species Delphinapterus leucas. The sequence continues at coordinate 114,988,883 of NC_143130.1, forward strand.
TATTTTCGGCTGTGTTGGGTCTTTGTTGCTGTGCGGGCTTTCTCTAGTTGTGGCGAGTGAGGGCTACTCTTAGTTGCGGTGCGTGGGCTTCTCATTGTAGGGGCTTCTCTTGTTGCGCAGCACGGGCTCTAGGCATGCGGACTTCAGTAGTTGTGGCACATGGGCTTCAGTAGTTGTGGCTCGCGGGCTCTAGAGTACAGACTCAGTAGTTGTGGCACACGGGTTTAGTTGCTCCGCGGCATGTGGGATCTTCCCGGACCAGGGCTCGAACCTGTGTCCCCTGCATTGGCAGGCGGATTGTTAACCACTGAGGCACCAGGAAGCCCATACCATTCTACTCTGGTTTTCTATTTGACTATTCTAGGTATCTCATATAGGTAGAGTCCTACAATATTTGTCCTCTTATCTCTGACTTATTTCACTTAGCATAATATTTTCAAGGTTAATCCATATTATAGCATGTATCAGAATTTTATTTCTTTTTTTATTTTTTAAATATAGAAACCTTTATTTATGTGTTTTTTTTTCTTAAGCTGCACCGTGCAGCATGTGGGACCTTACTAGTTTCCTGACCAGGGATCGAACCCACACCCCCTGCAGTGGAGGCATGGAGTCTTAACCACTGGACTGCCAGGGAAGTCCCAGAATTATATTTCTTTTTAGGTTCCTTGGTTTTGGTTTAGCAGCTGTGTGGATGGTAGTGATATTTCCTGAGTTGGAGACTTTTTTTTTTTTTTTAACATCTTTATTGCAGTATAATTGCTTTACAATGGGGTATTAGTTTCTGCTGTATAACAAAGTGAATCAGCTATACATATACGTATATCCCCATATCTCCTCCCTTTTGCATCTCCCTCCCACCCTCCCTATACCACCCCTTTAGGTGGTCACAAAGCACCAAGCTGATCTCCATGTGCTATATGGCTGCTTCCCACTAGCTATCTATTTTACATTTGGTAGTGTATATATGTCCATGCCACTCTCTCACTTTGTCCCAGCTTACCCTTCCCACTCTGTGTGTCCTCAAGTCCATTCTCTATGTCTGCATCTTTATTCCTGTCCTGCGCCTAGGTTTTTCAGAACCTTTTTTTTTTTTTTAGATTCCATATATATGTGTTAGCATAAAGTATTTGTTTTTCTCTTTCTGACATACTTCACTCTGTATGACAGACTCTATGTCCATCCAACTCTCTAATAACTCAATTTCGTTTCCTTCAGTGGTTGTGTAATATTCCATTGTATATATGTGCCACATCTTCTTTATCCGTTCATCTGTCGATGGACACTTAGGTTGCTTCCATGTCCTGGCTATTGTAAATAGAGCTGTATGAACATTGTGGTACATGACTCTTTTTGAATTATGGTCTCAGGGTATATGCCCAGTAGTAGGATTGCTGAGTAGTATGGTAGTCCTATTTTTAGTTTTTTAAGGAACCTCCATACTGTTCTCCATAGTGGCTGTATCAATTTACATTCCCACTAACAACACAAGAGGGTTCCCTATTCTCCACATGCTCTCCAGCATTTATTGTTTGCAGATGGTGGCCATTCTGACTGGTGTGAGGTGATACCTCATTGTAGTTTTGATTTGCATTTCTCTAATGATTAGTGATGCTGAGCATCCTTTCATGTGTTTGTTGGCAATCTGTATATCTTCTCTGGAGAAATGTCTATTTAGGTCTTCTGCCCATTTTTGGATTAGGTTGGTAGTTTTTTTGATATTGAGCTGCATGAACTGCTTGTAAATTTTGGAGATTAGTCCTTTGTCAGTTGCTTCATTTGCAGATATTTTCTCCCATTCTGAGCATTGTCTTTTTGTCTTGAAACTTTTAAATTTCATTAGGTCCCCTTTGTTTATTTTTGTTTTTATTTCCATTTCTCTAGGAGGTGGGTCAAAAAGGATCTTGCTGTGATTTATGTCATAGAGTATTCTGCCTATGTTTTCCTCTAAGAGTTTTATAGTGTATGGCCTTACATTTAGGTCTTTAATCCATTTTGAGTTTATCTTTATGTATGGTGTTAGGGAGTGTTCTAATTTCATTCTTTTACATGTACCTGTCCAGTTTTCCCAGCACCACTTATTGAACAGGCTCTCTTTTCTCCATTGTATATTCTTGCCTCCTTTATCAAAGATAAGGTGACCATAGATGCATGGATTTATCTCTGGGCTTTCTGTCTTGTTTCATTGATCTATATTTCTGTTTTTGTGCCAGTACCATACTGTCTTGATTACTGTAGCTTTGCAGTATAGTCTGAAGTCAGGGAGCCTGATTCCTCTAGCTCCGTTTTTATTTCTCAAGATTGCTTTGCCTATTTGGGGTCTTTTGTGTTTCCATATGTATTGTGAAATTTTTTGTTCTAGTTCTGTGAAAAATGCCATTGATAGTTTGATAAGGGATTGCGCTGAATGTGTAGATTGCTTTGGGTAGTATAGTCATTTTCACAGTTTGATTCTTCCAGTCCAAGAACATGGTATATCTCTCCATCTGTTTGTATCATCTTTAATTTCTTTCATCAGTGTCTTATAGTTTTCTGCATACAAGTCTTTTGTCTCCTTAGGTAGGTTTATTCCTAGGTATTTTATTCTATTTGTTGCAGTGGTAAATGGGAGTGTTTTCTTAATTTCTCTTTTAGGTTTTTCATCATTAGTGTATAGGAATGCAAGAGATTTCTGTGCATTAATTTTGTATCCTGCTACTTTACCAAGTTCATTGATAAGCTCTAGCAGTTTTCTGGTAGCATCTTTAGGATTCTCTATGTATAGTATCATGTCATCTGCAAACAGTGACAGCTTTACTTCTTTCCCGATTTTGATTCCTTTTATTTGTTTTTCTTCTCTGAATGCTGTGGCTAAAACTTCCAAAACTATGTTGAATAATAGTGGTGCGAGTGGACAGCCTTTTCTTGTTCTTGATCTTAGTGGAAATGGTTTCATTTTTTCACCATTGAGGAAGATGTTGGCTGTGGCTTTGTCATATATGGCCTTTATTATGTTGAGGTAAGTTCCCTCTATGCCTGCTTTCTGGAGGGTTTTTATCATAAATCGGTGTTGAATTTTGTCGAAAGATGTTTCTGCATCTATTGAGATGATCATTGGTTTTTTTCCTTCAATTTGTTGATATGGTGTATCACATGGATTGTTTTGCATATATTGAGGAATCCTTGCATTCCTGGAATAAACCCCACTTGATCATGGTGTATGATCCTTTTAATGTGCTGTTGGATTGTGTTTGCTAATATTTTGTTGAGAATTTTTGCATCTATGTTCATAAGTGATATTGGCCTGTAGTTCTTTTTTTTTGTGACACCTTTGTCTGGTTTTGGTATCATGGTGATGGTGGCCTCGTAGACTGAGTTTGAGAGTGTTCCTCCCTCTGCTGTATTTTAGAAGAGTTCAAGAAGGATAGGTGTTAGCTGTTCTGTAAATGTTTTATAGAATTTGCCTATGAAGCCATCTGGTCCTGGGCTTTTATGTGTTGGAAGATTTTTAATCACAGTCTCAATGTCATGCTTGTGATTGGTCTGTTTATATTTTCTGTTACTTCCTGGTTCAGTCTCGGAAGGTTGTGCTTTTCTAAGAATATGTCCATTTCTTCCAGGTTGTCCATTTTATTGGCATACAGTTGCTTCTAGTAGTCTCTCATGATCTTTGTATTTCTGCAGTATCAGTTGTTGCTTCTCTTTATTCATTTCTAATTCTGTTGATTTGGGTCTTCTCTCTTTTTTTCTTGATGAGTCTGGCTAATGGTTTATCAATTTTGCTTATATTCTCAAAGAACCAGCTTTTAGTTTTATTGATCTTTGCTATTGTTTCCTTTATTTTTTTCATTTATTTCTGATCTGATCTTTAAGATTTCTTTCCTTCTGCTAACTTTGAGATTTTTTTGTTTCTTCCTTCTCTAATTGCTTTAGGTGTAAGGTTAAGTTGTTTATTTGAGATGTTTCTTGTTTCTTGAGGTAGGATTGTATTGCTATAGACTTCCCTCTTAGAACTGCTTTTGCTGCATCCCATAGGTTTTGGGTCATCAAGTTTTCATTGTCATTTGTTTCTAGGTATTTTTTGATCTCCTCTTTCATTTCTTCAGTGATCTCTTGGTTATTTAGTAGTGTATTGTTTAGCCCCCATGTGTTTGCATTTTTTCCAGATTTTTTCCTGTAATTGATATCTAGTATCATAGTATGGTCGGAAAAGATACTTGATATGATTTCAATTTTCTTAAATTTACCAAGGCTTGATTTGTGACCCAAGATATGATATGTTCTGGAGAATGTTCCATGAGCACTTGAGAAGAAAGTGTATTCTGTTGTTTTTAGATGGAATGTCCTATAAATATCAATTAAGTCCATCTTGTTTAATGTATCATTTAAAGCTTGTGTTTCCTTATTTATTTTCATTTTGGATGATCTGTCCATTGGTGAAAGTGGGGGGTTAACGTCCCCTACTATGATTGTGTTACTGTCGATTTCCCCTTTTATGGCTGTTAGCATTTGCCTTATGTATTGAGGTGCTCCTATGTTGGGTGCATAAATATTTACAATTGTTATATCTTCTTCTTGGATTGATCCCTTGATCATTATGTAGTGTCCTTCTTTGTCTCTTCTAATAGTCTTTATTTTAAAGTCTATTTTGTCTGATACGAGAATTGCTACTCCAGCTTTCTTTTGATTTCCATTTGCATGGAATATCTTTTTCCATCCCCTCATTTTCAGCCTGGATGTGTCCCTAGGTCTGAAGTGGGTCTCTTGTAGACAGCATATATACAGGTCTTGTTTTTGTATCCATTCAGCCAGTCTGTGTGTTTTGGTTGGAGCATTTAAATCAATTACATTTAAGGTAGTTATCAATATGTATGTTCTTATTACCATTTTATTAAGTGTTTTGGGTTTGTTTCTGTACGTCTTTTCCCTCTCTTGTGTTTCCTGCATAGAGAAGTTCCTTTACCATTTGTTGTAAAGCTGGTTTTGTGGTGCTGAACTCTCTCAGCTTTTGCTTGTCTGTAAAGCTTTTAATTTCTCGGTCGACTGAATGAGATCCTTGCTGGGTAGAGTAGTGTTGCTTGTAGGTTTTTCCCTTTCATCACTTTAAATATGTCCTGCCAGTCCCTTCTGGCTTGCAGAGTTTCTGCTGAAAGATCAGCTGTTAACCTTATGGAGCTTCCCTTGTATATTATTTGTTGTTTTTCCCTTGCCTCTTTTAATATCTTTTCTTTGTATTTAATTTTTGATAGTTCGATTAATATGTGTCTTTGCATGTTTCTCCTTGGATTTATCCTGTATGGGACTCTCTGCTCTTACTGGACTTGATTGACTATTTCCTTTCCATATTAGGGAAGTTTTCTACTATAATCTCTTCAAATATTTTCTCAGTCCCTTTCTTTTTTTCTTCTTCTTCTGGGATCCCTGTAATTCATATGTTGGTGCGTTTAATGTTGTCCCAGAGGTCTCTGAGACTGTCCTCAATTCTTTTCATTCTTTTTTCTTTATTTTGCTCTGCAGTAATTATTTCCACTATTTTATCTTCCAGGTCACTTATCCATTCTTTTGCCTCAGTTATTCTGCTATTAATTCCTTCTAAAGAGTTTTTAATTTCATTTATGTTGTTCATCATTGTTTTTTTGCTCTTTAGTTCTTCTAGGTCCTTGTTAAACGTTTCTTGTATTTCCTCCATTGTATTGCCAAGATTTTGGATCATCTTTACTATCATTACTCTGAATTCTTTTTCAGGTAGACTGTCTATTTCCTCTTCATTTGTTAGGTCTGGTGGGTTTTTACCTTGCTCCTTCATCTGCTTTGTGTTTCTCTGTCTTCTTATTTTGCTTAACTTACTGTGTTTGGGGTCTCCTTTTCGCAGGCTGCAGATTTGTAGTTCCTGTTGTTTTTGGTGTCTTCCCCCAGTGGGTAAGGTTGGTTCAGTGGGTTTTGTAGGCTTCCTGGTGGAGGGGACTGGTGCCTGTGTTCTGGTGGATGAGGCTGGATCTTGTCTTTCTGGTGGGTTGGACTGTGTCCAGTGGTGTGTTTTGGGGTGTCTGTGACCTTACTATGATTTTAGGCAGCCTCTCTGCTAATGGGTGGGGTTATGTTCCTGTCTTGCTAGTTGTTTGGCATAAGGTGTCCAGCACTGTAGCTTGCTGGTAGTTGAGTGGAGCTGGGTCTTATTGTTGAGACGGAGATCTCTGGGAGTGGTCTTGCCGAGTGGTAATACATGGGGCCAGGAAGTCTGTGTTGGTCCAGTGTCCTGAACTCGGCTCTCCCACTTCTGAGGCTCAGCCTTGATATCTGGCCAGAGCACCAAGACCCTGTCAGCCACACAGCTCAGAAGAAAAGGGAGAAAAAAAGAAAGAGGGAAAGAAAGAAAATAGTAAAACTAAGTTATTAAAATAAAAAATAAAGCAATAGAGAAAAGAGAAAAAGAAAGAAAGGAAGAAGAGAGCAACCAAACCGGAAAAGAAATCCAGCAATGATAACCAGCTCTAAAAACTATACTAAAAGAAAACAAAACAAAACAAAAGCAAAACATACATACAGAAGCCTAGGACAAATTGTGAAGTGGAAAATGTACAGACAAAATCACCCAAAGAAGCGTGCACATACATACTCAGAAAAAGAGAAAAATGAAAAAAAAATCTATATATAAAAACAAAAGGAAAAGAACAACCAAATCAATAAACAAATCTACCAGTGATAATCAACTCTAAATCCTAAGTTAAGATAAACATAAAACCAAAAACAAATGAGATGCAGAAAGCAAACCCCAAGTCTATAGTTGCTCCCAAAGTCCACTGCCTCTATTTTGGGATGATTCGTTGTCAATTCAGGTATTCCACAGATGCAGGGTAGATCAAGTTGACTGTGGGGATTTAATCCACTGCTTCTGAGGCTGCTGGGAGAGATTTCCCTTTCTCTTGTTTGTACAGATCCTGGGGTTCAGCTTTGCATTTGCCCTCGCCTCTGCATGTAGGTTGCCTGAAGGCATCTGTTCTCTGCTCAGACAGGACGGGGTTAAAGTAGCAGCTGTTCAGGGGGCTCTGGCTCACTCAGGCCGGGGGGAGAGAGGGGTTACGGAATGTGGGGCGAGCCTGCAGCGGCAGAGGCTGTCGTTATGCTGCAATAGCCTGAGGCGCGCCATGTGTTCTCCTGGGGAATTTGTCCCTGGGTCACGGGACCCTGGCAGTGGCAGGTTGCACAGGCTCCCGGGAGAGGAGGTGTGGATACTGACCTGTGCTTGCACAAGAGATTGTTGGTGGCGGCTGCAGCAGCAGCCTTAGCATTTCACGTCTCTGGTGTCTGCGCTGATAGCCACGGCTTGCACCCGTCTCTGGAGCTTGTTTAGGTGGTGCTCTGAATCCCCTCTCCTTGCACACCCGGAGACAATGGCCTCTTGCCTCTTAGGCAGGTCTAGACTTTGGGATCCCAGACTCCCTCCCGGCTAGTTGTGGCACACTAGCCTGCTTCAGGCTGTGTTCATGCCGCCAACCCCAGTCCTATCCCTGAGATCTGACCTCTGAAGCCTGAGCCTCAGCTCCCAGGCCCCACCCATCCTGGCGGGTGAGCAGACAAGCCTCTTGGGCTGGTGAGTGCTGGTCAGCACTGATCCTCTGTTTGGAATCTCTCTGCTTTGCCCTCTGCACCCCTGTTGCTGTGCTCTCCTCCGTGGCTCCGAAGCTTCGCCCCTCGGCCGCCCGCAGTCTCCGCCCACGAAGGGGCTTCTAGTGTGTGGAAACCTTTCCTCCTTCACAGCTCTCTCCCACTGGTGCAGGTCCTGTCCCTATTCTTTTGTCTCTGTTTTTTCTTGTTTCTTTTGCTCTTCCCAGGTACATGGGGAGTTTCTTGCCTTTTGGGAAGTCTGAGGTCTTCTGCTAGCGTTCAGTAGGTGTTCTGTAGGAGTTGTTCCACATGTAGATGTATTTCTGATGTATTTGTGGGGAGGAAGGTGATCTCCATGTCTTACTCCTCCTCCATCTTGAAGATCTCCCATACAAAGCACTTTTAGTAGATTTTACATCCTCTATATGGGCGGCCAGTCATATTTACTTCTTGCGGAAGCTGTGAAACACTAAAGGAATTTCTTTTTTTAGTTCTGAAGGCTGGAAGTCTGAAATCAAGGTGCCAAGCATGATCAGTTCTGCTGAGAACTCTCTTCAGGTTACAGACTACCTACTTATCCTCAAGTATGGCCAGGAGCAAAGCCTGAGTTGGAGACTTCTGAAGGAGAGATTAGGGGTTAAAATCAGTTCTCTCTACATATGTTAAATTTAAAATGCTTTGTAGACACCTGAAAGGATACACTGAGGAATACAGCGCTCAGAGGGGTAGTTGTTAGGTGGTAGTTAAGGCTGTGAAACTGAATAAGATCATCTGGGAAGTAAGAGTAGATTTGGGAAAATGGCCTTTTAACAAGTAGTACGTTTTAAGGTTGTGATAGTGGAATGCATGAATTTTAAGACTTATCTAAGTTGCTAAACCTCTAGAAAGTTTAAAAAATTGACTTTGGTTTTAAATGTCCTAATTGGTATTGCACATTGCTTTTAACCAGTTGTCTACTTGTTATTTTATTAGCCAATTCCCGTACTCTGTTTGGCTTAAAATAGTGGTAAGCTTCATTCTTTAAGGATTTCTCTGAGGAATTAAAAAAAAATGTGTCAGGATGAATTGGGTACTGGTTATTTCCAAAAGCTACATAGCATAGAAATTTTATCATGGTAGAGACAATTTGAAAATTAATAGTTGCTAGTGATAATAGGATAGAGGGGGCTTGTTTTTGAATGGAGTATTTAAGTGAGCAAACACCAGCTGTGCATGACTAAGGGTGGCACTCATCCAGGGGAAGGACATTTGGGGGAAAATTTGTGTAGTTTTTTTTTTAAACAGCAGAGAGGCTTTTTAGTTAGACTACTGATCTCTTTTCTTTTAAAAGGATTAAGTTTCAAAGGAAGGATCAGCCCACTCTGGTGGGGTGAGGTTGGGGTGGAGGACATACTTGGAATAAGAGGAATGTTTGCAACAATACGTGGCTAGAACTTTCCCTAAACACTGTGGTTCATAGGCATTTGACCAAGTACTCAAGGGCCAAATCTTAATATTACTTGTTTTTCTCCATTTAATGAGAACCACTGAGCTTAATTAGTTCCCAATTTTGTCTTTACAGTGGTCACACCAGAGAGCTGTGAATACCAATCTTTTAAAAAAATTTTTCCCCGTTATAAGTAATATATGTTTTGAGCATCAGATTTTTGCAAAAGTAGTTTGGTAGTGGAAATTGTTTTCATAATGGAGAGAAAGGGGTTTGATTTCATGTTACTAAAGGATGTTATAAGTAATCAAAAGAAAAAGGGAAATTTGGGAGTCTATGAAATGTCATTTTTAAAGGAGGAAATTTAAGTCAGGAAAGAATAGACTTGCTTGGAAACAAGTCCTGTAATTGGAACTTGAGTAGCTAACATCTGCCTTTGACAAAATCCCCTGCAAAGCTGCTACCTCTGCTTGTAGTCGTTGAATTAGGGCTCTGACATTTTCATATTTCCCGTGGAAATGACTGTGATAATATAAATGTTTTATTTTTATACCTGATTAGATAGGGAAGATGGAAGCCAGATGTTCTTTAAGTGTGTGTCTTATGAATCATTGCAGGGACTATAACACAGGCAGTAGTAAATCCAAGGTTGCAGAAAGGGTATTGCTGAGGCTCCTGGAGCAGAGTTGGGGCAGATAACCTCTCGATTTTCTTGGTAACTCTTTGTTTTGGTTCTGCCAGAGTTGGCTAGGTTAACTGATTACATCACATGGTCTGTGGTTTTACGATTCAGTTTGTGAAACTGGAGAGCCCAAGGCATTCCTTTAAAGTGTGTTTGCTAGCTATCTGCTCGATGTCAGACCCTGTGGTAGGTATTTTGGATAGAGTGGTGAGTAAGACAGTCCACCTTGTTTATTTACATCTGTGATAAGTACTGCAGAGGAGAAATTCTGTTTTCAGGAAAGCATACAACAGGATACTGATTCTAATCTGAGGGTTGAGGGAAGACTTCCCTGAGGGAGTAACATCAGTCATATCTGCTTTCCAACAACCACCATTACTCTCTGTCCCATTACTGTTTTATTTTTTTCATGGCAATAATTGTTATTGCCACAAATTCTTATCTTCTTCCTTCTTGCCTCCTCCTCTGACTCCCCTATGCGCCCCTGCCCCCCACATTAGAATGGAAACTCCTGGAGAGCAAGGACCTTTGTGCCAGAAAACTCTGAATGGAAAGGAGCATGGGGAGCTGGAGGAACCGAAAGAAGGCCAGTGAGGTGGTGCTCAGTATGAGAAGGAGAGTAGCAGCCTTGGAGACCATGTCAGGAATTTTAGAATTTATCCTAAGGACAATGGGAAGCAATTTTAAGCAGGGGATGGACATGATCAGATTTGCTTAAAAATTACTTCAATGTTGCATGGAGAATGGAGGAGATGTTAGAATGGGCACAAGAGAACAATTTAGGCTATTATGGTAACCTAAGTAGGAGAGCATGGTGATGTCTTGGGCTAGTGTTTTGGTGGTGGAAATGGAGGAGAAGGTAAAATTGGTAGGTCTTGACAATGGATTGGATATGAGAGAGGAGAGGAAGAAGTCGGATGACCTCCATTCCAGGTTTCTTGATTGTACAACTGAATTGATGTCAGATACATTTTCCCAATGCATTTGAAAAACAACGTGCGCATTTTCAAGTTTGATATACAGTAGAATTGCCCCGATTGTGAAAATTCAGCAAATATATTGAACTTTTCCAGTCAACTTTTGGTCAAGATAGAAATGCACATACTTTTTTTTTAGTCTTTACTGTTTTACCTACTAAGGAGTAACCTATGTCTTTGTTTCAGGCTTGCTAATTGTAATAACTGACTGGAGTCCTAGGATTTTTTTAATGCTTTTATTGAAGTATGATTCACATACCATACAATTCATCTATTTGAAGTTTACTATTCAGTGGCTCTTAATATATTCACAGAATTGTGCATCCATCACCATCAATTTTAGAAAATTTTCATTACCCCAAAAAGAAACCCTGTACTGCTTAGCCATTATTCAATCTCCCCATGTACCCCAGCCTTAGGCAACCACTAATTTACTTTCTGTCTATATAGGTTTGCCTATTTTGGACATTGCATATAAATAGAATCATACAATATATGGTCTTTTGTGACTGACTTCTTTTACTTAGCATAATGTGTTCAAGGTTCATCCATGTCATAGCATGTTTCATTTCCTCATTTCTTTTTATTGCTGAGTAATTGTCCATTGTATGCATATAACACGTTTTATTTATCTGTTTCATCAGTTGATGGACATTTGGGTTGTTTCCACTTTTTGGCTATTATGAATAATGCTGCTGTGAATATTTGTGTATAAGTTTTTTTTGTGTGTGTGTGTATGTAAGTTTTTTATGTGGACATATATTTTCAGTTCTCTTGGGGATATTCCCAGCAGTGGAATTGCTGGGTCATGTGACAACTCTGTTTAACCATTTGAGGAACTGCCAGACTGTTTTCCAGAGTGGTATACCATTTTACATTCTTACCAGCAGTGTACAAAGGTTCCAGTTTTTCTACATCCTCACCAATACTTACTTATTTTCTGTCATCCTCGGGTGTGAAGTGGTTTCTCATTGTGATTTTGAATTGCGTTTCCCAACAGTGTTTCTATTGGACTAAAATGATAATGAGATAGAAGCAGGGCAATTTACTGGCTGGCATAGAATTTAAGAGAGTAGAGATGAATTGGCATATACAAGTAATTATTTTAAGCATTTTCTAAGGCTTTGCATTGTCTTTCTGGTTCTCATTTAGCAGTTAACAGTTAAAACATTTTATTTTGTACCTTAGGTTCAAAACAGTTTTCAGGTTACACAAAAATAATTTTCACAAATACCCTAAATATTTTTGTGATAGTTTTTCTTTCTCTTTAAAATACAGTCTTCATCCCTTTTGGCTCCTAAGCAGCGTAGTTGAGAATGTCTGACTGATTTTGGACAAATTCAAAATTGAACAATCCAAGGACCATCTTGTACCAGACACTGTGTTTACTGTGTTTACATGGGAGCTACCTTCACAAAGGCTTCTAGCCTTGTGGGGGAGACAGATACACATATTTATTTACATATAAGGAAGAATGTGGCAAGTGTAGCAGTTGGTGAGTATAAACAGAGTATGTTAATACCAGAGTGGAGAGAAATTAATTCCCGTTTTAAGCAGAGGCAGTAATTTGAAGGCTAGGTAGAATTTTGGCAGGTAGAAAAATAGCAGAAAAGAAGAAAATTTTAGATAGAAGGAACTATGTGAGCAAAGTCATGGAAGCAGGAATTATAGTTTGGAATGAGAAGTAGTCTGTATGGTTATAGTTTAGGGTATATTGGGACGAGAGGGCTCATGGGGGATCCAGCTGAAGATAGACTGGATGCATATGACATGTAAAGGACTTTGGATTTTGTCCTGTAGTCAGTGGGATACTTTAGAAAGTTATCTGCTAGTGTACAGTTCGTGATAAAATCTGCGCTGTAAGATTTATAGTGATGGTGAAGAACAAATTAGAGACATATTGGAGGTAAGGGAGGCATTTGCAATAGCAAGAGTGAGAACAGACTTATCAACTTAAATTGGCTTAAAAATAGGGGTTTATTATTTCACATAAAAGAAATCTGGAAGTTAAAGAGTTGGTTAAAAAGCTGCCCAACTATATCAGGGCTCTGGGGTGGCATTTCTGCATTTCTCTTGGTTTAATCTTTATGGTCACAAAATGGTCTTATTCATTCACAAACAGGAAGAAAAAGGGTGGGTTCTCTTATTGTTTTTTGTTGTTGTTAGAGAAGAAAACTGACCAGGCACTCCTAGCTTCACCGATCAGGATTGGATCTCATGACTGTGACTTAGCTGCAAAGGAGACTGGGAAAGTGGGGAGTCTGATATTTTCCACCGTTACAGTGGGAGGTGAGCTCTGCCTATGAAAACAGCAGGTGAGAGTAGGAGTTCTCAGGGGTTAGCAATGAGTAGTGTTTGGAGATGCTAATATCCTCCATTTAGTAGTAAAAAGGCAAAGGAACAGACAGATTTAAGAGACAGATTAGAAGGGAAGGAAGAATTAAAGATTGGCTGTAGGTTTGGTGGTGAATGAAGAGATTGAAATGCCATTTACCAAAATGTATTTCCCTATCTAAAATTGAGTTGACTCCTTTATCTATTAATACCTAGGCCTAGTATCCTGATATCTTACCTTCTAATCACCAACCTAATGGGCTGGGGAGGAGTAGTTCGGTGTTTTTTTTTTCTTTTTTAACATCTTTTTTGGAGTATAATTGCTTTACAATGATGTGTCAGTTTCTGCTTTATAACAAAGTGAATCAGTTATACATATACATATGTTCCCATATCTCTTACCTCTTGCGTCTCCCTCCCTCCCACCCTCCCTATCCCACCCCTCTAGGTGGTCACAAAGCACCGAGCTGATCTCCCTGTGCTATGCGGCTGCTTCCCACTAGCTATCTATTTTATGTTTGGTAGTGTAGATATGTCCATGCCACTCTCTCACTTTGTCACAGCTTACCCTTCCCCCTCCCCATGTCCTCAAGTCCATTCTCTAGTAGGTCTGTGTCTTTATTCCCATCTTACCCCTAGGTTCTTCATGACATTTTTTTTTTCTTAGATTCCATATATATGTGTTAGCATATGGTATTTGTGTTTCTCTTTCTGACTTACTTCACTCTGTATGACAGACTCTAGGTCCATCCACCTCACTACAAATAACTCAATTTCGTTTCTTTTTATGGCTGAGTAATATTCCATTGTATATATGTGCCACATCTTCTTTATCCATTCATCTGATGATGGACACTTAGGTTGCTTCCATGTCCTGGCTATTGTAAATAGAGCTTGCTATGAACATTTTGGTACATGACTCTTTTTGAATTATGGTTTTCTCCGGGTATATGCCCAATAGTGGGATTGCTGGAAAAAAATCTAGAAACAATAAATGCTTGAGAGGGTGTGGAGAAAAGGGAACACTCTTGCACTGCTGGTGGGAATGTGAATTGGTACAGCCACTATGGAGAACAGTATGGAGGTTCCTGAAAAAACTACAAATAGAACTACCATATGACCCAGTTCAGTGGTTTTTAAGGGCTACTCCTTGGACCAGTGCCAGCTTGCTGCATAAGAATCACCTGGGGAGCTTGTTAAATAAATCAGAATCTCTGAGAATTTGATTATTTTAGGTCTGGGATTTGACCATCAATTTTGTTGACAAGCTCCCCAGGTAATTCTGATGCACAGCTACGTTTAGGTATATTTGGTAGGAAAAATGTGGACTTTGGTTTTAGGCAAACCTGAATTTAAATCCCAACTCTTCGCTTACTAACTGTGTGAACTTGGGCAAGGCACTTGACCTCACAGAGCTCAGGTCCCTCATCTGTGAAATGTGTAACAACAACAATAATAGCTACTTTACATAGCTTTTGTGAAATATACGGTATATATGTAATGTGTCTAGCATAAATGCTGGCATATAGTAAGGATTCAGTAACTGGCTATTTTTATATGTCTTAGCCTGTAGTAAGTACTGGGTATTTGATTTAGCAAAGAAACAAATTTCTGTAAAGCTACAACAAAAAGAAAATAAGAAGCAAATATAATAAATTGCTTTTCTTGTTGCTTAGTATCCATTGTAATCAATAGCTGATTTTTTTGGCCCAGCCAAACATCTTCTAAGCTTGAGCATATAAACTTTGTTTATTTTCTTAACTGCATTTTTGGCTGTGTCTGTTCTGTGTAATCTATATAAGTATATAATTTGAAAATCAGCGAGTATACCAAAATCTCTAATCCAATTTCTGTGAAATACATTACTTAATATTTAGTAGAGCCTGTTTTTCACAGTAATCTCATATAAAACCTTAAACTAGGCAGGATTCTTTCTCTTATAAAACAAAAAGCAGACAATTCGGATAAAAGCAGTAAGTGCACATTAAGGATCATTTTGTTACTCTCAAAGCTTGTTGCCTGGGTTAATAATTAGAATGTTATTGTGGATGATTGTCTTGTGTGATAAATTACTACTCACTGAGAATGAATGCTCATTTTTCCTGTTTCAGTGCATAAAGAGGTCTTGGTGAAAGGGAGAAAAGACACTAACATTGGGTATTTACTTTGTGCTAGGAAGTTGACTTAATATGTCTTGTAGGAGAGGGGCACCATGCTGTAGGGGTACCTGTGGACTCTGAAGGCATGCTGCCTGGGTTCCTATCCCAGCTCCTGCACTACAGCTGTGTGACTTTAGGTAAATTACTAATCTTTGCTGTGCCTTGACATTATAGTGTACACTTGCCTCATGAAGTAGTTGTGAGGATTACATAAGCTAACATACCTACAGTATTTAGGAAGTACGTGGCTTATAGTTCTATATAACTGTTAACTGTTCTTTAGGTTTCACAAATTCACACTGTTCTGCAGTCTCACAAAAGTCCTGTAAGGTATGTATCTTCTTAATCTTTATTTTGTAGGTAAGAAAACTGAGGTTTGGTGAGGTTAGTAACTTAGCTAAATTGCCCATCTATTTAGTGATGCAAATCCCAGATAGCTTTTTTGTGCATTCTACTATGCTTTTAATAAATTAGTTATTTTTAAAAAATCCTGAAAATAATAATTACTTATGTGAGTCATATGGTATTTAAACAAAAATATTTATTTTTCTGGCTGAGGCATGCGGGATCTTTAGTTGTGGCATGTGGGATCTAGTTCCCTGACTAGGGATTGAACCCAGGCCCCCTGCATTGGGAGCGTGGAGTCTTAGCCACTGGACCATCAGGGAAGTCCCCATATGGTATTAAGTAACATTGTTTTTCATTTATCAAAAAAACATTTTTGCTACTTGGGAATAGAATTAATAGATTAACCATTTTTGAACTTCAAGTTAGGTGTTAATAGTTTGTAAAACATTTTTCATTGATCCTCACTTAAAAATATTGCATCAGGCTTCCCTGGTGGCGCAGTGGTTGAGAGTCCGCCTGCTAATGCAGAGGATGGGGGTTCATGCCCCGGTCCGGGAAGATCCCACATGCTGTGGAGCGGCTGGGCCCGTGAGCCATGGCCACTGAGCCTGCGCGTCTGGAGCCTGTGCTCCGCAATGGGAGAGGCCACAACAGTGAGCGGCCCGCGTACCGCAAAAAAAAAAAAAAAAACAATAAATTTGCATCAAGGGTTGTGGAGAAAAGGGAACCCTTGCACATTGTTGGTGGGAATGTAAATTAGTGCAGCCACTGTGGAAAACAGTATGAAGTTTCCTCAAAAAAACTAAAAATAGAACTATCATATGATCCAGCAATTTCACTGCTGGGTATATATTCCAAGAAAACAAAAACACTGATTTGAAAAACTGTGCACACCCCAGTGTTCATAGCAGCGTTATTTACAAAAGCCAAGATATGGAAGCGACCTAAGTATCCATTAATATCAATAGATGAATAGATAAAGAAGATATATATCCAATGGAATACTACTCAGCCACAAAAAAAAATAATGAAAAAAATATATACTGTAAGAAACACATAAAGTATACTGTATATTACAGTAGGTATTTAATTGTAATTAATTATATAAATATAACTTACTTGGGTTTAGGTAATACATCATTTTATACTTGATGATCATAATGGTACCTTGAGGGTTTTCCATAGTTTTTGAACTTTATTTTTATTTGTTGTGTAGTAATATAAATATTTGAATACAATTGTTTATTTCACTCATGATATGGATGCATCTGTGATTAACTGAATTATCTAAATCCTCAAGGTTCATACATTTTATGGAATATATAAACAGTTTAGCTTGCTAACAGATCACCACTGATGTATATAAATAGTATTAATTGACTTGAGACGTGTGTGTCTACTTCTCTGGTATCTTTTATAAGAATAATTCAGTGTACTGAGTAAGAAACTTAATGTCAAATATTAAAGTGAAAGATAAGGCCGTGTTTTTTTTTTTTTTAATTAATTGTGCAACAGAGGGTTGGGAGTGTGTAACTAGACTCTAAAGCCCATTTTGTGTTTGGAATTTTTCCTTACTTACTCTTCCTCCTCCTCCATAAGCACACAGACACACGCACCGCACTTACCAAGCACAATAAAATAACAGTACGGTTTTATAAGGTAATTTTCAGAAGGTAGAAGCCCCAAACTGCTTTTCCCCTCTATTTTCTGTATGGTTTTAGGTAGAAAGCATTATGCACAATGTGCTTTGAAATTTCCCATTAGAAGCAGTAGCAATTTTGTTTTGAATAGCTCTTAAGAAGCTGTTGGCTGTGTGTTTCCTTCTCAGCACCCTTTGGCCTACCTTTTAAATTTCTTTTGGTAAAGTGCAGCTTGCTGCCAGTAATTCGTTCTCTCACTTTGGGATGGAATGGAAGTTGCTGAATTTGTTGTGAGTTAGAAAGAGAACAGTTACCCAAATTTTACATTTAGTATATTCTTCCTTAGTTTCCTTTAGTTTGTAACATATTGGTGGCAAAACTGGTACACATCCTTTGAATTCCATGACCTGATTCTGTACAATAAGAAGTTATCCAGAGCTTTCTTACAGAACAGTCTGTCTTTTTTTCTTATTCTCCCCTTCCTCCCTAACTTGGCTCTCACCAATTCATTTTTCCTTTCTCAATTTTTTTTTCTCAGTAATTTATTTCCCCCATCACATCTCCTTGAGGAATAAGAAGGCCCCTAAATCCTCAGTAGGGCAGTGTTAGAAGGGTAGCTGAGAAGAGAGCAGAGGGCACATGAAGACATGGGTTTTAAAACCAGCTGCTTGGCTCCTGTGATTTTGAGTCTGGAGGGTATATCATGTGCTCTGTTTACATCTGATTCCTGTGGTTGCTGCATTGCTTTTATTTGCAAGAGCTGCTATCAGAATTGTGAATGCTCTTCCCTGCACTGCAGTTTAGTTAAGGATATTCTGAAGGAATCGATGTTGGTTTTCAGTGCTTTTGCTGCAGTACCTTATCTGATTTGGGAAAGGTTCTTGTTTGGTTAGGTTACTAGGTCTTAAGGCTTAGATTCTGTCAAAAAAGTGGCTGGTTGATGTTGCAGATAAGATGACTATTATTTTTAGGGGTTGGTATCTAGAAGTACCTTTTTCTGCATTTGTATTACCATGGTCATAGAAGGCTTCCTAATTTTTCTCTGATTTTGAAGACTGCTTACTAAAAGCATCAATACTTTTTTTTCCCCTTTAATTAGAAGGCCAAGGATTCAAGGTTTTTCTTTTCTTAATCTTAGTTGTTTTACTCCTCATTTACTTTCTCTGTTACTTACTAGATGAAAATATGGGACTTAAGGTAGTTGCTTCTTGTTAAAGAAGATGTTGCTTGTCTGCTCTGGAAAGGAAAATAAACACACACACACACACACACACCAAAACTCCTATGCAGCCATTTTATGTTTAAAACCCTGGATTGAACCTAAACTTGGTAGTGAGCAGGTTTAAAAATTGCCCTCTTTTTAACGAGCCCTTTCATACTGGATTGTGTCTTTAGTTTTCAAAGATTTAGGTAGTGTACTTTTTTTTTTTAAGGTACTGTACTCTTATCATTTTTTTTTTTTTACAGCAGCCCACTGTAGCCAGCCTTTGCACTAGATTTTATTCCATGAAGTTCCATTTTTCTGGAGTTGAGATCAATAGAAAAATGAAGATGACACTGGATTTTCTTGGGGGAAAAATGGTGGTTAGGAATAGACCGCAAGGAAATTTATGACCCTTTCTTTAACACCAGAATATTTTAACCTTTACCTACATTAGTTAATTTTGAATCCTATAACTTAAAACATTAGTATAGAGGTATTAGGAGAGGGAATTTCATGAACTCGTAGAATGTTAGAGCTTAAGAGGGGCCATAGGGATCATATAGTAATCAACCCTGATACTCTACAGAGGAACAAATGGAGGTTTGTTCCTTTATTCATTAGTTCGTCCATTCATCCATCTATTCATTAAATGGATATTTATCTTATGATTACTGTTTAAGGTGCTTGGAGATATCCTTACCCTTATGGAGTTTACAATAAATAGATGTTAGACATCATAAGTAAGTTAAATATTATGTTAGAAAGTGATAAAAGTAGTCTGAAATAAGGGGGAGGGAAAATGCTTGTGTGTGAGGGGGGTTCGCACTTTAACATAGGGTAAGCTCCACTGAAAATATGACATTTGAGCAGAAACGTGAAGAAGGTGAGAGTGTAGTCTGTGTGACTATCTGTGGGAAGATTGTGTCAGGCAAAAGGAACAGCCAGTTCCAAGGCTACTATGTGGGAGCATGTCTAGCTTATTATTCAAGGAATAGTGAAAAGCCCACTGTGCCCCTTGGAGTAAGAAGTGGACTGGAGTAATAACAGGTGAGGAAAGTGAACAGGGCTGGGAGGCAGGGGTATGGGGAGCTGGATAGATTATGTGGGGTCTGGTGAATTGTCGTAAGGACTTTGGCTTTTCATGAGTGAAATGCAGGAGGGGGTGTCAGTGAAGGGTTTTGAGCAGACACGATCTGACTTATGTTTCAACTCTGAATCATTCTCACTGCACTGTTGAGAAGAGATGCCAGGGTAGGGTTGCTAGATTTAGCAAATAAAAATATAGGACACCCACTCAATTAAATTTGAATTTTAGATAAACAGCGAATAATTTTTTATATGCATATGTCCCATGCAATATGTGACTGACTATTTACCCATATGGCAGAATGTGAACTACTTTTTTATAGTTAAAAAAAAAAACCCTCTTCATTGTTACTGTTGATTACTGTAGATCACTGTTACTCTGATCCTGCTGGTCCCAAGATGTGGGGCCTTATAGCAAATTTTCATCTTTGCCTTTCCATACTATCTATATTACTGTTTTTCACATTGTGGTCATCTTATACCCCAGAGTGTTACAGTGCAGTTTGTTGGACCCCAGCCCAGACCTACTGAATCAGAATTTCTTGAGATAGAACAGAGTCTCTCCACAACTGCCTATTGTTCTAGATTCTAGGTACAGCAGTGAATAAAACATACAAAATTCCTTACCCTAGTGAAATTAACATTCTAGTGGGGAGACACAATAAACAAGATAAATAAGTAAATATATAGTATGTTAAATATTGATATAGGTGCTAAGAAGAAAGAAAAAGCAGGAAGGGGAGTAGGAAATATGCACGGTTATGATGAGGGAGTTGCAGTTTTAGATAGAGTGACGAGTGAAGGCCTCACTACATGGTGATGTTTGAATCAAGACTTGAAAGAAGTGATGGAGAGAACCAGGTGCACCTAAAGCAGGTGCATACCTGGTGTGTTAAATACACTGCAGGGAGCAGTGTGTCTGGAGTGGAGTGAAAAGGGGAAAAATAGTAGGGGATGAGATGAGAGAGACAAAGGGGAATGGTTAGTGATTGTTAGCAGTTAGGCTTTATGGTATGTTGGAAAGAGATTTGGAAGCTAGATCCAGCTATGACATTTATCTCTGGGCCTGTTTCTTCTTCACTAAAAAGTGGTCAGAAGACTACGATGATCTCTTAGGTGTTTTTATTGTTCTAAAATAGTCTTTAATTCGATACTCTTCCATTTCTACTTTTCCAGCTGGTTTACAAACAGTTTATCATTTGGGATTCTTCTGTACTTTTCATGAGCTCATCTCTGCCCTCTGTCCAGCCATGTGAACTTTTTCCTTTACGTTGCCCTTGTTCCTCTTTCTTTCTTGACTGAAATTGAAGATTTAGACAGTCCTTTGATAAGTAGTAGGAAATTGTTCTCTCATCATTGTACAACCATTACTTCTTCTGACATTCAGATTCTTATTAAATGTTAGTTAATAGAATTAAGAAACATATTTTTCTCTACTGAGAGATTAAAATTCTTGTGAATGGCAGCTTGATTTAAAGCTAGGTAGAGAGAGAAGAAAGTAGAGGCTGGATTCAACTTTAAATTGAATAAATCCTAGTTGCCAGTCCAAGATTAAGTGTAATGTAATGTGTAGAGACTCATGTGATTCTTAACTGGATACCTCTATGTAAAGGACACATTTGAGTAGGTCTTAATATATATTTTTTTAGATTATTGAGTTTTTTTTTTTACATCTTTATTGGAGTATAATTGCTTTACAATGGTGTGTTAGTTTCTGCTTTATAGCAAAGTGAATCAGCTATACATATACATATGTTCCCATATCTCTTCCCTCTTGCGTCTCCCTCCCTCCTACCCTCCCTATTCCACCCCTCTAGGTGGTCACAAAGCAACGAGCTGATCTCCCTGTGCTATGCGGCTGCTTCCCACTAGCTATCTGTTTTACATTTGGTAGTATATATAAGTCCATGCCACTCTCTCACTTTGTCCCAGCTTACCGTTCCCCCTCCCTGTGTCTTCAAGTCAATTCTCTATGTCTGCGACTTTATTCCTGTCCTACCCCAAGGTTCTTCAGAACCATTTTTTTTTCTTAGATTCCATATATATGTGTTAGCATATGCTATTTAGTTTTCTCTTTCTGACTCACTTCACTCTGTATGGCAGTCTCTAGGTCCATCCACCTCACTACAAATAACTCAATTTCGTTTCTTTTTATGGGTGAGTACTATTCCATTGTATATATGTGCCACATCTTCTTTATCCATTCATTTGTTGATGGACACTTAGATTGCTACCATATCCTGGCTACTGTAAATAGAGCTATAGTGAACACTGTGGTACATGACTCTTTTTGAATTATGGTTTTCTCAGGGTATATGCCCAGTAGTGGGATTGCTGGGTCATATGGTAGTTCTATTTGTAGTTTTTTAAGGAACCTCCATACTGTTCTCCATAGTGGCTGTACCAATTCACATTCCCACCAGCAGTACAAGAGTGTTCCCTTTTCTCCACACCCTCTCCAGCATTTATTGTTTCTAGATTTTTGATGATGGCCATTCTGACTGGTGTGAGATGATATCTCATTGTAGTTTTGAATTGCATTTCTCTAATGATTAATGATGTTGAGCATTCTTTCATGTGTTTGTTGGCAATCTGTATATCTTCTTTGGAGAAATGTCTATTTAGGTCTTCTGCCCATTTTTGGATTGGGTTGTTTGTTTTTTTGTTATTGAGCTGCATGAGCTGCTTGTAAATTTTGGAGATTAATCCTTTGTCAGTTGCTTCGTTTGCAAATATTTTCTCCCATTCTGAGGGTTGTCTTTTAGTCTTGTTTATGGTTTCTTTTGCTGTACAAAAGCTTTGAAGTTTCATTAGGTCCCATTTTTTAATTTATTTTCATTTTTTATTTTTTTGCAGTATGCGGGCCTCTCACTGCTGTGGCCTCTCCTACTGCGGAGCACAGGCTCCGGACGCACAGGCTCAGCAGCCATGGCTCACGGGCCCAGCCGCATGGGCCCAGCTGCTCCACGGCATGTGGGATCCCCCCAGACCGGGGCACAAACCCATGTCCCCTGCATCGGCAGGCGAACTCTCAACCACTGTGCCACCAAGGAAGCCCCCCATTTGTTTATTTCTGTTTTTATTTCCATTTCTCTAGGAGGTGGGTCAAAAAGGATCTTGCTGTGATTTATGTCATAAGAGTGTTCTGCCTATGTTTTCCTCTAAGACTTTGATAGTTTCTGACCTTACATTTAGGTCTTTAATCCATTTTGAGCTTATTTTTGTGTATGGTGTTAGGCAGTGATCTAATCTCATACTTTTACATGTACCTGTCCAGTTTTCCTAGCCCCACTTATTGAAGAGGCTGTCCATTCTCCACTGTACATTCCTGCCTCCTTTATCAAAGATAAGGTGACCATATGTGCGTGGGTTTATCTCTGGGCTTTCTATCCTGTTCCATTGATCTATATTTCTGTTTTTGTGCCAGTACCATACTGTCTTGATTACTGTAGCTTTGTAGTATAGTCTGAAGTCAGCCTGATTCCTCCAGCTCTGTTTTTCGTTCTCAAGATTGCTTTGGCTATTCGGGGTCTTTTGTGTTTCCATACAAATTGTGAAATTTTTTGTTCTAGTTCTGTGAAAAATGGCATTGGTAGTTTGATAGGGATTGCAGCGAATCTGTAGATTGCTTTGGGTAGTAGAGTCATTTTCACAATGTTGATTCTTCCAATCCAAGAACATGGTATATCTCTCCATCTATTTGTATCATCTTTAATTTCTTTCATCAGTGTCTTATAATTTTCTGCATACAGGTGTTTTGTCTCCGTAGGTAGGTTTATTCCTAGATATTTTATTCCTTTTATTGCAATGGTAAATGAGAGTGTTTTCTTGATTTCACTTTCAGATTTTTCATCATTAGTGTGTAGGAATGCCAGAGATTTCTGTGCATTGTTTGTATCCTGCTACTTTACCAAATTCATTGATTAGCTCTAGTAGTTTTCTGGTAGCATCTTTAGGATTCTCTATGTATAGTATCATGTCATCTGTGAACACTGACAGCTTTACTTCTTCTTTTCCGATTTGGATCCCTTTTTTTTTTTTTTTTTTGCGGGACGCGGGCCTCTCACTGTTGTAGCCTCTCCCGTCGCGGAGCACAGGCTCCGGATGCGCAAGCTCAGTGGCCATGGCTCATGGGCCCAGCCGCTCCGTGGCATGTGGGGTCTTCCCGGACCAGGGCATGAACCCATGTCCCCTGCATCGGCAGGTGGACTCTCAACCACTGTGCCACCAGGGAAGCCCTGGATTCCTTTTATTTTCTTTTCTTCTCTGATTGCTGTAGCTAAGACTTCCAAAACTATGTTGCATAACAGTGGTGAGAGTGGGCAACCTTGTCTTGTTCCTGATCTTAGTGGAAATGCTTTCAGTTTTTTGCCATTGAGGACGATGTTGGCTGTGGGTTTGTCATATATGGCCTTTATTATGTTGAGGAAAGTTCCCTCTATGCCTACTTTCTGGAGGGTTTTTATCATAAATGGTGTTGAATTTTGTCAAAAGCTTTCTCTGCATCTATTGAGATGACCATATGGTTTTTCTCCTTCAATTTGTTAATACAGTGTATCACATTGATTGATTTGCATATATTGAAGAATCCTTGCATTCCTGGCATAAACCCCACTTGATCATGGTGTATGATCGATTTAATATGCTGTTGGATTCTGTTTGCTAGTATTTTGCTGAGGATTTTTGCATCTATGTTCATCAGTGATATTGGCCTGTAGCTCTCTTTCCTTGTGACATCCTTGTCTGGTTTTGGTATCAGGGTGATGGTGGCCTCGTAGAATGAGTTTTCCTCCCTCTGCTATTTTTTGGAAGAGTTTGAGAAGGACAGGTGTTAGCTGTTCTCTAAATGTTTTATAGAATTCGCCTATGAAGCCATCTGGTCCTGGGCTTTTGTTTGTTGGAAGATTTTAAGAGCAATTTTTTTTTTTTTTTTGCAGTACGCAGGCCTCTCACTGTTGTGGCCTCTCCCGTTGCGGAGCACAGGCTCCGGACGCGCAGGCTCAGCGGCCATGGCTCACAGGCCCAGGTGCTCCGTGGCATGTGGGATCCTCCTGGACCGGGGCATGAACCCGTGTCCCCTACATTGGCAGGCGGACTCTTAACCACTGCGCCACCAGGGAAGCCCTGTTGGCAGATTTTTAATCACAGTTTCAATTTCAGTGCTTGTGGTTGGTCTGTTCATGTTTTCTATTTCTTCCTGATTCACGCTTGGCAGATTGTGCATTTCTGAGAATTGGTCCATTTCTTCTAGGTTGTCCATTTTATTGGCATAGAGTTGCTTGTAGTAATCTCTCATGATCTTTTGTATTTCTGCTGTGTCAGTTGTTACTTCTCCTTTTTCATTTCTAATTCTGTTGATTTGAGTCTTCTGCCTTTTTTTCTTGATGAGTCTGGCTAGTGGTTTATCAATTTTGTTTGTCTTCTCAAAGAACCAGCTTTTAGTTTTATTGATCTTTGCTATTGTTTCCTTCATTTCTTTTTCATTTATTTCTGATCTCATCTTTATGATTTCTTCCCTTCTGCTAGCTTTGGTTTTTTTTTGTTCTTCTTTCTCTAATTGCTTTAGGTGCAAGGTTAGGTTGTTTATTTGAGATGTTTCCTGTTTCTTAAGGTAGGATTGTATTGCTATAAACTTCCATCTTAGAACTGCTTTCGCTGCATCCCATAGGTTTTGGGTCATCCTGTCTCCATTTTCATTTGTTTTTAGGTATTTTTTGATTTCCTCTTTGATTTCTTCAGTGACCACTTCGTTATTAAGTAGTGTATTATTCAGCCTCCATGTGTTTGTAATTTTTACAGATCTTTTCCTGTAATTGATATCTAGTCTCATAGCATTGTGGTTGGAAAAGATGCTTGATATGATTTCAGTTTTCTTAAATTTACCAAGGCTTGATTTGTGACCCAAGATATGATCTATCCTGGAGAATGTTCCATGAGCACTTGAGAAAAATGTGTATTCTGTTGTTTTTGGATGGAATGTCCTATAAATATCAATTAAGTCCATCTTGTTTAATGTATCATTTAAGGCTTGTGTTTCCTTATTTATTTTCATTTTGGATGATCTTTCCATTGGTGAAAGTGGGGTGTTAAAGTCCCCTAGTACGTTTGTGTTACTGTCAATTTCTCCGTTTATGGTGGTTAGCATTTGCCTTATGTATAGAGGTTCTCCTATGTTGGGTGCATAAATATTTCCAATTCTTATATCTTCTTCTTGGATTGTCCCTTGATCATTACATAGTGTTCTTCTTTGTCTCTTGTAATAGTCTTTGAGGTCTTTTTTGTCTGATACGAGAATTTCTCCTCCAGCTTTCTTTTGATTTCCATTTGCATGGAATATCCTTTTGCATCCCCTCACTTTCAGTCTGTATGTGTCCCTAGGTCTGAAGTTGGTCTCTTGTAGACAGCATATATACAGGCCTTGTTTTTGTATCCATTCAGCCAGTCTGTGTCTTTTGGTGGGAGCATTTAATCCATTTACATTTAAGGTAATTATCGATATGTATGTTCCTATGACCATTTTCTTAATTGTTTAGGGTTTGTTATAGTAGGTATTTTCCTTCTCTTGTGTTTCCTGCCTAGAGAAGTTCCTTTAGCATTTGTTGTACAGCTTATTTGGTGGTGCTGCATTCTCTTAGCTTTTGCTTGTGTATAAAGCTTTAATTTCTCTGTCGAATGTGAATGAGATACTTGCTGGGTAGAGTAATCTTGGTTGTAGGTTTTTCCCTTTTATCACTTTAAATATGTCCTGCCACTCCCTTCTGGCTTGCAGAGTTTCTGCTGAAAGATCAGCTGTTAACCTTATGGGGATTCCCTTGTATGTGATTTGTTGTTTTTTCCTTGCTGCTTTTAATATTTTTTCTTTGTATTTAATTTTTGATAATTTGATTAATACATGTCTTGGCATGTTTCTCCATGGATTTATCCTGCATGGGACTCTCTGTGCTTCCTGGACTTGATTAACTATTTCCTTTCCCATATTAGGGAATTTTTCAACTATAATCTCTTCAAATATTTTCTCAGTCCCTTTCTTTTTCTCCTCTTCTTCTGGGACCCCTATAATTCAAATGTTGGTGCGTTTAATGTTGTCCCAGAGGTCTCTGAGACTGTCCTCAGTTCTTTTCCTTCTATTTTCTTTATTCTGCTTTGCAGTAGTTATTTTCACTATTTTATCTTCCAGGTCAGTTGTCCGTTCTTCTGCCTCAGTTATTCTGCTATTGATCCCTTCTAGAGTATTTTTAATTTCATTTATTGTGTTGTTCATCGTTGCTTGTTTCATCTTTATTTCTTCTAGGTCCTTGTTAACTGTTTCTTGCATTTTGTCTATTCTATTTCCAAGATTTTGGATCATGTTTACTACCATTATTCTGAATTCTTTTTCAGGTAGACTGCCTATTTCCTCTTCATTTGTTAGGTCTGGTGGGTTTTTATCTTGCTCCTTCATCTGCTGTGTGTTTTTCTGTCTTCTCATTTTGCTTATCTTACTGTGTTTGGGGTCTCCTTTACGCAGGCTGCAGGTTCGTAGTTCCCGTTGTTTTTGGTGTCTGTCCCCAGTGGCTAAAGTTGGTTCAGTGGGTTGTGTATGCTTCCTGGTGGAGGGGACTAGTGCCTGTGTGCTGGTGGATGAGGCTGGATCTTGTCTTTCTGGTGGGCAGGTCCATGTCTGGTGGCGTGTTTTGGGGTGTCTGTGGACTTATGATTTTAGGCAGCCTCTCTGCTAATGGGTGGGGTTGTGTTCCTGTCTTGCTAGTTGTTTGGCATAAGGTGTCCAGCAGTGTAGCTTGCTGGTCGTCGAGAGAAGCTGGGTGTTGGTGTCGAGATGGAGATCTCTGTGAGATTTTCACCGTTTGATATTATGTGGAGTTGGGAGGTCTCTTGTGGACCAGTGTCCTGAACTTGGCTCTCCCACCTCAGAGGCACAGCACTGACTCCTGGCTGCAGCACCAAGAGCCTTTCATCCAGAGCCTTTCATCCACACGGCTCAGAATAAAAGGGAGAAAAAGTAGAAAGAAAGAGGATAAAAGAAAATAAAGTAAGGTAAAATAAAATAAAGTTATTAAAAAATAATTATTAAGAAAAACATTTTTTTAAAAAGTAAAAAAACAGAACGGATGGATAGAACCCTAGGACAAATGGTGAAAGCAAAGCTATACAGACAAAATCTCACACAGAAGCATACACATACATACTCACAAAAAGAGGAAAAGGGGAAAAAATAATAAATCTTGCTCTCAAAGTCCACCTCCTCAATTTGGGATGATTCATTGTCTATTCAGGTTTTCCACAGATGCAGGGTACATCAGGTTGATTGTGGAGATTTAATCCGCTGCTCCTGAGGCTGCTGGGAGAGATTTCCCTTTCTCTTCTTTGTTCGCACAGCTCCCGGGTTTTAGCTTTGGATTTGGCCCCGCCTCCGTGTGTAGGTCGCTGGAAGGCGTCTGTTCTTTGCTCAGACAGGCCGGGGTTAAAGGAGCCACTGATTTGGGGGCCCCGGCTCACTCAGGCTGGGGGGAGGGAAGGGCACGTTGTGCGGGGCAAGCCTGCAGTGGCAGAGGCCGGTGTGACGTTGCACCAGCCTGAGGTGCGCCGTGCGTTCTCCTGGGGAAGTTATCCCTGGATCCCGGGACCCTCGCAGTGGCGGGCTGCACAGTCTCCCTGGAGGGAGGTGTGGAGAGTGACCGTGCTCGCACACAGGCTTCTTGGTGGCGGCAGCAGCAGCCTTAGCGCCCCATGCCTGTCTCTGGATTCCGCGTTGATAGCCGCAGCTCGCGCCGGTCTCTGGAGCTCGTTTAAGCAGCGCTCTTAATCTCCTCTCCTCGAGCACCCGGAAACAAAGAGGGAAGAAAAAGTGCCTTGCCTCTTCGGCAGGTCCAGACTTTTCCCCGGATTCCCTCCCGGCTAGCCGTGGTGCACTAACCCCTTCAGGCTGTGTTCACGCCGCCAGTCCTCCCCCGGCGCTCCGACTGAAGCCCGAGCCTCAGCTCCCAGCCCCCGCCCTCCCCTGCGGGTGAGCAGACAAGCCCCTCGGGCTGGTGAGTGCTGGTCGGCACCGCTCCTCTGTGCGGAAATCTCTCTGCTTTGCCCTCTGCACCCCTGTTGCTGTGCTCTCCTCCGCGGTCCTGAAGCTCCCCCTCTCCGCCACCCACAGTCTCCGCCCGCAAAGGGGCTTCTAGTGTGTGGAAACCTTTTCTCCTTCACGGCTCCCTCCCACTGGTGCAGGTCCCATCCCTATTCGTCTCTGTTTATTCTTTTTTCTTTTGCCTTACGCAGGTATGTGGGGAGTTTCTTGCCTTTTGTGAGGTCTGAGGTCTTCTGCCAGCGTTCAGTAGGTGTTCTGTAGTTGTTCCACATGTAGATGTATTTCTGATGTATCTGTGGGGAGGAAGGTGATCTCCGCCTCGTAGTCTTCCGACATCTTCCCCCCAGATCCAGGTCTTAATCTTAAATGAATGTTTACTTACAAACGTTGGGGTGGGCCACTCTAAGACGTTGTTTTGATGGGTTCTATTAGCACATGACATGGATAAAAAGAACATCATGAAGCTTTACAATCTTCTTTAGTGTATATTCTGTTGGAAGAACAAAGCAGTATCAAAACTCTTGTCAGTGCCTTTGAAATCCAACACACAAAAAATAGGACTTGTAGGCTCTCAAATTGCAGCTTTCATGCAGTGGTAATGAAACAGTATAATCACTCTGAATAATTCTGCCACCTTTTACAGGTCTCACAGGGTATTATGAATTATAAAGAAACAAATCCGAAAATCTAGTGTGTTGGGGTTTGATCTGTCTTGTTTTTGTCATCTGTTAGACTTTGCATACTGCAGGAGAGTCAGAAAAAAGCGTACCAACACATTAGGTTAAGTTTATGGTGACATTAAAGATGGCAATCCTACTTTACAATAGTACATGTATAGTTATATTTGCTAATAATCATTTTCTTTATCTGTTGTGTATTTGGTGAGGCTTTTGTGGTGATTATTCTTTTGGGCCTGGCTGAAATTAATGATAAGGAAAACCCTGATTGGAGTTTTCTTGACTAAATATAATTATTTTAGGTGAAATAAGTTGGAAAGGATTCACAAAACTTAGTTGGACACCCAGCTGCATATGTTTATTTATAGCCTCTACCTTGCTCATTTATTTTCCTACAATATAAAAGTGTTTGAAAGTTTAAATTGAGAAACTGTTTATACACTTAAAATAGGAGCCTATGGGCTTCTCTGGTGGCGCAGTGGTTGGGAGTCCGTCTGCCGATGCAGGGGCCACGGGTTCGTGCCCTGGTCCGGGAAGATCCCACATGCCGCGGAGCGGCTGGGCCCGTGAGCCATGGCCGCTGGGCCTGCGCATCCGGAGCCTGTGCTCCGCAGTGGTAGAGGCCACAGCGGTGAGAGGCCCGCGTACCGCTAAAAAAAAAAAAAAAAAATAGCCGATTTAAAAACAATGGAGTAAAATATGAAAAACAAATGAGGTTTATTTGGCATCTTTTGAACATTACTGAATTCTAGACTTGAAAATATGGGTAGGTTGCTTTTGTAATTGTGGTAATTTTATCAGTCAGTAGCTGTGCCAAATCAAAGTACAGTATTCTTTAATTAATACAGGGTTTGGTGTTTCTACTTAATGGACACTGATTTTATTCACAATATATAAAATTAAAGCAAGGCATGCTAACTTAGTTCCAGTGAAACAGCCTGAAAAGTGTGCTCTTTATTATTTTTGAAAACTAGCCAATTAAGGATGAGGAAGTAGGTCTTTACTGAGGTAAGAGATGATTGTGTTCTGTCTGCTCTTGGCTTTACAAAAATTACATTGTTGGGTGATTGAATAACTTTGTCATGGAAAAGCTTATTTTCTAAATCAGCGTTGGCAAACTATGACCTGTGGACTAAGTCCTGCCTGTATTTGTAAATAAAGTTTTATTGGAACATAGCCATGCTCATTCATTTACATGTTGTCTATGGCTGCTTTGGTGATACAATGGCAGTGTTGAATAGTTGCAGATCAAATGATCCACAAGGCTTAAAATATTTCCTTTTTCTTTTTATTTGACATCTTTATTGGAGTATAAGTGCTTTACATTGTTGTGTTAGTTGCTGCTGTATAACAAAGTGAATCAGCTATATGTATACATATATCCCCATATCCCCTCCCTCTTGCATCTTCCTCCCTCCCTCCCTATCCCACCCCTCTAGGTCTCACAGAGCACTGAGCTGATCTCCCTGTGCTATGTGGCTGCTTCCCACTAGCTATCTATTTTACATTTAGTAGTGTGTATATGTCAATGCCACTCTCTCACTCTGTTCTAGCTTACCCTTCCCACTCCGCGTGTCCTGAAGTCTGTCTTTACGTCTGTGTCTTTATTTCTGTCATGCCCCCAGGTTCATCAGAACCACTTTTTTTTTTTTTAGATTCCATATATATGTGTTAACATACAGTATTTGTGTTTCTCTTTCTGACTTACTTCACTCTGTATGACAGACTCTAGGTCCATCCACCTCACTACAAATAACTCAATTTCGTTTCTTTTTATGGCTGAGTAATATTCCATTATATATATGTGCCACATCTTCTTTATCCATTCATCTGTCAATGGACAGTTAAGTTGCTTCCACGTCCTGGCTATTGTAAATAGAGCTGCAGTGAACATTGTGGTACATGACTCTTTTTACATTATGTTTTCCTCAGGGTATATGCCCAGTAGTGGGATTCCTGGATCATATGGTAGTTCTATTTTTAGTTTTTTAAGGAACCTCCATACTGGTCTCCATAGTGGCTGTATCAATTTACATTCCTACCAAAAGTGCAAGAGGGTTCCCTTTTCTCCACAGTCTCTCCAGCATTTACTGTTTGTAGATGTTTTGATGGTGGCCATTCTGACTGGTGTGAGGTGATACCTCATTGTAGTTTTGATTTGCATTTCTCTAATGATTAGTGATGTTGAGCATCCTTTCATGTGTTTGTTGGCCATCTGTCTATCTTCTTTGGAGAAATGTCTGTTTAGGTCTTCTGCCCATTTTTGGATTGGGTTGTTTGTTTTTTTGATATTCAGCACATGAGCTGCTTGTATATTTTGGAGATTAATCCTTTGTCAGTTGCTTCGTTTGCAAATATTTTCTCCCATTCTGAGTGTTGTCTTTTTGTCTTGTTTTCCAAGATTTTGGATCATCTTTACTGTCATTACTCTGAATTCTTTTTCAGGTAGACTGCCTATTTCCTCTTCATTTGTTTGGTCTGGTGGGCTTTTACCTTGCTCCTTCAGCTGCTGCATATTTCTCTGTCTTCTCATTTTGCTTAACTTACTGTGTTTGGGGTCTCCTTTTCGCATGTTTCAGGTTCGCAGTTCCCGTTGTTTTTGGTGTGTGCCCCCAGTGGGTAAGGTTGGTTCAGTGGGTTGTGTAGGCTTCCTGGTAGAGGGGACTGGCTCCTGTGTTCTGGTGGATGAGGCTGGATCTTGTCTTTCTGGTGGGCAGGACCACATCTGGTGGTGTGTTTTGGGGTGTCTGTGACCTTATTATGATTTTAGGCAGCCTCTCTGCTAATGGGTGGGGTTGTGTTACTATCTTGCTAGTTGTTTGGCATGGGGTGTCCAGCACTGGAGCTCGCTGGTCATTGAGTGGAGCTGGGTCTTAGTGTTGAGACGGAGATCTCTGGGAGAGCTCTCACCGATTGATAATTACATGGGGCCAGGAGGTCTCTGGTGGTCCGGTGTCCTGAACTCGGCTCTCTCACCTCCAAGGCTCAGGCCTGACACCTGGCTGGAGCACCAAGACCCTGTCAGCCACACAGCTCAGAAGAAAAGGGAGAAATAAAAGAAAGAAAAATAAAATAAAGTTATTAAAATAAAAATATAAAAAAATAAAAAAAATTATTAAAATAAAACAATTTAAAAAAGTAGTTAAAAAAAAGAAGAGAGCAACCAAACCAATAAAGAAATCCACGAGTGATAACAAGTGCTAAAAACTAAACTAGGATAACCATATAAATCAGAAACCAGTCAGTCACATACAGCAAACCCCAAGTCTACAGTTGCTCCCAAAGTCCACTGCCTCAATTTTGGGATGATTTGTTGTCTATTCAGGTTTTCCACAGATGCAGGGTACATAACGTTGATTGTGGAGATTTAATCCGTTGCTTCTGAGGCTGCTGGGAGAGATTTCTCTTTCTCTTCTTTGTTTGCACAGCTCCTGGGGTTCAGGTTTGGATTTGGACCCGTCTCTGCGTGTAGGTCACCTGAGGGCGTCTGTTCCTGCCCAGACATGATGGGGTTAAAGGAGCTGCTGATTAGAGGGCTCTGGCTCACTCAGGTCTAGGGGAGGAAGGAGTACAGAATGTGGGGCGAGCCTGCCGCACCGGCAGAAGCTGGTGTGACATTGCGCCAGCCTGAGGTGTGCTGTGTATTCTACCGGCGAAGTTGTCCCTGGATCACGGGACCCTGGCAGTGGTGGGCTGCACAGGCTCCTGGGAGGGGATGTGTGGATAGTGACCTGTGGCTGCACACAGGCTTCTTGGTGGCGGCAGCAGCTGCCTTAGAGTCTCATGCCCGTCTCTGGGGTCCGTGCTGATAGCCGCGGCTCGCGCCTGTCTCTGGAGCTCGTTTAGGCAGTGCTCTGATTCCCCTCTCTTCGGCACCCCAAAACAATGGTCTCTTGCCTCTCTGGCAGCTCCAGACTTTTTCCCAGACTCCCTCCCGGCTAGCTGTGGCTCACTAGCCCCCTTCAGGCTGTGTTCACGCAGCCAACCCCAGTCCTCTCCCTGTGATCCAACCTCCAAAGCCGGAGCCTCAGCTTCTAGCCCCCGCCCGCCCTGGCGGGTGAGCAGACAAGCCTCTTGGGCTGGTGAGTGCTGGTCGGCACCACTCCTCTGTGTGGGAATCTCTCTGCTTTGCCCTCCGCACCCCTGTTGCTTTGCTCTCCTCCACAGCCTCGAAGCTCCCCCTCTCCGCCACCCTTAGTCTCCGCCTGCGAAGGGGCTTCCTAGTGTGTGGAAATCTTTCCTCCTTCACAGCTCCCTCCCACTGATGCAGGTCCCGTCCCTATTCTTTTGTCTGTTTTTTCTTTTTACTTTTGCTCTATCCAGGTACGTGGGGAGTTTCTTGCCTTTTGGGAGGTCTGAGGTCTTCTGCCAGCGTTCAGTAGGTGTTCTGTAGGAGTTGTTCCACATGTAGATGTATTTCTGATGTATTTTTGAGGAGGTAGGTGATCTCCGCGTCTTACTCCTCTGCCATCTTGAAGGTCCTCTCAAAATATTTCCTATTATTTGGCTCTTTAGGGAGAATCATGCTGACTCTTGCTTTTTATCTAAGTCTTTTGTAGACAGATCATGTTCAAGTTATGGTGGAGGTTTATGTGGTTGGTATTTTTGTGTTTAATTTTCCATTCTGCTTCATTCTAAGAAAGAAAACTTTAAATCATTTTGAGTGTTAGTTTCCAGCTTTCTCATCAAAAGTAGGTATAATACCACCTTACAGGGTTGCTATGAGGAGTCAATGAGAAATGTAAATAAAATCCTTACCAGAGTGCCTGGCATCCCGGAGGAATTCAAGTGGTGGGGAGATATAATCAGGGAAAGTCTAGGTGTCTATTTGGGTGATTTAGGATGGCATGTTTTTAGAGATTCTGATTTGTCCACAGAGCTGGCTGTGGAAGCCTTGTGTATCCAGGTTCTTAATATAACATTGCTGATTAACTTCCCTCCATCCTTTTCTTCCTCCCTCGTTTCCTGTGTCCCTCTTTCCCTTTCTCTTTCCCCTCCTCCTGCTGACCTTTGTATGTTGCAGGAAAAATGGGGTGTGAGAGCTTGGTCATGTCCCAGCTCTTGGGTGAGTACCTGGGCTGGGCCACCAAGTGAGAGTCCTTGACTTTGTGCAGGAAAAAGTTCAAGAGCAAACAAGCCATAGTAAAATGAAAGCAGGTTTATTTAGAGAGAGACACACTCCATCTTAGAAGGTGAAAGATGGCCGCAGGACATGGAGTCCTCTTGAAAAGTGAGTGGTGCTGGGCTGTGGTGGGTGGTTAGTTTTTATGGGCTGGGTAATTTTGTATGCTAATGAGTGGGAGGGATATTCTAATTTCCAGGAATTGGGACACCACCTACTTTTTGGCCTTTTACAATTGGCCTGGGAACTCTCATGGCACCTGTGGGTGTGTCATTTAGCATATGCTAATGTATTACAATGAGTGCATAATGAGGCTCAAGATATACTGGAAGTCAAATCTTCTGCTATCTTGGGCCTAGTAGGTTCTAGTCAGTTTTGGTCATATCCTTTTCTTCTTAATGGTTGTGTAATTCTTTTAATGGTTGTGCCCTGCCCCCTTTCCTTCCTGTCTCAATACCTTTCTCTCCTCTGTTTCCTTTTTGGTATATGTAAGCATTGGTACTAAATTTAGTTGGTCAGTAGAGACTTGTAGAGAGTATGCAGAGAACCTAACACATAGAGGATTTTCCATTATTCTTAGTTCCATTCTCCAGGAAAAAAGAGGAACTCTATCATCTTGTGATCTCCCTCCCTGCCCTCTTTATTCTTATATGGTAATGTGTATTAGCAGCTATGTAGGTATATGTAAAATCCATTCCTACCACAGCAAATTTTAGGGCAGATCTTCAGTTTTGTCTTACCCCATGATGCCAAGGACTCACTTTTAGACAAGCATGGTTTTCTTCTAGAAGACAGGACAGATAGATGATAGCTAAATTCTCCCTAACATTTTGAAGGAAACTTGAAGATCTAGTGATGATAAAATTGACCCTAGCAGTCTTACACTGCAAGCACTCACTTAGTTGTTTTCTTGTTTCATGAAAACATAAATTTAAATTTACTTGACAGGTATTTTTAGAAGATTAATTTGAAAACTGAGACCTAACCCTTTCAAGTTATTCTAAAACAACATTAATATAAATGAGAGCAAGGAAAAAGAATCGTAGAATATTTTTTGTTTTTGTTGGCATTATTATTATTTTATGGTTGCATTAATTTTGTAGGTGTCACAAGAAAACATATGGAAAAGAGGTGTTAGTTATAGCATTAGCAGACCCATAGATAATAGTTAACAATTATCCACATTTCTTAAGGTTTTAGGCCCCCTCATTTGAAAATGTTTTTATCTGTAGTGAATTTAATTCTATTTTTAATTCAACTAAATTCTTTTGTTTGTGGTTAAAAAAGGAGTTAAAATCAGTGAGAATTTCTCAATGAATGTTCCTACCTTTTTAAAGCTACTGACTGACCTAAATTTAGTTCCAGTGCTTAGATACATCAGAAAGGAAACAGAGGAGAGAAACTTATAAAGATCAGTAGGAAGAGAGGAAAGAGAAAGGGAAAGAGGGACACAGGAAAGGAGGGAGGAAGAAAAGGATGGAGGGAAGTTAATCAGCAATGTTATATTAAGAAACTGGATACACTAGGCTTCCACAGCCAGCTCTGTGGACAAATCAGAATCTCTAAAAACATGCCATCCTAAATCACCCAGAAAGGCACCTAGACTTTCCCTGATTATATCTCCCCACCACTTGAATTCCTCTGGGGTGCCAGGCACTCTGGTAAGGATTTTATTTACATTTCTCATTGACTCCTCATCGCCACCCTGTAAGGTGGTATTATACCTACTTTGATGAGAAAGCTGGAAACTAACACTACAAATGATTTTTTTTAAAGTATTAAACCCAAATTTTATATATCACCATTCCATTAAAGGTAATGTGTCCTTCCTCCTTTCTCATTTATTTTACAGTAAGCTGAGATTTTTGGTAGAGGGAGATATTAATCCCAATCCTCTGTGAGTCACACAGGGACATTAAATGATTTTCTTAGAATTGCAGTTTGAGTCACTGTAAAGTTAGGGACATAAATTTGAATGTACCTTGTTTTGTCTATTTATAGGAACCAGACAGTGGGGTTTAACAAGTAATTTTGTGTCTGGAAATAGGTAGATAATGTGGAAAGTGAGAGACTGTTTAGTTTAAAAAAATTTTTTTTGAGAGGTTAAGAGTTTTATCTTGCCAGGATACAGGGAGAGAGGGGGGAGAGCTGTATGTCTTGGGGAAACATAACTCAAAGGCATATAGTTAGTATTAGCATTCTGTTTGCTTGTATATGAGAAAAACCAATAACATTGATTTAATCTGTGAAAGAAGAAAGAGCAGGGGGGTGGTGGGGGGAGAAGAAAAAAAGACATATTTGGGAATAGTGAATTTTGTTTGTCTTTCTTTGTTAACCTGCTGATGAACTGTCAGCTAGTGAAGAGACCAGCCCTTGGGCAGCTGGGTGGATCATCAAGGAAAACAGTTTTAGTTGTTTATGAATTCTCTGGAAGACTTCGGGGTTTTTAACAGTGACTGGCACGTAAGAGGTTGTCTCTGTACTATGTCTGCTGCCATCCTCGTTAGCATTTCCATGCCAGGTTTGCATCAGCATTTCTCACTTGCTTTAATTATGGTCTTGTTTCTATGCTTTTTTTCCTTCATTTTGTATTCTTTGGTGTGTTAGATGGTCTTTCCAAAAGTTAATGCTCCTTCTTGCTGAGGTTATGTTTGCTGTTGTAAACCATTATTTTAACATTGTGTGCAAGTAGTTTGTTAGTTTTCAGATCAAAAGGTCTTAGGCTGTTTGTGAGTGTATGGGAGATCTGAACCACAATGTTTAAAGTGGATGCAGTGGATTTCTTTAGTCAGTTATCTAGATGAGATTAGTAAACCAACAAACAATATTTACCCTGAGCAGTTTTTGTTCTTTTACCTTACTGTTGCTTTGAAAGTTTAGGTTATGATTTTGGAGTATTTTGCAGATTGTCTTTTCTGTAGTCAGACCTGCTGTTTCTGTGCACTTTATCTTTGATGAAGAGTGGGGAAAAATCTGACGGTAAATTCTGTTTTCTTACAGTCAAAGGCCGTTGGTTTGCTAGATGTGGATGTGTATGGCCCTTCTATTCCGAAGATGATGAATCTGAAAGGAGACCCAGAATTATCACAGAGTAAGTGAAGAAGAGAGAAGCAGTATGACAACAGTTACACTTCTGTTTAGTGCCTGCGGAGTGTCAGGCATTGTGTCACGCACCATGTGTACCTTATACACACTATAATATAATTCCGAAATCAGATGCGGGGCCAGACTGTCTGGGTTTAAATTCTAACTCTGTCACTGATTAACTGTGTCGCTTTGAATGAATTGTTCAACCTCCTTGTGCCTCAACACCCCCATGTGTACATAGCGTTAACAGTTGTACTTACCAGACAGAATTGCTGTACATAATCGCTCAATTACAAAGTTGTCGTAAGTGTAGTGCATTCAAAGCACAGTGCTTGGCACACCACAAGTGGTCAGATTCAGCTCATCATCCTCTCTGTATATAAAAATGTGTGAATGTATGGGGGTATTTGAATAGAAAGTATCTAATATATTTGTGTTAGAAGAGCTGAAAATTATTTTCTCTAATCAGATATTTGTTATATTTGTCTTAAAGTGTTTTTGAAAAAACCATAGAACTTTAGTTTCTCTCCCCAGCCTTCACTGCCATCAATAGGACAGAGTAATTTTTTGAGTAAATCTTTAATATTTATTTAATATTAATATTATTTATAATTAACATAATAAATAATATATTATTTTATATTTATTTATATATTTAATATATATTTAATATATATTTATATATTTTATATACATTTAATGTTATATATATATTTAATATTATATATAAATATATATTATATAATATATAAAAAACTAAATATATATAATTATATATTTTATATATATTCGATATTATATATATATTTAATATTAATATAAATTAATGTTTATGATAATATTATTTAATATTATTTAATATTAATATACCAAATCTTTAATATTTTGAGTAAATCTTTAATATTACAAGATTATTTAATAATCTTGTTATTATATTTTCTTACAAAGCTATTAAGTATAAAGCTTTAAGAACAGGGAAATTCTATGATCAAAAAATGAAAAATTGGAACAACTGGTAACTCTTCTTGAAAAATAGTTTTCAGTGAAATTAGTTTATTAAAATTTATTTCTAATTATAGTAAGAGTATAAAATTGAATAATTTCTTTTGTTTCTTATTAGACCTTTTATTGTCCATGAATCTAGGACAAA
The DNA here is from genome assembly GCF_059928025.1 of Delphinapterus leucas. Taxonomy (NCBI): domain Eukaryota; kingdom Metazoa; phylum Chordata; class Mammalia; order Artiodactyla; family Monodontidae; genus Delphinapterus; species Delphinapterus leucas. Next base: position 115,027,435 of record NC_143130.1, read on the forward strand.
ATGCCTGTATTTAATGCAGGGTATTTATTGGATTTTCTGTGTACATAATAGAAGTTTTTTTTTTTATCATTGTCATTAAAAGTTAGGTAATTAGACATTGTCTGCTATTTAAGGTGCTTTTGTTTGTGCTGTAGTTGTTGAAATCAGTCACGTTAAGTTCTGAATAACCATTTATCAGATAATAAGGATTCTCCCTATCACTTTGAAGGAAACTTGAGACTCTAGTGATGATAAAATTGACCCTATCAGTCCTACATTACAAGCACCCACTTAGTTGTTTTCTTGTTTCATTATAATATAAACTTAAGGAAGCTAAGTTATTCTAGTTTCTTTGTTCTTTGCCCTTTTAGTGGAGTGTATACTTAGTTTGCAAATATGTGCCGTGAGCCAAAATGTCAAACTTACATAAAGGAGTAATGAATTTGTGTACTTTAAATGATAGACTTGTTATATCTATCTCTTGATTAAAGTAATGTGAAAACTAGTGCATGTAGCACATGAGTGATAGCAAAATGGAGCCCTTGGTGTCAGTTTTTTCTTAAGTAGTCTGTTCAGTCTATGCCAATGTAAATACTTGAAGTGAACTTTGATGTCTTTCTTCTTGTTTTACAGAAGCTGTAATCTTAAATTTGATGTTTGCAAATTGGCTGCCATTAAATAGGCTTTCTGGTAAAAATGAGCTACTGGAAATCTTGGAAAGCCTGAAAATAATACTTTTTTGTGTGTTGACAAGCTGATCTTAAGTCCCCCAAGAAATAAACTGAACGATTAAGGCATTTACTTAAAAGAATGTGGATTCTTGAAAGCCCATCTTTTAAATTGGTTTTTGAATCTTAGATAAACCAGCCACCATTATACTAATTGGCATCATTTTGACATTTTTACATTTTTGTCAAGTTAATTTATCCTGTATTACTCTCTATTATAGAAAACACAATGCACCGTGGAATTATCTAATTAACAATAAGAAAAAAGATTTGTTTTCAGCAGTTCAGATTTTGCAGAGATAGAATGGGTGAGCAGAATCTTAGCTTTATAAATGTTCCTCTGTTCCTGGACTTAGCTAGACAACCATAGGGGCAGTGGGACTTCAGGATTGTCTTTCTGTCTTCATTATTTAAGCAGACATATGGTAATGTAGTTTTGGTCAACTTGTTCATTTTAAAACTCCATGTTAAGGTTGACAGATTCATTCTCTTATATATTTTTTCTTTTTGAGGAGACTATAGAGAAACCACAGTTCTTGTACTTACGATATTTTAGCCTGATTACCAAGTGAAATTTTACATATGATTCTAGAGAAGTGAATTCAGTAATTGAAGAAAAATTTAAGTTTATAATAGTTTTGGATTTCTTAGGTTGGGAATATTTCTATCAGCTTAAAATGACAATAGTGTTTTGTCTATGTTAGTATGCAAAATTATGGTAATGGAAAGTCTAGCCAGTTTGTAGAAAGAGTATTGTACAGAAACCTCAACAGGTTGACATTATAGTGGCTGCAAGTGAACAGTTGCTTTGGAAACCTAATGGAATTTAGAATAAAATCCATGTGTAGTTTGAGAAATTATCATCTAAGTGTGGATTAACTTTTTTTTTTTAAAGAACAAATACCAGTCATTTTTCTCTTTTTTAACCTTCTAAATAACATAATATGCAGATTTCATATTACAGTATAGCCAAAGTACGGTCCTAGAAATTATTGACTAGAAAGGTTTTAAACTGAAATTGCGAGTGAATATTAAATGGTGGTTGCACACAGAAATGTACTGTTAATTCATTAATGTAATATTCTTTTTTGTTGAGGATTTTTCACTAAGTTTTCTCAAGTGACTTTTACTGGTAGGAATCTGCTTTCTTTCACAGTTTTGTGATGATAAATCACCTTCAGAATTCTTGTGAATTTTTTACTACTTAGTTTTACTAAAGAATGTCTTTTAGTGTACTTAGCTAATAAAGTAGGAAAATGTTAAGGCCTGTGGAGAGAGGTTACTAAAATTGCAATGTCAAGTAATTTTATTGAGGATGACACAGTGATCATTAATGATTGACTATGAGACTTTTTTTTGAGTAGGATTCACTTTTCTTTTGTTGTGGGCTAGAAATTTTGCACTCATGTCACAGTATTCTGCTCTCTCTGTCCTAAGGTATTAAGCATTTTCCAAGTTTAGGAATGAATGTGTGTATGGGCTTATGAGACAGAGAAAATGTGGAAAATCAGCTTGGGCAAATGACCTTTAATAATAGCACTCATCTCCAGTAAGAACTACCAGGAAGTGACTAAGATTTCTTTGAGATAATTTAAGCACATAAAGAATGAGCGTGAATTCTACTCATTCCTGAAATTACCTTGTTTCCTTCCAAGGCAGAGAGTTAGGGGTTTACTGAAGTTATTGACATAGATGATTAAATTCTGATCCAGTGGTTGGAGCTCCCAAAGCTTCTCATTTATAATTTGCTTCTTCTGGTCATTGTCTTGTGGACCCTTGGGTTTCATCTGACGCTAGAGTTCCTCTGATTATCTTTGGGAAAGATTCTGGGATGTATTCCATAATCACAGTGTTATAGAAATGACTTTTTTCTTGCTGGCTTCCTGGATTTTGTTTACAACCTCTTTTATACCTAGAATATTAAGGCAAAGTGTAAATCAGGGTTGAAGGATCCTTAAAAAGTTGTTTTGGTTTGTTCTGGCTTTAGGCACTTTTATCTTTAAAATATCTCAGAGATGAGATCTATGTTCTTTGAAGAATCCTATCACCTTACTTTATCAAGACAAAAGTCCATCCTTTGCTTGGCTTATTGTTTCTTGCACAGGTCACTGAATAGGCTGAACTAAATACCATTTTAGTGTGGTAAAACCCTTTTCCTTTTTTCTTTGACAGTCCTGAGCTGAAGAATAGGCAGCCTCTTTTTGGAGTTCTACTTGCTCTGCTGCAAACCGTCTTAGCCAGGGGCTGCAGCAGATGAAGTCATTGAAGAATGCTTTATTTATCTACAGAACAACTAAGTGTATTTTAGTAGCTATTGCCTGTTAATTTTTGTTTTCTTTCACAGGATGGCAGCAAATGGTGTTGACCGGATGTATCTGTGTATATGTCAAATAGTCCTTACATCTTTGAGTTTCTGATTAGCACCTGCCCCACGACAAGACTGGTGTCCTTTTATGCCTCCTTCACTTTTTGAGTTATATCAGAGGGCTGCCCTTAAGATGTGTAGATTAATAGGACGGTACATTTTAAATGTGGCTATATCTTTTAAGGCTATTTATACTTCATATTATCTTTTCCAGTCTAGTCCCAGACTGGAAAAAATGTTTTTTGTTTTTTTTTCTTATTTCCTAATCTTTTGATCATTTTTAATGTTTCTCAACATTATCAGCACATTTTCAATATCTTCTCTCAGATGAGAAAAATTAAAAGAAGCTTACTACTGTTAGGTATTGTGAGGGGAGATAGCTTGCAATTTTATTTATAATATTCTATTTTTACTTATGTAGTCTCTGAAATTTTTGCATTTTAAAATAGAACCCATCATTGCTGATTCATAGTTACAGGAATATTTTAATAAAACATATGCTGCTTCCTCCCCCCCCTTTTTTTTTTCTTTTTGGGTTAACAGGAAAGTAAAGCATTTAAAAAGGAAAGTAGTTCGGTGAAAGCAGGATGTAAAATGACTTTTGAAGGTGGAAGATTTGGGGAATATTCATCTGTGAATTGGGAACTCCATGGGAAAAGGCAAGAGGTCATTAATAATGAAATTATACTAAGAGGCATGAAAAGTTTTGATGGTCTAGATTTGGTGAGGCTAGCAAGAGAGAAGAGAAATTAGACACACTACCAAAAGAAAAAAGTGATGAAATAAGGCATCTTTTTCACTTTCCTTTTGGACTTCTATTCTAGATTTTGTCTATGTGGTATGCATTTATACAGGGTAATGGATTGAAATGACATCTTGTTCATCAAGATTGGATAGATTTTGTACACCCATGTTTATAGCAGCATTCTTCACAGTAGCTAAAATGTGGAAGCTACCCACGTGTGTATCAGCGGATGAATGGTTAAACAAAATGTGGTATATACATACAATGTAGTATTATTCAGCCTTAAAAAGGTAATTCTGACATAGGCTGCAACATGGATGAACCATGAGGATGTTATGCTAAGTGAAATAAAGCCAGTCACAAAAAGAGAAATACTGTATGATTTCCCTTATATGAGGTACTTAGAGTAGTCAACTTCATAAAGACAGAAAGTAGAATGGTAGTTGCCAGGAGCTTGGGGGAGGGGGAAATGGGGAGTTATTGTTTGATAGGTATAGAATTTCAGTTTTATAAGATGAAAAGAGTTATGGAGAGGGATGGTGGTGATGGTTGGGCAACATTATATTTAATACCACTGAACTGTACACTTAATAATTAAGATGGTAAATTTTATGTTATGTATGTTTTACCACAATTTTAAAAAATGGGAAAAAAATTGGGAAGATTTGTTCTGGCAATATTATCAGTACTGGACATAACAATACAGGGTTTCTTCAATAAGTGTCTGTGGTATCGACCCAGTGAATCAATCTGTTCTTTAAAAGAGCAATCATTACAGAACTGGGAGAAAATACAATAGTGATGTTTCATTGGGAGACTTAACAAGCTTAGCTATAAACCTCTGATTTTCAGTTTGGAAACTTCACTAGCCTACAAGTTGTTAGGAATTGTAGTCCAAAGTTACATTTTCATGTCACGAAAAGTGATAGAGCTTATTATATTCAAAATTCTTAATGTTATTGTTACCTATATTACCATTTGTAACATTACCAATGTTATAAAGCTCTCTGTGATCTGGTTTCTGCCTTCTCTCTACTTCTACAGGCTCAATTCCAATAAGTTGCCTTGTTGTTTAGTGAACACCAGTCACAGTGGCCTCTGTTGCTCAAAAATGCCACGCTCCGTGCTGAGGACCCTCGTATGTTTTATTTTCTCTGCCTGAGACACGTTCCATCTCTGTTGTCTTCCACCCCTGCCCCACAACAAGTTTCTACTATCAGGTCTCAGTTTTAATGTTTCTTCTTCCATGACTCCTTCTCTGACTCATCACTCTCCTTATTGCAATTGCAAGGGTAGTTTTTGAATTATCTGGCTTAATTTTTAATTTATTTATTTTTAGAAATTTATTATTTATTTATTTATTTAGGGCTGGGTTGGGTCTTCGTTGCTGTGCGCGGGCTTTCTCTAGCTGCTGCGAGCAGGGGCTACTCTTCATTGCGGTGTGCGGGCTTCTTATTGCGGTGGCTTCTCTTATTGTGGAGCACGGGCTCTCGGTGTGCAGGCTTCAGTACTTGTGGCATGTGGGCTCAGTAGTTGTGGCTCACAGGCTCTAGAGCGCAGGCTCAGTAGTTGTGGTGCACGGGCTTCATTGCTCGGCAGCATGTGGGATCTTCCCAGACCAGGGCTCGAACCTGTATCCCCTGCGTTGGCAGGCGGATTCTTAACCACTGCGCCACCAGGGAAGTCCCTGTTTAATTTTTTAAATCTCCTCTACTAGGCAATACAACATGCACAGAGCAGAGGCTTTCTGGCTTGGTTTGTTTCGCTTATGCTTGGTTATATAGTAGACGCTCAGTAAATCTTACTTGTTTAGATGAAGAAGTTTCCTGCTAAATTTATTGTACATTAGCTGCATGTTTTAGTTTCTGCTTTGGGTATATTAGTAACTTAATTTGCAATCATAATATATATTTTTTAATGAACAATATGGACAGTTTTAAGATATTATCTTAGCAGTTAATCATTGTGATATATGAGTGGCTGTCTTATACTACTTTTTTCCATTTTTAGGAAAAGAGAAAGAACCTATATGGTTAAGGCATTTGACTTTTGAGAATTATGTTACGTGGAATGAAATGGTTGCTCACATTGTTTCAGTGTGATAGGACAGTGCCAGTCTTGCCTCACATTTTAGTTTTGATATGTTGAGTACAGATCTGCTTACTCATAAGGGGTAGAGTCTTGTGGGGTCTGAATTTGGGCCATGATGGAAAGGACAGTGTCCAGAATGCCAGCTCTAAGACTAAGAACAACCTGAAAAAAGAGAAGGAACTAGTGTCTCAGTGTACACCATCATTCTTTTCCTCAGACCATCCACATTGCCAGGCCAAAATAATGCATGGACAGAGATTATTATTTGAGTGTATTAATGTAAAGATCTTATTTGAGACTGTTTATTCTGGAGGTTGGTATTTGTAATAGGTGTGGAGAAATGGTGAGTGAGGAAGCAGTGATGGTAGGTTTTGATTTTATTCTGCTGTCTCTGAGGTCTTTCAGTTAAGGAAAAGAAAGCAGAAATAGCAGCTTGCAGTTTAATGGGCTTTGGGATCTCCCTTGCAGTGTAAAAACCACAAACTTTTCTTGAAGTGGTGGAATGTCTTAAACTGGGTTCCCCAGAAAGCAGAGCCCTGTAGAATAATAATTTATTAGGGAGTACCAAACCGGACTGAGGAAGGAGAAAGGGAGGGGAGAGCCAACATGAAAATGCGCTATCTAGCTGGCTGTCGCTAACCGTGACAGCTTGCTTGATTGCATGGGATTGTGTAGACTCCATCTCAAGATAGTCTATCTGGGAGAAAAGGGGAACAATTTATCTAATGTTATCCATCTTCCAGTGACCAAAGGCTCACCTCAGGAGGTATTAATTCACCTGCATTTCTGAGCTCTGTATGAGTAAGTCCTGGCAGAGACCTATGGTGTCTGGCGATGTCTTGTCCTTCAACACAAAAGTTTTGGGGTGGCAGGTGAGAGGCACACAGTGTATAGGCCTGAAGCAAGGTACTGTCAGATAGTTCCTCTGTGACACTGGTCAGAGTCCAAGCAGAGCTGGTTGCCATAGTGCTGGCTGGAATGAGAGATGAGTGAGGCTAAGAGGGCCTGGGGTGATGCATGTGGGGCTTCTAAAAATTGGGGATGGAGGCGGAAAGCTGAGTATCAAAGTCTAGATCTGAAAATTTGGCTTCTTTATGCTTAGGGTTTATGGGGGACATGTAATGCTGGTTTGTTTTAAGCATAGTAGTATTACGGGGATTGGTATTCTATTAGAAGGGCTAATAGGGCTAAGTTTTAACTCTTGGTTATAAGATAAAGATAGATCCAGCTGTAAGCCACTTTCTTATTTCAAGCAAACAGTTGCACAATTTGATACTGTGTGTTGTACACTTGATCCAGAAGCCTCACGTAAGCAAGAATGTTCTGTCAGATTGGACAAGAACAGAAACTAAAAATTGAGATACCAGTCTTAGTCATCAGGAGGATGTGAGTTCAGATGGCTCCGTTTGAATATTTTAGTGGGCACCATAGTCATTAGAGGAACAGTTGGGTTTTTTTTCTTATCACAGATCCTGTGGCTAAAAAAGCATACACACACACATATCTATATACATATATATATATTTAAGTAAAGCATCCCTAAAATTTTTGTTACTTGTAGCTTAACTAGCACTGGCTTAAAATAAAAATGTTTGCTCTTAAACTATGCTTATTTTAGACCTACTTTTAAAATTTGCAATTGTATCAAAAGTGAAATGTTGAAGGAGACGTTATTTCCGTTCATTTAGCAAACATTTATTGGGTATCTTCTATGTAGTTAGTAGACATGAGAAATACTTGGTTCTTTGGCTATCGGCTCAGATAAGATTTGATCCTTGCTCTCAGGAGCTTAGAGTAAGACATTAGCTAGTGATCGTAAGCATCATAAGCGTAAGTAAATGCTGTTATAGAAGTATAAGCCCTTTTTTTGTGAACCCAGAGATGGTGACTCTAAAGTGGGAATTTAGGGAAAACTTCCTGGAGGAGGTGATTTTGAGCTAACTTTTGAAAAGTGGATGAACCAGGAGTTCGTTGTAAGAAGGGGTTGAGGATTGAAGGTGAGAAGGACAGTCCAGGCAGAGGGACTATAATGTGTTAACAGAATGCAAGTTGTTTGGCATGGCAGAAGTGAAGAGTGTCTGTGGGTGAGTTGCAAGAATAAGCCAGAAAGGTAAGTCAGGGTACTATCATAAATTCCTTCTTGTGCTTGTTTGAGGAGCTGAAGTGCAATTCTAAGGCTATGAGAAGCTATCATGAATTTTAGGGGAGTGACACTGTCAGTTTTGAATTCTAGGATGATCACTTTGGCAGGATTGTGGAGGAACAGTAATAGGACTAGATGAGAGGTAGAGCCAATTAAGATGCTATTACATTGATCCAGGTGAGATGTAATGAGGCCTGATTTAAGTCTGTGTTAGAAATGGAGAGAGAGGGACCCAACTAAGGTATTAAAGAGATTGAATGAATAGGGTTTGGTAATTCATTGAATATGAATGAGAAAAAGTCCTTTAGGATGGCTTCAGGATTTCTGGGTTGAGTGACTGGATAGATAGTTGTGTCACTCATCAAGATGGAACAGATAGGAAAAAGGAATAAATTTAAGGAAAACAGTGATGAGTTAAGGTTTATGTTGAATTTGATGTCCAAAGAGAGTTAGTCATCAGGTGATTGGAATGTGTTGAGAGTTAGGGAGAGAGGTTTGGGCTAGAGATACAGATCTGGGAGTTGGTGGTGTATATATAAGGTGATAGTTGAAGTTGTTAGTTTAGATCAGTGATTCTCAACCAGGAGTGATTTTGCCTCTCCACCCCGCCCCCCCACTCCCCAGAGGCATTTGGCAATGACTAGAGACATTTTTGATTGTCACAACTGGGGGATCTAGTAGGTAGACACCAGAGATACTGCTAAATATCCTGTAATGTACAAGACATCCCCTCACAACAAATTATTATCTGGTCCAAAATGTCAGTTCTGCTGGAGTTGAGAAATCCTGATTTAGATAAGGTAACGCAAAAGAGTTTTAGAGAGAGTCAAGTACGGTATAGGACTGAGGATAGAATTTGGGGGAGATAACCTAAGGTGATCAGAGAAAAACTGAGAAGGAGTGGCCAGAGAAGTAGGAAGAAGACAAGGAAAAAACTGCACCCCGGAAACCAAGGGGGAGTTTTAGGGTGAAGTGGTCAACGTTTTCAGAGAGGCTAAATAAGAATTAAAAATTATGTTTTAAATTTGACAGTATATCCAAGTTTTCAATTTACTAAACTACTATTTTGAAGACGTCCATGTACAACTTGTGTTGTGCTTCTTGAAGAAATATATTTTATAAAGTATTTATATTTGGCCTTTGGGAAATCAGTCATTTGGGAATCATTTATTGAGTATGTCTATAATGGTACTGTGCTGTGCTCCAGGGGAAAAAGGATGAGTAAGACATAAACTATTCTTGAGGCGCTCACAGTGGGAGTGATGGGAAATGTCAGCACACTAAGTACCGTATGAAGCTATGAACAGAGAACCATGCAAACAGAGAGGACCTTCTAATATTTCTGTGATGTAGTCCAGCCAACCCTGGATCCTGATAAGGCTTAAAAGAGCAAAAGACTTGGGCATATTAAAAAAATTAATGAAAAGATTATGTTTATCTTTTTTTTTTTTTTTTTTTTTTGTGGTATGCGGGCCTCTCACTGTTGTGGCCTCTCCCATTGTGGAGCACAGGCTCCAGACACGCAGGCTCAGCAGCCATGGCTCACGGGCCTAGCCGCTCCGTGGCATGTGGGATCTTCCCGGACCGGGGCACGAACCCGTGTCCCCTGCATCGGCAGGCAGACTCTCAACCACTGCGCCACCAGGGAAGCCCCTATCTTTTTTATTTTGGTGTTAAAAAATGGGCATTGAGACTGTGGGTGATATCTTCTATCTGTCATAAGCAAAATACGTATGGGATGTTTCATTTATAAATCACAACATAATCTACCACCTTCTACTACCTCTACCCCAAAATAGCCCTTTATGTTTCAAATGTGCCTGGGGCTTGTCTCATTTCTGTAACCTTCCTCCTTCCTGTCTACCCACTTCTGTTTCTTTGTAATTCCAGGCAGAGATAGTAAATGGTAGCTGTAACTGAGGGCTGTGGGGACTTGGGGGTTTTCTGGAGAACATGCTATTAAGACAGTGTGCTGTGGTGGGAAGATCTTGGGCTTTGGAGTCTCACTGACCCAACCCCCATTTCTGATGGCACCACTTACTGCTGTGTGTGCATGGGCAAGGTCTACAACTTCGAAGGCTGTATGAAAAATAAGTGAGATAATAAATTTAAAGGTTCTCAGTAAATGCTCACCCCCTTTCACCATTATTGCAAGTAGTCAGTAGCAACAGAGGATGCTTCAATTAAGATGATAGCATGCTCTGATGAAATTTTCAGTTAGATGGGGATAGCAAAAGAATTATTACAAGGGAGGCAGTAAGATATAGTTGTTACCATAGATTTTAGCGTCTGAGAGACTTGGAGTCAACTCCTGACTGCAAGTTATGTTATTACCTTTGTTTACTTTGAGCAAGTTGACTTAAACTCACCAAGACTTAGTTTATTTATACAATAAATGGGATTGGCTTTAGGAAGATAGTCAGCAAGGCCCACCTAAGTATTTGTGTCTTCTTTAATTGAAAGTGATTTTATTCAGCCTCAATTGTCATGAATATCTTGACACACTCTGCCCAGTTCAGGAGGTCCATCCATAGAAAAAAGACTAAAATATTTATTGTCTGGTTCTTTACAGAAAGAGTTTGCCAGTTCCTGTTATATGCAATTAAGTTACTTGGAATCAGTTTGATTCTTTTGAGGACAGCTTTTAAACTTCGAGTGGGTCCAAAGCAGCCTTTAGTCTAGGGCTAACTTACCCCAGAACTGCTATGATTCCTTTCAGAGGACTCTACCATGTATTAGGAGATCTTTCCTCTCTGGTTGGTGGGAGCATAGAAACTGTTTCCAGCTGCATGTGATCTTTGGGAATTGCAGCTCTCTGCTGATTCTTTCCTCAGTCCCAGGGAATTTCCTCTCGCTCACACATGAATACCCAGCTAGAGACTCCTCAGGTCCCCTGTCCAGTTCTCTGTGTTGCTCTCTCCTCTCGGATACACTGCCCCGTAAATTCTCGCTGCCTTGGCTTCACCTGACTCTGAATAGTTCAGCAATGTCACTGGGCTTTGTTTGGATTCCCCCTTCCTGTGCTGCAACCTGGAAACTGCCTCTAGGGCAGTAAACTGGGGCAGTCGTAGGACTCATCTTCTTGTTTCCCTTCTCTCAAGGATTGTGGTCTTCCTGCCTGTTGTCCCATGTCTGAACATGTAGTTTTATATGTTTCGGTCCAGTTTTCTAGTTTTTCAAAGTGTGCTTGTGTTGGTGGGGCAGGGGGGTGGAGTGCTACGGGAGGTAGTTACAGGGTAAATCCTACTTTTTACTTTTTCATGGCCAGAAGCAAAGTTATGTTCATAGCTTTTCTTTTTTTTCTTCCTGTATACTCTCTAGGAAGTCAGATGAGTCCACAATCTTTACAGTCGCCTTTTTTTCATAGCAATTAAGTGCCGTGGTCATTTGTATTGGTCTGGGCTCTTCAGAGAAGCAGAACCAATAGGAGGTACAGATAGATGGATAATAAGGAGTTAGTTTATGTGGCTAAGGAGGCTGAGAAGTCCCAGGATCTGCAGTCAGCACGCTGGAGACCCGGCAGAGCTGATGGTATATTCTTGTCCAAGTCGAAAGGTGTGAGAACCAGGAAAGCTGGTGGTGTAAATTCCAGTCTGAGTCTGGAGGCAGGAGAAGACTGATGTTCCAGCTTGAAGCCTGGCAGGGAGGGTATATTCTCCCTTACTCTGCCTTTTTGTTCTGTTCAGGCCTTCAGTGGATTGGATGAGGCCCACCTACACTGGGGAGGGTAATCTGCTTTACTCAGTGTATTGATTCAAATGTTAATCTCATCCAGAAACACCCTCACAGGCACACCCAGAATAATGTTAAACCAAATATCTGGGTACCCTGTGACTCAGTCAGATTGCCCTAAAATTAACCATCACACCACAGGATCTCCCAGTTTTGCCCTTCATCTGATTTGTATAATCATGAATCTTGATAACACTAAATGCATTCCCTTTGGTCCCATTTTCTCCTGCTATGGAGATTATTCCTGAGTTTCTAGAGTAATCTCAATCTCATTTCAAAGATCTATTTCCTGGGGTCACTTTCCAACAAAAACGCAGAAGCACTTTTCAAATTATTTGAGAGGGACTGTTTATAAATATGTGGAAGAAATGTGGGAAAACTACAAGAGGTAGGATAATACCTGTTGACAACAGTTGAGCAGTTACCTCTAGGCCTGAAGAGGTGAGGGGAGGGAACATATCAAACCTGGAAGGAGACAGTCCTTGTAGAGATGGCTGTCTTGGGAGGAGCAGTGACACTCGGTAGAGGCAGCCAGCCAGCCCAAGATCACCCCACAGAGAGAAAACCAGGAAATGAAATACCCAAACCAACACCCCCCCACCCCCGCCACTTCCTCTTTCTGATCTGCTTTTGATGCAGTCCATAGAAGAACCCCGGCGTCAGAGAGAGGGTGAACTGGAGGGGCAAATGACAGATAATCAGCAAAGTCAGGGGAGCTGGGTTATAGTAACCGCCTGGCCCCTCTCCCTCAGAAACAGAGGTGTTTCAAGATGCAAACCTAGAATTTGAAATGAGAGGAAATCCAACTTACAGATTGTCATCTTTCTGCCTTTCTGTATATATAGTCACTCCCAAGTTATTTTCTCTGTGTGCACTGGAGAATTGATGAAAGCAGGGAAGGAGAAATAATGTTAGATTATCTAATTTGATGAAGGGCATCAGCAGGTCTCTGTTATTTTACAGATAAGGAGGGTGATATAAAAAATTAATAAAGTTTGGGCTTCCCTGGTGGTGCAGTGGTTGAGAGTCCACCTGCCGATGCAGGGGACACGGGTTTGTGCCCTGGTCTGGGAAGATCCCACATGCCGCGGAACGGCTGGGCCTGTGAGCCATGGCCGCTGAGCCTGCACGTCTGGAGCCTGTGCTCCGCAACGGGAGAGGCCACAACAGTGAGAGGCCTGTGTACCGCAAAAAAAAAAAAAAAAAAAAATTAATAAAGTTTGCCCAGGGTAATAGGCCAGAATCTAGATACTCCGTAATCCATAATGTATTTGTGCATAAGAAAATTATCCAGAGAAAGAAAAAAATATTGATGTATATCAGAGTGTTTATTTGACTTTGAAGCATAATAGTGACAATTATTTATGTGGGCTGTATTTATATGTAAGCTGTATGTTACATGCCTCTTTCACTTTTAACTCATTAATAAGACATAGATGGATATTTTAGGTTTAATTCAGTCTTTCTATAAATCATTAAGAAAATCTTGGGGGAAGTGTGAGTCATTCCTTGTTATCACAGAAAGAGAACATTTATTGGATGATATTTGGTAATTATCGGTGAATTTGGAACATTGGGGAAAGAGGCTGCTGCCTTGCATCTTTGGCTATGTGTGAAACTCTCAGTTTGTGAATTTGAAAATAACGGAATCCACAAATGTGTGATAAGTGATGACCTAGCTTCTGTCAAACACCTCCAGTGAGGTAGATTTTGCTGTTTCACGATAGCTGTATTTATTATAATTTTGAACAAAAATCTGCCTTATTATTTTTAAAAATTAATTTTTATTGGAATATAGTTGCTTTACAATGTTGTGTTAGTTTCTGCTGTACAGTGAAGTGAATCAGCTACATATATCCCCTTTATTTTGGATTTCCTTCCCATTTAGGTCACCACAGAGCACTGAGTAGAGTTCCCGGTGCTAAACAGTAGGTTCTCATTAGTTATCTATTTTATACATAGTATCAATAATGTATATATGTCAGTCCCAATATCCCAATTCATCCCACAAATCTGCCTTCTTATAACTTTCACATGCTTTTACGAGGTCTGCCCTCATGAGAACCAACTAATCTAATTCTTTTTCCTTTCATAACCTGTGAAATATTTGTACACCATGATCAGTTTTTTCCCAGCTAAACAACTTCCGGCCTTCAGCTTTTTCTCATATGAGGCAGTTTTGAGTATGCTTATCATTCTTATTGTCTTCCTGGCCATGGGTCACTTTGGCAGTATCGTGCTTAAATAAGGTTGCAGGATTTGAACATTATGTCTAGGCATATTCTGAGGTGATATTAGTGAATGGATTTTTAATCATCTGGTACAAAATGGTGAGCAATACAGTGCAAGAGGGAGAGCAGTGTAATCAGTTCTATACACGTCCTTACTTCCTTATGCTTATGCTAACCTAATTCTCATGGTACGGAAAGAAAACGGCTGTGTTCATCAGGTTCTCTTAATCTAGTTCCCTATTGCATGTCTGTGATTTTTTCCCTAAAATCTAAGTTCCTCAGCTCCAAGGAATAGACAAACTGCAGTCGCTGTGAGATAGTTGAACTTACATACTGCACCTTCACTTAGACATACTCATTTTCAAAAACCCATTGAAAGTGTGGAATGTTTCTTGGCCTTACAAAGGTCACCCTTTGAAAAGATTACCTTTAACCTTTTATGGTAATAAATAAGGCTGTATAAGTAGCCAGCTGTGGAAGTCAAGTAATCAGTAATGGTAGACATGTAAGGTTCTGTTTTACAGAGTTGATTTCTGTCATACCTAATTGTTGGTTATCATTTGTAAAAACAACAGCAATAAACTAATTTCTCTGTTCCATCTTTCCTGCCAATAAAGAGACTGCAGCATTGTGGCACTGAGCCAGATGAGAAAGATAAGAAAAGAAAGCAGAATCCAATCAGTCAGAAAAGAGATTAGTTGAATCTGAGTATAGCGTACAGAATATCACCAATTTGAAATAGGCAATTAAATGACATGTTGGGAGGTTGCTTAAAAAAATTGAAGGAACGTATGATATATCAAGTTGTAAGCAAAGCCATTGGCTTGAAAAGTCCTAGTACCATTAAAACAACAACAACACAACAAAACTTAGCATGCTAGCCAGGTAGAACTCTCCTGGAAGAAGCCCCTAGGTTCTGTGACCCTGTTTGACCCTGACTGATAATCTGTATCCCTCACCATATCTTGGTAAACGTGCTACTTTATGAAACAAATCAAATCCTTTAGTATTAACATTTTTGTATTAAGTTTAGGAAGAAATTTTATAATCATTGTGATATTATATGTGCGTATTTGTTTTTAAAGGTGTTAGAAGCATTTAAGAGAATTAAACCTATTAGAGAATGTCATGTTAGCTTTGTAATTTTAAATGTTTCTTTGATATTAAACATATTATGTATTAATTAGTATTATTTTTAGATGTGAGTAAAAGAAAACCCAATGCAGTGTTAGCTTAAACAAGGTTTATTTCTCTTTCACATAAGACGACACAATCCATACAGGACTGATAAGGCAGTTTTATTCCACAAGGTCTTCAGGAACCAGAGTTTTTTCCCAGTTTGCTGCTACACCATACCTAGGAGGATTTTAATTTAAAAGATGTAAAATCGTTTGGTTAAATTTCTAAATAGTGTTAGAGCATTCAAGATAATTGGATTTATTTCATTTATTTGTTCTGTTTATTAAATTTACAATTGTTGCTTGGGTATTTAGAATGATTTTGGTAGGTGGTAAGGCTACCCCGTCAGGCATTTGTAAGGTTTGAGAATATCCGATTTACTTGATTTGTAAATGTAGTTTTAAATGTTTTAGGCAACTTAATTTACCTAACTGTATAATTGGAGTTATGGAGGAGATCACACACTATGCACCCGGAGTTGAGACAGCTGACATCTTTTTTTTAAAA
Organism: Delphinapterus leucas; assembly: GCF_059928025.1. NCBI lineage: Eukaryota > Metazoa > Chordata > Mammalia > Artiodactyla > Monodontidae > Delphinapterus > Delphinapterus leucas. Next base: position 115,043,135 of record NC_143130.1, read on the forward strand.
AAATGCTTTTAAGTATACATTTTATGGGGTCAAGGGGGAGTAAATAATCTCTTTAATATTTGCATATCTTTCACGAGACTTTGACAAGTTTAGCTCTTTGCTGTTAGGAGATTCAAATTAAAGCTTCACTTTTTCAGTAGTGATAGTGTTGTCAAAAATATTAGCCATGTATACAGAGGAAGTCTTTAAGACATGAACTAGTTGTCATTGGGGTCAGTCCAAGTAACTGCAAATGTGTGTAAAGAGAAAACCTAACAAAGCTTTTTATGCAGAATGCTGTCTTCATACTTCCTATCCATTGGCTATTTCTTTGAAGGCTAGATATCATAAAAATGCCTATGTCTAAAAACTTTTGAAATTTAATACTATTGCAGATTTTTGGATATTTGTTTGAAAACTAAATTATTTCTCAAATTTTAACTTAGCTTTTTTTTAGCATGAGTGACATTTTTGAGAAAGGGGCTATCTCAGGTATTGAGTAATACACATTTAAAGTTTCCTTTCTCTTTAGACAACTGATGGCATTTTTCCTCTCCAATAATAATATTTTCAATATCTGTGCCCTGATTTAAAAGATACCAATATATAAAAACTAAACTTTATAAAACTATCAAGTTTGTGGGGTGCTTCTTTGAATAATGAAGTTTTCTTTTATACCAAAGATCTCTGCAACTAGGGAATTCTGTGCTCTCCTTTGTAAGACTTGTTTTGGTTACAAGTTTACATTTGTCTCGTGATTGTGTGATTAGTGTCTGTCTGTCCTATAGACTTTATGTTTCATGAGGGAAGATACTGTGTCTATTTTTCTTCACCATTGTATCCCTAGTTCCAGACCTCATGCTTGGTATATAGTAGGTGCTCAGTAATATGTTGAATGAGAGAGTGAATGGAGAGAAATCTCTTATGTGGTGAGTGTTCATTGATACCTTAAAATAAAACTCATTTTTACAGAAATGTAATTTATATTTAATCTTTCTTAGGGTTATAGCTATTACATAAGTTAATTGCCTATCATTTTAAATGGCAGAGAATGGAATTTTAAAATCAGTTACTATTCTATAAATGCTTTAATGGTATCCCGTAACCAAAATAAAAAACTAGCTAACATTGCAAAGGTTTATTACCCTTCTGAGTAGTCTTCAGTTTACTGTGGGGTCACAGACATCAGTGACTCTGCTTCCTATTAATTCTTTTTTTCTGGTTTCTTATCTAGATGCTCTGATACATGGGCCATTTATATAAGTCCCCAGATCTCTAGCATAACTTAAATGGGTAATAAAGTAAGGCTTTTATTGTATATATAAAATGTTTATAGAAAGGAGTTGGCCCCTCAGTATTTGTAGATGTATTATCTTTTATTTAATAAATACTAATTTTTTGGTAGTCTTCTTAAAATGGTTTTTCATTTTTATGCTTTGTATCTTTTCCTTTACTCTTAAAACAAATTGAGTTTAATGTAATTGTTTTGTGTGAAGACTGCACTGAAGCCAGAGTTTTCTCTTTTGCTGTACATCTCTTTATTTTCTCTATTGTATTCTGTATTCTTATTATTTTTTTAAATGCTGGCTGTCATAATTTTGTTTAATTTTTTAATGTTTAGACTTTTTTGTTGCTTCACAATACATACATTAGTAGGTATTTTAGTTACTGTAAGAAGTACAGTTTTGTGCTAAGCCCTTGTCACATGGCTAAGATAACTTTTTCTTGTTCCAGTAGGTCACTCCTGTTTTGCTAATTTGCTGCTAAAATGCTCTTGTTTTGCCTTGTGGGCATGTATTGCTAGTATGTTTCAAATTACAGCTCCTGAATCCCTTGTACTTGGAGCTCACTGTTTCTGCTTAAAAATGAATTTGAGATTTTTAGAAACTAGGTGGACTAATAAAACCGGTGTTATATGTCATGTAAATTTGATAAGAAGGCTGGAAATGTCACCATATAAACAAAAAGATAGGGATTACAGAAATTTAGTTAAAAGATATATCAAAATAATCAAACATAGTCCACTGCAATTTTACAGCTGTAACCCTAGCTATGACCTTTTTGTTGGCTTAAAAGATGATAGACATTCATTACAGAATAACTTGGTGTATCAGAGCTTGTTAAATTATTTCAGGGAACTTGCCTGGGCATCATCAAGCAATAGAAGAAAAATCTGCTCCTATATTAGCTAACCTTCCAACTGTGTGTTATCTTTTGATCTCATGTATGTTGGCATGACCTTAAACCTGCTTCTTTGGAGATGTGTGTGGTAAGAATATGGGGCTTAGGATGAAACAGGCCTAGACTAAGATCCTTAGTGATTTCGTTGCTAGCTGTATAACTTTGGGCAGTCTAGTTTTCTGATCTTTAACTACTTTATATGAAGTATGACATATAAACATGTCATATGTCATGTGAAGACAACTTTCCAAGGCCACAGCTAGAAGTGGGTAATTTCTTATAATAATATTTTACTGTAGTAAAAATGCCTGGGTGACCAAATATAGGGTGTGCAGTTTTCTTTTAATATCTATTTACTTTCGACTGTTTGGCTATTTACAAAATTGTTTTGGCCATTATGTAAACATGTATTTTTGAGCACCAGCTATAGTAAGGAAGGGGAATATGGTATTTAATGGGGGAGGCAGGATAGAGGCATGAAAAAGATAGATAATCTTACAGTGTAACATTTGTTAAGTGTCAGATGCTGGAGGAGATTAGAAGAGGGGATGGCTATGGAGAGCTGGTTTGGAGGCTGCCATGGAAGAAAGGGATTTAGATAAGCAGAGGCTGGGGATAGCCTTCCACTTTCCTCAAGTGTGAAATGGAAATAGTACTGCCTCATAGGATTGTTATTAGGATCAGTGAAATACAGTATCTTAAAAGTATCTATGCAGTGCTGTATGACACATAACTGCTATTTTTGTTACTCTTCTAGACTGAATATAAGTGGTTCCTTCTGTCATCTTAAATTTTCTTTCACAGATGCCTGACTACTCCTTTAACATGGAGATAACACATAGTTTTCACTTTAAATACCAACTGGTTATCTGGAACATAATGTTGAAAAAATTCTGATCCACACCTGGTTTCAGCAGGAAAGAATGTGATCAGTTAGTGCTCAATTAGTGATGCCGAGGGCAGGTGTAAAGCAGGATGGAGGCCAGGATGGTGGTGTATGGGTTGTTGGAGTATGTAAAGCAAGGATTTATCATCCTTACCTATAGTCCTGTTATCACCTATTTTTTTTCTAGCCCCTCCGTTCACTTCTTCCTATTAAACTCTGCAGTATAAACTGACAAGGTTCAGAAGTAGGATGCCAAGTTTATCCCTATATTTCTAGATACTAAGTAATTATTTGCTGAATGGTTAACTAAATGAAGAAACTCCTAGCCCCAGATTAGACAAGAATTTGAGATAATAACCATTGCTCAAAAAATCTCTTTATACATTATTCCATTATATTCTACGAAGCAGCTTCCATTTAAAAAATACTTATATCCTCAACAAAGCTTAAGTTCTCAACGTGGTTTACTCATATCCGGTTCTTTTCCTAATGGAAACCACCCACATGAGAAAATGAGAGTGTTAGTTGGGCAAAGGGATGAGTTGGAAAAGAAAGGGGCAGTTTTCTAATTGGGAAAAAGGTTAGATTTTAAGAAAGATGTGCCTGAATGGCTTTCAGCTCTGAGATGAGTGGGTTTCTGGGATGATGTAGTAGGGTTGCAAGGTGGTACAAAAATGGAAAGTATGCTGAAGACAAACAAAATTTTAATATTGAGTGATAGGTATGCAATTGTAAAAACATTGAATAATTTTCTTTGTAGTCGTACTTTCTGCTCCCTTCTCTAATATTCTAGATCCCCCTCCTTTCCACTTCTATTTGCAGTATTATTGCCTATGGACCCTCCAGGTTGGCACTTGAATTTTGACCCATTTCATTCTCATCTTTACTCACTTTCTCTCTAAATCCTTCTTTTCTTCGAGGTAAACAAGTAGGGTATTCTAAACCTTTCCTGGGTACTATTAATTGGTAGAACTACTTTGTCTCACCCAGCCACTTGATGTCCTCCTGAAAGAAAAATAGTGATTGCAACTCCTTTCTTACATCTGATTGCTCCTAAGAAAGGATCTTGGTTTCAGAAAGAAAAGAAGGAATAGGAAAGTAGATGTGAGAAAGTGAAATTGTAAAGTTTGCACTGGATGTGCTTCCTTACTTTCTGAAGGTTCTTGTACCTTTGAGTGTCTTCTCATTAATATGTGGATAAAGGCTTGTTTTTATAAAACTTCTATTATTTACTTGACTCTATGTTTAAATATTTCTTAAAACTCATGAAATGAGGTTGTATATTCTTGGCTGTACTGTCTGCATTTAAAGAATGGATTTAATGCCTTTAGTTATGATGCCAAGTTATAATTTTTTAAAGACATATATTCCTGACATTGGTGGTTCAACTGTATTTAAAATGCTTCCTTTATTTTTGGAGCTAGGAAGCAGAGTAGAAGGTACAGAGAGTTTTCAGGCTTATTGCTAATACCAAGTAAATGGGAATGTCTGCTATTTAGCTGATTCATGAACAATGGGATTGCTGCAGAAAGAAGACCTGATTCTAGATCAGAATTATGCTTGGAACATTTAATGATGTCAACTTTAATAGAAAGGTTTAAAACAGCCTTTCTTATGCCTATTTCTTTTTTACCTAGCTTTTCTTTTTGACATGGTCACAGTGTCTATTCTAGCTTGACAATTAATTTATAATATAAAAGTAATCTCTAAATCCGTTTGAAATCCACTTGTGACATATAATCCATTAATTAAATTTGCACCTGTTAGAAATGATAGAACTTTGTTGTAGTAGAATGAGGAGGATGTGGCAGTGTGTCATTCATTCTGTGAGTGGCATTGTGGCAATTGAAATAGTTTGACTTACAGTAAGAATCTTTTGTGCTTCAATGCATGAGGTACTGTGAAGATATGAGGAAGTGGGAAATAATGATCTGTGTCATGGTAAGTTCTGCTAATGATGGTCTCTTCAAAATGCTGTTACTTATGGGGCAATGGATTCCAAAGAATCTATGTAAACTTTCAGTAGTACTTTGTTAGTTTTTCTATTAAGTTTATGTGGAGGAATGGCTGTACACATTTTCTTTAATTTAAAGTCTAGGGCAAATAAACTAATTTGTACTTGTAATCATGAGTTGTTGTTCAGAGTCTTTCTCTATTAATTTAAAAGTATGGCTTCAGCCTATGCCAACATTCCATTCTGGTAATTTTATTAATTAGAGTAAAATGCTTTCCGGCAGTATCAATTTTGTTTACTGATACATAGGAGAAGATAGTGAAGAATGTGCCTTTAACTTTCTCTTTAATGTATATGCCCTACATGTTTAGGAGTTTCAGTATACATTATTCACTGGTGAATTTTGAAGTAACATGGTGATGAATCTGTTCACAGTGCTGAACTTTTGGTTTACAATTGCTTATTCACTAAAGTACAAGAAATATTTAAAGTACATATTTTCTCTAGATTAGGATTTAACATACTAATAAAGTAGATTAAAGATTGTTCCTTTACAGTGTTAGAGGTTTTGTGAAAAGACCTTTTTTTGTTTGGCTGTGTTGGGTCTTCGTTGCTGTGCCCGGGCTTTCTCTAGTAGCGGCGAATGGGGGCTACTCTTTGTTGTGGTGCATGGGCTCCTCATTGCGGTGGCTTCTCTTGTTGCGGAGCACGGGCTCTAGGCGTGTGGGCTTCAGTAGTTGCAGCACGCAGGCCCTAGAGCACGCGGGCTACGCGGGCTTCAGTAGTTGCAGTGCGTGGGCTCAGTAGTTGCGACGCATGGGCTCTAGGGCATGCGGGCTTCAGTAATTGTGGCTCACCGGCTTAGTTGCTCTGCAGCATGTGGGATCTTCCTGGACCAGGAATCGAACCTGTGTCCCCTGCACTGGCAGGTAGATTCTTAACCACTGTGCCACCAGGGAAGTCTTTTGACTGACCCAGTGTCTTAGTCAATTCAGGCTACTGTAACAAAAATACCATACGTTGGGTGGCTTAAATTACAGACGTTCATTTCTCACAGTTCTTGAGGCTGGATAGTCCAAGAGCAAAGTGCCAGCAGATTCTGGTCTGGTGAGGCCCTGCCTCCTGGATCACAGATGACCATCTTCTCATTGTGTCCACTCGTGGTGGAAAGGGCAAGAGAACTCTCTGGGGTCTCTTTTATAAGGGCACTCATCCCATTCATGAGAGCTCCACTGTCATGACCTAATCACCCCACAGGCCCTACCTCCTAGTAGCGTCACATTGGGGGTTAGGATTGCAACATAAGAATTTTGGGGGGCCACAAACATTTAGCGCATATCACCTAGTTTCAATTTCTAATTCCAGTTTGAACTTTAAGCCCTTGTTTTGAATAGAGTCAAACTACTTAGACCATCTGTTTCAATGGAGGAGAAAGTCAATAGATGATACTCAGATTCTCTTAATTTATTTTGGTATAATCTTTTCCATGTTACATTAAAAACAAGATGAGGCTGCTATTGCTACTGCAGGTTTTAGCCAATGCACTAAAACAAGAAAAGGAAGTAAGGGTTATTAATGGTGGAAAGGAAAAGAGAGTTGTCGTGAATTCTTTGTAATATGTTTTTCTACCTATGTAATATGTTTGTCTACCTAGAAAATTCAAAGATATGATCAGAAAATGTCTTGAAAAATAATGAGAATTCTGTAAGATATCTTGGGGGATATAAGATCACTGAATAAAAGTCAGCAGCTTTCCACTTCTAGTTCTGGCAGTGTGGCAGACAATGTTTAGAAAAATGCTTCTTGTAACAATATACCTTAAAATATTACATGGAATATTAACAAAAAGTACTTTTCAATACATGACTGAGGTAGTAGGAAAGGAAGAGAATTTCTCAGAACTTGGAAATAATAAGAAAGTGTGAGCTAATTGGTATAGGTGAGCATTGGAATTGATGTTTACCTAGGTATTACCTGCTGATCCTTGGTGGCTTAGGGCCTATATTTTATAGGTCTGTTTATGAAGGAATGGAGATAAAGTTTGGCACCTTAGAAGGGAGTAAGTTTCAATGGAGAATCACCATATAAAAGCTGGGATGCCCAAAGGATGACATCCTTAATAAATGACCATTGAAATAACTCTTCCTTACATTGGTGGCTATTGGGATATATGCTGGACTTGTCCTCGGCTCTGGTTAGAATGCAAAGAAAAGAAAAAAAGGACAGATAAAGCAGAAGATTAGACACAACTAAAGAGGACATTAGTTAACTAGAATGTAGATGAAAAGAAAATACCCAGAATATAACATATAGAGAAGATTGGGGAACAAAAAATGAAAGTTTGAGGGACATGGAGGACAGCATGGAAGGTCCCTCACAGGTCTAATCAGACTTCTAGAAGGAGATAATGGAGAAAATGTGACAGAGGCAATATTTAAATAGAGAATGAGAGTTTTCCAAGACAGAACTAAAATTTAGGAAAACAATAGCATATAAATTGGCCTGGAAGGAAGAGTGATTAGATTTTAAGCATTCAAAGAAGAAAAGTTAGGAGTATTGATTACCTTTATGCTTTAAATATTTGTTTAAATAACTGGGTAATCATTTTAAGAATAGAAATGGAGTGTATGATTTCTATTTTAAAAGTGGGAAAAATGTAATGAGGGAAAGAATCACAATAAAAAAAAATAAGGCTGCCCCCCAAAAAAGTTAAGCAAAGAGAAAGTACAAAACAAAATAGTAGATATGAATTCAAATGTATCAGCAACATAAATATTAATATTTTACAACTCTTCAGTTAAAAGAATAATATTGTAAGACCGGAGAAAAGAAAACCAAAATAAAACAAAAACAAAATCCAGATAGGTTAAAGCTATTTGGAAGAGATATGCCTAAGACATAAAAATATACATAGGTTAAAAGTTAAAGGATTGGAAATGATAAATCAGGGAAAATGAAAGTGGGTGTAATGTTAATAGATAAAATAGACTTTAAAGACTTTTAAAGCAAAAGTATTACTGAAAGTAAGGAATTACTACCTATAAATAAGCTTGCTTCAATGGCTATATATAGACTCTTCCTGTCAAATATACCTGGAACATTGGTAAAAATTGACCACGTGCTAGCCCATGAAACAGGTTTCAGTGAATTTCAAAGATTGGTATCATTCAGATCATGTTCTCTAATATCACACAATTAATTTTGAGGTTTATAACAAAATAGTAACTAAAAACATCTACACATTTGGAAATTAAAAACAATTTCTAAATAACTCATGGTTGAAAGAGGAAATAATGAAAATGAAAACGTGAGATAAAGCTAAAATAATATTTAGAGATAAATGGTCATTAAGTGTTTATATTTTAAAAGAAGACTGAAAATAAGTAAGATAACTATTTAACTTAAGAAGTTAGAATAATGCAATAAACCCAAAGAAAGTAGAAGGAAAGACATGATTAAGAGCAGAAATTAATGAATTTGAAAACAAAGATACAGTAGAGAGGACCAACAGAACCAAAAACAAAACAAAACAAAAAAAACCTAATAAATTAGACAAATGCCTGGCAAGGTAGAGTTAAAAAAAAAAAAAAAGGAGAGACAACCTATAAGTAAATTGGAACTAAAGATGGGACTTGACAAATGCAACCGTTGGTTTCAAATACGAGAAAATATTTGGACCGCTCTGTGACTATACATTTGAACATTTTCTTGAAATAGGTAATTCCTGGAAAAATGTATATCACCAAAACAGATTCAGAAATAAATAGAAAATCTAGATTATTCCATATTTATTAAAAATGGAATCAGTAGTTAAAAATTTTATTACCATGAAGATAGCAAGCCAACACAAACTAGTAATTCCAGTCTTAAACAAACTCACTCATAGAATAGAAAAATATATAATACTTTACAACTTAGTTTATGAGACTAGTTATACCTTATAAGGCTAGAATGAAAAGGGAAAATTACAGGACAGTCTCCCTAATTAATGTATGTAAAAAGACAAGTAAATATTAGGAAGCCAAATTCAGCATTGTATTAAACAACTATACTGTGATTAAACTGGATTTAATACAGAGAAGCAAGTTTGGTTCAACATTAGAAAAAAATGTGTTAATGTAACTCACCATTTTAGCAGCTTAAAGGAGAAAAAGTATATTATAGTTTATTATAATTCAGAAAGATGCCAAAAAAACATCCTACAAAACCCAACAACCACTTAGGATTAAAACTCTTCTCCAACTAGGAACAAAAGGGAATTTTATTTAACCTGATACAGTGTATCTCTAAAAACTATATAGCAAGAATCATACTCACTGGTGAATTATTAAATACATTCCATTTAAAATTATGACTAAGAGAAGGAGGCTGGTTTCACAGCTTTTATTTAACATTATACAGGCACTCCTAACCTGCAAAATAAGTTCAAACACATAACATACATGAATAAGAAATTAAATAAAAGAAGCAATCTGTCATTATTTGAAGAAAATATAATTATTTACATATAAATATTTTTTAAAAACTATAGAACAGTTATTAAAATGAACACAGGACTTTAGCAGGGTGGTAGATATAAGATTAATATACAAGAAAATTAAATTTCTATATACTAGCAGTAAAGAGAAAATGCAGTTTCAAAAAAGATACAACAGGGAACTCTACTCAATGCTCTGTGGTTACCTAAATGGGAAGGAAATCCAAAAAAGTGGAGATATATGTATATGTATAGCAGAGTCACTTTGCTGTACAGCAGAAACTAACACAATATTGTAAAGCAACTATATTCCAAAAAAAATTAATTTAAAAAAATTATACAGAAATGGAAAAAAAAAGATTCAGCCTATTCCTTAAAGTGTCACCTCTTTCATAAGTTTGTCCCATTCTCTTTAATTGGAATTAAGCATTCCTCATTTTATTGGCCAAGAGTAGTTGGTTTACATATTTGCAAGATTATATCATTCAACAGTTATCTCATAATTGACTGTTTATTTGTCTCCGCCCACTTGACTTTAAATGTCATTCATAGAACAAATGACAATGAAAACACTACGGCCCAAAACCTATGGGATGCAGCAAAAGCAGTTCTAAGAGAGAAGTTTATAGCAATACAATCCTGCCTCCAGAAACAAGAAAAATCTCAAATAAACAACCCAACATTACACCTAAAGTAGTTAGAGAAAGAAGAAAAAAAAACCCCCTAAGTTAGCAGAAGGAAAGAAATCATAAAGATCAGATCAGAAATAAATGAAAAAGAAATGAAGGAAATTATAGCAAAGGTCAATAAAACTATAAGCTGCTTTTTTTTTCTTTTTAACATCTTTATTGGAGTATAATTGCTTTACAGTGGTGTGTTAGTTTCTGCTTTATAACAAAGTGAATCAGTTATACATATACATATGTTCCCATATCTCTTCCCCCTTGCATCTCCCTCCCTCTCACCCTCCCTGTCCCAACCCTCTAGGTGGTCACAAAGCACCGAGCTGATCTCCCTGTGCTATGCGGCTGCTTCCGACTAGCTATCTTTTTTTTTTTTTTTTTCTTTTTTTGCGGTACGCAGGCCTCTCACTGTTGTGGCCTCTCCCGTTGCGGAGCGCAGGCTCTGGACGCGCAGGCTCAGCGGCCATGGCTCACGGACCCAGCCACTCCAAGGCATGTGGGATCTTCCTGGACTGGGGCACGAACCCCGTGTCCCCTGCATCAGCAGGTGGACTCTCAACCACTGCGCCAGCAGGGAAGCCCTAGTTACCTATTTTACATTTGGTAGTGTATATATGTCCATGCCACTCTCTCACTTTGTCAGAGCTTACCCTTCCCCCTCCCCATATCCTCAAGTCCATTCTCTAGTAGGTCTGTGTCTTTATTCCCGTCTGACCCCTAGGTTCTTCATGACCTTTTTTTTTGATTCCATATATATGTGTTGGCTTACGGTTTTTGTTTTTCTCTTTCTGAGTTACTTCACTCTATATGACAGACTCTAGGTCTATCTACCTCACTACAAATAACTCAATTTCGTTTCTCTTTATGGCTGAGTAATATTCCATTGTATATATGTGCAATATCTTCTTTATCCATTCATCTGTCAGTGGAAACTTAGGTTGCTTCCATGTCCTGGCTATTGTAAATAGAGCTGCAAAGAACATTTTGGTACATGACTCTTTCTGAATTATGGTTTTCTCAGGGTATATGCCCAGTAGTGGGATTGCTGGGTTGTATGGTAGTTCTATTTTTAGTCTTTTAAGAACCTCCATACTGTTTTCTATAATAGCTGTATCAGTTTACATTCCCACCAACAGTGCAAGAGTGTTCCTTTTTCTCCACACCCTCTCCAGCATTTATTGTATCTAGATTTTTTGATGATGGCCATTCTGACCAGTGTGAGATGATATTGTAGTTTTGATTTGCAATTCTCTAATGATTAATGATGTTGAGCATTCTTTCATTTGTTTGTTGACAGTCTGTATATCTTCTTTGGAGAAATGTCTGTTTAGGTCTTCTGCCCATTGTTGGATTGGGTTGTTTGTTTCTTTGTTATTGAGCTGCTTGTAAATTTTGGAGATTAATCCTTTGTCAGTTGCTTCATTTGCAAATATTTTCTCCCATTTTGAGGGTTGTCTTTTGGTCTTATTTATGATTTCCTTTGCTGTGCAAAAGCTTTTAAGTTTCATTAGGTCCCATTTGTTTATTTTTGTTTTTATTTCCATTTCTCTAGGAGGTTGGTCAAAAAGGATCTTGTTGTGATTTATGTCATAGAGTGCTCTGCCTATGTTTTCCTCTAAGAGTTTGATAGTGTCTGGGCTTACATTTAGGTCTTTCATCCATTTGGAGTTTATTTTTGTGTATGGTGTTAGGGAGTGTTCTAATTTCATACTTTTACATGTAGCTGTCCAGCTGTCCCAGCACCACTTATTGAAGAAGCTGTCTTTTCTCCACTGTATATTCTTGCCTCCTTTATCAAAGATAAGGTGACTGTATGTGTGTGGGTTTATCTCTGGGTTTTCTATCCTGTTCCATTGATCTATCTTTCTGTTTTTGTGCCAGTACCATACTGTCTTGGTTACTGTAGCTTTGTAGTATAGCCTGAAGTCAGGGAGCCTGATTCCTCCAGCTCCATTTTTCGTTCTCAAGATTGCTTTGTCTATCCAGGGTCTTCTGTGTTTCCATACAAATTGTGAAATTTTTGTTCTAATTTTGTGAAAAATGCCAGTGGTAGTTTGATAGGGATTGCATTGAATCTGTAGATTGCTTTGGGAAGTAGAGTTCTTTTCACAATGTTGATTCTTCCAATCCAAGAACATGGTATATCTCTGCATCTATTTGTATCATCTTTAATTTCTTTCATCAGTGTCTTATAATTTTCTGCATACAGGTCTTTTGTCTCCTTAGGTAGGTTTATTCCTAGATATTTAATTCTTTTTGTTACAGTGGTAAATGGGAGTATTTTCTTAATTTCACTTTCAGATTTTTCATCATTAGTGTATAGGAAGGCAACAGATTTCTGTGCATTAATTTTGTATCCTGCTACTTTACCAAATTCATTGATTAGCTCTAGTAGTTTTCAGGTAGCATCTTTAGGATTCTCTATGTAGAGTATCATTTCATCTGCAAACAGTGACAGCTTTACTACTTCTTTTCCAATTTGGATTCCTTTTATTTCTTTTTCTTCTCTGATTGCTGTGGCTAAAACTTCCAAAACTATGTTGAATAATAGTGGTGAGAATGGGCAACCTTGTCTTGTTCCTGATCTTAGTGGAAATGGTTTCAGTTTTTCACCATTGAGGACGATGTTGGCTGTGGGTTTGTCATTTTCGGCCTTTATTAGGTTGAGCTAAGCTACCTCTATGCCTACCGTCTAGAGGGTTTTTATCATACATGGGTGTTGAATTTTGTTGAAAGCTTTCTCTGCATCTATTGAGATGATCATATGGTTTTTCTCCTTCAATTTGTTAATATGGTGTATCACGTTGACTGATTTGCGTATATTGAAGAATCCTTGCACTCCTTGAATAAACCTCACTTGATCATGGTGTATGATTCTTTTAATGTGCTGTTGGATTCTGTTTGCTACTATTTTGTTGAGGATTTTTGCATCTATGTTCATCATGATAATGGCCTGTAGTTTTCTTTCTTTGTGACATCTTTGTCTGGTTTTGGTATCAGGGTGATGGTGGCCTCATAGGATGACTTTAGGTGTGTTCCTCCCTCTGCTATATTTTGGAGGAGTTTGAGAAGGATAGGTGTTAGCTCTTCTCTAAATGTTTGATAGAATTGGCCTGTGAAGCCATCTGATCCTGGGCTTTTGTTTGTTGGAAGATTTTTAATTACAGTTTCAATTTCAGTGCTTGTTATTGGTCTGTTCATATTTTCTGTTTCTTCCTGGTTCAGTCTTGGCAGGTTGTGCATTTCTACGAATTTGTCCATTTCTTTCAGGTTGTCCATTTTATTGTCATAGAGTTGCTTGTAGTAATCTCTTGTGATCCTTCGTATTTCTGCAGTGTCAGTTGTTACTTCTCCTTTTTCATGTCTAATTCTATTGATTTGAGTCTTCTCCCTTTTTTTCTTGATGAGTCTGGCTAACGGTTTATTAATTTTGTTTATCTTCTAAAAGAACCAGCTTTCAATTTTATTCATGCTATCGTTTCCTTCACTTCTTTTTCATTCATTTCTGATCTGATCTTTATGATTTCTTTCCATCCGCTAATTTTGGGGTTTTTTTGTTCTTCTTTCTTTACTTGGTTTAGGTGCAAGGTTAGGTTGTTTATTTGAGATGTGTCCTGTTTCTTAAGGTAGGATTGTATTGCTACAAAATTCCGTCTTAGAACTGCTTTTCCTGCATCCCATAGGTTTTGGGTCATCGTGTTTCCATTGTCATTTGTGTCTAGGTATTTTTTGATTTCCCCTGTGATTTCTTCAGTGATCATTTGGTTATTAAGTAGTGTATTGTTTAGCCTCCATGTGTTTGTATTTTTTACAGATCTTTTCCTGTAATTGATATCTAGTCTCATAGCGTTGTGATAGGAAAAGATACTTGATACGATTTCAGTTTTTTTAAATTTACCGAGCCTTGATTTGTGACCCAAGATATGATCTATCCTGGAGAATGTTCCATGAGCATTTGAGAAAAATGTGTATTCTGTTGTTTTTGGGTGGAATGTCCTATAAATATCAATTAAGTCCATCTTGTTTAATGTATCATTTAAAGCTTGTGTTTCCTTATTTATTTTCATTTTGGATGATCTGTCCATTGGTGAAAGTGGGGTGTTAAAGTCCCCTACTATGAATGTGTTACTGTCGATTTCCCATTTTATGGCTGTTAGCCTTTGCCTTATGTAATGAGGTGCTCCTATGTTGGGTGCATAAATATTTACAATTGTTATATCTTTTTCTTGGATCAATCCCTTGATCATTAGGTAGTGTCCTTCTTTGTCTCTTCTAATAGTCTTTATTGTAAAGTCTATTTTGTCTGATATGAGAATTGCTACTCCAGCTTTTTTTTGATTTCCATTTGCATGGAATATCTTTTTCCATCCCCTCATTTTCAGTCTGTATGTGTCCCTAGATCTGAAGTGGGTCTCTTGTAGACAGCATATATACAGGTTTTGTTTTTGTATCCATTCAGCCAGTCTGTGTGTTTGGTGGGAGCCTTTAATCCATTTACATTTAAGGTAATTATTGATATGTGTGTTCCTATTCCCATTTTCTTAATTGTTTTGGGTTTGTTATTGTAGGTCTTTTCCTTCTCTTGTGTTTCTTGCCTAGAGAAGTTCCTTTAGCATTTGTTGTAAAGCTGGTTTGGTGGTGCTGAACCCTCTCAGCTTTTGCTTGTCTGTAAAGGTTTTAATTTCTCTGTTGAATCTGAATGAGATCCTTGCTGGGTAGAGTAATCTTTGTTGTAAGTTTTTCTCCTTCATTACTTTAAATATGTCCTGCCACTCCCTTCTGGCTTGCAGAGTTTCTGCTGAAAGGTCAGCTGTCATGGGGATTCCCTTGTGTGTTATTTGTTGTTTTTCACTTGCTGCTTTTAATATGTTTCCTTCATGTTTAATTTTTGATAGTTTGATTAATATGTGTCTTGGTGTGTTTCTCCTGGGATTTATGCTGTATGGGACTCTCTGTGTTTCCAGGAGTCGAATAACTATTTCCTTTCCCATATTAGGGAAGTTTTCAAGTATTATCTGTTCAAATATTTTCTCAGTCCCTTTCTTTTTCTCTTCTTCTTTGGGAACCCCTATAATTCGAATGTTCGTGCATTTAATGTTGTCCCAAAGGTCTCTGAGACTGTCCTCAGTTCTTTTCATTCTCTTTTCTTTATTCTGCTCTGCAGTAGTTATTTCCACAATTTTATCTTCCAGGTCACTTATCCGTTCTTCTGCCTCAGTTATTCTGCTGTTGATCCCTTCTAGAGTATTTTTAATTTCATTTATTGTGCTGTTCATCATTGCTTGTTTCCTCTTTAGTTCTTCTAGGTCCTTGTTAAATGTTTCTTGCATTTTCTCTATTTTATTTCCAAGATTTTGGATCATCTTTACTACCATTATTCTGAATTCTTTTTCAGGTAGACTGCCTATTTCCTCTTCATTTGTTAGGTCTGGTGGGTGTTTACCTTGCTCCATCTGCTGTGTGTTTTTCTGTATTCTGATTTTGTTTATCTTAGCGTGTTGGGGTCTCCTTTTCGCAGACCGCAGGTTTTTAGTTCCTGTTGTTTTTGATGTCTCTCCCCAGTGGGTAAGTTTGGTTCAGTGGATTGTGTAGGCTTCCTAGTGGAGGGTACTAGTGCCCGTGTTCTGGTGGATGAGGCTGGATCTTGTCTTTCTGGTGGGCAGGTCCACGTCTGCTGGTGTGTTTTGGGGTGTCTGTGGCCTTATTATGATATTAGGCAGCCTCTCTGCTAATCGATTTGTCTGTGCTCTGTCTTGCTCATTGTTTGGCATAGGGTGTCCAGCACTGTAGCTTGCTGGTCGTTGAGTGAAGGTGGGTCTTGGTGTTGAGATGGTGATCTCTGAGAGATTTTCGCCGTTTGATATTATGTGGAGCTCAGAGGTCTCTTGTGGACCAGTGTTCTGAACTTGGCTCTCCCACCTCAGTGGCACGGCCTTGATGCCTGGCTGGAGCACCAAGAGCCTTTCATCCACACGGCTCAGAATAAAAGGGAGAAAAAATAGAAAGAAAGAAAGAAAGAGCATAAAATAAAATAAAGTAACATAAAATAAAATAAAGTTATTAAAATAAAAAATACTTATTAAGAAAAAAATTTTTCAAAAGTAAAGGAAAAAAAACGGACAGACAGAACCGTAGGACAAATGGTGAAATCAAAGCTATATAGACAAAACCTTACACAGAAGCATACACATACACACTCACAAAAAGAGGAAAAGGGGGAAAAATAATATATCTTGCCTCCAAAGTCCACCTCCTCAGTTTGGGATGATTTGTTTTCTATTCAGGTATTCCACAGATGCAGGTACATCAAGTTGATGGTGTAGCTTTAATCTGCTGCTTCTGAGGCTGCTGGGAGAAATTTCTCTTTCTTTTCTTTTTTCGCACAGCTCCCGGGGTTCAGCTTTGGATTTGGACCCACCTCTGCGTGTAGGTCGCCTGAGGGCGTCTGTTCTTCACTTAGACAGGACGGGGTTCAAGGAACAGCTGATTCTGGGGCTCTGGCTCACTCAGGCAGGGGGGAGGGAGGGGTGCAGATGCGGGGCGAGCCTGGGGCGGCAGAGGCTGGCGTGATGTTGTACCAAACTGAGGCACGCTGTGCGTTCTCCCGGGGAAGTTGTCCCTGGATCACAGGACCCTGGCAGAGGGATGCACAGGCTCCCGGGAGGGGAGGTGTGGATAGTGACCTGTGCTCGCACACAGGCATCTTGGTGGCTGCAGCCGCAGCCTTAGTGTCTCCTGCCTGTCTCTGGGATCCACGCTGATAGCTGTGGCTCGCGCCAGTCTCTGGAGCTCCTTTAAGCAGCACTCTTAATCACCTCTTCTCGCGCACCAGGAAACAAAGAGGGAAGAAAAAGCCTCTTGCCTCTTTGGCAGGTCCTGACTTTTTCCTGGACTCCCTCCCGGCTAGCCGTGGCGCACTAGCCCCTTCAGGCTGTGTTCACGCTGCCAACCTCAGTCCTCTCCCTGCGATTCGACAGAAGCCCAAGCCTCGGCTCCCAGCCCCAACCCGTCCCGGTGGGTGAGCAGACAAGCCTCTTGGGCTGGTGAGTGCTGCCCAGCACCGCTCCTCTGTGTGGGGATCTCTCCACTTTGCCCTCTGCACCCCTGTTGCTGCGCTCTGCTCTGTGGCCCCGGAGCTCCCCCCTCCGCCTCCCTCAGTCTCCGCCCGCGAAGGGGCTTCCTAGTGTGTGGAAACCTTTCCTCCTTCACGGCTCCCTCCCACTGGTGCAGGTCCCATCACTATTCTTTTGTCTCTGTTTTTTCTTTTTTCTTTTGCCCTACCCAACTATGTGGGGAGTTTCTTGCCTTTTGGGATGTTTTAGGTCTTCTGCCAGTGTTCAGTGGGTGTTGTATAGGAGCAGTTCCACGTGTAGATGTATTTCTGATGTATTTGTGGGGAGGAAGGTGATCTCTGCATCTTACTCTTCCACCATCTTCTCAAATCCCCCTAAAAGCTGCCTCTTTGAGAAGATAAACAAAATTGATAAACCGTTAGCCAGACTCATCAAGAAAAAAAGGGAGAAGACTTAAATTAACAGGATTAGAAATGAAAAAGGAGAAGTAACAAGTGACATTTCAGAAATACAAAGGATCATGAGAGATTACTACAAGAAAGTATATGCCAATAAAGTGGTCAACCTGGATAAAATGGACAAATTCTTAGAAAAGCACAACACTCCAAGACTGAACTAGGAAGAAATACAAATTATGAACAGACCAATCACAAGCTCTGAAACGGAAACTCTGATTAAAAATCTTCAGCAAACAAAAGCCCAGGATCAGATGGCTTCACAGGCGAATTCTATCAAACATTTAGAGAAGAGCTAACACCAATCCTTCTTAAACTCCTCCAAAATATAGCAGAGGGAGGAACACTCCTAAAGTCATCCTATGAGGCCACTATCACCCTGATACCAAAACCAGACAAAGATGTCACAAAGAAAGAAAACTACAGGCCATTATCATGATGAACATAGATGCAAAAATCCTCAACAAAATAGTAGCAAACAGAATCCAACAGCACATTAAAAGAATCATACACCATGATCAAGTGGGGTTTATCCCAGGAGTGCAAGGATTCTTCAATATATGGAAATCAATCAATGTGATATACCATATTAACAAATGGAAGGATAAAAACCATATAATCATCTCAATAGATGCAGAAAAAGCTTGTGACAAAATTTAACACCCATTTATGACAAAAACCCTGCAGAAAGTAGGCATAGAGGGAACTTACCTCAACATAATAAAGGCCATATATGACAAACCCACAGCCAACAACATTCTCAGTGGTGAAAAAGTGAAATCATTTCCACTAAGATCAGGAACAAGACAAGGTTGCCCACTCTCACCACTATTATTCAACCTAGTTTTGGAAGTTTTAGCCACAGCAATCAGAGATGAAAAAGAAATAAAAGGAATCCAAATTGGAAAAGAAGAAGTGAAGCTGTCACTGTCTTCAGGTGACATGATAGTATACATAGAGAATCCTAAAGATGCCACCAGAAAACTATTTGAGGTAATCAATGAATTTGGGAAAATAGCAGGATACAAAATTAATGCACAGAAATCTCTTGCCTTCCTATACACTAATGATGAAAAATCTGAAAGAGAAATTAAAAAAACACTCCCATTTACCATTGCAACAAAAGGAATAAAATACCTAGGACTAAACGTACCTAAGGAGACAAAAGAGCTGTATTGAGAAAATTGTAAGACACTGATGAAAGAAATTAAAGATGATACTAATAGATGGAGACATATACCATGTTCTTAGATTGGCAGAGTCAACATTGTATAAATGACTCTTCTACCCAAAGCAATCTACAGATTCAATGCAATCCCTATCAAACTACCAATGCCATTTTTCACAGAACTAGAACAAAAAATTTCACAATTTGTATGGAAACACAAGAGACTCCAAATAGCCAAAGCAATCTTGAGAACGAAAAACGTAGCTGGAGGAATCAGGCTCCTGGACTTCAGACTATACTATAAAGGTACAGTAATCAAGACAGTATGGTACTGGCCCTGAAACAGAAATATAGATCAATGGAAGAGGATAGAAAGCCCAGAGATAAACCTACACATCTATGGTTACCTTATCTTTGATAAAGGAGGCAAGAATATACAATGGAGTAAAGACAGCCTTTTCTATAAGTGGTGCCAGGAAAACTGGACAGCTACATGTAAAAGGATGAAATTAGAACACTCCCTAACACCATACACAAAAATAAACTCAAAATGGATTAAAGGCCTAAATGTAAGGCCAGATACTATACCAGTCTTAGAGGAAAGCATTGGCAGAACACTCTATGACATATATCACAGCAAGATCCTTTTTGACCCATCTCCTAGAGAAATGGAAATAAAAACAAATAAATGGGACCTAATGAAACTTTAAAGCTTTTGCACAGCAAAGGAGACCACAAACAAGATAAAAAGACAGCCCTCAGAATGGGAGAAAATATTTGCAAACTAAGCAACTGACAAAGGATTAATCTCCAAAATATTCAAGCAGTTCATGCAGCTGAATATGAAAAAAACAAACAGCCCTATCAAATAATGGGCAGAAGACCTAAATAGACATTTCTCCAAAGAAGATATACACATTATCAACAAACACATGAAAGGATGCTCAACATCACTAATCATTAGAGAAACGCAAACCAAAACAACAATGAGGTATTATCTCACACCAGTCAGAATGGGTATCATCAAAAATATACCAAAAATGCTGGAGAGGGTGTGGAGAAAAGGGAACCCTCTTGCACTGTTGGTGGAATGTAAGTTGATACAGCCATTATGGAGAACAGTATGGAGGTGCCTTAAAAAACTAAAAATATAACTACCCAATGACCCAGCAATCCCAGTATTGGGCATATACCTTGAGAAGACCAGAATTCAAAAAGAGTCATGTACCACAATGTTCATTGCAGCACAATTTACAATAGCCAGGACATGGAAGCAACCTAAGTGTCCATTGACAAATGAATGGATAAAGAAGATGTGGCACATATGCACAATGGAATATTACTCAGCCATAAAAGGAAACGAAATTGTTATTTGTAGTTAGGTGGATGGTCCTAGAGTTTTTTGTACAGAGTGAAGCAAGTCAGAACAACAAATACCGTATGCTAACACATATATATGGAATCTAAAAAAAAAAAAAAACGTGGTTCTGATGAACCCAGGGGCAGGACAGTAATAAAGACGCAGATGTAGAGTATGGACTTAAGGACATGGGGTTGGGGAATGGTAAGCTAGGACGAAGTGAGAGAGTATCATTGATATACATACACTACCAAATGTAAAGTAGATAGCTAGTGGGAAGGATCTGCATAGCACAGGGAGGTCAGCTCAGGGCTTTCTGACCACCTATAGGGGTAGGATAGGGAGTGTGGGAGGGAGACGCAAGAGGGATTGGATATGGGGATATATGTATATGTATAGGTGATTCACTTTGTCATACAGCAGCAACTAACACAACAATGTAAAGCAATTATACTCCAATAAAGGTGTTAAAAATATTTTCATTCATAGGCTATGCAGACAGAATAAGCCTTTTTAAGACCACTATCTCTCCTGTCTGCTGGAGTTTAAGCTCCATCAGACCATATCTCTGACATTCACTGACGTTTTACCAGGGCCTATCCCAGTCTTTAGCACCTAGGGGTCATAAAGTAAATTTTTGTCTAATGAGTGTGTGAATGAATACTCTCATGAATTGGAATTTTGTTGTATACCAATATGGGGCAAGAGTAATATGGTGTAAACTTTGAAGAATATCCTTGGGTTTAAAAAGTGGAAGAAGGGCTTCCCTGGTGGCGCAGTGGTTGAGAGTCCGCCTGCCGATGCAGGGGACACGGGTTCGTGCCCCGGTCCAGGAGGATCCCACGTGCCGCGGAGCGGCTGGGCCCGTGAGCCATGGCCGCTGAGCCTGCGCGTCCGGAGCCTGTGCTCCGTAATGGAAGAGGCCACAGCAGTAAGAGGCCCGTGTACCGCAAAAAGAAATAAAAAATAAAAAGTTGAAGAAGAATTTAGAATCTATCAGGACAGACTTGATTGTTGCTATTATTATTATTTATCAACATTGATAATTTTTTTGCCAAATCCTTGGTGAATGTATACTGGATGATATCACATTTTATATCAACTATAGATTTTAATATAGATTGATGTTTATGATAATTTTATAATAAACTTCATATAGATCATAAAAAAAGATACAAATAGCTTCAGAAATACAGGGTACCTGGGAACAAACCTAACAAAGAAAATGTACAATTTTCAAGAGGAAAAGAATTCTAAAATTTTATTGAAAGATTTTCAAAATGTCAATAATTGGAAAACAAATGATGTTCATGGAGAGGAAGACTGAATTTTTTAAAAATCTCAGTTCCTTCTAATAGTCTTGCAAATCCAGTCAGAAGTCCACTTGTCGAAATTGATGACCAAGTTGAATATACAAATTATAAAGGTGAGCAAAGGGCCTGTGAATAGGTAAGACACTCTTGAAGAGAGAGAAAACACAGGGGACTTGCGCTGCCAGATACGGGGACTTATTATAAAACTGCAGTATATGCCCCCTGTTTGGTATTGGCTCAAGGATAGACAGATAAACTAGTAGAATCAAATAGATAGTCCAGAAACAGACTTATATATATATGGAAATCTGATTTATGACAAGGCTAGCATTGCAGACTATTGATGGTAGGACAATTTATTATCCACGTGCAAATAAAGTAGTGGATCCTCACACTACACACACAAATTAATTTCAGATGGTTTAAGGACTTAGATGTAAAATGCAAAACTATGAAGGTTTAGAAGACAATATAAGATAAGATCTCAATGACTGTATTAGTAAAGGCTTTCTTAAACAAGACCCAATAAGGATAGACCATAAAGGAAAAAACTGATTAATTTGATTACATAAAAAGTAAAAACTTCTGTTATTCAAAAGACATTATAAAGGGACAGAACAGCAGAGCCTTGTTCAAGATGATGAAGTCAAATGCCTAGTGCATTTGATTAATGTATTTGATATTTGCACAACTAGAAAATAGGAAGAATTTGCTAATAAATACATAGAAAATGAAGGAAACACATACACACATGCTGTGCAAAGATCTTCTTATCAGTTCAGGGAGAGAAAGGAAAAATAGTATTGTGTGCTATATTGCTCACCTATTAATAACATTTACATGATGTCTAATAAAAATGGTGATATAATTGCATTGGGAAGATGGGTGCATAAAAAGTATGCCTGTGTTTGTGAAAAAGAGCTAAATAATATGTCATGAGATAACTAAAAATTGTCAAACTCTTGGTTTGGTAGATTAGCTAATTGTATCAACATTAATTTCCTGGTTGTGATAATTGTACTATGGTTATATAAAATATTAACATTAGGGAGAGCTAGGTGAAGGGTATATGAGGACTCTGGCTATACTTGCAACTTTCTGTAAGCCTAAGATTAATTCATCATAAGAAGTTAAAGAAATCAACTAATAGTTGTTGGCTCTGGGGAGTAAGAAATGTGACAGTGCTGGGGGATTATTGACATTTGGTAATAATTTTTATAGCACTACTTGACTTTTTAATTGGTATGCATTTGTTATTGGAGAAAATGGAAAGTAGAAAATTGTGCAGAGCCCAATGGAGGAAAGTTATTTCTCTGTAAATTTAACTTGGATGCTTTGGAAAGAATTGACAAAGTTAGTTACATGGAAAAGGATATTGCTATCAAATTATCTATGAGGGAGATTGAGCTTGTTAGTTTAGTCAGAAGTTAAAGAGGGAAACAATTAAAAAGTATATACTTAAACATTTTATTTTAGCTTGGAACCTAAAAATGCATACTTATTCATCAATCTTTTAATGAAGGGCCATAGCTTTTTGTGTGTGTAGGGAATCCAGTGAGTAGAGTTCAGTAATGGATTTCTTATATAAACCATGCCTGTATTCTTTATCATAATTTTAAATTTCAGTCTCTTTAAAGAGAAAGAACCTAAAGAACATATGATAAAACCTATCTACCTCCATACTTCTTTTCATCTTGTAAAACCAAAACACCCTATCCATTAAACAATAGCTCTCCATTGCTACTTTCCCCTGCCTCTGGCAACCACCATTCTACTTTCTGTCTCTATCATTTCGACTACTTTCAGTATCTCATATAAGGGGATCATACAGTATTTCTCTTTTTGTGTCTGACTTATTTTACTTAGCAGTGTTCTCGTGGTTCATCCATGTTGTAGCATATGTCAGAATTTTCTTCCTTTTTAAGGCTGAATGATATTCCATTGCATATCTATACCACGTTTAGCTTATCCATTCATTCATTAAAGGACCCTTGGGTTGTTTCCACATTTTAGGTATTGTGAGTAATGCTGCTGTGAACATGAGTGTACAAATATCTCTTCAAGACACTGATACCCTTCAATCCTTTTTTCATCCCTGCTTTCAATTCCACCAAGAAGTGGAATTGCTGGATTGTATGGTAATTCTATTTTTAATTTTTTGAGGAACTCATATTATTTTCCATAACATTTCCATTTTACATTCCCATGAACAGTGCACAAGGGTTGCCATTTGTCTCTATTCTTGCCAACTGTTGTTATTTCCTGTGGTTTTTTTTTTTTTTTATGGCAGCCATCCTAATAGTGTGAGGTGGCCTCACATTGTAATTTTGATTCACATTTCCTTAATGATCATTGATGTTGAACATTTTTTCATGTGCTTATTGGCCATTTGTATATCTTCCTTGGAGAAATGTCTATTCACTTCCTTTGCCCAGTTTTGAATTTTGTTGTTGTTGTTGAGTTTTAAGAGTTCTCTCTATATTCTATTCTGGGTATTAATCTCTATAAGATATATGATTTACAAATATTTTCTCCCATTCTTTGGGTTGCCTTTTCACTCTGTTGATATTATCTCCTGATGCACAACGTTTAAAACCTTTCATGAACTCCAATTTGTCTATTGTTGCTTTTGTTGCCTATGTCTTTGGTGTGTATCCAAGAAATGCTTGCCAAATCCAATGACATGAAGCTCTTGCCCTATGTTTTCTTCTAAGAGCTTTATAGTTTTAGCTGTTACATTTAGGCCTTTGATCCATTTTGAGTTAATTTTTTGTCTGTGGTGTTAAGTAAGGGTCCAACTTCATTCTTTTGCATGTGGATATACAGTTTTCCCAGCTTTCCCCCCAGTGAATGATCTTGGCCTCTCTGTGAAAAAATCGTTTGACTGTGTATGTGAGGGTTTATTTCTGGTCTCTCTATTCTGTTTCATTGGTCTATATGTCTGCCTTTATGCCAGTACCACATTGTTTTGATTGCTGTAGCTTTGTAGTAAGCTTTGAAATAAGGAAGTATGAGTCCTCAAGCTGTGTTCTTCTCTTTCAAGATTGATTTGCATATTTGGGATCCTTTGAGATACCATATGAATTTTAGGATGGGTTTTTTATTTCTGCAAGAAATATTACCTTGATAGGGATTTTGATAGGGATTGCATTGAATCTGTAGGTGGCTTTGGGTAGTATTGACATCTTAATATTAAGTTTTCCAGTTAATGAACATGGCATATGTTTTCATTTGTTTATGTCTTCTTTAATTTCTTTCAGCAGTGTTTTGTAGTTTGCATTTTGCAAGTCTTTTACCTCCTTAAGTAAATTCCAAAGTATTTATTCTTTTTGATGCTGTTATAAATGGGATTTTCATAATTTCCTTTTCAGATTGTTCATTGTTAGTATATAGAAATGAACTGATTTTTGTATTTTGGCTTTGTATCCTCTACTTTACCAGATTTATTTATTAGCTCTAATAGTTTTTTGTGGAACCTTCAGGGTTTTATATATAAGATCATAACATCTGTGAAAAGAGAAAACTTTACTTCTTCCTTTCCAATTTGGATGCTGTTTATTTCTTTTTCTTGCCTCATTGCTCTGGCTATAACTTTCAGTATTATGTTGAATAAAAGTGGCAAAAGTGGGCATCCTTATCTTGTTCCTGATCCTAGAGGAAAAACGTTCAGTCTTTTACTATTGAGTATGATGCTTGCTGTGGGTTTTTCACATTTGGCTTTTATTATGTTGAAATACAAAATAGAGTTTGTTACTTTTTATGGATTCTTATACTTTTCAAAAATTTCAAGTAAAGAAAAGAAATAACTGTGTGTTTGTGTTTGCAAATATACATGTATACACATACTAGATAAGCATATGTATATAATTTATTGATTGATATATATGAATAAACCTGGTGGACAAAATTACTTATTGAGGTTATTTTTTAGAACATTTGAAAATAGTAGATGAAGTGTTTCTTAATAAAACTATATCCCA
Organism: Delphinapterus leucas; assembly: GCF_059928025.1. Taxonomy (NCBI): domain Eukaryota; kingdom Metazoa; phylum Chordata; class Mammalia; order Artiodactyla; family Monodontidae; genus Delphinapterus; species Delphinapterus leucas. Next base: position 115,068,644 of record NC_143130.1, read on the forward strand.
TCTTTTTTTAGATGTTGCACCCATTGGGTGTATTAGTTGTATGCTTGGTATAATGTTTAAACTGTTGCAAATTGAGGTGAATTAGTTGGAAGTGAAAGACTAGCAATATGAGTAGCTTATTTATATTTTTAATTTGACACTCTTTGATAAGAAAACAGGCAATATGTTTATGTTTAATGATATTCTTCTAAAAGATTTTTTTTTTCTTATTTCAGGTAACTTAATGCGGCCTCTTTTGAATTATGGTATTGCTTGGTGAGCATATCTTTTTTACTTTATGTTACTTTTCAGAATAACATTAACTTATATAAATTAGTTGTATTTTTGGTTTCCCATTGCAGTATGTCCATGGGCTTCCTGATTGAAGAGACTGCACCCATTGTTTGGAGAGGCCTTATGGTAATGTCAGCCATTGAGAAACTGTTGAGGCAGGTAAGAAAATTGCATTAAGCATCATTTTATTATCGGCACACTGTGGTTAATATTTTCTGATTGGAGAGTCGTTAAAATTTGCAGTCAGGTTTGAGATGTTTTGCAAAAGAACCCAGTCAATATACTGAATTTATAATGAGGTGTGTGGCGCCAAGACCAACTTTCACTGTCACATGATTGAATCTTTCCTGTTGCTTATTAGTACTAAAATCTAATGTCTTATTTTATATTATTCTGTTTTTCTGTTCAGACTCTGTTGAGTCTACATCAAGGCAAGGAAATTTATTTTATAAGTAATCTGCCTTCTTTAGATTTATGGTTAATTTCGTAGTGGCCAATATTGAGTTATAAGGGCAGTGTAGAAATTCCTTAGATGTAGAAAAAATTCTGTAAACCACAGTGCTTATGATTAAAATTGCTTCATAACAAAATGAAGTTTTATTTTACTCTGAGTACATATGGCTACATATTTATTTATATAGTATCTGTCCAATCAACTTGAATTTGTCCTTAAGGCAAAGAACAGTTGATTGGATAATCTAAAAATATCAGATGAGCTCTATGTTATTTATAGGAATAAATTTTATTTTTTCTTAGTAACTGTGAATTTATAGTTAATTGTGTTCTAGGTAAATATTATGAGTACTTTGGATTTTCTCCACTGACTTATAACAATTACGCCTTATTTATTCATGTTTTACTTTGGGTCAGGCACCATGCCATAGGCTGGCAGTTCTAATCACACATATTCCTATATTCATTTCCAGTTGTGAAAGTAAGTAGATATAATATGTCTTGAACTCTGAAACTCTTCTTTTTTCATTGTAACATCTTGTCTTTTTTCTGCTGCTTGAGTTCTGATAAATGTGCTCTTTGATCTTTGGTCCCAGAATCCTCCTATCTTCTCAGCACATTTAAGTCTCTTGGCTGCATTTCTTCCTCTTTCACACTCAGATCCCATAGTTGGTTATTTCAGTTATACTCCTGACCCCATCCATTCCAGTTCCTTTGTGATCTTGACCTTTATTTCTGTGGATTAAGCCAGGATTTTTTTTTCTTTAAGGAAATTCTAAAACAATATTTATTCAGTTTATAATTAAAGTTAGAGTCAATGGAAATTTGGAAACACCAGAAGGAGAATTTTGATTTTAATATTGTCAACTGAAAAAATTGTGCAACCTGTAAGTTGAGAATTATGTTTTATTTGGCGAACAAAACTGAGGACTTCATCCCAGGATGCAGTCTCTCAGGTAACTCTAAGGGACTGCTTCGAAGAGGTAAGGGAGGGGCCAGGATATATAAGAGTTTTTGCAGCAAAGACAGGTAGTCAGAACATCAAAAGATTACTGTCAATTTAAGAAAATTACATATCTCAAGTTAAGGAATTTAGCACTTGTCTATGTATGGGAGGATACAAGAGTTTGGGCTCATTGAAATCATTCCTTTGATATCTGGGGCCCTCAGTTATCTGGGGCCAGTATCCTGTGCTTTCTCATTCTGAGTTTCCTCAGGGTGCACCATCAGGGGTGGCTGCAGCAGCTGACTGCTAGATGGGGGGCATTCTGTTTCTATCCTGAGTTCCCTCAGGGCTCAGGGAGGCGGTAATGTGATGGCTTGATGGCTGCAACATCCTTGTTTACTGATATGGCAGGCAACATTTTCTCATTGACAATATTTCCTGCCTCCTATGTTAGTGTTAGAATTCTCAACAGGAAATGATTCAGAATTCCTCCTAAGTCTTTATGGATGGCCACAAGAAGATGGAAGTACTTCCGCTTTCCACAGTGATCAGACACTTAGAGATCCAAGTCAGTGAGAAGAGACACAGAAGTCCAGGCCAAGGGTTGGTGTTCCTAGCTCAGAGATGTAGAATCCCCATAGCCCATGCCCAGCAAGGGGTGAGCAAGTTCTCTCTTTTCTGTCCTTTTTAAATCTCAGGGATCCTTTTAAATCTCAGATTCCAACAGGTGACAAAAGCATCTGCAAATGAGCCCCTGAGCCTGGAAGAGAGAGAGCAAGTGTGTAACTGCCCTCAGGAGAGGGGCAAAGGGAGTTTCCCACAGAATGAGATTAAACCTGACAGTTCAAATAATTAGGCTGCAGAAAGACTGCACCTGAAGCTCAGACTTAGATTTAGTACCTGCTTTTATAAACAAAGAAAACTTTTTGAGACCAGAGGTGAGAAGATCAAAAGTCTGAAGGAACCAGAAGTATATTATTTTTTTATTTTGTGGGGTGTTGGGGAAGGGGAGAGGAGGCAGGATGCCAATTCTGTATTCTCAGTGTCCCACCATAACCCAGCCTTTTGTATCTACTGCTGAATACTGTTGGAGAATGTAGAATACTTGTGTTAATTGCTGGCATCATACATTTTTGATTTCTGAGTTTAGCCAGGCTCTCAGCACTTCAGTCATCTGATTTAATTCATTATTCTTTTAACATTTATTAAATGCTTAGCTTAAAAAATATTTAGAGGGCTTCCCTGGTGGCGCAGTGGTTGAGAGTCTGCCTGCCGATGCAGGGGACACGGGTTCGTGCCCTGGTCCGGGAAGATCCCACATGCCGCGGAGCGGCTGGGCCCGTGAGCCATGGCCACTGAGCCTGCGCGTCCGGAGCCTGTGCTCCGCAACGGGAGAGGCCACAACAGTGAGAGGCCCGCGTACCACACACACACACACAAAATATATATATATATATTTAGGGAATTTGGTAGTTTGGCAGAGGACCTATTGGAGATGTGGCGATTTGACTTGCTGGCACATAAATCATATAAAAGTTACAGTTTATTCTGACAAGTGCTGAAGATACATTTTTAGCAAACATACTACAAAATATCAGAATGAATATCAGGGGCGAGAAAATGAATCCATTACTTATTTTATTGGGATACTTAGAGGATACCTAGAGTATCCTCTAGGATATTAGGATATTGGCCTGCATGTTTGCCATACAGCCTTTTGTAAAGTTGCTTCTGTCATCTGGACATTTTAATAGGAGCTGAAAGCTGATATTTTTGGATCATACCGTGACCAGTGCTAATCATCTGAGCTATTAATTAAGGAGTGTTTTGTTTTAGTTTTTGTTTTGCTATAGAAAGCAGACCAGCATTTGGTAAATTTAACATCCTTTGTGAAAATATAGTAGCTGGATAGATGCTCTATATAGCAGTGGATTGTGGAGGGTACCTGGTTCATTGGCTGATTAAAAAAACTGAATATAACACATATGTAGTAGGTAGAAGAAGGTACAGATCATAAGTGTCCAGAAAGATGGATTATCCCAAAGTGAAAACACCTTCATACTCAGCATTCAGGACAAGATAAATGGAATACCAATGTTCCAGAAGCTCTTCTCCTGTCCCTTCCCAGTTACTATCTTGTGGGGAGATGATAAATACTTGTGGTAGGTCTGCCACCTTGAACTGGAATCTTTTTTAAAGTTTTTTTCCCTCTTTCTTTTAATTTATTGAGTTAAACTTATACATATAATAGGATTCACAGATCTTATATGTGGAGTTCAGTGATTTTTGATAAACATATATGACTGTGTAACCATACCCCAATCAAGATAGAGGACATTTCCATGCCCCTAGAAAGTTTCCTTGGACTCTCTTGTAGTCAGTCCCACACCCATAGGCCATGATTGTTGTGATTTCTGTCACCATAAATGAGTTTTACATAAATGAGTTTTACATGTTCTTATACTTCATATAAAGGGAACCTTATAGTATAGAGCCTTTTGTATCTGGTTTCTCTTTCTTAGTCTAATGCTTTTGAAGTCATCCTTGTTGCATGTATCAGTAGCTGAGTCCTTTTTATTGCTGAGTAGTATTCCTTTGCATGAATATAACCTAATATTGTTTTAGCTGTTCTTCTGTTGATAGACGTTTAGGTAGTCTCCAGTTTTGGACCATTATGAATAATGCTGCTATAAATACTTGTACAGGTGTTCATAAGAGTTCCAGTTGTTTCACATCTTTGTCAATGTTTGGTGTGGTCATTCTGTTCACTGGTGGGTATAAAATGATATCTTCTGATGGTTTTAATTTGTGCTTCCCTTATGGTCAGTGATTTTAAGCCCCTTTTCATGTGCTGTATCTTCTTTCATGAAGTGTATGTTCAAGTCTTTCACTCTTTTTTTTTTTTTGGCTCATTTTTCTTCTTGTAATTGAGTTGGAAGAGTTTTAATATATTCTGGTTATGAGTCCATTGTCAGGTACATGTATTGGGAATATTTCTCCCAGTCTGTGGCTTGCCTTGTGATGAGCTGAAGTTTTAAATTTTCGTGAAACCCAATTTATCCCCCCCCTCCAATTTTTTTTTTTCTTAATGCTTAGTACTTTTTCTGCCCTCTCTAAGAAAATCTTTGCCTGTCTACCCCAAGGTTGATATTCTCGTGTATATTTTTACCTTTAAGATTTATAGGTCTGGCTTGTATATCAGGAATTAAGTTTTTTGTATGAAGTGAGATAATGATCAAGGTTTATATTTTTTCATAGTTGTGTCATAATAGGAAATATATTTATTCTTTGTCCTTGGGTCCTGACACAAAGCTCCTAAAACCCTTGGAATTTCCTGAGTGATAGGATTGTCCTTTGTCATTCATAAGGAGCCTCGTTTTGAGCACACCTGCTAGTTCATGCTAGTGAGGTGACTTGGGGTAGGACCCCTAGATAGCCTCAGGATGGGACTGGTCACCAGCAAGGCCAAGTATTTAGAGGGTTAGAACTTTCAGCCTCTCCTACTGACCTCTGGGAACGGGAAGGGAGGTGGGCTGCAGATTAAACTCTATGAAAATTCTTGAACAACAAGATTTGATGAGCTTCTGGGTTGTAAAACACATCCACATGCTGGGTGGGTTGTGTACTCTAGTTCCATGGGGACAGAAGCTCCTGTGCTCAGGGCCCTTCTGAACCTTGTATTTACCTCTTCATCTGGCTGTTCATCTGTATCCTTTATAATACCCTTTATAATAAACTGGTAAATGTAAGTAAACATTTTTCTGAGTTCTGTGAGCTGCTCTAGTAAAATACAGGCAACCTCAGATATTGTGGGTTTGGTTCCAGACCACCGCAGTGAAGGGAATATCACAATAAAGCAGTTGCATAAACTTTTTTGTTTCCCAGTGCACATGAGAGTTACGTTTCCATTATACTGTAGTCTATAAAGTGTGCAATAGCATTATGTCTAAAAAGAAAAAACGTATATACCTTAATTAAAATATACTTTCTTGCTAAAAAGTGTTAACTATCATCTGAGCCTTCAGCAAGTCATAATCTTTTTGCAATAGTAACATGAAAGATCAGTGATCACAGATCACAATAACAAATATGATAATAATGAAAAAGTTTGAAATATTGCAAGGATTACCAAAATGTGACACAGAGACACAGTGAGTAAATGCTCACTTGGAAAAATGGTCCTGATAGACTTGCTTGATGCAGGGTTGCCACAAACCTTCAATTTGTAAAAGATGCAATATCTGTGAAGTGTGATACAATGAGGTATGCTTTCAGTTGAACCTGAGGAGGGGGTCATGTGAACCTCACATTTATAGCCAGTCAGCCCAGAAGCACGTGTAATAGCCTGGACTTGTGATTGGCATCTGAATTGGGTGAAGTCTTGTGGGACTAAGCCCTTAACGTATGGGATCTGATGCTATCTCCAGGTAGATAGTGTCAGAATTGACTTAATTGCTTGGCGGTGTTGGAAAACACACATTATAATAGTTTAATTGTTCTAGCACTTTGTTTAAAAGACTTCCCTTTCCCTATTGAATTGACTTGATACATTAGACAAAAATCAATTAAGCATATGTGTATGGGTCTATCTCTGGACACTGTGTTGTGTTCCATGAATAGTTTTATCCTTAGAGTAGAACCATACTCTCTTGATGATTGAAGCTGTATAGAAGGCTTAATATCAGAAAGTGAGAGTCCTCCAACTTTGTTTTTTCTTAAGATTGTTTTGACTATTCTAGGTTCTTTTACATTTCTGTATAAATTTTATATTCAACTTACCAATTTGTGTAGAAACGCATGTTGGTATTTTCATTAGGATAGTATCGAACTATCAGTATAGATCAGTTTTGGGTGAATCGAGATCCTGACAACATTGAGTCTTCTAACCCTGAGCATGGTATGTTTCTACATTTATTTAGATTTTCTTTAATTTCTTGGAGTAATATTATATAGTTTTCAGTGTATAGGTCTTGTAATTCATTTGTTAGATTTATCTTAAGTGTTCTTTGATGTTGTAAATGGAATTTTTTTGGGGTGTTTAATTTCAAATTGTTTACAGTTAGCACATAGTACATATACTATTGATTTTTGTATATTAACCTTGTATTCATGATTTTTCCAAATTTGTTTTCAAGTAGTTATTTAGTAGCTTTCTTGGTACCTTGTATGCACATGATTATATTGTCTGCAAGTAAAACAGCTTCATTTCTTTCTTTCCAATCTATTCTTTTCATTTTGTTTTCTTGTCTTCTTATTGAACTGGCTAGTACTATCAGTACACTGTTGAACAGAAAAGATGAAAGCAGACATGCTAGTCTTCATCCAGATTTTTTTTCTTATTTGATGATATTTATTCTCTTTACCAAGATGTACAATAAAAGGGAAATGTCACATCTAGTGACATTAACATTAAATATTTCTTCATTAAGAAAGATGATAGCGATTGGTTCAAGTTGGCAGAGTAGAAGGATGGGTTCTCACTTCCTCTTGTGAGAACACTGGAATCACAACTAACTGCTGAACAATCATAAACAGGAAAACACTGGAACTCACCCAAAAAGATACCCCACATCCAAAGACAAAGGAGAAGACACAATGAGATGGTAGGAGGGGTGTAATCACAATAAAATCAAATCCCATAACTGCTGGTGGGTGACTCACAAACTGGAGAACACTTATACCACAGAAGTCCAAGAACTGGAGTGAAGGTTCTGAGCCCCACGTCAGGCTTCCGAACCTGGGGGCCCGGCAACAGGAGGAGGAATTCCTAGAGAATCAGACTTTGAAGGCTGGTGGGATTTGATTGCAGGACTTTGACAGGACTGGGGGAAACAGAGACTGCACTCTTGGAGGGCACACACAAAGTAGTGTGGGCACCAGGACCCAGGGGAAGGAGCAGTGACCCCATAGAGACTGAACCAGAGCTACCTGCTAGTGTTGGAGGGTCGCCTGCAGAGGCGGGAGGTGGCTCTGTCTCACCGTAAGGACAAGGACACTGGCAGCAGAAGTTCTGGGAAGTACTCCTTGGCGTGAGCCCTCCCGGAGTCTGCCATTAGCCCCACCAAAGAGCCTGGGTAGGCTCCGGGTTGGGGTCGCCTCAGGCCAAACAACCAACAGGGAGGGGACCCAGCCCTACCCATCAGCAGACAAGTGGATTAAAGTTTTACTGAGCTCTGCCCACCTGAGCAACAGCCAGATCTACCCACCACCAGTCCCTCCCGTCAGGAAACTTGCAGAACCTGCTTAGATAGCCTCATCCACAGGAGCAGACAGCAGAAGCAAGAACTACAGGCCTGCAGCCTGTGGAACAAAAACCACATTCACAGAAAGATAAACAAGATGAAAAGGCAGAGGGCTATGTACCAGATGAAGGAACAAGATAAAAATCCCAGAAAACCAAATGAAGTGGAGATAGGCGACCTTCCAGAAAAAGAATTCAGAATAATGATAGTGAAGATGATCCAGGACCTCAGAAAAGAATGGAGGCAAAGATCGAGAAGATGCAAGAAATATTTAACAAAGATCTAGAAGAATTAAAGAACAAACAAACAGAGATGAACAATATAGTAACTGAATTGAGAAGTACAGTAGAAGGAATCAATAGCAGAATAACTGAGGCAAAAGAACGGATAACTGACCTGGAAGTCAGAATGGTGGAATTCACTGCTGCAGAACAGAATAAAGAAAAAAGAATGAAAAGAAATGAAGACAGCCTAAGAGACCTCTGGGACAACATTAAAGGCAACAATATTCGCATTATAGGGGTCCAAGAAGGAGAAGAGAGAGAGAAGAACCTGAGAAAATATTTGAAGATATTACAGTCGAAAAGTTCCCTAACATGGGAAAGGAAATAGCCACCCAAGTCCAGGAAGTGCAGAGAGTCCCATACAGGACAAACCCAAGTAGAAACATGCCGAGACACATAGTAACCAAATTGGAAAAAATTAAAGACAAAGAAAAATTATTGAAAGCAGCAAGGGAAAATGACAAATAACATACAAGGGAGCTCCCATAAGATTAACAGCTGATTTCTCAGCAGAAACTCTGCAAGCCAGAAGGCAGTGACATGATATACTTAAAGTGATGAAAGGGAAGAACTTACAACCAAGATTATTCTACAACCAGCCTACAACCTACAACCAAGATTATCTCATTCAGATACAATGGAGAAATCGAAAGCTTTACAGACAAGCAAAAGCTGAGAGAATTCAGCACCACCAAACCAACTCTACAACAAATGCTAAAGGAACTTCTCTAAGTGGGAAACACAAGAGAAGGGCCTACAAAAACAAACGGAAAACAATTAAGAAAATGGTAATAGGAACATACATATCAATAATTACCTTAAACGTGAATGGAGTAAATGTTCCAACCAAAAGACACAGGTTTGCTGAATGGATACAAAAAAAGACCCATATATATGGTGTCTACAAGAGACCTACTTCAGACCTAAGGACACATACAGACTGAAAGTGAGGGGACAGAAAAAGATATTCCATGCAAATGGAAATCAAAAGATACCTGGAGTAGCAATACTCACATCAGATAAAATAGACTTTAAAATAAAGTATGTTACAAGAGACAAGGACACTACATAATGATCAAGGGATCAATCCAGGAAGAAGATAAACAATTATAAATATATATGCACCCAACAGAGGAGCACCTCAATACATAAGGCAACTGCTAACAGCTATAAAAGAGGAAATTGACAGTAACACAGTAATATTGGGGGAGTTTAACACCTCACTTATACCAATGGACGGATCATCCAAACAGAAAATTAATAAGGAAACAGAAGCGTTAAATGACACAATAGACCAGACAGATTTAATTGATATTTATAGGACATTCCATCAAAAAACAGCAGATTACACTTTCTTCTCAAGTGCGTACGGAACCTTCTCCAGAAGAGATCACATCTTGGGTCACAAATCAAGCCTTGGTAAATTTAAGAAAACTGAAATATCAAGCATCTTTTCTGACCACAATGCTAAGAGATTAGAATTCAATTACAGGGAAAAAAACACAAACACATGGAGGCTAAACAATACTTTACTAAATAACCAAGTGATCACTGAAGAAATCAAAAAGGAAATAAAAAAATACCTAGAGACAAATGACAATGAAAACACGATGATCCAAAACCTATGGGATTCAGCAAAAGCAGTTCTAAGAGGGTAATTTATAGATATACAAGCCTACTTCAAGAAAGAAGAAAAATTTCAAATTAGCAATCTAACCTTACACCTAAAGGAACTAGAGAAAGAAGACCAAACAAAACTGAAAGTTAGCAGAAGGAAAGAAATCATAAAGATCAGAGCAGAAATAAATGAAATAGAAACAAAGAAAATAATAGCAAAGATCAATAAAACTAAAAGCTGGTTCTTTTAGAAGAATAAACAAAATTGATAAACCATTAGACAGACTCATCAAGTAAAAGAGAGAGAGGACTCAAATCAATAATATTAGAAATGAAAAAGGAGAAGTTACAATGGACACCACAGAAATACAAAGCATCCTAAGAGACTACGACAAGCAACTCTATGACAATAAAATGGACAATCAGGAAGAAACAGACAAATTCTTAGAAAGGTATAACCTTCCAAGACTGAACCAGGAAGAAATAGAAAATATGAACAGACCAATCACAAGTAATGAAATGGAAAGTGTGATTAAAAATCTTCCAACAAACAAAAGTCCAGGACCAGATGGCTTCACAGGTGAATTCTATCAAACATTTAGAGAAGAGCTAACACCCGTTCTTCTCAAACTCTTCCAAAAAATTGCATATGAAGGAACACCCCCAAACTCATTCTATGAGGCCACCATCACCCTGATACCAAAGCCAGACAAAGATATCAGAAAAAAAGAAAATTACAGACCAATATCACTGATGAATATAGATGCAAAAATCTTCAACAAAATACTAGCAAACAGAATCCAACAATACATTAAAAGGATCATGATCAGTGGGATTTATCCCAGGGATGCAAGGATTCTTCAATATATGCAAATCAATCAATGTGATACACCACATTAACAAACTGAAGAATAAAACCATATGATCATCTCAATAGATGCAGAAAAAGCTTTTGACAAAATTCAACACCCATTTATGATAAAAACTCCAGAAAATGGGCAGAGACGGAACCTACCTCAGCATAATAAAGTCCATATATGACAAACCCACAGCAAACATCATTCTCAATGGGGAAAAACTGTAAGCACTTCCTCTAAGATCAGGAAAAGGACAAGGATGTCCACTTTCACCACTATTATTCAACATAGTTTTGGAAGTCCTAGCCACAGCAATCAGAGAAGAAAAAGAAATAAAAGGAATACAAATTGGAAAAGAAGAAGTAAAACTGTCACTGTTTGCAGATGCCATGATTCTATACATAGAGAATCCTAAAGATGCTACCAGAAAACTACTAGAGCTAATCAATGAATTTGGTGAAGTAGCAGGATACAAACTTAATGCACAGAAATCTCTTGCATTCCTATACACTAATGATGAAAACTCTGAAAGAGAAATTAAGGAAACACTCCCATTTACCGTTGCAACAAAAAGAATAAAATACCTTGGAATAAACCTACCTAGGGAGCAAAAGATCTGTATGCAGAAAACTATAAGACACTGTTGAGAGAAATTAAAGATGATTCCAACAGATGGAGAGATATACCATGTTCTTGGATTGGAAGAATCAATACTGTGAAAATGACTATACTACCCAAAGCAATCTACAGATTCAATGCAATCCCTATCAAATTACCAATGCTAATTTTTACGGAACTAGAACAAAAAATCTTAAAATTTGTATGGAGACAGAAAAGACCCCAAATAGGCAAATCAGTCTTGAGGGAAAAAAACGGAGCTGGAGGAATTAGACTCCCATATTTCAGACTGTACTACAAAGCTACAGTAATCAAGACAATATGGTGCTGGCACAAAAACAGAAATATAGATCAGTTGAACAGGATAGAAAGCCCAGAGATAAACCCACGCACCTATGGTCAACTAATCTATGACAAAGGAGAGAAGGATATACAATGGAGAAAAGACAGTCTCTTCAGTAAGTGGTGCTGGGAAAACTGGGCAGCCACATGTAAAAGAATGAAATAGAACAATCCCTAACACCATACAGAGAAATAAACTCAAAATGGATTAGAGACCTAAATGTAAGACCGGACACTATAAAACTCTTAGAGGAAAACATAGGAAGAACACTCTTTGACATAAATCATAGCATGATCTTTTTTGATCCACCTCCTAGAGTAATGGAAATAAAAACAAAAATAAACAAATGGAACCTAATGAAACTTAAAACCTTTTGCACAGCAAAGGAAAGCATTAAGAAGACGAAAAGACAACCCTCAAAATGGGAGAAAATATTTGCAAACGAATCAGTGGACAAAGGATTAGTCTCCAAAATATATAAACAGCTCATGCAGCTGAATATCAAAAAAACAACCCAATCCAAAAATGGGCAGAAGACCTAAATAGACATTTCTCCAAAGAGGACATACAGATGACTAAGAAGCACATGAAAAGCTGCTCAACATCACTAACTGTTAGAGAAATGCAAATCAAAACTGCAATGAGGTATCACCTCACACCAGTTAGAATGGGCATCATTAGAAAATTTACAAGCAACAAATACTGGAGAGGGTGTGGAGAAAAGGGAACCCTTTTGCACTGTTGGTGGGAATGTAAATTGATACAGCCACTATGGAGAACAGTATGGAGGTTCCTTAAAAAAACTAAAAATAGAATTACCATATGAGCTTAGCATTCCCAGTACTGGACATATACCCAGAGAAAACCATAATTCAAAAAGACACATGCATCCCAGTGTTCATTGCAGCACTGTTTACAATAGCCAGGTCATGGGAGCAACCTAAATGCCCATCGACAGACGAATGGATAAAGAAGATGTGGTACATATATACAATGGAATATTACTCAGCCATAAAAAGGAACGAAATTGGGTCATTTGTAGCGACGTGGATGGATCTAGAGACTGTCATACAGAGTGAAGTAAGTCAGAAAGAGAAAAACAAATATCGTATATTAACGCACATATGTGGAACCTAAAAGAATGGTATAGATGAACCGGTTTGCAGAGCAGAAAGTGGGAGACAGATGTAGAGAACAAGCGTATGGACAGCAAGGGGGGAATGCGGCAGGGGGTGGGGATGGTGGTGGGATGAATTGGGAGATTGGGATTGACATGTATACACTGATGTGTATAAAATGGATGAGTAATAAGAACTGCTGTATAAAAAAATAAATAAAATGAAATTCAAAAAAGAAAGAAAAAGAAAGATGATAGCTGTAGGTTTTTATTGATGCCCTCTATCAGGTTGAGGAAATTCCTTTCTGTTTCTTTGTTTGCTGAGGAGCTTTTATCTTGAATGGGTGTTGAACTTCTTCAAATGCTTCTTTTTTTCATTTATTGAAATGATCATGTGGTTTTTCTCATTTATTCTATTAATGTGGTAATTTATAATACATTGATTTATTTTCTGATCTTAGACCAAACTTGCATTCCTGAGATAAATTCTCCTTGGTCATGATATTTTAATTACAATAAATAATAGTATACTTACTTTTAATATGTTGCTGGATTCAATTTGCCAGTATTTTATTAAGGAGTTTTAGATCAATATTTATGAAGAATATTGGTTTCTAAGTTGTTTTTCCTGTAATGTCTTTTTCAGGTGTTGTATAAGAACTATCTTGGCCTCATAAAATGCATTTGGAAGTACTTCCCTCCTCTTCTATTTTGTGAAAGATTATTAGCTTTGGTTTAAAGTTTGTATTTTGTGGAGTTTACCAAGGAAGCCTAGAGCTGGAGTAGCGCTTCCCCCCCCTCCCCACCACCCTGCCCTCAGCCACTGTGGGTGGGGAGGTTTCTGAGGACTAATTCTATTTAGAACTTTAATTTCATCTTGTTTCAGTTTTCTTGAGTTTTATAGGAATTTGTTCATTTCACCTGATTTGTAGAATATATACATGAACTTTGTTCATAGTATTACCTTATTACCTTTTCAGATAGGATATAGGATGTAGCAGTGTTCCCTCTGAATTCCTAATATTAGCAATTTGTTTTTTCTGTCTTTTATTCCTGATTTTTCTTGCTAGGGATTTTTCAATTTTGTTAATTTTTTCAAAGGATCAACTACTGGCCCTTTAAGATTTCGCTATTTTATGTTTATTTCTTATTTCATTGTTTTCTGGTCATACTGTTACTATTTATTTCAGGTTTTTTAAAAAAATGAATTTATTTATTTTATTTTTGGCTGCATTGGGGCTTCGTTCCTGCGCGCAGGCTTTCTCTCTTTCTCTAGTTGCAGTGAGCGGGGGCTACTCTTCGTTGTGGTGTGTGGGCTTCTTATTGCAGTGGCTTCTCTTGTTGTAGAGCAGCGGCTCTAGGCACATGGGCTTTAGTAGTTGCGGCATGCGCGCTCAGTAGCTGTGGCTCGTGGGCTCTACAGCACAGGCTCAGTAGTTGTGGCGCACAGGCTCAGTGGTTGTGGCACACGGGCTTAGTTGCTCCATGGCATGCGGGATCTTCCCAAACCAGGGCTTGAACCCGTGTCCCCTGCCTTGACGGGTGGATTCTTAACCACTGTGCCACCAGGGAAGCCCTATTTCAGGTTTTATTTGCTCTTTTTTTCTATCATCTTAAGGTAGAAACTTAGGTAATTGATGATAAGCATTTCTGGTTTTTTAATGTATGTAGTTATGGCTATAGATTTATCTCTAGTCATTGCTTAGAATCCTGCAAATTCTGATATATTTTCATTGTCAAACAATTCAAAATAATTTCTAATTTCCTTTTCTTTTACCTGTGGATACTTGTAGTGTGTTGCTTAATTTCTAAACAGTAGGGAATCTTCTTAATGGCATTGATTTCTAGTGTAATTTTGTTTTGGTTATAGAATTTACTCTCTAAGATATCAGTCTTTTAAAATTTTTTGAGACTTATTTTATGGACCAGCATGTGATCTGTCTTTGTGATTGTTCCATTGTGCTTTTAGAAAGAATGTGTATTTTGCAGTTGTTGTGGTTAATGTTCAATGAATATCATTTAGGTCAGGTTGACAGTGTTGTTCAAATGTTTCATATCATTATTGATTTTTTTTTTGTCTAGTTATTCTGTCAGTTAGTGGGAGAGGAGTGTTAAAATCTCCAGCTGTGATTGTGAATTTGTTCATTTCTGTATTTTGTTTTTTGCTTCACATATTTTGAAGCTCTAATCACCTGTTTAGAATTGTTGTGTCTTCCTGGTCAATTGACCTTTTTATTTTAATGAAATGTTCCTCTTTATCTCTGGTAAATGCTCATCTTGAAGTCTACTTTATTTGATACTAACGTAGCCACGTTAGTTTTCTTGTGCATACTCCGTTTCCAGAGAATATCTTTTTTATCTTTTTACTTTTAATCTTCTATTTCATTATACTTAAGGTGGATCTTTGTAGACAACATTTAGTTGTGTCTTGCTGTTTTATCCAGCCTGAAGTCTAATTAATAATCTTTGCCTTTTAATTTGGATTGCTTAATCCATTTACACTTACTATAATTATTTATATGGTTGGGTTTAAGTCTGCCATTTTACTTTTTTTCTCATTTGTTCTATCTATTTTTTTCTTCCTCTGCTTTTCTTTTACTGTACTCTGTTCGATTAATGAAATATTTCTTGAATTCCATTTAAATTCTTTTATTGGCTTTTAAACTAAACCTCTTCCTATTAGTATTCAGTGGCTATTTTAGAGATAATAATATGCTTTCTTTTCACAGTCTTCTTAAGGTTTATATTGTTAATCACATGATTAATTACTTTCTAACAGCCTTGTTCCATTTATTGGGTTGGCCAGAATGTTCATTCGGGTTTTTCTGTAAGATGTTATGGAAAAACCCGAACGAACTTTCTGGCCAACGAAATACCACTCCCATTCTGTGTGTATTGTTGTGATATATTTTAAATACATATACTTTATTAAATCTCACAATACAGTGTTATAAATTTATTTAAATAGTCATCTTTTAAAGAAATTAAGAAAACAGTGTTTCATATTTACCCACAACTTTGTTTTTTCTGTGCTTTTCATTTCCTTAAATCTGAGTTTCATCCATTTTCCTTATCCTGACGAAGTTGTTTTAGTCTTTTTTTGTGGTGTGGGTCTCCTGATGAAGAGTTTTTTTAACTTTTATTTGTTGGAAATGTATTTATTTTCTCTTCATCTTTTCAGTGCATGTAGAATTCTGTGTTGGCATTTTTTTCCTTCAATCTTTTAAAGGTGCTGTTCCATTGTCTTCCGCTTTTCATTATTTCCAGTAAGAAATCTGTCATCATTTCTGATTTGTTCTCCTGTGGGTAATATGTCTTTTTTCTCTGGCAGCTTTCATGAATTCCTTTATATCTGTGTTCTTTTTATCTGCCTACCCTTTATATGTTGGTGTTCTCCACAATTTATGTTCATAGCTCAGTAGCTAAGGGCATGGACTATGGAGCCACATCTGCCTGAGTCCAGTCGCTACTGCACACCTAATAGCTGCATGTCCTTGGGCAAAAACCTCTCTGAGCTTTAGTTCCTTATGTATATAATGGGGTGAATGGTAACTACTGCACTGTGAAGATTAAATGAGTTAATATGTGTAATATGCTTAGACAGCATAGTGTCACATAAATGTGCCCTGTTATTATTGTATTTTATCAGTCTTAATACAAATTAGATTTTTTCCATATGTTAACATTTCTCAAATCAGGATGCATCTTGCAAGTGATGGCTTCTTAGAATTCCTTTATCAGTGGCTTGAATTCTGGTTCTTTCAGAGATGTTTTGTGTTGTGCCTCCATTCACCTGGGACATTTTCAACCTGAGGCAACTTTAAATAGAATTCTCTGTTAGAGGTTTTTGGGACCACTCAGGTGGTAAGAATTCAGATTGGAAAGCTCCATGTGTACCAATTTCTGATTTATTGTCTTTAGGTAACGTTTTTCTGCCTTCTGCCAGGGCCTGGAGAGATGCACATTTCCTTGAAATTTATTTCTAACTTGAGGACTTATATTTTATTTATCTTTAGTTTAAGAGAGTTTAGTCTTTTGGGGTCCCTACTTTTTGTAGGCTTCTTCTATTAGACTCCTTCTCATCTTAGGTGTTTTTCCCTCTTTTCTTGCTACATAAAATAATGATACATCTTATAATAAGTAGGGTATTAGATTTGTTGATATTAGGTATCATTATTATTGTCGTCATCACCACCATCCTCCCTGAGACATCTCTTCTACTTTCATGACTTGAATTATATTAATTATAGTAACAGAAGAGTAATGAGTTGAAGACTTCTCTTTGGTTAATATTCATAGTTTGGGGTGGTGATTTTGTGAGGAAAAGGAGTTAGTAAAGAGGAAAAGAAGTAGTTCAAGTAGGAAAAGGACTAAGGATACTAATGTCATAAAGTGTTTGCAGCCATGGTTTTCCAATATATCTGCATATTAGAATCATTTGGGAATCTTTTAAAATTTTCAAATTTCAGGTCACACTCCAGACAGATTAAATCATGAACTCTTGGTATGTAAGCCAGGCATCAGCATTTTTGGAGCTTTCCAACTGATTCCAGTGTGTGGACAAGTTTGGGAACCATTGGTTTGTAGAGTTTTAAGAATGATAGGTCAGTGAGAATGAGGATTGAAAAAGGGCAAGGAATAGTAAATGCTAGGTAGCCATTTGTGATCCTTTAGTAGAACAGTGAATGAAAAAAGTCAGATTATAGGGGTTTAAGAATGGATTTATAGCATGACCTTGGAGGTGGAGGTGTATTCTGCTCATTATATAAAATAGGCCATTCAGGGGGGTGGGGAAAAAGAATGGAAAATAGGATAGAAGCTTAAGGAGGAATGGTATCAAATGAAATCCCTTTTCATTTGTTTTCCAAATGGGACAGCCATACCTTTTCCAAGGTATAGGATACAGTGAAGAAGGAGGGGATTATTGAAAGAGGAGTATTATGAAAGAGGCAAAAGGGAATGGAGTAAAAATGGGGTTATGAATTATTTTTGGAAACTAAGTCTCTAGTTCCAAGTTTGGTGAGTAGAATGGAAAGAAGAATAGATGAGGGAACCCCGTCATACCTGACATGAAAAAGAGGTTAACCAAAGTTGTTTTTTCCTTGATCTTCTCAGTGGAAGGAGAAAGATAGTGTGTTTACTCAATAGAGCAAATTTGGTTCACAAATTTCAGTATTCATAAAAATTATCTGGAGAGCTAGTTGAAAATTCAAATTTGTAGCCTTTCTGTTGCACTCCCCCACTTGAATACTTTACTTCAGTAGGCCTGAGGGAGGGCCAAGGAGTTTGCATTGTTAACAGATTATCCCAGGTGAGTCTAAATTATGCTGGTGGTTCTGAAATCAAGCTTAGGCATACTATGGGCCAGAGGCAGTGCTTTTTAACAGGTTTCAGAGCAATAAAAAAAAGATGAAGAGACAAACGATCCCTGTGTAATAGCAAAGGCCCACTGGATGCTAAATATTATGATATTTTAGATTTGCTGGATTTTTGTGACTCTTTAGCAGCTCTCTGAAGCCTGAAAGCTGCCATGGACAAACCTGTTGTTGGATCGAGGAATGCCATGGCAGAAAGGCCAAAGGGGAAAAACATCCAGGGCATTAATGAAGGAAACATTGAATTCAAGGCCTGGTTTCCTGGAAGACAGGTAGTCAGGAGGGATCAGGAGGCTGTGTAAAATTGCAGGCATCACATAATTGGGAATCATCTGTTGTGGGGAAGAAGTGATTCAGTAGCTTGGGAGGAACAGGTGTAAAAAGTAACAGATAAATTGATTTTGTTTAGGGAAGGAGGGACATTAGACAAGTTGGACCTTTCTTTCCTTCCTTCTTTTCTTTCCTTCCTTCCTCCCTCCCTTCCTCCCCCCACCCCCACTTTCCTTCCTTCTGACTTTGGAAATGTGGTATTGTTGAGGAAAGGCAGGCTTCTGTTAAAGTGAGAAAAATGTCAAGGATCAAATTATCTCATGGTGGGTTGGTAATAGGGTTGCTAGATAAAGTGCAGGATGTACTTAGTTAAATTTGAATATCAGATATACAGCAAATAATTTTTCAGTATGGATATGTCCCAAATATTGTTTGGGACATACTCACACTAAAAAAGTATTCATTGTGTATCTGGTATTCAAACTTAACTGAGTTAGTGTCCTCTACTTTTTTTCTCTTAATTTTTCAAAAAATTTTTATTGGAATATAGTTGATTTAAAATGCCGTGTTAGGGACTTCGCTGGTGGTACAGTGGTTAAGACTCCACCTGACAGTGCAGGGGACACAGGTTCGATCCCTGGTCTGGGAAGATCCCACATGCCGCAGAGTAACTAAGCCCGTGCACCACAACTACTGAGCCTGCGCACCTAGAGCCCGTGCTCTGCAGCAAGAGAAGCCATCGCAGTGAGAAGCCCGCGCACCGCAGGGAAGAGTAGCCCCTGCTCACCACAACTGGAGAGACCCCGCTCAAAGCAACAAAGAGCCAACGCAGCCAAAAAAAAAAAAAGTTGTGTTACTTTCTGCTGTACAGCAAAGTGAATCAGTTATACATATACATATATCTACTCTTTTTTAGATTCTTTCCCATATAGGTCATTACAGAGTATTGAGAAGAGTTCCCTGTGCTATACAGTAGGTCCTTATTAATTAGCCATTATATATATAGTAGTGTGTATGTGTCAACCCCAATCTCCCAATTTATTCCTCCTCCCCCCTCCCCCATCCCTGCTACCTTTCTCCCCTGGTAACCATAAGTTTGTTTTTTACATCTGTGACTCTCTGTTTTGTAAACAAGTTCACTTGTACCATCTTTTAGATTCCATATATAAGTGATATCGTATGACATTTGTCCTTCTCTGTCTCACCCACCTCACTCAGTATGAGAATCTCTAGGTCCACCCATGTTGCTGCATATGGCCTTATTTTGTTCTACTTTTATTTGCTGAATCTGGCAACTTTAGTGGAAATGATGTTTCATAAGACACAGGTAAGAGTCAGGCTGGGAGAAGGTAGTCACGGTGGTGGAGTGGAACTGAATTGTTTGAGAATAAAAGTATGAAGTAGTATCAAGGGAACATTATTTAGCTGAGAGCAGCAGATATGAATAATTGAAATGGGGTGAGCATCAGAGTGGGAGATGGGGCAAAGAATTATATTAGGATAGGGGAGCTCTGCCAGGAGCATTCTTTGTAATTTTGTGAAGGAAGATAGTCTGTCAACTTCTTTTACCAATGTCTGCAACTTCTTCTGAAGGATATCTTATTTTTCTGGATACAGAAGCAGTTGTATAGGGAGTCTCATGGTTTCAGTTGCCAATGTCTAGTAATTTATCTGCATAATATCACCCCACCTCCTTCCAACCTCATCTGCTAAAAGGAAGGGAAGAGACTGATGAATAAATATGTTGATGTTCATGAACACTTTGTAATACATTGCAAAAAAGCATTCCAGTCCATAAAAATAGAAGTTAAACTTTATGATCAATTAGGAAAACTAGGCAGATAAATGTTAGAATGTCATTTTGAGTACTAGATTGATGGGTATGTTTTTCTTTTTATTCTCCTGATTTTGGAAACAATTTCCTTTTATTTTCCATTTTGACTTTAAATAATTAAAGGCATAAATATCTAGTACATTTCACTCAATGAATAACTAATAGTTTAAAATTTTTCTGTTATTTGTTAAGATTCCTGAGTAATATTTTTTGCCTTTAAGTTGTGCTCGACATAAATGTAATTACGTTTACTCAAATGAGGAAGTTTTAGAATCTTTGACTTTAAAAATGCAGGATATTGGAAAAATAATTTTAGTTACTAGCAGAGTATGGAAAGGAAAACTTCAAAGGCTAGTCTGGTGTCAGCACCTGCTGTGGTCACAGTGTAAACCCTGGAGGCCAGGGATTTTGGCAGCAGTTTCAGTGCTTTTAGTTCATTCTCCAGTATCCCCAAATGTGAAGCAGATGCCAGTTTCTTCTCTAGGGCTCTGATAATGGCATATAATGAGTTGGTTGTTTCCTAGCAACTAAAGAAGCAGTTTCACTTTAGCTGATCCTGCAATAGGAATGAGACATTTTCCCTTGATAGTTGGTATTAGTGATTTCCCTGACAATGGAATTTCTGAATAAGGAATGTTCTCAGCCTTTGGTTTCCTAAAGAATTTTGCTTTTGAGTGTGGGCTAAGCTCTGCTTAATCTTGTATAAAATGAAAAAAATTTCTTGAGCCCCCTAAGTACCTCTCATGGGAAGAGCCAAAGGAGTTTGATACATCATTTCTCAAATGGCAAGTGATTATACAAGAAGCTATAATGGATGTATTTTTCCCAGTGTTTAACAGTATAATTAACAGCCAAATTCTTTTCTGTATTTAATGTTGGAGGCAACAGAGGTTTATTACATACTGGCCAATGTGCTTTAGAAATATATAAGAAATTTTTATTACCAGTGCCATTTCAATATAAACTCAATATAACAAAAACATATTTTCTAATCTATAACCCACTTGATTTCAAACAGTATTCTATATACAAAATTATTATTACACCAATTATTATAATAGTTTGCTTTAAAGTAAACTTTTGAACAATTTAATGTTTAACTTTAAATAATTACTAATTAGTTGTACGGCATCTGTACTTAATTGGAGCATATCTAAATTCTTCTTATTTGGCAGTGGTAATAGATCGGAGGTCTTCTGATTCTTAAGATATATGGAGGCATGAGAAAATGACTTTAAATGACCTTTTTTTAGTCATTCATAGTTTAAACAGTTTCTAAGGAAATTATGTTTTCTTCTTTTGACATTAATACCTAATATAAATTACCTCCCTCATTCAGATTTATAGTATGATATATTAAATTTCAGAAGTTCCCAGACACCTAGACAAAGAGATAAAATATTAAGTGATGTTCTGAAGATAATTAAGTTAGCCATATCTAAATATACCAAAGAAATTTATTGCCTTGCATGGAAAAGGTTTTCAGACTATGCACTAACTGTAGATGAAGTTATTGAATGTTTTCCTTATGACTTTTGGGCATCTGACCTTATTCATTTCTCTCTATGATTTTTGCATCACCAGGTACTTAGCAGTCTCATATTTAAAAAGACTTTATTAGGCCTCCATGAAGCATTAAAGAATAAAGAACACTAATAAATTCAGTTGGACAGGATAGTAGTCTTTCAGGCACCTAAGACAAAATTTTTCCTTAGAAACTCTTTAAACATGAGGCAGAGTTTCTATATAATATCTCAGTTACTGCTCTTGGATTTCTTTGGGACCTTAATCTGAGGCGACAGAGTCAAGCATGTTAAGCCTAGTTTTGAATTCTCCTTTCCCTTTTAAAACTATAGATTAGTCAACAAGGAAATAGAGATATAATATAACTAAAGCCTGGTTCTTTGAAATACTTTTCTGAGGCAGTATTATCTAGTAAATAGCTCAATTTGATTAACCTAACAGGGATTTCTTTTGATCACTGCATTTATTCACTCATTATTTATTGAGTTGGCATCAGATAATTATTGTTGTAGTTTTAAAATATCATTGGACTTTTTTGTCATCTTCAGCAGCAGATATTTAAGTGGCTACTTACTATGTTTGGGCCATTGGTTAGATGCTGAGGACCAAGGATATGTAAGATGTAGTTCCAACTTTCAAAATGTCAAAGCTTTTAGTTACAGACCTACTTTTGACTTGTGGTCATAAGAAAAATGTTTAGAATGTTAGACATTTTGATGGTTTTCAGATATTGTTTTATAGTGTTTTGTTTAAGGCAATCAAAGTTGGAACTTAGAGGAGAAAGCTGAGTGTTACATAGCGTTGACCATTCAAGTTGGTAGTATTGTTACAAGAGACCAGATTTCACAGATTCATTTAGGTTCCATGTCACAGAAGGAACCCTGCAGTCACATTGAAAGGGAAAAAGTTCTCAGGAGTTAGAAATGGCTTATGAATATAAATTGCTGGTTATTTCCTTCTACTTAAAATGCCCTTCTTTTTCTGCCAGTTGTCAGAGATGAGTTACATGAGTTCCTCCAGCTCACAGTGATGGTTGAGTTCTTATATATGCAGCTTTGAATATTGTAATTTATCTTTACACGTTGTTATTGTAGATCTCTAAGACAGAAAGCTATTACAGTTTTCTAGACGGGCACCAACTTCCCTAATCCCCCACCCCAAGCCATTTATGCAAATTTCTCAAGCGTTAGAGTAGATCTAACGTGTCATTACTTCACCAGTGTGCTGGTTCCTGTTAACACAGGTGTAGAGACACTTTTCACCTGATAAAACTACTTAATGACCAGAAAGTTTAAATGGGTAATTTTATCAAGAAAACCATAGAAATAAAGCAACCAAAGTAAAAAAAAAGAAGAGTTATTGTTGTCCACTGTCAACTACTGATATTCTCACTTCTTGTTTTATGTAGTTTTGGGTTGGAGCAATTCCTAAGTCTGGGAAGGCCCTGCTTCTCAGAGCTTCTTTTCTAACCTGTGTGACATGCAGGGAAGGCCTCCTGCTGCAGCCCTCTGACTGTATATAGCTGACCCAGATTATCTTCTGCTCTATATCAGTGATTGGCCTTGGATCAGCCCTAGTCCTGGCACCTTTGGAAGATGAAGGTACTTTCCTATTCTTTGTCATGAAGTCCTTGAATTCCTTCCTCAGGTTTTAGGCCTTTCAGTCACATCTTGCTCTGGTCTGGATGCAGGAACCAGCATGTCACCTCCCCTTCTCATTTGGTACATCATTAGCTATTTCTTCACATGGTTCTCCCCTTTGGCAAGGTTAGGCTTTGTCACCTATCTAGTTACATGTCCTTCTTCCCTAGAACTTTGCAGTAGGGTATTAGGTTTCTCATCTCTGATCATCCCCTTTCTTTTCAGTTCAAAGCTCTTGTTTACTTTGGATAGATCTTTTTGCCTGAGTGAAAAATGTGTTCTTAGCCTATTCATAGGTTCACCCACACTCTAGGAATGATTGAAGCTGTGGACTCAGGTTACTGGTTTTACTTCCCTGTCAGTGGATCAAGTGTTTCCTAAGGAGAGAGATGGGGCCTTGCCCAGATTTTGTCCCTTCATATTAATTTTTCATTCTCAACAGTGAACATAGAGAATCAGGATTCTTACTTTCAGAACATAGAATGGGGGGAGAGGCACAATTTGACTCTTCAGTCCAAATGGAGTACAACAACAGATTTCATTTATGATTTTTCTGGTACCTAAATAGGGAAGTAAGGACAGTTAAAGAAAAGCAGAGCATCTGGTTTAACTCCAGGCCTGAATCTGAAAAGAGAGCAGGAAAGGAAGTAACAAGAAAGAAAGGACAGAAAGTTACCAGGAAGTTGAAGTCATTATTGTGGTTTAAACTTGGCCAGTATTTCATTGATAAAGCAAAGATGCTTGAGTATTCTTTCGTGTCTGACAACACAGAGAAGCTTTTCCTATTTCCTTCTTTGTGTAACTACCAGAGGGAAGTATCTACCAGAGGGAAGTAATAGGAGTCTTTGGACAGTCATTTCATGTTAAGGGTGGCTCTTACTGTAGCTCTGACATAAGTAGGAAGCATGCAGAATCCTGGCTTGTTTTTAAGAGAATTGATAAAATGGAGTGTCTCATTCAGTTGAAGTCAGCAATCAAAATTAGTGCAAAAGGAATCACTACTAGAAAAATGTGCCAAGCCAGTGAAATATATTAATCAAAGGGGGAATGATGTTAGACACAAATCATTAGCAGCAAAAACCAATGAGGCTAAAATAATTTGCCTTAGAAAATGAATAAATTAAGAGTAGGCTAATTGCCCAAACCATATAATATCCCATTTCTACCTTGAACACTTCAGAATTTCTAACTTTTTCATTCTTCTGTGTTGTTGATACAGGCTTTTAAGAATAAGCTTCAGTGATTTGGGCTGAGTCTGGGATGAGGGTAATTATGAAAGGTAGGACCATGTCTTCTGCAGTTATAATTAAGGAGTCTTAATAAAGATCAAGTTGAAAAAGTAAGATTACTTACTGGGTCCTTAGGAGAGCTTAGAGCTGTGGCCCCTTTGGATGGGCAAAGCCTTATTCTATCTCATCAGGTGCAGAGGGAGAATCATGGGTCAGAATCATATGTTAGAAGCCTGCTGGAGCTATTCAAGTTCCAAAAAGATTTGAATAGATCCTAAACAGTCTATAAGGAGAGTTATGGTTGTTTCTGCAGATTTTATAGGATTTTGACCCCTTTTTATTATTTAAACAGAAACTGTATTTAATTGATTTTTTAAAAATTTTATTTTTTTATAGAGCAGGTTCTTTTAAGTTATCCATTTTATACATATTAGTGTATATATGTCAACCCCAATCTCCCAGTTCATCCCACTACCACCACTTCCCCACTTTCCCCCATGGTGTCTGTACGTTTGCTCTCTACATATGTGTCTCTATTTCTGCCTTGCAAACTGGTTCATCTGTACCATATTCCTAGATTCCACATATATGCATTAATATACGATATTTTTTTTTCTGTTTCTGACTTACTTCACTCTGTATGACGGTTTCTGGGTCCCTCCACGTCTTTACAAATGATCCAATTTCGTTCCTTTTTATGGCTTAGTAATATTCCCTTGTATATATGTACCACATCTTCTTTATCCATTCATCTGTCAATGGGCATTTAGGTTGCTTCCATGACCTGGCTATTGTAAATAGTGCTGCACTGAACATTGGGGTGTATGTGTCTTTTTTTGTGGTACACGGGCCTCTCACTATTGTGGCCTCTCCCTGTGGAGCACAGGCTCCGGACGCGCAGGCTCAGTGGCCATGGCTCACGGGCCTAGCCACTCCGCGGCATGTGGGATCCTCCTGGACCGGGGCACGAACCTGTGTCCCCTGCATCGGCAGGTGGACCCTCAACCACTGCGCCACCAGGGAAGCCCCCTCATGTGTCTTTTTGAATTATGGTTTTCTCTGGGCATATGCCCAGTAGTGGGATTGCTGGGCTCATATGGTAATTCTATTTTTAGTGTTTTAAGGACCCTCCATACTGTTCTCCATAGTGGCTGTATCAATTTACATTCCCACCCACAGTGTAAGAGGGTTCCCTTTTCTCCACACCCTCTCCAGCATTTGTTGTTTGTAGATTTTCTGATGATGCCCATTCTAACTGGTGTGAGGTGATATCTCATTGTAGTTTTGATTTGCATTTCTCTAATAATTAGTGATGTTGAGCAGCTTTTCATGTGCTTCTTGCCCATCTGTATGTCTTCTTTGGAGAAATGTCTATTTAGGTCTTCTGCCCATTTTTGGATTGGGTTGTTTGTTTTTTAATATTGAGCTGCATGAGCTGTTTAAATATTTTGCAGATTAATCCTTTGTCCGTTGATGCATTTGCAAATATTTTCTCCCATTCTGAGGGTTGTCTTTTCATCTTGTTTGTAGTTTCCTTTGCTTTGCAAAAGCTTTTAAGTTTCATTACCTCCCATTTGTTTATTTTTGTTTTTATTTCCATTACTATAGGGGGTGGATCAAAAAAGATCTTGCTGTGATTTATGTCAAAGAGTGTTCTTCCTATGTTTTCCTCTAAGAGTTTTATAGTGTCCGGTCTTACATTTAGGTCTCTAATCCATTTTGAGTTTATTTTTGTGTATGGTGTTAAGGAATGTTCTAATTTCATTCATTTGCATGTAGCTGTCCAGTTTTCCCAGCACCACTAATTGAAGAGACTGTCTTTTCTCCGTTGTATATCCTTGCCTCCTTTGTTATAGATAAGTTGACCATAGGTGCGTGGGTTTATCTCTGGGCTTTCTATCCTGTTCCATTGATCTGTATTTCTGTTTTTGTGCCATACCATACTGTCTTGATTTCTGTAGCTCTGTAGTATAGTCTGAAGTCAGGGAGCCTGATTCCTCCAGCTCCGTTTTTTTCCCTCAAGACTGTTTTGCCTATTCGTGGTCTTTTGTGTCTCCATACAAATTTTAAGATTTTTTTGTTCCAGTTCTGTAAAAAATGGCATTGGTAATTTGATAGGGATTGCATTGAATCTGTAGATTGCTTTGGGTAGTATAGTCATTTTCATAATATTGATTCTTCCAATCCAAGAACATGGTATATCTCTCCATCTGTTGGTATTATCTTTAATTTCTTTCATCAGTGTTTTATAGTTTTCTGCATACAGGTCTTTTGTTTCCCTAGGTAGGTTTATTCCTAGGTATTTTATTCTCTTTGTTGCAGTGGTAAATGGGAGTGTTTCCTTAATTTCTCCTTCTGATCTTTTGTTTTTAGTGTATAGCAATGCAAGAGATTTCTGTGCATTAATTTTGTATCCTTCTACTTCACCAAATTCATTGATTAGCTCTAGTAGTTTTCTGGTAGCATCTTTAGGATTCTCTATGTATAGAATCATGGCATCTGCAAACAGTGACAGTTTTACTTCTTCTTTTCCAGTTTGTATTCCTTTTATTTGTTTTTGTTCTCTGATTGCCGTGGCTAGGACTTCCAAAACTATGTTGAATAATAGTGGTGAAAGTGGACATCCTTGTCCTTTTCCTGATCTTAGAGGAAATGCTTTCAGTTTTTCCCCATTGAGAATGATGTTTGCTGTGGGTTTGTCATATATGGACTTTATTATGCTGAGGTAGGTTCCGTCTCTGCCCATTTTCTGGAGTTTTTATCATAAATGGGTGTTGAATTTTGTCAAAAGCTCTTTCTGCATCTATTGAGATGATCATATGGTTTTATTCTTCAGTTTGTTAATGTGGTGTATCACATTGATTGATTTGCATATATTGAAGAATCCTTGCATCCCTGGGATAAATCCCACTGATCATGATCCTTTTAATGTATTGTTGGATTCTGTTTGCTAGTATTTTGTTGAAGATTTTTGCATCTATATTCATCAGTGATATTGGTCTGTAATTTTCTTTTTTTCTGATATCTTTGTCTGGCTTTGGTATCAGGGTGATGGTGGCCTCATAGAATGAGTTTGGGGGTGTTCCTTCATATGCAATTTTTTGGAAGAGTTTGAGAAGAATGGGTGTTAGCTCTTCTCTAAATGTTTGATAGAATTCACCTGTGAAGCCATCTGGTCCTGGACTTTTGTTTGTTGGAAGATTTTTAATCACACTTTCCATTTCATTACTTGTGATTGGTCTGTTCATATTTTCTATTTCTTCCTGGTTCAGTCTTGGAAGGTTATACCTTTCTAAGAATTTGTCTGTTTCTTCCTGATTGTCCATTTTATTGTCATAGAGTTGCTTGTCGTAGTCTCTTAGGATGCTTTGTATTTCTGTGGTGTCCATTGTAACTTCTCCTTTTTCATTTCTAATATTATTGATTTGAGTCCTCTCTCTCTTTTACTTGATGAGTCTGCCTAATGGTTTATCAATTTTGTTTATCTTCTAAAAGAACCAGCTTTTAGTTTTATTGATCTTTGCTATTATTTTCTTTGTTTCTATATCATTTATTTCTGCTCTGATCTTTATGATTTCTTTCCTTCTGCTAACTTTCAGTTTTGTTTGGTCTTCTTTCTCTAGTTCCTTTAGGTGGAAGGTTAGATTGTTTACTTGAGATTTTTCTTGTTTCTTGAGGTAGGCTTGTATTGCTATAAACTTCCCTCTTAAAACTGCTTTTGCTTCATCCCATAGGTTTTGGATCGTCGTGTTTTCATTGTCATTTGTCTCTAGGTATTTTTTGATTTCCTCTTTGATTTCTTCAGTGATCTCCTTGTTACTTAGTAATGTATTGTTTAACCTCCATGTGTTTGTGTTTTTTACCTTTTTTTCCCTGTAATTCACTTCTAATCTCATAGCATTGTGGTGAGAAAAGATGCTTGATATATTTTCAGTTTTCTTAAATTTACTGAGGGTTGATTTGTGACCCAAGATGTGATCTATCCTGGAGAATGTTCTGTGTGCTTGAGAAGAAAGTGTAATCTGCTGTTTTTGCTTGGAATGTCCTATAAATATCAATTAAATCTGTCTGGTCTATTGTGTCATTTAACGCTTCTGTTTCCTTATTAATTTTCTGTTTGGATGATCTGTCCATTGGTGTAAGTGAGGTGTTAAAGTCCCCCACTATTATTGTGTTACTGTTGATTTCCTCTTTTATAGCTGTTAGCAGTTGCCTTATGTATTGAGGTGCTCCTCTGTTGGATGCATATATATTTATAATTGTTATGTCTTCTTCTTGGATTGATCCCTTGATCATTATGTAGTGTCCTTCCTTGTCTCTTGTAACATTCTTTATTTTCAAGTCCCTTTTATCTGATATGAGTATTGCTACTCCAGCTTTCTTTTGATTTCCATTTGCATGGAACATCTTTTTCCATCCCCTCACTTTCAATCTGTATGTGTCCCTATGTCTGAAGTGGGTCTCTTGTAGACAACTATATATGGGTCTTTCTTTGTATCCATTCAGCAAGCCTGTGTCTTTTGGTTGGAGCATTTAATCCATTCACGTTTAAGGTAATTATCAATATGTATATTCCTATTACCATTTTCTTAATTGTTATGGGTTTGTTTTTGTAGGTCCTTTTCTTCTCTTGTGTTTCCCACTTAGAGAAGTTCCTTTAGCATTTGTTGTAGAGCTGGTTTGGTGGTGCTGAATTCTCTTAGCTTTTGCTTGTCTGTAAAGCTTTTGATTTCTCCATTGAATCTGAATGAGATAATCTTGGTTGTAGGTTGGTTGTAGAGTAATCTTGGTTGTAGGTTCTTCCCTTTCATCACTTTAAATATATCATGCCACTCCCTTCTGGCTTGTAGAGTTTCTGCTGAGAAATCAGCTGTTAATCTTATGGGAGTTCTCTGTATGTTATTTGTCGTTTTTCCCTTGTTGCTTTCAGTAATTTTTCTTTGTCTTTAATATTTTCCAGTTTGATTACTGTGTGTCTTGCCGTGTTTCTCCTTGGGTTTATCCTGTATGGGACTCTCTGCACTTCCTGGACTTGGGTGGCTATTTCCTTTCCCATGTTAGGGAACTTTTCGACTGTAATATCTTCAAATATTTTCTCAGGTTCTTCTCTCTCTCTTCTCCTTCTTGGACCCCTATAATGCGAATATTGTTGCATTTAATGTTGTCCCAGAGGTCTCTTAGGCTGTCTTCATTTCTTTTCATTCTTTTTTCTTTATTCTGTTCCACAGCAGTGAATTCCACCATTCTGTCTTCCAGGTCACTTATCCGTTCTTTTGCCTCAGTTATTCTGCTATTGATTCCTTCTAGTGTACTTCTCAATTCAGTTACTGTATTATTCATCTCTGTTTGTTTGTTCTTTAATTCTTCTAGATCTTTGTTAAACATTTCTTGCATCTTCTCGATCTTTGCCTCCATTCTTTTTCCGAGGTCCTGGATCATCTTCACTATCATTATTCTGAATTCTTTTTCTGTAAGGTTGCCTATCTGCACTTTATTTAGTTGTTTTTGTGGGGTTTTATCTTGTTCCTTCATCTGGTACATAGCCCTCTGCCTTTTTATCTTGTTTATCTTTCTGTGAATGTGGTTTTTGTTCCGCAGGCTGCAGGATTGTAGTTTTTCTTGCTTCTGCTGTCTGCCATCTGGTCTGTATTTAATTGATTTTAAGATACATATTTTTCAAATTTTAGTATCTTTGAAATTGGAGTATATTTATAATCAATAAATCTTGACATCATGTCAGTTTAATTATTAACTTTTTATTCTTTTTGGTGGTAAGTAAAATATGGTGTATCTTACAGTCTATGGTGTTTTCTATTTGAGGGGATACAGTAATTATTTTGATTGTGATTACTTCAGTGCTGATTGAATTGTATTCCCATCTTTTTCACAGTCATTGCAGAGTGCTTCTACTTCATTCATTTGGGTCAGGTTTTTTACTGTTGAAAGACTGTTTTAAACTGCTGGTGACAGCTTTGGCAACCTGTTCATCCTCTTTCATCCCCTCATCACTAACTTAATTTTCCTCCTTATTACCTACCCAGAGGCTGCCAGATTATTCTTCCCAGTGTATAATTCTTGGGATGCCAGTCATTGCAAAGACTGTTAGGGTCTCCCTTTTTTTTTTTTTTTTTTTTTTTTTGCTGTACGTGGGCCTCTCACTGTTGTGGCCTCTCCCGTTGCGGAGCACAGGCTCCGGACGCGCAGGCTCAGCGGCCATGGCTCACGGGCCTAGCTGCTCTGCAGCATGTGGGATCTTCCCAGACCAGGGCACGAACCTGTGTCCCCTGCATCGGCAGGCGGACTCTCAACCACTGCGCCACCAGGGAAGCCCAGGGCCTCCCTTTTATTTTTTACAGCAACCTTTCCTCTGATGTTATTCATTTGTTCCATGGTTAGACTTACAGAAATTGTAAATTAGAAAGGCATGAAACTTGCTGCCATAGATTCTTTTCATTCCTGTGAACCTTTGCTTATAGATTTTAAAAAAGTGTCAGTGCTATGTAATCATTCATAGTTTGAAAATAATGCTATACTAATTTATATTCATAGATGATTGTGTGTTTAATTCTTGTTTTTTTATAATATTAGTTAATTTGATGTTGATAAAAAGTACACCAAACGAAATGACTCATGGTGAAATAAAGCATCCTTTTTTTAGAAAAATTTCTTTTTTGTATTTATGTGAAGCCTATATATATATATGTCAAAGAAACAAGTATGTTGGAACTTTAAAATTGGTTCATTTTGGTAGAGTCTAAGTCTGGTGTATTTGTTACCTCAGTGTAGAAAGCATCAGCTTAAATAGGTTGACTTAATGTATTATCACTAGATAATTTTAAACTACTGAAAGTAGCTACCTATTATTGAGTTTTTACTGTGTACCAAGACTTATATGTTTACCTGTATTATCTCATTTAATCTTCACAATTCTGTGTAATAGGTGCTGTTATTCTTAGTTGCAGCTCGCCGGCTCCTTAGTTGGGCATGTGAACTCTTAGTTGTGGCATGCATGTGGGATCTGCTTCTCCCACCAGGGATCAAAACCAGGCCCCCTGCATTGGGAGTGTGGAGTCTTAACCACTGTGCCACCAGGGAAGTCCCCCTAGGCTGAGCTTTTAACTAAACTGTACCAGTGAAGTCTTAAAGTTTTAAGTTTTCACTTAAAAGAGTAAAAACACACTTTTTAATACCATCTCTGAAATACTAATGGGTATTAATATATTGAGAGTTTTCCTGTGTCATTTGACTGTAGATTTTGTATTTTATACTTTGCACCTTATAAGGCATATCTGAGAGAATGTCTTGGTAAATTTCTTTACAGTGACACTCATTATTTAAATGCCTGTTTTTCATTCTACTTCAATTACATTTTAAAAAATTTAGACAATATGTTATTTTTGTACAGTTTTTATATGCAGGCTAGTTATAAAGCCTTTTTGGTAGTGTTTGGTAATGCGAAGTTCAACAAACCCTTCTATGTTGTGATGTCAGTAACTGCAATCATATAATTC
Source organism: Delphinapterus leucas (assembly GCF_059928025.1). Taxonomy (NCBI): domain Eukaryota; kingdom Metazoa; phylum Chordata; class Mammalia; order Artiodactyla; family Monodontidae; genus Delphinapterus; species Delphinapterus leucas. The sequence goes on from NC_143130.1 coordinate 115,100,777, forward strand.
ATTTATAAAGTATAGTAGTTATCAAATGCCTTTTTTAAAAATTAAAAAATTGAATTAAAATTGTTTTATAGGTATTCATTATTTGGGTTTGATCACACTTCACTGAGGTACAATGACATTTCCCAGTTACCTAGAGCAAGCTGTAGTTCACTAAAGAGAAATGACTTTCCGTCTCAGTGATATAGTGAGTGGCTATTAGATCCAGATTAAAACTCAACAGTACTTTTCTTAGTGGTTATTTGTTGAGACTTCTTCACAGTTCAGAAGAATTTATGGGAGCAGAGGGCCATTAGTAGCACAGTAGACTAGTTGCTATTCAGTGACAAATTTCAGCTAACCTCAGATATTGAGTTCTTTTCAAGTTATTTTTTTTTCCTTGCAAACAAGTTGATTTAAGGAGAACAGATATCTCAGTTTAGACCAAATATAAAGTAAGAGGGTTCCCACAAGACTGCCCTCACTCTGACACTAGTTACAAATTCAGGGGTTTCCAAGACCACCTTTAGATTCAATAATTTGCTAGAAGGACTCACAGAACTCACTGAGAGCTACTATACCCATGGGTATGGTTTTTTACAGGGAAAGGTGACAGATTAAAATCAGCCAAAGGAAGAAGCTCCTAGGGCAGTGTCTGGGGAATTACCAAGTATGGAGCTCCCGTTGTCTTCTCATTGTGGAGCCAGGACACATTACTTTCCTGGCATTGATGTGTGACACGGTGCATGGAATATTGCCAACCAAGGAAGCTCACCTGAGCCTTGGTATCCAGAGTTTTTATTGGGACTCTGTGACATGGTCATTATTGATTATCCATGTGGCTGATCTCAGCCTTTAGTCTCCAGCCCCTCTGAGTGTGACCCAAAGCCCCCATCCTAAATCACATTGTTAGTACCTGGCTAACCCATGGCCCCAAGAAAACAAAGATCTTAGAGATTACTTCCCAGAAGCTGAAGTCAAAGGTCAGTTTTTTGGGGGCCTTTTTGAACAAGATTAGATTATTTCCTATACAGATAAAATGTGAATAAAACTGGTTTCCAGTATGAATGTGTGTCTAAAGCTAAACTTGGATACTAATCTAGTATGTTGAAAACACTGTTGCTGAGAATTTCTAGGTATTGTAACTCAATATGGGAATTCCTTGAAAGTACAATTTTTCCGAGCTGCAGAGAGGCTGCTAAGACTGGTTCTTTTGGACACCTCGAGGCCTACTAATTCCATTACACCCCAGATACCTGTCACTTTTGATATCTACCCAAATATAAACCTCTCTGGTCACTAAAGTATTTTCTCTTCTTTACGCTGTTTAGGATTTCTTCTCTCCTAAACCTAAACTTACCTTCCTCTTCCCAAAGTTTTGTTTCGTGATTCTGATTCTGTTTCTTGGACCTCCAATTTATATTAAATGAATTCTCCTTAGTATCCTTAACTGAAAACTCCTCTGTCTCTTTGCCTTAGTTGAAAACTGCAGTTCCTTGTAGACATTGCTTTTCATGAAGCCTTCTTAAGTGGATGCATATCTTCTTTCACTTACTGTGTACCCATGGGTTTAGGGTAAGGTTTGACACATTTCTTGTTTCCTAAGGCAGCTTCTGCTCTAGTAACCCTCCATACTTATATTCTATTTTGATAATCATGGTTATTAAAAGTATAGTCAACTTCTTCTGCTCTTCTTCGGTCATTCTTTTTTATTTGCTAAAGATATTGACACTTCCTTTTACCTGAGTTCTAGCCACCATCTTGGAAAAGTGACTTCAGAGTCCATGTGGACAATCCAATTAATATCCTAGCCTTTCAGTTTCTTCACCTTCTTAATGTGAGTGCCCTCAACCTCCATTCTATGTCAGCCATCCATTCTTATGGTACACCCTCTATCTTGTTCCCTGGAAGTACTCATTTTACTCATCTTGCCATAGCTTTTCATCCTTTTAGCCTTCCTTTTATGGCTACTACACCCCAGGTTCCTTTACTATTCCACTCTGTCTGCCTTTTCATACCTTTCATTTCTTTCCTAACATAGATGTACATGACCTGTTATTTCACTGGCCTGCTGTTAACTTCAACTTCTTTGTACCCTTGTCTTTCCACTGTACCACCCACCCTAACTCTAATCTAGAATGGACTCAGCATTCTACTTTCTCTATTCTTACTCTCAGGCTGCTGGGTCCTGCTAGAGAACTCCTTGTGAGTGGCAGTGTGAATTAATGATATCTAATATTGACTGAATCATCTGTTGCCCAGTAATCCGTACAAAGTTTTTTTTCCATTCTTTTTTTGCTCTCTCTGGCCCAGAAAGCTCTTATGCTAGGCAACCGTCTCGTATTCTCCATTTAAAAATCTGCTTTGTTATTCTGAAGACCTCTTTTCTTCTAACTTTCCCTTAACTTTTATTGAATGATCCCATTTTCTTCTTAACAGAGAAAATTAAATTTGTATGGTACAAACTTTCTGAACTTCCATCTAGCCCTCTTACAAAATAGCCTGTGTCTGAACTCATTCTTGCCCTCCTCCATTTGTATCTTTGGCTTCTTTCTCTTTATCAACACTTTCACATTAGCATATAAACATGTATGAGGCAGACAGTATTGGCTGGCTATGTAAAAGTCATTCTCAACCCCCATCTCTCTTATTGCCTCAAAATTGAGTCTAGAAAGCAAGACAATTTCTCAGCTTCTCTTATAGCTAAGAGTGGCCATGTGACCCAGTCTAACCAGTGAGATATAAGGGAAAGTCTGATGGGCAGTGGGGGGAAAGCTCTAGGTAAGGTGTTCTGCTTCCTAACAGAGGGACAAGGTTTATTCTTTTCTTTTCTTTCTGTTGGGAATATGTTGTAAGGACATGATTCCCTAGTCTGATGACATCACTAAGATTCTGTAAAATCCCCAGAGTTGTCTACTTTTAGACTTTTTATTAAATAAACAATACATGTCCTAAATGGCTTAAGCGTTTTTAGTTAGGTTTTCTGTTACTTGCAGTTGAAAGCATCTTAACTTGTGATGCATAAACTTCTCCCAATAAAATACCAAAAACAAGCAACTCTGTTTTGACTCTACTAGATACCAGCCTAATTTTTCTTCTCTCTTGCAGACAAGCTTCTTGAAAGAATTTAATAAGTCTGTCTCTCACTCCCTCATTTACCATATACTTCTGTCTATATTCACCTTCACCCTGCTTTAGTAGGGGTCACCAGAAATGTCTTCTATTTATTTATTTATTTATTATTTTTATTTTTAAAAAATTTTTATTTATTTATTTTTTTAACATCTTTATTGGGGTATAATTGCTTTACAATGGTGTGTTAGTTTCTGCTTTATAACAAAGTGAATCAGTTATACATATACATATGTTTCCATATCTCTTCCCTCTTGCGTCTCCCTCCCTCCCAATCCCACCCCTCCAGGCGGTCATAAAGCACCAAGCCGATATCCCTGTGCCATGCGGCTGCTTCCCACTAGCTATCTACCTTACGTTTGTTAGTGTGTATATGTCCATGACTCTCTCTCGCCCTGTCACAGCTCACCCTTCCCCCTCCCCATATCCTCAAGTCCGTTCTCCAGTAGGTCTGTGTCTTTATTCCTGTCTTACCCCTAAGTTCTTCATGACATTTTTTTTTTCTTCTTAAATTCCATATATATGTGTTAGCATACGGTATTTGTCTTTTTCTTTCTGACTTACTTCACTCTGTATGACAGACTCTAGGTCTATCCACCTCATTACAAATAGCTCAATTTCGTTTCTTTTTATGGCTGAGTAATATTCCATTGTATATATGTGCCACATCTTCTTTATCCATTCATCCGATGATGGGCACTTAGGTTGTTTCCATCTCCGGGCTATTGTAAATAGAGCTGCAATGAACATTTTGGTACATGACTCTTTTTGAATTATGGTGTTCTCAGGGTGTATGCCCAGTAGTGGGATTGCTGGGTCATATGGTAGTTCTATTTGTAGTTTTTTAAGGAACCTCCATACTGTTCTCCATAGTGGCTGAACCAATTCACATTCCCACCAGCAGTGCAAGAGTGTTCCCTTTTCTCCACACCCTCTCCAGCATTTATTGTTTCTAGATTTTTTGATGATGGCCATTCTGACTGGTGTGAGATGATATCTCATTGTAGTTTTGATTTGCATCAGAAATGTCTTTTAAAAAAATCCTTTGTACACTTCTCATTTCTTCTTGTAATTGATCTCTTTGCAGTATTTCATGTATTAATTTTAATCTTGAAATACTCTTTTCCATTAGCTTCCATGATACTGCATTCTCCTGTGATATCTACTTTTTTTTTTTTTTTTTTTGTGGTACGTGGGCTTCTCACTGTTGTGGCCTCTCCCGTTGTGGAGCACAGGCTCCGGACGCGCAGGCTCAGCGGCCATGGCTCACGGGACCAGCTGCTCCGCGGCATGTGGGATCTTCCCGGACCGGGGCACGAACCCGCGTTCCCTGCATCGGCAGGCGGACTCCCAACCACTGAGCCACCAGGGAAGCCCAACTTTTTATCTTCTCTTTCTCATTCTCCTTTTTAGTTTCTTCTTTCTCTACTAATTTAAAAAAATATTAGTCCTTAGAACAGGTATAATTATCCCAGTTCACAGGCTTAGAGACTAAGTAACCCTAGATCATATAATTAGTAAATGGTGTAGCCAACATTTGAACAGGCTCTAAAGCCTTTATAATTCATCTTTTGAAATCCCTTCTGATCTTGTGCTTTCCCTGGGCAATGGTATCCAGCCCTGAAGCCCAGATACAATATTCATCCCAGATGTCTCTCCTGAGTGGTAGACACACCCATCCCATGTGCAACTGCCTGCTGGATAGCTCTGCTTGACCCTCCCATCGATATCTCAAAGTCATGAAGTCCAGACGAGAGCTCATCAGTGTACCACACACACCTGAAACCCCTTCTTCTGTGCTTGTGACGGGAACTCAGCGATGTAGCTGTTCAGGCCAAAATCCTGGGTGTCATCTTTGATTCATCCTTCTCTTTCTCCCACTGCTCATATTCACTGTGTCCTGTTCTCCCATCTCCTCTGCTGCCCCTCCCCCACTGTGTGGTCCACCCTTACCTTTCTCCTGGGAAGGCTGTAACAGACTCTACATTTGTATCTTTCTGTAATCTGAGATAGTTTGACTAATCTTTTTTTAAAATTAATTAATTTAGTTATTTTTGGCTTCGTTGGGTCTTCATTGCTGTGCGCAGGCTTTCTCTAGTTGTGGTGAGCGGTGGCTACTCTTCATTGTGGTGCGTGGGCTTCTCGTTGCGGTGGCTTCTCTTGTTGTGCAGCACGGGCTGTGAGTGTGTGGGCTTCAGTAGTTGTGGCTCGTGGGCTCTAGACCTCAGGCTCAGTAGTTGTGGTGCATGGGCTTAGCTGCTCCACGGCATGTGGGATCTTCCCAGACCAGGGCTTGAACCTGTGTCCCCTGAATTGGCAGGCTGATTCTTAACCACTGCGCCACCAGGGAAGTCCCCTGACTACTCTTTTTAAAATGCAGATCTCATCATGTACTTTCCTGATTTAGACTTTTCAGTGAAAATTTGTTTTCTGGGACAAAAGTTCAAAATCCAGCTTGGGAAATAAGACCCTTCTTGATCTGTTCACAACTCATTCTCCTCCTCCCACTCTCTGCTCCAGCTGTCCTAAACTATTTTCTATTCCTGGATTCATTTTGCTCTCTTGCCTCTAGGACTTCCCTCATGCTCTTCCTTCTTGCTGGAATACTCTCTTCTGTAACTCCATCTAGTCCTTCAGGTCTTAGCTTAGGTGTTACCTCCTTTGGGAAAGCCTTCTGTGATGACTGTCTCCCCAACACTAAGAGCTCTTGTGTGCTTGCAGTGCCCTGAAAGGATCACACATTCTCTTGTCTTAGGGCCTTTGTACTTGCTGCTTCCTCTGCCTTCTGTCTCTTCCCTGCCTCTACCCTCTTGCTATTCATTACAGATAATGCTCTGTGGTGATCCTACTTTTTCCCCCCAGCATCACAGTTAAGAAATCCTTATCTTCACTTTGTGAAATTTGAAACAATTCTGTTGCATTCTTATGCTTTAGAAATGTAGAATTTTGAACAGTTTGCTTTTAATTTGCGTCTCCTCCCTTAATCCAGGCCTTCAAACACAAAACGAAAACCTAAGCCTGTTTTTTAGCTTTATGCTTCTCCAAGCAAGCTGACATTGCCTAGCTTGAGAATCGATTATGTGCCAGAAGTCAGCTGATGCTGTTTGTAAGAAAAAAATGGCATTTGCAGCTTTCAGCTCTAGCCACTGAACCTGACAAGTTCTGACATCTCTTCTCTTGGCTGCCTCTCACTTCTTTTTCTGTTTCCATGGAAATGGACATCAGAGCACAGAAACATAGTAAGATACTGGTGGCTAATTGCTGTTGCAGATTTCTGAATTCCCTTTGTTTGTGGAGTGATTATTTTATTTTAGTGACTCTTGCCCTCTATGTAGTATGTGGTAGTTAGCTAAAACATCTTAGGCAGCTTCTGGGTTTGGGAGCTAGCTGATGTTTCCCACGTGTCACTAACTGGTATCCTAAAAGCGTGTTCCCTGTTTCAACTCTTAGGGAAAATATATTTTAATTTAAGAACTGTAATCTTGTCAGATTTCAAGCCAGGAGACCTGGCCTTAGTCCCAGATCTGTTACTGTCTCACTATTCGACCTCAATTTCGTTATATTTATTGAATGAACCCATTTCTGCTACCTAGCCCTGGGGCTGATTTACAGATGTCCCAGAGAAAAGATTGCTTCTCTACCAGTGTGTTTTAATAGAAAACATAGAAATAAGATATACAACTAATTTTAGTTAAGGAAACCAAACCAGGCTTCTAAACATCTGAAATAGAAAAATGCTTTTAATTCTAGCCCTTTATTTTCTCCTCCTGTAAAATGATCAGAATAAGGCTTGTCATATGGCTAGGAATATTAGGTTAAGACTCCCTTTTTAATGTACCTGTGGTTTCCCAAGAGAAAAACAACCTATCTTATGGCAAAGTAAAGTGATTAAAATTGTAGTTGAAAAATTTTATTCATTTCCTATTTAATGAAGGAAGTTGCTTATCTAATTGTATTTTATTCACATCCAGGATGTAGGAGGATTTGCCATAGCCATATGCCTTTCTAGTAGGCTTATCTATACCAGGTCAGGATTTCCTTGCAAATCTAAATTTAGAGCTTAGAAAGCGAGGTTTTGTTAAGTGCAAAAAGGGACTGGATGTACCTATAAAAGAGATTAGTATTTGTTGAACCACTTCTTCACATATAGTGTCTGCTCTATATCAAATGAACCTGAGTAATTGAAATTTAGTATGAACAGAATAAATCTTTTTTGGCATGACTACACAGAATAAAATACAGGTTTATAGCAAATTCCCACTTGTAGTTGCATGTATACAGACATAAACCATACACGATAAGACATTATAAATAAACTTAATGGGAAAGAATCCATTTTACACTTTGTAATTGTGGTAAATTTTTCAAGTGGAAAAAAACTGCCTTATTAAATTTGTTGTGAATCTAGTCTCCCATAATGAACCTGCAGTAGACTTTGGGGTATGGTCGTGTCAAATTTCCTCTGTTGGTGAAGCTGCAGGCTTCAGTAGATTTATCACAGGCCCCAGTGCTTTAGAGCAAAAGTTTATTTTTAAATAAAAAATATCCTATATTTGTTGTAGTATAATTAGACAATGAAAAAAATGTTCAAGAAAGAAATTATAATGGCCCATTAACCCACTATCAAAGTAAGCTACTGTTGACTTTTTGGCATATTCCTTCAATTAAAAAAATTCTACCAATATACAAAACAAAATTGGATAATGCTGTATGTGCTGCTTTATAGCCTACTTATTTCATTTATCATATCGTGACATTTTAACCTGGTATTATATATTCTTTAAAAATGTTTTAATAGACTTATACTGTCTTTAACAATTCCATAATTTATTTAGCTTTCAAGATACTGATGGATAGTTAGATTGTTTTCTTATAAACAACTGTAAGCAAGAGCCTTTAAACTTCCTTTATCCCTTCAGTCAATGTAGAAAGTGACTAAATTATCTGGTTTTCCAGGCTGGTACCCCAGTAGCTTGGACTTTGATTTCTTTCTTGTCTGCCACATCTCATAGTTCTCTAAAGCCTGCTAATTTTATCTCCAAAATGTCTCTTGAATTCATTCCTTCATCCCTGTTCTCATGTGATTGCAGTAGCCAGAGTCTTCATCATCTAACTTGGAGGACTGCAGTAGTCTCATCCATAGCTGATCTTTCTACCTCTCTGGTCTCTTCTTTCAATGTATTGCTCCTCTTATGGTCAAAATTGTCTTTCAGCGTGTGGATATAGTCATATATTCCCTGACTTTAAAGTCTTTGGTGTTTTCCTGTTGTCTGCTGCATAAAGTTTAAATCCTTACCTTGGTATTCAGGGGCATTCATATTTTGGTCCTATCTAACCTCATTTCGTTTTTCTCCTTTCCACATGCCACACATCCCAGGCAGCCTTCCCTGAACACATTAAGGTATCCTCCTCATCGCCCTTCATGTCGTTTGTGCCTTTCTCATTTCCTAGAATGTGCTATCGCCCACCCCAGCAATTCCTTACTCCCTTTTTTTAATATTTCAGCTCAATTTTATTACCTATCCTGTAAAGCTCTGCTGTGCAATACAGTACAGTAACCACTAGCTACCTTTGGCTATTAAAGTTAATTAAAATTAAAAATTCCATTTCACAGTTATATTAGCTACTTTAGGTGTTATATTAGCTATTTTAGGTGTTCAATAGCTACATGTGGTTAGTGGCTATTGTATTGGACAGTACATGTTAAAGAAAATCTTCATCCTTGTAGAAACTTCTATTGGAGAGTACTTCTATAAAGCCTTTCCTAAAATGATTGATTTCCTCCTCAGAGCTTCCATAACCCTTAAGATTAACTATTTTAAAAAGCCTTTGAATTCCTTTAAGGGCAGATGAGGGACCAAGCCTGATTCTTTTCATCTCTAGCACCTAGAATAGTAGGTGGCATGTAGTTGAATTTCAAGGTGTGTTGACTGAATGAACAAATGAGTGAAAAATGACATGAGTTTTGGGGAGTCATATGAATAATGACAATGTTAGGGGTTTTTCAAGTTTAGAGAAATGCTGATTCCCTTTTGTAAAGTGCATGGATATCATTTTCACTTCATCAGTGACTCACAAAGCCTGAGACAAATTGGTTTCTGATTGTTTTACCATCTAAACACTGGGTAATTAGGTGTGTTTCCCCTGTATAATATAGTACAAGGCCAATATTTACTGAATCTGTGCTAGATAGTGTGGACATTATACAAAAGTATAGAGCATTTTTAGTAGATTCCACACTACTGCCTGAGTTTATATTCCATGAGCTGAGAGAGCAGACATTTAGGGTGTCTTAGTTTGTGCCTGAAATCTCACCTTGTTTATTTTATTTCATTTTCATAATATCTTTATGAGGTAGAATAATTTTTTTTTTCTGTTTTGAAGGTAAGGAAACAGAAGCATAGGGAAGCTAAATAGCTTGTATAAGGTCACATAGAGCTGGGAAGGGACTCTTTCTATTACACTTCAGTTGCCTCTCATGTAACCTCATTTGATTTGTTAATATGATCAGTGCCTCTGGGTAGCTTTGGTGATTCATATATTTTGTAATTGTTCATGGCTGGAGTTTGTCTTGGGTTTTGGTCTTAAGAAAAATCAACAGCCTGAAAAACTATTAAAGGAGGAAATTATCATGCCCCACTGTTAACATTTTATTATCGACTGCTATTGCCTGGTACTGTGCCTGGGCTAATGGGATGCAACCAGATCAAGTTAAAGGAAAAACCGTAAATTCTGTAAGGGGTAGAATTCTGGAAGCCTTTTGGAGGCATTTAATTACTTTGTGAAGTGCAATTATCATCTTATGCCAGTGGCTCTCTAGCTAGTTTTCAGAAACTTCCCAAAAGGCAATATCAACATGTAAAAAACTACACAGCACAATGCCTGGCACAAACTTAGTGTTTAGAGATAGTTTGTTTAATGAATGTATGAAAAATAACAGAAATACTTTTGTTGATAGTAGTAATAGCTAACATTGTTTAAATGTTCTCACTTGTTCTCAAGTGTCGTGCTAAGCTCTTTATTTGCGTTATTTCACTTCACTCATGGATTGACTATTGAGCACCTACAGTGTGCCAGGCAGCATGCTTGGTGCTGGAGATACAGGGGTGAAACAAACAAAGACCCTGTTCTAATGGGTTATACTTTTTGGTAGGAGAGACAGAAATAAACAAATAAATAAAAACATAATATAATATTGGTTAGTGATCAATGCTATTGGAAAGAAATAGAGAATGACTAGGGAAAGTTTATCTGAGAAGGTGACATTTAAAGCAGACTTGAATGGAAGGAAAGAGATTGAGCCATCCAGGCATCTGGGGGAAGAGCGTTCAGAGTGGAGGGAATACATGAGTAAGGAAGCCAGGGACTGGATCATCTAGGGTCTTATAGGCTCTGATAAGGATTTGGGATTTTGTTCCAAAATGACAAAAAAGCTATTGGAGGTTTTTGAGCAGTGGTGTGACATGATATGGTTTTTGTTTTAAAGGGGATCACTTTGGCCGCTTGTGTACAGAATAGAAGTAGGTGGAGTGGGAAGGAAGGGGTGAGAATGGTGGAAGTAGGGAGACCAATTCAGAACCTGTTACAGTATTCCAACAACCCTGTGAGGTAGTTTTTATTATTTTCTCCAATTTTAGGTTAGAACACAGAGGCCCAGAGAGATTAAGAGGCAAATCCAGTCTGTTACTAATCTCTGCCATTATATTATTCTGCCTGACTCCCATGAATGAGTTTTAAGAATTTTTGGCATTGTGTATTATTTCAGTATAGCTAATAGGTATATAGATTTCAAATGAATGTTGTCTTTCTTAATTAGATTGTTTTCTTAAGGGATAGCAACTTGTGAAATCATATATTACATAGAATTTGTTAATCAAACAGAATTCAGCGTATATATGTGGAGAATTGTGTAGGTAGGGCAAGAATGTGTATATTCTTATTAAAAGGCACTTGATGTTAGAATGCTTTTCTATTAGAGCAAGTTTCTTCTTAATGCAAGCATAAGTTACTCTGAGATTTAGCTTCATTTTAAAACTGGTTCATGGAAATAATGAAAACTCAGTGATTGAATTAAAATGTGAAAACCAGCACCATTTTTAGGTAACATGGTATAGTGAAAAGAGCATGGGCTTAGGAAGAGCATCTGATCTTGGAAAAATTCCTTTAATCTTTCTGAGTCTGATTTCTTCATGTCTAAAGTAAAGATAGTATTATGTACTTCACTGGACTGTTGTGATAATTAAATATGATGATGCATATAAAGTGTCAAGTATATTGTACATAGGGGGTAGTAAATGTTATATTCTTTCTTATTAAAAACAGTTTTGTGGGTTTGAAAAGGATAGCTCAAGAAAATTTATTAATTACTAATTAATAGCCTAAATTCTTACAAAACCTTAGTATTTTTCCTCATTTCCTTCCAATCTTAAGGATCGTGTCTTATGAAGAACTGTCTTATGAAGAGGCACTGGAGGAATTGTTTTAGCCTTTGGGAGACAAAATTCAGAGGTATATGAGAGCTGTCTTTAAATGTGTAAAGGGCTGTCATGTGGAACAGGGATTTGTTCTTTATGACTCAGGAGAGCAGAACTATGATCAGAGGGTGAAAGCTACAGGGAAGGTTATTTTGGCTCATTAAAATGAAGACATTTCCAAAAACAGAATGAATGCTCTATCATTGGGAGCTGTGTGCATAGCTACACCAGTTTTCCAGAATGTGTCAGGCATGGAAGGTTTTTTATTTAGTTTGACTATTTCTTCAGCCTGAGAATCACTAGAACATAAGCTAGATAAAAGGAGAGATCTTGTCTTAGCACCATGGTGTCCTCAATGCCTGGTACTGTATCAGGCTGTAATTTGACAGTACTGCTGTCATTTGTTGAATGAATGAATGAGTCAGTTGTTCTTGGAGATCATCTGCATACCTTACTCCTCCTCTTTGCCTTAAGTTTAGTTCTGATTTTTGGTTGATGGCTTGAGTGTTTATTTGGATTCAAGATAAGGGAAACTGTGAACTGCTGCTTGGTAAGAAAAAAAGGAGTTAGTGGAACATTTCTCAACAGCGACACTGTTGATATTTTGGGCTAGGTGATTGTTTTGGAAGGGGCTATCCTGTACATCGTAGGATTTTTAGCAGCATCTCTAGCTGCTGAACACTCATCAGATGTCAGTAACACCCCTCTCCTCACTCATTACAATGAAAAATGTCTCCAGACATCACCAGATGTCCCTTGGGAGCAAAGTGTCCCTTGTTGAGAGCCACTGAGTTAGTGAATAGCGCAGTAGGACACACCAATGCAAGTAGACAAATTCACTACTTTCATTAGACGAAATTAGAGAAAATGGTATCATTTAAGAAAATTCATTGTAAAGTATTTGTTTTAAGATGAACTATGCACTGATATCATGAGGTGTATGTTAATATGTGCATATAGCTTTATAATGAAGAAGTCTGTGTAATGCTCCTGGGTTTCTACTTTGCTTTGAAACATGAAATTGATTCTTTAGTTTTGGCTTCTCAGTAAATGAAGGCTTACCATATTTCTTTGACAGTGGTAGAACTGCTTATGCTGGGTCTTTGGACCCAAATTGCTTTGACCACCATTATATATTGTAGTATAGGTGTGGAGAGTTCAAAAGCAGGGGTTGCTGGAAATGGTGGCTTGTAACTATCAAAAACAAAGACAGCATAATCTGTAATAGCAGGAAAGGTTTGCAGCAGCAGAAAGCTGAGTGCTGACCATGGATTCTAGAAGAAGGAATACTAGAGGTTTTTTAAAAAAGAGTTATATATGTATTTATAAATTTATACTTTGGTCTTAGTCTAGGGATATGATCATCTCAAAAATGGATATGATTTCTAAAGTAACTATGGTATACACTGGTCACATTGGAAGCCAACTATTTTTAGGCTGTACTGAGTTTGCACTTCTCTGACTTCTGTCATTAGTATTTATGCTGAGATTTTCTCTTGTTTAAATCTTCTAAATGACAAATGTTAATAAATCCTTGCTTGCATTATATTTTAACTTAGTATATTTTCTCGTCACATCACATTTTATAACATCTACTGAACTTTTCATGGTCCTGATTTAATTATGAGCTAGGCATTGTTGCATTTTAATATACAACACTTGCACACATATTGTGATGTAGTCATTTGTAAAATATTGTCTCACCAGGCATTATTATAAAGGAGCATCTGTCAGCATTTCCATTATAAACCTTAATTTATTTTTAAAGCGTCTCTGACTTGTCTATTTCTAAATTGCTTTGCGCTGAAACCTAGTAAAGAAGTTGTCAGCAGAAATCCAAGTTTTGTTATATTATAGAGGGAAAAATTGAAGCTAGTATTTTCTACTACTTTGTGTCACAGCATTTGAAACACTCAGATTTTTAGCAGATTCAGGTGCTTTTTACTTGATATTTATTTAATTCCCATGAACCCAAGTGAGGAAATGGAAACCGACAGCCTCTTAAATGGGCTTGTTTCTTTTCCTGTGTTGTGCTATAAAATTTTTGATAGATTTATTTGAAAAGTATTTACTGAGTAGATGCATTAAGTGTTTTGTTAGAACCGCCTTAGAACATGAAAGTGTCTTTACAAAGCCTGTAGGAAATCAGATCCAGGATTACTGTGAACACAGAAACTTTCAAAAGCATCAACTATAATGAGATTCTGGAGACAGTTCTATAGTTGAGAAAGTGAATAGCTGTTTAGTGATCAAAATTTGGGGTTCTTATTCTCCTTGTCCCTCCTTGAATGGTATTACTTTGCAATCACTAACCTGGCTGATTTCTGCCCCTCCCTCTTTTTTGTGAGATGTCATTGTTGCTATCAGTAGATGCTTCTATGATAATTTTCAAATTGCTTTTAAAACCACTTGAAAGCCAAAGTTATTATTTATTTGTTATCTGATTTTGAACCTGAGATTTTGGTATCCTCTTATGACACTGATTACCTGTATAAAAGGTGAACTTTATACAAAATTAAAAGCATTAAGGAGTGTAAGGATCAGAAATTGAATTAGTTCATTCACTTATAATTATTTAACAGATATGTATATCTTATCTCTTATATACCAGACATTACATGCAGAACATATAATGATGAATGAAACAGGCACAGTCCCTACCCTCTTGCATAATCTAGTATGGGAGTTAGATAATATGCAAGTAAACAAATACAAAATAAATAGCACATATTTATTTTGGTCGAGTTAATAATAGTTCAAAGGCTTTTATAAATGATCCATAACACAGAAATCTACATTTAGATGTATTGGGTTGGCCAAAAAGTTCATTTGGGTTTTTCCATAACATCTTAATGGAAAATCCTAAACGAACTTTTTGGCCAGCCCAATACAAGTGTCTTATGTTTATTAGAACAGAAAGATTAAAACATCATATTACTTTAGTCACACCTAAACTGTTATCATTTCCACATTAATGGAACCTTTTTTGCTTATATATATTTAATTAATAATTGTTGTCTAGGAACTTGATTTTTGTGTATTTTTCTGTATTGGGTCACGTTAACAGAATCATTTATTCTAATAGCTTTTTAATAGAATTTCTAGGTAGTTGGTCCTTTCTTTTGTGGTGTTTGTATCTCTTAATGGTTTTATTTTTCTTATTGCATTGTCTAACACAACCAGTTGAATTTTAGATAGTAACAGTGATAGTAGGCATCCTTGTCTCAAGTATGATATCACTGGCAATGTCTCTCCTTTTTCACTGTTAAGTATGATGTTTACCTGTCATTTTTAGTGGATCCTTTCAGCAAGTTAAGAACATTTCCATTTATCCCCAGTTTACAGATTTTAATGATTTAGAACAAACAAGACTGTGTTTATATAATGGCAGCCTACATAATTTAGACCAGCACTTTGCTAAGGACAACTAAAGAATAAAATATGGAAAACAAATTCTTAGACGTGTGAGAAGATCAGAACTGACAGAAATAGGTCATTCTCTCAAAACTACTTTTGTTCTAAGGATGTTTATTGATCATAGCCTACCAGCTTTGAAGCTGAGTTCTGCTTTCAGATGCCTTACAAGACCGAGGGATTTAAATCAAAACCTGGAGTCTGGCAAGAGTAGTCTGTCCCTCACTATGAGCTGGAACCACAAAATGCTGAGCCCTCAGAATAGCAGTGAATTCATGCTAACTTAGCCCCCCCTAAAAACTTGTAGCACTACTTCCTATCATCTGTTTGATCAGGAAATCTTAAGTCTAGACCTTGTATTAAGATGGTCTTGGATTGACAGCTCTAACAGAAGCAAATAAAAGTTCTCTATGGAGGTGGATGCCATCGTCCAATGCACCAGTTTGTTTTTTCAAATAATTTTTTTCAAATACATTGTCCAGCATGCAGACAAAGATAATCAGGCATAGAAGGACAAAACACATCATGATTAGAGGGTTCAAGATGGCGGCATAGTAAGGTCCTGATTCATCTCCTTCCATGGACACAACAAATCTACAACTACATATGGAGCAGTTTCCTCTGGGAAGGACCTGAAAACTAACTCATCCACAGCAAAGGATGAAAGAGCCACATTGAGACAGGTAGGAGAGGCAGAGATGCAGTCCCACCAAAAACCCCATCCCCTGTGTGGTGACCCACAGACAGAAGGGAATCTCACAAATGTGGAGCTTCTCCCTGGGGAATGAGGTGTTTATGCCCCATGTCATGTGCCCCAACCTCAGGCTTTGAAAACCAATGGAACTTGCATCCAGGAGGCCCATAAGACTGTAGGGAATGGAGATTCTGCTTTTAAAGGGCTCACAAACAGATTCACTTGCCCTGGGACCCAGCAGAAAAGCAGCAGTTTGAGAAGTGCCTAGAACATATGTGCAGTAGATTCATTTCCTAATCCTAAAGCATCTGCTGGTGGGGCAAGAACCTGTTGGACTGAGGCACTGGCAGGCACCATATTTGCATTCCCTTTACCTTGCTGGTGCTGGCACTTACCCTCTATCCTAGTGCAGGTGGGTGTGCTTCACCCCTGTGCTGCTCCCATGGCTCCACCAAAGCCAGCCAGGTGAGCACCCTACCCCTGTGCCACACCTGTGGCCCCACCAAATCCAGTGGGCATGTGCAGTTCACACAGGGGACATCCCTTGAGCACCTATATCTGGTAGCCAGGGAGGATTGTGTTTCTGGGTCCCATAGGTCTGAAACAATTGGAAAGACAGTTCTTGACACCCTTGACAACTTGTACTTATTAAGAAAATAATCAGGCTTCTTAAATAATCACAAAGGCTTGAGAGCCAGCCAAAAGCTATGGCATGGTTAAATGATAAGGTTCACCTTTTACACAAGGCTACTTCTTCAAGACTGGGAGAGATACCTGTTTTGCTTAACATATAGAAACAAACACAGAGAGCCAAGCAAAAGGAGGCAACAGAAGAATATGTTCCAAATGAAAAACAAGATAAAACTCTAAAAAAGAAACCTGAATGAAATGGTGATAAGTAATTTACCTGATAAAGAGTTAAAAGTAATGGTCATAAAGATACTCACCAAGCTCAGGAGAAGAATCTATTCTATTGAACACAGCAAGAACTTCCACTAAGAGATAGAAAATGTAAGAAAACACCAAACAGAAGTCATAGAGCTGAGGAATACAATAACTGAACTGAAAAATACACTAGAGGGGCTCAAAAGCAGACTAGATGAAGCAAAAGACTCAGTGATCTGGTAGACAGAGCAGTTGAACTCACCCAAACAGAGTAGGAAAAAGAAAAAAGAAAAAGAAAGTAAAGATAGATTAAGGGACTGATGGGACAACATCAAGCAGAATAATATTCACATTATAGGGGTCCCAAAAGAAGACGAGAGAGAGAAAGGGGCAGAAAACTTATTTGAAGAAATAATGGCTGCAACTTCCCGAACCTGGGGAAGGAGACAGGCATCCAGGTCCAGGAAGCCCAGAGAGTTCCAAACAAGATGAACCCAAAGAGACCCACACCAAGACATATTATAATTATAAATATAAGTATATAAATATAAGATATCAAAATTGAAAGATAAAGAGAGACTCTTAAAAGCAGCAAGAGTAGAATAACTTGTGACCTACAGGCATACCTTAGAGATATTGCAGGTTCAGTTCCAGACCACCACAATAAAGTGAATATGGCAATAAAGTGAGTCACACAAATATTTTGTTTTTCCAGTGCATATAGAAGGTACATTTATACTATACTGTATTCTATTAACAGTGCAATAGCATTATGTCTAAAAAAATGTACAAACCTTAATAGTTTATTGCTAAAAATCGCAAACCATCCTCTGACAATGCAGCGTTGCCACAAGCCTTCAGTTTGTAAAAAAATGCAATATCTGTAAAGTGCAATAAACTGAAGCACAATAAACTGAGGTATGCCTGTACAAGGGAACACCTGTAAGACTATCAGCAGATTTCTCTACAGAAACTTTTCAGGCCAGGAGGGAATGGCATGCTATATTCAAAGTGCTGAAAGGAAAAAAAACTTTCAATCAAGAATATTCTGCCTGGCAAGATTGTCATTCAGACTTGAAGGAGAAATAAAGAGCCTTCTAGAGAAACAAAAGCTAAAGAAGTTCATCACCACTAAACTGGCCTTACAAGAGATGTTAATAAAAACTTCTTTAAGTTAAAAAAAAGAGCACTAGTTAGTTACAAGAAAACATATGAAAATAAAAATCTCACTGGTAAAGATAAATTTATACTAAAGGTATTGGATTAAAAACTTATAAAGGTTAAAAGGTAAAAGTAGTAAAAATAACTATAACTACAATAATTAGTTAAGGGATACACATTAAAAAAGATGTAAAATGTGACATCAAGAAACATGAAACATAGGGTGGGGTGGTAAAAATGTAGGGTGTTAGAATGACTTCAAATTTAACTTGTTATCAATTTTTTATATACATATAAAACTTGTATGTCAACTTTTATATATATATGCCTCACGGTAACCACAAAGCAAATACTTACAATAGATACACAAAAGACAATGAGAAAGGAACCTAAGCAAAACACTATACAGAGTCATCAAACCACAGGGGAAGAAAGCAAGAGAAGAAGGAAGGAACAGAGAGGAACTACAAAACATCCAGAAAACAATTGACAAAATGGCAATAAGCGTATAACTATCAATAATTACTTTAAATGCAAATGGACTAAATTCTCCAATCAAAAGGCATAGAGTAGCTGAATGAATATAAAAACAATACCCATATATTTGTTGCCTGCAAAAGACTCACTCACATACAGACTAAAAGTGAAGGGGTGGAAAAAGATGTTTCATGCAAATGGAAACGAAAAGAAAGCTGGGGTAGCTATACTTATATCAGACAAAATAGACTTTAAAACAAAGACTTAAAGGCAGAGATGGGTATTACATAATAATAAAGGGGTCAATCCAGCAAGAAGATATAACATTTGTAAATATTTATGCACCCAACATAGGAGCCCCTAAATATGTAAAGCAAATATTAGCACCTAAAAGGAGAAATTGACTGTAGTATAATAATAGTAGGGGACTTCAGTACCTCACCTACATCAGTGCATGGATCATCCAGACAGAAAATCAGTAAGGAACTAGCCTTAAGTGACACTTAACACTAGATAGACTTAATATATACCCAGAACATTCCATCCAAAAACAGCAGAATACATTCTTCTCAAGTGTATATGGAACATTCTCCAGGATGGATCATATGTTAGACCACAAATCAATTCTCAGTAAATTTCAGAAGATTGAAATCATATCAAGCATTGTTTCTGATCACAATGGTATGAAACTAGAAATTACAGGAAGAAAACTGAAAAACCACAAATATGTGGAGTTAAACAGCATGATAATGAACAACCAATGGGTCAATAAAGAAATCAAGGGAGAAATCAAAAATGCCTTTGGCTAATTGAAAATGGAAATCCAACATACCCAAATCTATGGGATGCAGCAAAAGCAATTCTAAGAGGGAAGTCTATATTGATAAATGCCTACCTCAAGAAAAAAGAAAAATCTTAAATAGTCTAATTTACACCTAAAGGAGATAGAAAAGAGCAACATATGAAACCCAAAGTTAGTAGAAGGAAGGAAATAATAAAGATCAGAGTGGAAATAAATGAAATAGAGACTAAAAAGACAATAGGAAAGATCGATGAAACTAAGAGCTTGTTCTTTGAAAAGATAAACAAAATTGGTAAACCTTTAGCCAAACTCACTAAGAAAAACAGAGAGGGGGTCAAGTAAATAAAATCAGAAATGAAAGAGGGGAACTTACAGCTGACACCAAAGAAATACAAAGCATCATAAGGGACTACTATGAACTACTATTTGTGTCAACAAATTGGACAACCTAGAAGAAATGGATGAATTCCTAGAAACATACAATCTTCAAAGACTGAATCATGAAGAAATAAAAAACACGAATAGACCAATTACTAGTAAGCAGATTGAATCAGTAATCCAAAAACTCCCAACAAACAAAGCCCAATAGCAGACAGCTTCACTGGTAAATTCTAGCAAACATTCAAAGAAGATATAATACCTATCCTTTCAAACTCTTCCAAAAAATTGAGGAGAAATTGTTTCCAAACTCATTTTATTAGGCCAGCAGCACCCTGATACCAAAACCAGACAAGAACACCACATAAAAAGAAAATTATAGGCCAATGTCCCTATGAGCATAGATGCAAAAATCCTTAACAAAATGTTTACAAACCAAATTCAACAATACATTCAAAGGATCATACACCAAGAACAGGTGGGATTTATTCCAGGGATGCCAGGATGGTTCAATTAATGTGATACACAACATTAACAAAATAAAAGATGAAAATTATATGATCATCTCAATAGATGCAGAAAAAATATTTGATAAAATCCAACATCCATTTATGATAAAAAAAACCTCTCACCAAAGTGGGTATATATCAACATAATAAAGGCCATATACGACAAGCCCACAGCTAACATCATACTCAGTGGAGAAAGCTAAAAGCTTTTTCTTTAAGATGAGGAACAATACAAGAACATTCACTCTCTCCAATTTAATTCAACATAGTACTGGAAATCCTAGCCAGAGCAATTTGGCAGCAAAAAGGCATTCAATTCAGAAAGGAAGAGGTAAAATTGTCTATTATATAGAAAACCCTAAAGACACCACCAAAAAAACTGTTAGAACAAATAAACACATTCATTAAAGTTGCAGGATACAAAATGAATGTCCAAAAATCTGTTGTGTTTTTTACACTAACAGTAAACTATTAGAGAAATTAAGAAAACAATCTCATTTACAGTTGCATTAAAAAAATACTGAAGAATACATTTAACCAAGGAGGTTACTGTACACTGAAAAGTATTTTTTGACAAAAGAAATTGAAGAAGACACAAATAAATAGAAATTGTGTTCATGGATTGCAAGAATTAATATTGTTAAAACGTCTGTCCTACCAAAGGCAGTCTATAGATCAATGCAATCAATCCCTATCAAAATTCCAGTGACATTTTTCACAGAAATAAAACAAGCAGTCCTAAAACATGTGTGGGACCACAAGATGCTGAATAGCCAAAGCAATCTTGAGAAAGAAGAAAAAAGCTGGTGGCGTCATTTTCCCTGATTTAAAACTATATTACAAAATGACAGTAATTAGAACAGTATGGTATTGGCGTTAAAACAGGTACATAGATCAATGGAATAAATTAGAGAGGTCAGAAATAAACCTAAGCATATGTGTCAATTATATTACACCAAAGGAGACAAGAATATACAAAGGGAAAAGGACAGTCTCTTTAGTAAATGATGTTGGCAGAACTGGACAGCCATGTGCAAAAGGATGAAACTGGACCACTGTCTTTCACCATATACAAAAATTAGCTCAAAATGGATTGAAGACTTGAACGTAAGACCTGAAACCATAAAAATCCAAGGAGAAAACATTGGTGATAAGCTCCTTGACTCCTTGGCAGTGTTTTTTTTGTTTTTTTGGTTTTTTTTTTGGATCTGACTCCCAAGGCAAGGGCAACAAAAGCAAAAATAAACAAATGGGACTAAATCCAACTAAAAAGTTTTTGTCACAGTGAAGGAAACCATGAACAAAATGAAAAGGCAACTTACTGAATTTGTGAATCATTTATCTCATAAGGGGTTAATATCCAAAATATATAACAAATTCATACCACTCAATAACAAAAAGGCAAACAGTCCAACTTACAAATGGCCAGAAGATCTGAACATCATTTATCTCATAAGGGGTTAGTATCCAAAATATATAACAAATTCATACCACTCAATAACAAAAAGGCAAACAGTCCAACTTACAAATGGCCAGAAGATCTGAATAGACATTTTTCCTAAGAAGAGATACAGATGGCCAACGGCTACATGAAAATATACTCAACATCACTAATCACTAGGGAAGTGCAAATCAAAACCACAGTGAAATATCACCTCACACCTGTCAGAATGGCTGTTATAAAAAAGACAAGAGGGCTTCCCTGGTGGCGCAGTGGTTGAGAGTCCACCTGCCGATGCAGGGGACATGGGTTCGTGCCCCAGTCCAGGAAGATCCCACATGCTGTGGAGCGGCTAGGCCCGTGAGCTGTGGCCGCTGAGCCCGCGCATCTGGAGCCTGTGCTCTGCAAAGGGAGAGGCCACAACAGTGAGAGGCCCGCGTACTGCAAAAAAAAAAAAAATTATATTCCAAATTCCAAAAATAATGAAGACTGAGAATTAAATTTTATCAGTTCCTTCTTTTGGCACTTGTGGTAATGATTTTTAAACATTTTTTCTTTATTCACTTAATTTAATGAACTGTATTAATAGGTCTTTTGGTGTTCAACAAATTTTGCATTTCTGGGATCATATTCCTTGAATGCACTGCTATATGAAGTACACTAGTTTTAAAATGTAGGATTACACTAGTTTTCTTTTTTTGTGTGTGTATTAATCTCCACATTGGAAGAACTCTTCCTCGAAACTATCTGGACCAAATGCTTTTTGGGATATGAGTTGGTCTTTGACTATTTTCCATTTTCTTGTGTTATTTATTCATTCATTTTTTCTATTTCTTGTGTCATTTTTGTTAATTTATAGTTCTTACAAAATGATCCATTTCATCTAGTTTGAAAATTTTATTGGTATGATGTTGTACTTAGTAATCTCTTAAAATATCAAATCTCTTTTCTTATTCTTAGTGAGACTTGTCAAAATGTTGTCTTATTGGTCTTTTTTGAGAAAAAAAAGCTTTTGGTTTTGTTGATTGAGTTTATTGGTTATTTTTCTTTGTTTTAATAAGGCATAACTTACATATAATAAGATACAAGGATGATAAGTGGATATTTTGGTGAGGTTTTGATATTGGGTACACCCATGTATTTGATCTAATATGCAAAACAAGATAAAGAGCATTTCCATTACAACAGAAACTTCCCTTGTGCCCCTTTTCAATCAGTGGTTGCCATAGGCAACCACTTTATGAATTTTTGACATCATAGAATAGTTTTGCCTTTATTCAACATAAAGTTTTTGAGATTTATCAGTGTTGCATGTTAGTAATTTGTTCTTTTTTTTTTTTGCTGAATGGTATTTAGTCATATGAATATGCCACAATTTGTTTACTCTATGTTGAGGGACAGTTGGTTTGTCTCTCTTTTTGTTTTTTGGGGGTTTTTTTTTTTGGCTTTTATGAATACAGTTGCTGTGATGAACATATAAAACATATATTTTTGTATGTGTTAATGCCTAGGAATGGAATTGCTGAGTTAAAGATTAAATGTACATTTAACTTTATAAGAAACTACCAAAGAGTTCTTCAAAGTGATTTATGCTCCCACCAGCAGTGTATGAGAATACCATTTGCCCTGTATTCTTGCCAACATTTGGTGCTATCATTCATTTTGATTTTAGCCATGCTGTTAAGAGTGTGGTGGTATCTTACTGTGTTTTAAGTTTGCATTTCTCTGATGACCGAAAAATGTGAGCACCTTTCCCTATGGTTGTTAGCTATCAGAATATCTTCTTTTGTGAAGAGTCTATGCAGTCTTTTGCTCATTTTTAAATGATCGTTTTTTTGTTGATATGTAAGAGTTTTTAATATTCTGGATATCAGTCATATATTTATTATATAATTTGATGTAATTTCATCTAGCTGCCTACTTACCTACCTATTGAGAGCTAGCAAGATAGAGAGTGCATGTGTGCATGCAAGAATGCGAGACGGGAGAGGTAAAGAGAACGAGAGAAAAATATTTTCTCAGGCTTGCCAGTCATTTCTAAATGGTGCCTTTTGACAGACAAATTTTTTTTTAAATTTTGGTTCTGGCTTTTATGTTTAGGCCTGTGCTTCATCTCAGATTAATTTTTGTGTATGGTGTGAGAAAGAAGTTCAGCTTTCTTTTTTTTTTTCTGTACATTTGTCCAGTTTTGTAGCACTAAATGTAAGAAGACACTTTGCTTCATTTAATTAACTTGAAGCCTTGGTTGAAAGAAAAATACATGTATATGTATATGTAGGTATGTATGTATGTATAGATAGATAGATAGAGAGGTAGATAGGTAGATAGATATTTGTGTGTGTGAGTGTAGGGGAGTCTGTTTTTGGATTCTGTATTCTGTTATCTGCCTCACACCAATACTACATAGTCTTGATAGCTGTGGGGTAAGGCTTCTGGATTTGTTTTCTTTTTAAAGGATTGTTTTGGGAATTTTAGACTGTCTGCATTTCCATAGAAATTTTAGAATCAGCCTGTCAATTTCTTCAGAATGTTTGCTGGAATTTTGCTAGGGAGATATGGAATTGATAGCTCAATTTGGAGAGAATTGCCATCTTAGCAATATTGAGTCTTCTGATCCATGAACACTATGTATCTTCCCATTTATTTAGGTCTTTTGAAATTCCTTGCAATAGTATTTTGGAGTGTAATAAACTTGCACATTTTTGTTAGGCTTATTTCTAGATATCTTTTTGTTTTGTTTTTAATTTCATTTTGAATTGTGTATTGCTAATATATGGAAATATAATTGAGGTTTCTTTAAAAGATTTTTTTGATGTGGACCACTTTTAAAGTCTTTATTAAATTTGTTAGAATGTTGCTTCCGCTTTATGTTTTGGTTTTTTGGCCATGAGACATGTGGGATCTGCTCCCCGACCAGAGATCGAACCTGCACCCTCTGCATTGGAAGGTGAAGTCTTAACCACTGGACCGCCAGGGAAGTCCCAATTGAGTTTTTTATATTGACCTAGTATCTTGCTCTCTTCCTAAGATCATTTATTATAGCAATTTTTCTAGATTCCATTGGGTTTTCTGCATATGTAATCATGTCGTCTAGGAATAAAGAAGCTTTCAGTTTTAATATTTATGCCTTTTATTTCTTGCCTTACTCACTGACTAACTTTTTCAGTAGTACAGTGTAGAAGTGGAGAGAATGGATTTCTTCATCTTGTTCCTGACTTTTTTGGAAAAGCATTTAATATTTCATCATTAAGTAAATGCATTAAGTAAGTAAGCTGTAGTTTTTTTTTTATGGATACCATCTCTTAGCTTCATATCGTTCTGTTTCTAATTTGCTGAGAATTGTTACTATGAATGGGTATTGAATTTTGTCTAATGCTTTTTCTGTATATGTTGAGATGATCATACAGTTTTTCTCTTTTATTCTGCTAATGTGATAAATTACATTAGTTTTTATAAATTAGATCTACTATGTATTCATGAGATTAAATCCCTCTGTCATGATGTTTTATTATTTTTATATTTTGATGGATTTGTTTTTCTAATAGTTTAAGAATTTTTTTTTAATCTGTGTTCACGAGGGATGTTGGTCTGTAATTTTCTTCCCTTATAATATCTCTGTAGTGATTTATTGTCAAAGTTGTTTTCAGCATTTTGGTTTTGTATAGCATGAATGTCTTCATTTTTAAATTACTTTCCTCTTCTAGTTTCTCAGGGTTTATTATTATTTTCTAATTTTTTAGTTGAATCTTCTTTTGAATCATAAATATACTTGTCTATAAATGTTCCTCTGAGTATTGCTTTGGCTACCTCATTTTAAATAGATGTTCTGTATTATTTATAATCAAAGATATGAAATGTTGCAGCAGGAATACTGTATACCTCAGTCACAGATAGGATTCCAGTAAGTGGTTCTGTACATACTCAGGCTTCTGCTAACTACCCCTCTTCTATGAATGCTATATAGTCTCTGTGGATCTGGCCTTTGACCTCCAGATTATAGCTAAAAAGATAAATCAGGGATGTTCTGATGACATAAAATTTTATAGTTCCTGTCATGGCAGCTCTACGTCAAAGTTTTCAACTTAACTTTTGACATTTTTAGACTGGATAATCCTTTGTTGGGAGGGGAAAAGGGGCTGTCCTATGCACTGGAAGATGTTTAGGAGCATATCTGGCTTTTATCCACTAGGTGCCCATAGGAGCCCCACTTGTGACAATTTAAATTTCTCTAGACATTGCCAGTGTCCTGGGTTGAGGATGATGTCAAAATTGTACCTGGTTGCAAAACACTGCTCTAGGCCAATATCTTTGTGTCACTTTTGTTATTTCTGTAGATCTAGTAAGTTTCCATGCAAAATGGATATATGTTAAGTTGTTTTTTTCAACTGATAGCAAACCAGGAAGAATGTGGCAAAGGCAGCTATTAGCTGCTTCAAACAATAGGAAAATTATGGATTAGATGCTATCATTCCTACCTTGTTTGGTTTCACAAGTGATATCTGGACCAGGGACTAAAGACATTTGAACGTATGGTTCAAATAGCAGAAGAGTCCAGGGGAACAGTATCTCTCTCTTCTGTGTCTGTTGCTTAGATGTCTCCCACTAATCTTATAACTGAGAAGCAGAACTGCTCCCCTGGTTTTAAAAATCAAGGTAGATATACATTCATAATCTTGGACAGTCAGAAAGGCACAGTGTTTGTTTATATTTCACTTGTGTGATAAATATCTGAAGCATGCTTCACAAACTGCTACAGTGACACATAAAACATACGCTCAATAAAGGTGACTCCTTACAATAGCTATATACTCCAGAGTGAGTATATATGACTCAGTCTTCCCAACTTTTCCCCATTGTTAGAAATTCAGTGTTTTTGTTTCCCCCCGATTATAAATATTTGTATGAAAGAATATCTTCTGTGTATTTCAGAGTTGATATTACAAAGCCAAATTGCTTCCCAAGGGTCCGGGCAACCATTTGTGATGTTACTTTTCACTCCAGATTTTTATTGACTTTTTTTTGCCTTTTTTCCATCACCGTAACTTTAAAAATATATATATATATTTTTTGCGGTACGCGGGCCTCTCACTGTTATGGCCTCTCCCATTGCGGAGCACAGGCTCCAGCCGCGCAGGCTCAGCGGCCATGGCTCACGGGCCCAGCCGCTCCGCGGCATGTGGGATCTTCCCGGACCGGGGCATGAACCCGTGTCCCCTGCATCGGCAGGCAGACTCTCAACCACTGCGCCACCAGAGAAGCCCTAAAAATATTTTAAAAGCTATTTACTTCACAAGAAAGTACGTAAGGTGCACTAATCTTAATATATTATACATGCCTTCATAATTGCTCCCCAGATCAAGATCTAGAACATTTTTAATATCCAGGAGGTTCCCTCTTGTTCCTTCCCACTCAGTGCTCACTCTCTGAGGTAACCAGTATATGATTGATTGATATTTATTTATACATACATGTGTATTTTTCAGCTTTTTTGAGGTATAATTGACGTATAGAACTATATATATTTAAAGTGTACAATGTGCTGATGTGACATGTGTATGCTTTGAAATGCTTACCACAGTCAGGTTAACGCATTCATCATCTCACATACCCATGAGTTTTTTGGTGTATGTGATGAGAATGCTTAAGATCTACTCTAGACATGACTTCTTTCAGTATTTATAAGTTTTGCTTATCCTTAAACTTCATGTAATAGAATCTTTTAATGTCTTACGTTTTTCTCTCAACATAGTGCTGTGAGATCCATCCATGTTTGTACTGAATCCTGGATATTTCTTTATTTTCAGCTGTATTGAGGCATATTGATAAATAATATTAAAATATATTTCAACTGTATAACATGATGATTTGAAAGGATTCCCACCATTGAGTTGATTAGCACATTCACTACCTCAAATATTTCCTTTTTTTTTTTTTACTTTTAAAATTTGTTGGTGTGAACACTTAAGTTCTACTCTCTTAGCAAATTCTGTTACCAATGCTAGTCACCATGTGATACATTAGATACTCAGACCTTATTCATCTTATAACTGAACATTTGTACCTTTTTACCACCCTCTCCCTATTTCTTCTACTGCCTCAACCCCTGGCAGCCACCATTCTACTCTGTTTGTGAGTTCAACTTCCTTTTTAGATTCCACATATAAGTGGTACCATGCAGTATTTATCTGTCTCTGTCTGGCTTATTTCACTTAGAGCATAATGCCCTCCATGTTCATCCATGCTGTTGCAAATGGCAGGGTTTCCTTCTCTTTTAAGGCTGAATGATATTCCATTGTATATATGTACCATATCTTTATCCATCTAAGGCACTTAGGTAGTTTTCGTACCTTGGATGTTGTGCATAGTCCTGCAGTGAATATGGGAGTACAGATACATGAGCTAGTGATTTTGTTTCCTTTAGATATATACCTAGAGGTGGGATTTCTGGATTATATGGTAGTTCTATTTTTAATTTTTTGAGGAACATCCATACTGTTTTCCATAATGGCTGTACCAATTTATATTCCCACCAATAGTATGCAAGTTTTCCCTATTCTCCACATCCTTGCCACCATTTATCTCTTATCTCTTTGATAATAGCCATTCTAACAGATGTGAGGTGATATCTCATTGTAGTTTTGATTTGCATTTCCCTGATGATTTGTGATGTTGAGCACCTACACATATACCTGTTGGCCTTTAGTATGTCTTCTTTGGAAGAGTGTCTATTAAAGTACTTTGCCTACTTTTTAATTGGGTTATTGAATTATATGGATTCCTTACGTATTTTGGGTATGTGGCTTGCAAATACTGTTTCCCATTCCATAGGTTGCCTTTTCATTTTGTTGATGGTTTCCTTTGCTAAGCAGAAGCTTTTTAGTTTGATGTAATCCCACTTGTTTA
This sequence comes from Delphinapterus leucas, assembly GCF_059928025.1. NCBI lineage: Eukaryota > Metazoa > Chordata > Mammalia > Artiodactyla > Monodontidae > Delphinapterus > Delphinapterus leucas. The sequence goes on from NC_143130.1 coordinate 115,129,023, forward strand.
TTTTTGCTTTTATTTCCTTCACTTTTGGTGTCAAATCCAAAAAATCATTGCTAAGACTGATATCAAGGACCTTGCCCCGTTTTCTTCTAGGAGTTTTACAGTTTCAGGTCTACTTTCTGTTCACTTAGCTTAATGTCCTTAAGGTCCATCCATGTTGTCATAAATGGTAGGATTTTCTTCTTTCTCATGGCCAAATAATATTCTGGAGTGTGTGTGTGTGTGTGTGTGTGTGTATCACATCTTCTTTATCCATTCTTCCATTGACAGACACTTAGGTTGTTTCAGAATCTTCGCTATTATGAATAATACTGCAATAAACATGGGAGTGCAGATATTCTCTTTGAATATCCTGTTTTCATTTTCTTTGGAAATATGCCCAGAAGTGGGATTACTGGATCATATGGTAGTTCTATTTTTAATTTCTTGAGGAACATCCATGCTGTGTTCCATAGTGGGCTCACCAGTTTACATTCACACTAACAGTGCAGAAAGTTCTCTTTCTGCACACCCTCACCAGCACTTGTTATCTCATTGTATTTTTAATGATAGCCATTCTAACAGGTGTGAAGGTGGTATCTCATTGTGATTTTGATTTGCATTTCTCTGGTGACTAGACTAGTGAGTGATATTGAGCACCATTTTATGTACCTGTTGGCCATTTATGTGTCTTCTTTGGAAAAATGTCTCTTTGGCTCCTCTGCTTCTTTTAAAATCAGATTGTTTGATTTTTTGCTGTTGAGTTGTATGAATTCATTATATATTTTGAATAGTAACCCCTTATCAGATATGTGATTAGCAAATTTTTTCTCCCATTCAATAGGTTGCATTTTCACTTTGTTAATTGCTTCCTTTGCTGTGCAGTAGCTTTTTAGTTTGATGCGGTCCCACTTGTTTATTTTTGCTTTTGTTTCCTTTGCTTTTGGTGTTAAATCCAGAAAGTCATTGCCAAGACCAATGTCAAGGAGCTTGCCCCCGTTTTCTTCTAAGAGTTCTACTTTCAGGTCTCTTTCAACTTTTTAATCCAGTTTGAGTTGGTGTTTGTATATGGTATAAGATAGGGATCCAGGTTCATTCTTTTGTATGTGGCTGTCCAGTTTTCCCAACACCTTTTATTGAAGAGACTATTCTTTCCCTGTTGTATATTCTTGGGGAAATAGTTTCTTAAATTTTTTTTAACAGAAACATATTAGAAAATTTATTTAGTCATGCTATAATTACCCAAAATGAAATTGAATTGTTGCCACAGTTAGTTTTTGGGGAAAAGGACAGAAGTCCTATGTTTTCAAAATACAGAATTGAGGGTATCTTGTAAAAATCTTTTCTAACTATGTCGGAGCATAACATGTTATGCATAGGCCTTTAAGTAAAGATAAAACTGCTGAATCATCTGTATCTCAGGAAGTTTCTTACTTAACTAAACTCTTGATGGTTTTTAAAGATGTGACAGAACCTATGAAATTGAGTATATATGTTAAAAAATTAGAATGAGTAAGTAGTTCTTGAAAGAGCTAGACGCCTTACTTGTAGCTTCATGGGTGGTTGGTTTTTCCTTCAGTTTAATGGCCATCAGTAGGCCTCTACTTCTCCTATGGTGACGATGCCTATAGCACCTCCTAGTGTGAAACCCAGGGCCAACAAACATCCACTAACTATCAGTATTGATTTTAGGTGCTTCATGTTGCTGTGAATGGCTACGTCAGATGGCAAATTTCAGTGATTCAGTTGTTATAAAAAGCAGAGAACAAAATTGGGAGTATTGATGAAAATTTCATGTGCAGAACTTTGTTGCCAAAATTATTTGGCAGTTTAAATGCATCCAGATCCAATATTTGAGAGATGTGTTGATCCTGCGTATAGGAACTTCCCTGGCCCACACTGCTAATGGGGGAGGAGTAGCCCTCCATGAAGGTGAGAATACCAGTCAGGCTTTTATTTTTACAACACAACATTTTTGCATCTGAGCATCAAATTTCAAAACATGACTTTTTGATTCATAGATATTTGCTGCTGAATTTATGTTATAATGTTTGGCCAAATATCTAGCACAAGCCTAAGATGATTGCTGATTGAAAGAGCCTAGCTGAGGAGTGCTAACCAGTCATTCTCAAGTTTTCTTTATAGATCACTTGTGTAGGTCATCTTTGCAAAACCATGAAAATGTTATGTTCTGAGCTTTCCTCAAGAGTCTAGTAAGAAATGTCTATGTCTCTTCTTTTGGAGGATGTTGGAAGAGGAATGGGACAGTGGGGATGGGGTAACTGTTATGGAAAGGCGGTACATTATATGGAAAGAATGTGGGCTGTGGTGACAGAAGATTAGTAGCTTTGGTGGTGGGAGGATGTGGAAGGTCTCTTTTGATTGTCTGTGTTTTTCAACAAAATGAGACATTTATTGGGTATATACGTACCTGGGTACTATACTTAGCCTGAAGATATAAAAGTGAACAAGACTACTATTCAAATAGGAGGACAACAGTTTGACTCAATTGTTAGTACACATTTCTTCCAGTTTTTTGGTTTGTGCTCAAGTTTTAGTCTTAGTTTGCTCACTGTTGGTCTTTCTTCCCCCCTATTTTTATTTTTTCATTGATTGGGGAATTGAGAGAGAGGGGAGAGATACCAACAGATTGATTCAGGCCGTAAAATCAACTTACATTTTATGTTGGGTATCTGCATATATTTCTTTACTCTGACTTATTGTCCTATATGTTAATATTTCAGAATTACTGAGACTATACCTGATTCAAGGAGTTAATTTCTTACACCCGGATAGTCTTGCTTTCTGATGCCGAAGTAGTTTGGTCAGAACTTCAACCTTTAGTTTTATTTGTTCATTCATAACTAGTTTGCTGTTTTAAATACAAGAATCAAACCTCATACCATATACCTATTTTGATGCAATTTTGCAAAAGTATGTACTCATATTAAATAAAATTATTTCTTCACTGGAAGAGAAAAAAAGAATTCTGCGACTTGATAAATGTGACTTGAAATTCATAATCTGATTAACAAGAGTCTAGTTGATAACAAAGGTTTTTAAATGGACAGCCATGATATTAAATTAAAAATGACTTATCTGGACATCAGTACGCAGCTAAGAGAAAATATGTTCCAAAATAGCATGTATGTATCATTATTATCTTATCTGAGAAACCATAGCTTACTAACCAGAGTTAGTTTCTGTATAGAACACAGGTTTGTATTGAGCCTCACCATGATACAGTTAGTTTTCTTGTACTTCATGGCATTGCTTACTTCCTACTCTGGCCTGCATTCTGTTATTATGCATGTGCCACTGGAGGCAGGGATATGTTAGGGAGAATTAGGGCACAAGTTCTATTTATTCACAGGTTTTGGGGGTAATTTTTGTTTGAGAAGGGTATGATGATACTTAAGTAATATTAGTTTTCCAGTTTTATAGACAGCAAACTGAGGTCTAGAAAGATAACTTTCATCAGGATTACAGGTGATATACTAATTGGTTTGTTTATTGTCCTCCTATCCCCGTTTCATGGAGACAGGAGCTTCAGGTATCTTGTTCATGGCTGTATTCCCAGTGTCTAGAACAGCGCGTGGCACATGTAAATGTTGGTATTAATTTCTAAGTTAGGGTTAAATTCTATAATGATGATTCTGTGTATCCACTTATTTATCTTCTGGTTTTAGGCATGCATATTAATGTGTGATCTGAAATATTAAGATGAATATGAAGATACCTGTTGAGGAAAGAACAACTAGATATAGTACCACATTCACTTGTTCATCAGGGTACAAGATTATTGTGAACAAGCCTGCATATAATGACCAGTGTGCATAAATGAGAATGGAGAAACAGCTGGTCATTTAACTGTCTTTTAATGAGATGCATAAACTTCGGTCTGTTTTTCTGTTTCTTTGCAATTTAGTGATTTCAGGTTTCTTAGATGTCTTTTGGGCACTTCTGAAGTAATTATGTAGCTTAGGAAGTCGGAAAGTGCTGAAGTTGATGAGATGGGAATTAGATTGTTTTATGTGTTTTTTTTACCCCTCTCTATCCTCAAACCTACTTCCAATCTATATCTGTATCACCTTCATCTCAATTCTTTCTCCATCCTTAATCCTTCTCAAAATGCTTTGTTAAACTTAGTTATAGCTAAAAGCTGCTGCATTGTTTAGTTTTCGCTAGGAAAAGTCACTTATGACAGTACATTTATTGTTTTTTCTTCAGCTTTGTAGGTGGCAGGTCTACTTAACAGGAGCAAGATACAGGTCACTAAAATGTAGAAATTTAATTAATATATTCAAACAACAGATGTGATTTCTGCTCACTTCCTAGCCCTTAGTTTTAGTCATTTACATCTTTTAAATTGTACTTTGACCCAGTGTTTTCATGCTTAATTTTTACTGGTGAGAAATTTCCCTTTAATTTGCAAAAAGCCGCTTAACTCAGCTTGTGACATGTAAACATATGGAAAATATATTTTTAAATTGCTTGTTCAGGTCATTTTGGAATGTGGTGACCTCAGAAATAGACACATATTTTCCTAGCACCTGGTTAGAAGAGTAGACATGATAGGCTTATTGAGAGAAATTTTAATTTTGACTTGCATGATATGACAAGCTTCTCTTTACTTTTTTCAATACAATACTATTTAATTATTTAATGTTTTTTAGAAAATCCGTGATTTCATTTCCTCTTCAGAAGGAAACCTCTATAAATCAGACAAAGTTATTTTTATTATCCATATTTTGCAGAGGCAAGTCATTGGCAAATCATTTGATTTTGGAGTTACAGTTCCTTTATCTGTAAAATAAGGACATTGGACAAGATAATCTCTAGAGTCCCTCCTAGCTCTAAAATTCTCTGTTTATAACCATCGTAAGATGAGCTAACAGAGGCATAAAAAAGTTAAGCAGCTTGGATAAGTTCAAACAATGAATTAATAATAAAACCTTGATGTGTGACTTTCTGACTGACCTATTTATTGACACTTTCACACAACCATTATGCCTGAAACTGAAACTGCTGATTTTTTTCTTTCTTTACAGAAAACATATCAGTTAAAAAAAATTATGCTACAAATATAATCCTTTTTATTTTTCTAAAAGCTCAAATATATTTCTGTAGTCTCAAGTTAAATCCTTGGGACTTAATAGGTGCTTATTCATATTTTTAAAAGGAGGATGTCTTACAAATAGCGGTGCATGTAGCAACAAAAGACAAATCAGAAAACAAAGCATATCTTAAGTTATGAAGTATGAGTAATAAAGTAAGTCAAAAGTAAACCAATTTCATGTAAAGCAAAAGAAAAAAATAGAAAAGATTCTTGTGACAATTTTCTTCCATGCTTTTATTTTATATTATTATTATTGTGCAAATTATTCCACAATTTGTATCTGAATGTGTGATAAGCATTGGAATGATTCGAGCTTTCTTTTGTTGGTTGAGTATATCTCAGTCATGAGTGTTTTGTATTAGCTGGAAAATTGGATTAGATCTCTCGACCTTTAAGGTTTGTGATTGAGTCCCCTCCCCACTCAACTTAGTGGTGGTTCCCTCAACAACTCTTCAGGAATGCATCTATTTTGTAAATTATTACATTTTATATAGATATAACACATTAATTCCTAGATGAGCCAGAACGAGGTATTTTAGGATGGCAGAGTAGATTGTAGTTCAAAACAAATTTAGATTTGAGTTCTTTGTAAATTTAAGCTAAATTTTCCATAAGAAATATGATCATTCCATGAAATAAATGTGTTAAATATACCAATTTGCTTTTAGCTTTCTTGTTTTTATATAAAGTGCTCCCTTAAAAAAAAATAGCTTGTTTTGTCATTTTGATGCTTTTGATAAGAATACTTTTTATTTACTTTTTTCTGTAAGCAAATCTCTCACAGATGTTTTTCAAGTTACATAAACAGGTCATGGTCACATTTTCTTTTTTTAAGTAGTTGGAAGGAACCTTAGTGATCATCTAATCTAAAACACTTTAACAGATGAGAAAATTGAGGGCCAGAGAGGTTAACTGGCTGACCCATGGTAATCTAGCTAATCAGTGATAAAAATGATTGGAATTTAGGTATGCCAATTTTCCACACTAGAATTCTTCTGTTTGATGAGTAGATATCTGGACTCTTATCTGTACCCAGCTAGATTCATAGTCTTGATTTTTACCAAACTCCTCCTTTCCAGTGCTGTTTTTTTTTTTAATCATAGTGATTAATGTCTGAATCAGAATTTGAAATCTGAAAGCTGCATTATAATAGCTCATACTTAAAATGTAACTGAATATGGAGCTACAATTTCTCACAGTTGGTTTTCTATTTGATGTGAGTTAGATCTTTAAATTTTTAGAATAAAAATAGACGGTGGGTAGAATGATGGTTATTGACTTAAAACAAAACTAGAGTTTAGTGGTGGATTATTGAAAGATAAAATATTCTTTTTGTTTTTTTTTTTTTTTTTTTTTTTTGCGGTACACGGGCTTCTCACTGTTGTGGCCTCTGGACGCGCAGGCTCAGCGGCCATGGCTTACCGGCCCAGCTGCTCCACGGCATGTGGGATCTTCCCAGACTGGGGCACGAACCCGTGTCCCCTCCATCAGCAGGCAGACTCTCAACCACTGCGCCACCAGGGAAGCCCCAAGACCATGCTTTAATACATAAAAGACTCTTAAAGGACCATGTAAGGAAAGAATACTGTGATATACCATTAAAAAATGCTCAGAAATAGAAGAAACATCATTATAATTAACCAGGAAAATGGGAGGGGAAAAAAGGAAACAAATGATTCTTCTATTTCTTACTTATATTATCTAAGTAAATAATTTCCTGTGGGTCTATAGTGTCTACTTTATATATGTATTTTATCATACTCTGAAAAAGTGTTGTAGTAAAGATCATTTGTTCTTTTTTTAAAAATTATTTATTTACTTATTTGGCTGCACTGGGTCTTAGTTGCGGCACGTGGGATCTTCTTTGCGGCATGTGGGATCTATTAGTTGTGGCATGCAGGATCTAATTCCCTGACCAGGGATCGAACCTGGGCCCCCTGTATTTGGAGCGTGGAATCTTAACCACTGGACCACCAGGGAAGTCTCATAAAGCTCATTTGTTCTTGGAGTTGTGGTAGCAGAAGTCTTCAGGGGCTTGGAGAATAGTAACGCTGCACCCAATTCTCTGGGAGACTTGGGAGCATGACTTGAGTCACACAGACCAGGATTTATATCCCATCTCCGTCACTCACCATCAGCCTGGCCTTGGGCAATTTTCTTAACTTCTCTAATCCTGAATATTCTTATCTCTGTAAAATAAGAGATTATAATGCCCATTTTACAATGTTATGTAAATGTATCTACCCTATAATAGGCTCTCATTAACTGTTCGTTTCCATTTGCACTCCTTTACCTGTTACCTGTAGACCCTTCCCCTCACCTCTTCCCTATTCACTAGCCAGTTTGACCTGATGGCCCGTAAGACTCAAATGTAGGACTCCAGGTCACAGGTAACTAGAGCTAAAGAAATAAGCTTGACTGGGACAGATCATCTCTAGCATGCAGTACTACACTGGGTAGACTGCTCTGCTGGAACATAGTGTCCCTCAAGCTCAGTAACATCTTTAAGAACCATCAAAGCCATTGGACAATGACTAGGAATCCTCTCTGGGGCTCCATGCAGCTTCTATGGCAGCTACCATCCTGCTCCTTCAGGACCTTGAATCCTCCCAAGTACAATATTTTTTCTAAGGATTTCTTTTAAAAGAGTATTATGGTTTTATAGTTTTCCTAATTAAAGGGAGTACCACACATCTAAATATATTTTATAAACCGTCCCAGATTAGATTAATAAAGTGATTTGTTACTCCTACTTAAAAAAAAACATTTGAAGCTTCAGCCTTTAGGTATATAGGGAGAGTTTTTATTTTTAAATTTCTTTTAGTAATTTTTAAAAATAAAAATATCATGATTCTCAGGCAAGTTTGTAATATTTTAGGCCTTTTTGGTAGCAGTCCTGTCCTTCACTAACATCTCCTTCCTAGGTGATGAACATCTGTGGCCTAAAGCAAGACTCTGGAGAATTTAGAGAGATGTTCTCATAATTAACTAAAATATTGTTACTTTTGTGATAACATCATTATTTTTATATTGTGAAGTTTTACTGTTTCAGTTGTACTGTGGATTTACATGGGACGTCTGTAGGCTAGCCTGGGAATTGGATAATCTTTTAAACACTATTTTAGAAACTAGGTACCAAAGATTGACCCATATATCAACTTTTGGGTAAGAAGTCCTCTGTGAATGGATGCTATCTCCAGGTTGTCAGGGTCAGTCTTGCTCTATATCTGCTAGAACAATTAAGGAAATGTGAGATGATGATAAAGGGAAAGATAAAGAGTAAAGTTTCTCTTTCTTTCTCAAAACATTACTGCTATCACATGGGTTGGTAGTGCCTTTGGAGGGATTTAGTCAAGAAGTTTTCCACCCCCACCCCCTTTTCCTACGGAAAGGAAGAAATTTTTTTTTTTTTAATAAATCTATTTATTTTTGGCTGTGTTGGGTCTTCATTGCCGCACTCGGGCTTTCTCTAGTTGCGGCAAGCGGGGGCTACTCTTTGTTGCTGTTCGCGGTCTCTAGGCGCGTGGGCTTCAGTAGTTGTGGTTTGCGGGCTCTAGAGCACAAGCTCAGTAGTTGTGGCGCACGAGCTTAGTTGCTCCACGGCACGTGGGATCTTCCCAGAACAGGGCTCAAGCCCTGCATTGGCAGGCAGATTCTTAACCACTGCTCCACCAGAGAAGTCCCAGAATGGAAGAAAGTTGAAAATGGATTAGAGAACTTTCATCCGAAAAAAATGAAAACATTAGGGAAGAACTTTTAGATCATTGTTGTAACTTAAATAATGTGTTTTCATCTTATAACTGGGTCAGCTGTTATCAAAATAGTCTCAAGGATAAGTTCATTATATTTTGTTGTGTCACTTATTTCCACAAGCCAGTAGGCCATCAACTCAAGTAGAAATTTTTTTGTTATTCAGATTTTTATTGTGGTATTTATATTTAAATAATTTCACCTTTATAGCAGTTTTCTTCTTGCACCCAAAATAAAATATTGCATGATTTTATGAATAAATCACTGGGCAGAGCAAAAAATATGGTTCAGACTTAATCCTATTTTGTGTTCTATTTTAGGTTTATATTTATATAAAAGGTACCTCACATGGCAAAAAATTTAATTTTAGTAGTATAATAAAATTGTAAGGAGCAATCCAAAACTGGGCGGAAGACCTAAATGGACATTTCTCCAAAGAAGATATACAGATTGCCAACAAACACATGAAAGAATGCTCAACACCACTAATCATTAGAGAAATGCAAATCAAAACTACAATGAGGTCTCACCTCACACCAGTCAGAATGGCCACCATCAAAAAATCTACAAACAATAAATGCTGGAGAGGGTGTGGAGAAAAGGGAACCCTCTTACATTGCACTGTTGGTGTGAGTGTGACAGCCACTATGGAGAAAAGTATGGAGGTTCCTTAAAAACTAAAAATAGAACTACTGTACGACCCAGCAATCCCACTACTGGGCACATACCCTGAGAAAACCATAATTCAAAAAGAGTCATGTACCACAATGTTCACTGCAGCTCTATTTACAATAGCCAGGACGTGGAAGCACCCTAAGTGTCCATCGACAGATGAACGGATAAAGAAGATGTGGCACATATATACAATGGAATATTACTCAGCCATAAGAGGAAATGAAATTGAGTTATTTGTAGTGAGGTGGATGGACCTAGAGTCTGTCATACAGAGTGAAGTAAGTCAGAAAGAGAAAGACAAATACCATATGCTAATACATATATATGGAATCTAAAAAAAAAAAAAAAAACAAAGATTATGAAGAACCTAGGGGCAGGACAGGAATAAAGACGCAGATGTAGAGAATGGACTTGAGGATGCCGGGAGGGGGAAGGATAAGCTGGGACAAAGTGAGAGAGTGGCATGGACTTATATATACTACCAAATGTAAAATAGATAGCTAGTGGGAAGCAACCACATAGCACAGGGAGTTCAGCTCGGTGCTTTGTGACCACCTAGACGGGTGGGATAGGGAGGGTGGGAGGGAGACGCAAGAGGGAGGAGATATGGGGATATATGTATACGTATAGCTGATTCACTTTGTTATAAAGCAGAAACTAACACACTATTGTAAAGCATTTCTACTCCAATAAAGAAGTTTAAAAAAAAAAAAGAAAAAAAAATTGTAAGGAACAACTTGACTCAGAATCAGTCAGTGGTTATTGATTGAACACTGAACACTGGTTCATTAGAGAGGGGATTGGCTGTGGAAAGGGAGTCTGGAGATGTATAAAGAATGGGTTCTTCTGTCAGGAAGCTTACACTGAAGTTGGGGAGATAATTTTGTATAAAAATAATTACCGTAGAATTCTTAGAGCTTGAAGACCCATTCAAACCTTGGAAATTAGTTGAATCAAAAATCCTAGGAGCTTGGTGATTTGCCTGACATATTTGTCCATGGGCCTGAGACAAGGTTAGCTGCATCTCCTATGCCAGTAGTGGCATGGTTTCATGTCTGGGATTCTAAGCAAAGCACAGGTACACTGTTCTATTTGCTATTAGGGTTGAAACATGCCTAACAGTGGTTGGAGAACCAGGAAGTCAGGAACAGGTAGCAGGACTTAGGTACAGGATAGAAGTAGCAACAGATACAGACCAGGCCAGACAGAGTCAGACATCAGGACACTACATTGAGATCTACTAATTATGAGTCAAGTAGGCATAAGAGTCAAAACCAACTCTTCAGTGACTAATTAAGAGCAGACAGGAAGGAAAGAGGCAGTGTCTGGCTCAGCCCAACTTCCTTTAAGAATTTGCCCTCTCACTGATGGAATATTCTAAGCATTATATGAATGGGCTGCCGGGACACAGCCCACTTTTAAATTACTCAGTCTAGATTTTGTCCCATTTCTCCTGCTTCGTGATTCCTCTTTTCATTCTTAAGTTACCTTTTTCTTGCCCTCAGGAGTCTTGGCCACCACTTTGGCTCTAGCAGGTTATAGCTCTGCCTCTCTTTCTTGGCAGTGATTTTCCTCCCTGATTCGACAGGGGCCCAGGGCCCATCCCTGCTGATATTGTTTTCACCTGGCTCACATTGGCCTTGCTGACAGACCTGGGATAGCTGGGACACTCTGCCTTTGCTTTGGAAAAGCATATGTTGACCCTGTGGTGCTTAAACGTGACCTGTGTAGTGCTGATGATGGAGTCCGCTACCCTGGAGGTTGACTGTGGTACACTGCTCCCGCCAGCTGAGAAGCCAAAAATGGAATGCATCTATGGGCCCTTTCTTTTCAACACTTACAACTCAGCCACTTTGCACTTGTGCTCCTGGCATCCTCTGAAGCAAGGCCTGATAGCTGCTGCTTTGGTCAGCTTCTTAATAGAAGTATCCATGGAAGAAAGTGGTCCACCTTCTTTACCCATTCATAGCACCACACTCTTCATAACTGATGTCCTGATGTCTTCATAGCCTTATCTGTCCAAATATAAGACACACTTCTGTCTCCCAGTCATTCCTCAGAAAAGAGGGAATTGCCTTTATTTGAGTTTTTGAGTTACCCTCAGATTATCAGGCATTATTCTGAATATAAAATACAAAGTATTGTTTGGAGAAGACATGTTGGCCTAAAATTACCCCAGTCAGTGTTAGTTTGAAATATTTTCCCTGTGTAAGGTTGACAAGAAAGAAATAAAAATAGTTTAACAGAGATTTAATAATTATTTTTTAAAATTTTATTTATTTATTTATGGCTGCATTTGGTCTTTGTTGCTGTGCGTGGGCTTTTTCTAGTTGCGGCGAGCGGGGGCTACTCTTTGTTGTGGTGCACAGGCTTCTCTTGTTGCAGAGCATGGGCTCTAGGTGCATGGGCTTCAGTAGTTGTGGCATGGGGGCACAGTAGTTGTGGCTCACGGGCTTTAGAGCACAGGCTCAATAGTTGTGGCACATGGGCTTAGTTGCTCCGTGGCATGCGGGATCTTCCCGGACCAGGGCTCAAACCCATTTCCCCTGCATTGGCAGGCAGATTCTTAACCACTGTGCAACCAAGGAAGTCCCAGTAGTTATTTCTGATAGCATAAACTTCAAGTGTTGGTTGTCTTAATAAACAAAGAGAAAGAGCAGTAAAAAAAAAAAGCAATACCATAGGTTGTGCTGTTATAGCAATTACAAATGCATATTTATAGGACACATGAAAAAACAGCTGTTCTAGTGTTATATGAATGGCTTTGGACAAAAGTTCAGTGACAACATTATATCAATATTTGATTCCAGAAGTCCTGTATCTCAAACCCTTTAGAGGGGAATAAAGGTTATGTACTACTGTGTAAAAGAGGCATCTTGCACAAAGCCTCTGTTGGCAGACTCAGGTCTGAATGCTGCCCCTAATCTGTACCTCATCCCATCCTTCACAATTGCCCTGACCACTGGATTTTATTTTATTTTTTTACCCTCCCATTATGCTGTTTATGTCCCTCTTTAGATGTAATGCACATATTTGATTTCCTGGCTGCGCTGCTGAATTCTCTGCTGCAGCACTGCCTCCTTATCCACAGGGCATCTCTGAACTACCTTGGTAACTCCACTTCTAGACTGATTCAGTCTGTTCTGCTGGGATCCTTTGAGTCTGGAGCCTGAGAGCGAGCCAAGCAGGTTTTACTAGAGGTGGGGTTACCTTGAGGCTAATGAAGCTTAAGTTCAGGGTTCCACACTGTCATGGGCTCCTAAGAGATGCTGGGAGTTGTAGAGTGTTCTCAGTGGAGAGAGGAAGCGGGTTGCAGTCAGGAAGCATTTCTATGTAAGCATTTCTGTTGTTCAAGAGACCTCAGAGAAAGGAACTTGAATCTCTAAGCCTCCAGCATTTTATGATGATTTCTTGTACATTCTAAATAAATATTTACTTTTGTACCAAAGTTTGCATTCCTAACTGCATTCTAATTCTTAGAGAAGACCACCCAAACTGTATATGGTTCAGGCCACGCAAAATCTGGATTGGTCGCTTGGTTTTACTAAATGAGATTCCTTGGTGTTTTGCTAGTACTTATTTCTCTATATTTAGTAATAAATAATTTATATGCATAAACAAACACTGAGAAGAATCTAGAGAATCCCTAAATCATTCTAAAATCAATGCTTTGGGATTATTTTGTAAGAGAACTGGAACTTCCTGGCAGCCAGTATATTTCAATATTAATATTAGTGAATGCTCTAAAACTGGAACTCAGATACTGACTTCAGTTCTGTTCAAGTCTGCAAGCCTTTGTGAAATGCCTACTATGTGAGATGAAGGTGTTGGTCCAGGTGTTTTTTTTTTCCCCCAGAAAGTTTGAATTCAGTTTGAGTCATTTGAAATTAATTGTCTTAACAGCGATATATTTTTAGTTCCTTGGAACCATAATAGCAGTTCTCTTTAAAGAAATAAGAAATTGGAGCCAATGTGATAAGTATGATTAAATGCCAAAGAACAACAATGATAAATTGTTGGCACCAGTCATTTGATGTCCTCTGAAACAAAGAGACTTGTCAGTCTGCCAGTGCTAGGAATTTCAGTGCAGAGGATATAAAATGAAAAGTATCCTTTGTCTTTTTTGTAAATAGTTTCATAGATGATAGTCATGGTAACTTAGGGGTAACTATTTTTCAAACCAAGAAACCCTATATTGAAAACGAACTACTTCATGTTCTTCATTTCATCATTCTCTTAAAATGTGTCATTAAATCAGTGTCAAGTACTTGTGTTTGAGAAATATTATAGAATTCCTAAAAGACATGTCAGTATATCATGACATATACTGATAAATGTGTTGAAGAAGGACACATTCAGAGAAGGAAAGAGACTGATGGTTGGGGGAGTGCTATTTTAGAAAGGCTGTACTGCCTTCCTAGCTATCCCTTGAATGCGCCAAGCATATCCCCATCTCAGGTCCTTTGCACTTGCTACTGCTTCTGCCTGGAATGCTTTCTGAGAATTGCATCAGTTATTTTTCTCACTTCACTCCAGGCTCTGACCACCCTGTCAAAGGTAGCATCTTCTACCACTCTATTCCTTTTCCCTCTTCTTCATCTGTTCCTCACCATCGGACCTTGGGAACTGAAGAGACTCAAAGAAATTCTTTGATAAATCCTTAGCTGTCTGAACTCTTACTACTTGCCCTCTGAAATTCAGGAATTGAAGATTTTAAAACTATCTCTCTCTTTTTTTTCTAATTTTATTTTTTGGCCATGCCGTGTGGCATGTGAGATCTTAGTTCCCCCACCAGGGATCGAACCTGTGCCCCCTGCACTGGAAGCACGGAGTCTTAACCACTGGACCACCAGGGAAGTCCCTAAAACTGTCTCTTGCTATTTGATCTGGATATATCCAAATCAGGAACCAAGTAATTTTGTGCAGTAAGGGGTACTTGTTTTCTTTGTAGCACTTGTCTTTGATTTGCTTGTCTTTCTGCCTGTTTATCTACCTGTCTTCCTCACTAAAACATTAGTTGCCTGGTGGCTGGGACTTTGTTTTTTTCACTGCTGTATCTTCATCACCTGGAACAGTGCCTGGCATCAATTCTCAGTAAATATGTGTTGAATAAATGTGTTAATACATGAATGAATCCATCTGACCCAATATCATCTAAATTTTAAAAATATGTGATTATATGGAAAAGGCTTATTTCACATTATTAAGTTTTAAGAAACAGGATATGGGATTATATACACAGTATGATTTACATTTAAAATTTTTTGGATCTTTGCATGTGTTTATTTATTCATTCATTTCTTTTTCTTTTCTTTTTTAAATTTTATTTATTTATTTATTTATTTTTGGCTGTGTTGGGTCTTCGTTTCTGTGCGAGGGCTTTCTCTAGTTGTGGCGAGCGGGGGCCACTCTTCATAGCGGTGCGTGGGCCTCTCACTGTCGCGGCCTCTCTTGTTGCGGAGCACAAGCTCCAGACGTGCAGGCTCAGTAGTTGTGGCTCACGGGCCTAGTTGCTCTGCAGCATGTGGGACCTTCCCAGACCAGGGCTCGAACCCGTGTCCCCTGCATTGGCAGGCAGAGTCTCAACCACTGCGCCACCAGGGAAGCCGTATTCATTCATTTCTTGAAAGAAAACTTATTGAGCATCTCCTATGTATCCATTCTTTGTTACGTATTCTGTCATCTACAGTTTCATGGGAAGACAGATACTGAAATAACAGTAAATAAATGCCATCTTTCCCCCTGCACTGCTCTTCAGCTATGTTGATCTTTCGGTTTCTCTAACTTCTTTGCACAGGTTATATCAGTATGTGCTTAATATCTGTCTCCCTCTGTATTGTAAATTCTGTGAGGCTAGGGACCATGATACCATTTAATTATCAATACCTAGCTCAATGCCTAATATATAGTAGGTACTCAATAAACATTTGTTGGGTGAATGAATGAATGAACGATTGATTAGAAGAATTGTTCCTAAATAGTAGGAACACCATATCTAATCTTTAATGGAAGTTATGGGAAGTAAATTTCAAGCTACGATCTAAAGAATGAGGAGGAATTAGCAAGTGAAGAAGACCAGGCAGAGGTTCTGAAGCTAAAACTTAGATTTTATCCTAAAAGCAATAGAAGAGTTTTAAGCAAAAAAGTGGCACTATCAAACCAATTTTCACTGGTGTTAGGAACACACTGTATGGGCAGTGCTAGACCAGAGAGATTGGTTGGGAGACGTTAGCGATAGATGCCTGAGGCCTATGTTTGGTTCTCGGCCATGCAGAAAGAGAGACATGGATACATTTGAGAGATTTTTAGAAGGCATAATCAGTAACTGGGGATAGCGAGGGAAAGGGAACAGTTAAGTATTATCCCAAGCCTTTGCCTTAGGTAACTAAGGGGATCCTAGGGCCTTTCACTGAAACTGGGGACTCAGAAGGAAGAACCACTTGAGGAGAAAAGAGCCTGAGGTACCCTTGAGCCCTATCTAATTGAGGCTGAGCATTAAGGACTTGGCTAAACAGCTGAATTTTCTAGATATAGATACTTAGAAAAGTGCCTGAAAAGAAATAATCAAAATGTTAATTTGGAACTCTAGGTATATTTCTAAAATTTTCTTATTAAGTTTTGGTTTTCATTATTAGTGTGTTTTATGAAGGAAAAATAATAAACTTAAAACAATTATATTAAGATCTGCTATAGGAAACACTGTACCAAAAACCACAAAGGACAAAAAGCTAAGACCTCCTTAGGTAAAATACGGGCTATTTTCAGTGAAAATAAATGAGTGGTCCTGAATAGAAGTCCATTGTGCAAGGGGTTCGCCATTATGGTATGTGTGTGTTTTGTGGTGTCATTTGAAAATTTAACCTTATTGGTCAGAAAAGTTCTGCTAGAGGCAAAGATTGTTTCTTCTTCATCCATTTATCAGCCCTCAGCACAGACCCTGGCATTTACTAATGGTTCAAGTGAAAGCTATTATTTTAGCTTTGTTATTTATTTATTTTTGTTTATATCACTATTCACCACATTTGTTTATACAGTGATGTTATTTGTGTCATCTTGGTTTTTAGGTAGATTGGGGTCAACTGGACTATTTAGTTGTTGACATGCCACCAGGAACTGGAGATGTGCAGTTATCAGTCTCACAGAATATTCCTATTTCAGGTAACTCTTTTTTTTTTTTTTTTGTAGTAAAATTGTTTAACAGTGTTGTGTTAGTCTCTGCTGTACAATGAAGTGACTCAGCTATATGCACACCCATATCCCCTCCCTATTGGAACTCCCACCCCCCCATCCCACCCATCTAGGTCGTCACAGATCACCAAACTGAGCTCCCTGTGCTATATAAGGTTTCCACTAGCTATCTATTTTACACATGGTAGTGTATTTATGTCAAACCTAAACTCCCAGTTTGTCCCACCCTCCCCTTTCCCGTGTCCACATGTCCGTTCTCTACGTCTACATCTCTATTCCTGCCCTACAAATAGGTTCATCTGTACCATTTTTCTAGATTCCATGTATATGCGTTCATATATGATACTTGTTTTTCTCTTTCTGGTTTACTTCACTCTGTATGACAGACTCTAGGTCCATCCACCTCACTACAAATAACTCAATTTCATTTCCTTTTATTGCTGAGTAATATTCCATTGTATATATGTGCCACATCTTCTTTATCCATTCATCTGTTGGTGGACACTTAGGTTCCTTCCATGTCCTGGCTCTTGTAAATAGAGCTTCAGTGAACATTGTGGTACATGGCTCTTTTTGAATTATGGTTTTCTCAGGGTATATGCCCAGTAGTGGGATTGCTGGGTCGTAGGGTAGTTCTATTTTTACTTTTTTAAGGAACCTCCATACTTTTCTCCATAGTGGCTGTATCAATTTACATTCCCACCAACAGTGCAGTGTAAGAGGGTTCCCTTTTCTCCACACCCTCTCCAGCATTTATTTGTAGATATTTTGATGATGGCCATTCTGACTGGTGTGAGGTGATACCTCATTGTAGTTTTGATTTGCATTTCTCTAATGATTAGTGATGTTGAGCATCCTTTCATGTGTTTTTTGGCAATCTGTATATCTTCTCTGGTGAAATGTCTATTTAGGTCTTCTGCCCATTTTTCAATTGGGATGTTTGTTTTTTTGATACTGAGCTGCATGAGCTGCTTGTATATTTTGGAGATAATCCTTTGTCAGTTGCTTCATTAGCAAATATTTTTTCCCATTCCAGGGGTTGTCTTTTCATCTTATTTATGGTTTCCTTTGCTATGCAAAAGCTTTTAAGTTTCATTAGGTCCCATTTGTTTATTTTTGTTTTTATTTCCATTTCTCTAGGAGGTGGTTCAAAAAGGATCTTGCAGTGATATATTTCATAGAGTGTTCTGCCTATGTTTTCCTCCAAGAGTTTTATAGTGTCCTGTCTTATATTTAGGTATTTAATCCATTTTGAGTGTATTTTTGTGTATGGTGTTAGGGAGTGTTATAATTTTATTCTTTTTCATGTAGCTGTCCAGTTTTCCCAGCGCCACTTATTGAAGAGGATGTCTTTTCTCCATTGTATGTTCTTGCCTCCTTTGTCATAAATTAGGTGACCATATGTGCGTGGGTTGATCTCCAGGCTTTCTATCCTGTTCCATTGATCTATATTTCTGTTTTTCTGCCAGTACCATACTATCTTGATTACTGTAGCTTTGTAGTATAGTTTGAAGTTGGGGAGCCTGATTCCTCCAGCTCCGTTTATCTTTCTCAAGATTGCTTTGGCTTTTCGGGGTCTTTTGGGTTTCCATACAAATTGTAAAATTTTTTGTTCTAATTCTGTGAAGAATGCCATTGTTAGTTTGATGGGGATTGCATTGAATCTGTACATTGCTTTGGGTAGTATAGTCATTTTCACAATATTGATTCTTCGAATCCAAGAACATGGTATATTTCTCAGTGTGTTTATGTCATCTTTGATTTCTTTCATAAGTGTTTTATAGTTTTCTGATTACAAGTCTTTCGCCTCCTTAGGTAGGTTTATTCCTAGGTATTTTATTCTTTTTGTTGCAATGGTAAATGGAAGTGTTTCCTTAATTTTTCTTTCTGATTTTTCATCATTAGTGTATAGGAATGCCAGATTTCTATGCATTAATTTTGTATCCTGCAACCTTACGAAATTCAATGATTAGTTCTAGTAGTTTTCTAGTGGCATCTTTAGGATTATCTGTGTATAGTATCATGTCATCTGCCAACAATGATAGTTTTACTTCTTCTTTTCCAATTTGGATTCCTTTTATTTCTTTTTCTTCTCTGATTGCCGTGGCTAGGACTTCCAAAACTGTGTTGAATAAGAGTGGTGAGAATGGACATCCTTGTCTTGTTCCTATCTTAGTGGAAATGCTTTCAGTTTTTCACCATTTAGTATGATGTTTGCTGTGTGTTTGTCATATATGGCTTTTATTATTTTTAGGTAGGTTCCTTCTGTGCCCATTTTCTGGAGATTTTTTATCATAAACCGGTGTTGAATTTTGTCAAAAGGTTTTTCTGCATCTATTGAGATGATCATATGGTTTTTATTCCTTAATTTGTTAATATGGTGTATCATGCTGATTGATTTGCATATACTGAAGAATCCTTGCATTCCTGGGATAAATCCCACTTGATCATGCTGTGTCATCATTCTAATGTGTTGCTTGATTCTGTTTGGTAGTATTGAGGATTTTTGCTTCTATGTTCATCAGTGATATTGGTCTGTAACTTTCTTTTTTTGTGATATCTTTGTCTGGTTTTAGTATCAGGGTGATGGTGGCTTCATAGAATGAATTTGGGAGTATTACTCCCTCTGCAGTTTTTTGGAAGAGTTTGAGAAGGATGGGTGTTAGCTCTTCTCTAAATGTTTGATAGAATTAGCTTGTGAAGCCATCTGGTCCTGGACCTTTGTTTGTTGGAAGATTTTTAATTACGGTTTCAATTTCATTACTTGTGATAACTCTGTTTATATTTTCTAATTCTTCTTGGCTCAGTCTTGGAAAATTGTACCTTTCCAAGAATTTGTCCCTTTCTTTGTGGTTGTTCATTTTATTGGCATATAGTTGTTTGTAGTAGTCTCTTATAATCTTTTGTATTTCTGCAGTGTCAGTTATGAATTCTTTTTCATTTCTAATTTTATTGATTTGCATCCTCTCCCTTTTTTTCTTGTTGAGTCTGGCTAAAGGTTTATCAATTTTGTCTATCTTCTCAAAAAACCAACTTTTAGTTTTATTGATCTATTCTATTGTTTCTTCATTTCTGTTTTATTTATTTCTGCTCTGATCTTTATGATTTCTTTCCTTCTACTGACTTTGGGTTTTCTTTGTCCCTATTTCTCTAGTTGCTTTAGGTGTAAGGTTAGATTGTTTATTTGACATGTTTCTTGTTTGTTGAAGTGAGAATGAATTGCTATAAACTTCCCTCGTTGAACTGCTTTTGCTGCGTCCCATACATTTTGGGTTGTCGTGGTCGTTCATTTCTTTTTCTTTTTTTTTTTAGCGGTATGCAGGCCTCTTACTGTTGTGGCCTCTCCCGTTGCAGAGCACAGGCTCCAGACGCACAGGCTCAGCGGCCATGGCTCACGGGCCCAGCTGCTCCGCGGCATGTAGGATCTTCCCAGACCGGGGCACGAACCCGTGTCCCCTGCATCGGCAGGCAGACTCTCAACCACTGCACCTCCAGGGAATTCCCCATTTCTATGTAATTTTTTATTTATTTGACTTCTTCAGTGATCTCTTGGTTATTTAGTAGCACGCTGTTTAGTCTCCATGTATTTGTGTTTTTTACAGTTTTTTTTCTGTAATTAATTACCAGTCTCATAGCATTGTGTTCAGAAAAGATGCTTGATTCAATTTCAATTTTCTTAAATTTTCCAAGGCTTGATTTGTGAGCCCAGATTTGATCTATCCTGTAGAGTGTTCTGTGTGCACTTAAGAAGTATATTCGGCCACTTTTGGGTGGACAGTCCTATAAATAACAATTAAGTCCATCTTATTTAATGTATCATTTAAAGCTTGTTTCCTTATTTATTTTCAGTTTGGATGATCTGTCCATTGGTGAAAGTGGGGTGTTAAAGTCCCCTGCTATGATTCTGTTACTGTCGATTTCCCCTTTTATGGCTATTAGCATTTGCCTTATGTATTGAGGTGCTCCTATGTTGGGCACATATATATTTATAATTGTTATATATTCTTCTTGGATTTATCCCTTGATCATTATGTATTGTCCTTCCTTATCTCTTGTAACAGTCTTTATTTTAAAGTCTATTTTATCTGATAAGAGTATTGCTACTCCAGCTTTCTTTTGATTTCCATTTGCAAGGAATATCTTTTTCCATCCCTTCATTTTAAGTCTGTATGTGTCCCTAGGTCTGAAGTGGGTCTTTTGTTGACAGCACATATACAGGTCTTGTTTTTGTATCCATTCAGCCAGCCTGTGTCTTTTGTTTGGAGAAGTTAATCCATTTATATTCAAGGTTATTATCGATATGTATGTTTTTATTACCATTTTTTAAATTGTTTTGGGTTTGTTTTCATGGGTCTTTTTCTTCTCTTGTGTTTCCCGCCTAGAGAAGTTCCTTCAGCATTTGTTGTAGAGCTGGTTTGGTGGTGCTTAATTCTCTTAGCTTTTGCTTGTCTGTAAAGCTTTTGATTTCTCTGTGAATCTGAATGAGATCCTTGGTTGATACAGTAATCTTGGTTGTAGGATTTTCTCTTTCATCACTTGAAGTACATCCTGCCACTCCCTTCTGGCCTGCAGAGTTTCTGCTGAAGAATCAGCTGATAACATCATGAGGATTTCTTTGTATGCTGTTTTTGCTTTTCCGTTGCTGCTTTTTTTCTTTGAATTTAATTTTTGTTAGTTTGATTAATGTGTGTCTTGGTGTGTTCCTCCTAGGGTTTATCCTGTATGGGACTCTGCACTTCCTGGACTTGGGTGACTATTTCCTTTCCCATATTAGGGAAGTTTTCAACTATAATCTCTGCAAATATTTTCTCAGACCCTTTCTTTTTCTCTTCTTCTTCTGGGACCCCTATAATTTGAATGTTGTTGTGTTTAGTGTTTGCCCAGAGGTCTCTGAGATTGTCTTCAATTCTTTTCATTCTTTTCCCTTTATTCTGCTCCTTGGCAGTTATTTCCCCTATTGTCTTCCAGCTCACTTATTCGGTCTTCTGCCTCAGCTATTCTGTTATTAATTCCTTCTAGTGTATTTTTTATTTCAGTTATTTTGTTGTTCATCGCTGTTTGTTTGTTCTTTAGTTTTTCTAGATCTTTGATAAACGTTTCGTGTATTTTCTCCATCCGTGCCACCATTCTGTTTCTGAGATTCTGGATCATCTTTACTATCATTACTCTGAATTATTTTTCAGGTACGTCACCTATTTCCTCTTCATTTATTTGGTCCTGTAGGTTTTTACCGTGCTCCTTCATCTGTGACATATTTTTTTGTCACCCTCCCCAACCACTTTTTTTTGATGGGTGGGATAGTGTTCCAGTCTTACTGGTTGTTTGGCCTGAGGCTTCCAGCAGTGGAATTTGTTAGGCTGTTGGTTAGAGCTGGGTCTTGGTGCTGAGATGAGGACCTCTGGAAGACCTCACTCAAGTTAATATTTCCTGGGGTCTGAGATTGTCTGTTAATCCAGTGGTTTGGGCTCAGAGCTCCTACCGCAGGAGCTCTGGCCCAACCCTGGGCTCACAAACCAAGATCACGCAAGCTGTGCAGGGTGGAAAAAAAGAAAAGGAGCAGAACAATAACAAAGAGTAAAACATAAGATTAGAAAACTAACAGATATGTTAGAAAGAATAAAAAATAAAAATATAGTTGAAACAACAAGCAGAAGGTAAAACAGAACCACAATAGTAAAAAAAAAAGAGGGGAGGAAAAAAAAAAGCCAGAAAAGGCCTTGGCTGTGAGGGGCGGGTCTTAGGCGGGGGGTGGGGTTTAGGTAGTATGCGGAGCCTATGCTTAGGACCCATGGGGCTGGAAAAGGCCCTGGGGGTGGGGTAAGAGGTAGGGCTTAGGCTCAATGCAGCCAGAGGGGCCCAGGAGTGCCTCTGGCCTTGTTCACTAGGCCCCAGTGGGCGGGGGAAACTCTAGGCCCATTCCCCCCCGATCCTCCGATCCCGAAGGGCCCCTTCCCATTGGCGTTTCTTCTTCTCCACACGCTCCCCCATGCCTCATGGAGCCACGCGGCCAGAGGAGGCCCCAGGAGGCAGAGGACCAGACCTGGACCCCCACAGCTGGAGGGGCCCTTGCAGGATGAAGGACCAGGCCCAGAAGCCCAACAGGCTTCCAGGGGCCTGAGTGGGCAGGGGAAACGCTAGACGCACTCCCCCCTGATCCTACCAGCTCCCCAGGTTCCCCAGGGGGTCCCGTGTGGGAACCCCTCCCACCTCCCAGCCACCCCTCAGGGGCGTGGGTCCTGTCTGGCCTTCACTTCTCCTCTTCCTTCACTTCCCCCACGTCCTACCTGGTCACTCAGTGGTTCCTCCCCATCTCCTTGGGCATCAAGGTCCCCACCAGTGTCCGCAGGTGCCCTAGTTGTGGGGAGATGTGAGCTCCACATCTTCCCATGCCGCCATCTTGACTCTGCCCTGCTATTTCAGGTAACTCTTAAAGTTTAAATTAATTTATGCTATCTTTGATGTTTTGTTATTGCCATACAAAAAAACACACTCCATGACAGGCAAACATTTTTATCTCTTAAAAAACATTAAATTTTTTAAATTAAAAAACATATAAATTTACCTTTAGAGATCTGATTCATTAACTAAATTTTTCAAAGTATTTCCAGAATAAACATGTTTACAAAACATAGACACTTTGAAAAGGTGGTGATGTATGTCTGTGTTCTAGAAAAGAAGTAGTGCTTAAGTATTGTTTAGGTAAAGCATGGCTATTTAGTGCATAGCTCTCCAGCACTTATAGCATAGTGCTTGATATGTGGCAGGCACTCAGTAATAATTTATTGAGTAAATGCTGAATAAGAATATATATTGAGAAAATTTGGTTTTTTGATAAATACAACCATGGGAAAATTTGATATCCTGCTAATTAGTTAATGTTAAAGTTGAGAGCTGTAAACATTAGTTTACATCAAATGCACAATACTTCAGTATGGTAGTGGGTATGTTTTTTATGCTATGGATTTTAATGTTACTATTAGCTTTTATGTTGAATCTGTTTCTGAGGATTTTCCTAGATCCCAATGGAGAAATAGTTGTAAATCTCTCTTATATACATATGAGGACTTTGGGGAAAATAATGGAAGTTTTAAATGTCTTTTTAAATCAGTTATTTATTGGTAATAAATAACCAAGAGATATCACTGACAATTATCAGTAGGTTTAGAAATTAAGTATTTGATAATATATACACATTGTTTGGAAATATTGTCACTAATACTTATGTATATTTTTGATGTTTTAGATAGATTTATAACCTTTCTGAAGTCTGAGGCTTTTTCTTTGTTGAGGCAAATTGTAAAGCATGAAATGGGGGTAAAGTGAAGTAACATAGGAAAATAATTCATCCTTTTTGTAGTAAGTGTTCTATATAGTCTGCTTCTTTTTTTTAAGTAGTTTTGGGACTTTTGTAGTTTTAAATATTAAGAATGGTCACTAAGGTGGCTGGCAGCAAAGAGCCTGAGAGGGTGGCCTCCCCAGGGCCTCACCTGGCTGCCTGGTAGCCCAGGAGAAGGAGGAGGGAGAAAGGAGGCTCATGGATGTGGCAGCCCCTGCCCACGGTGGGGAGAGACACTTGAGACTACTAGTGGTGGCCGCGTGCAGCCCCTGGTGGCTGCTGACTTTGCTGCTAGAGCACACCTGCTGGCCGGTGGGTCCTGAAGTCCAGGACACCTGGCGGCTGCTGGACTGCCACACACTCTTCTTGTTCTTCCTGGTGGTGATGCGGGCAGGCTGCTCAAAGCCACCAAAATCCAGGTGCGCGAGCAACAGCAGCTCGTCAAAGATGTTCTGCAAATTCTCCCCAGCAGGCAGGTATAGGTAGTTCTTGGAATACTGGGCTGAGGAGATCATGCCCAGTCTGAACTCCTCTGAGTGGCTCTTGAACTTGAACTTGCCGAAGCGGGTGTTGTTGATTCGCAGGAAGTTCTTTGTGGACTGAACAAGCTGCAGGTTCCGCTCCTGGAAGTTCTCTGGATCAGCTGTGTGGCTGACAAGGTCTTGGTGCTCCGGGCAGGTGTCAGGCCTGAGCCTCGGAGGTGGGAAACCTGAGTGCAGGACATTCGACCACCAGAGACCTCCTGGCCCCAGATAATATCAATCGGTGAGAGCTCTCCCAGAGATCTCCATCTCAACACTAAGACCCAGCTCCACTCAATGACCAGCAGGCTCCAGTGCTGGACGCCCCATGCCAAACAACTAGCAAGACAGGAACACAACCCCACCCATTAGCAGAGTCTGCCTAAAATCTTAATGAGTTCACAGACACCCCAAAACATACCACCAGACATGGTCCTTCCCACCAGAAATACAAGATCCAGCCTCATTCACCAGAACACAGGCACCAGTCCCCTCCACCTAAAAATTCTTTAGAAGGGATCAATAGCATAATAACTGAGGCAGAAGAACGGAGAAGTGACCTGGAAGATAAAATTGTGGAAATAACGACCGCAGAGCAGAATAAAGAAAAAAGAATGAAAAGAATTGAGGGCAGTCTCAGAGACCACTGGGACAACATTAAACGCACCAACATTAGAATAATAGGGGTCCCAGAAGAAGAAGAGAAAAAGAAAGGATCTGAGAAAATATTTGAATAGATTATAGTTGAAAACTTCCCTAATATGGGAAAGGAAACAGTCAATCAAGTCCAGGAAGCACAGAGAGTCCTAGACAGGATAAATCCAAGGAGAAACACGCAAAGACACAAACTATCAAAAATTAAATACAAAGAAAAAATATTAAAAGCAGCAAGGGAAAAGAACAAATAACATACAACGGAATCCCTATAAGGTTAACAGTTGATCTTTCAACAAAAACTCTGCAAGGTAGAAGGGAGTGGCAGGACATATTTAAAATGATGAAATGGAAGAACCTACAACCAAGATTACGCTACCCAGCAAGGATCTCATTCAGATTCAACGGAGAAATTAAAACCTTTACAGACAAGCAAAAGCTAATAGAATTTAGTACTACCCAACCAGCTGTACAACAAATGCTAAAGAAATTTCTCTAGGCAGGAAACACAAGAGAAGAAAAAGGCCTACAATAACAAACCCAAAACCAGAAAATGGTAATAGGAACATACATATTGTTAATTACCTTAAATGTAAATGGATTAAATGCTTCCACCAAAAGACAAAGACTGGCTGAATGGATACAAAAAAAAGACCTGTATATATGCTGTGTACAAGAAATACACTTCAGATCGAGGGACACATCCAGACTGAAAGTGAGGGGATGGAAAAGAGATTCCATACAAATGGAAATCAAAAGAAAGCTGGGGTAGCAATTCTCATATCAGACAAAATAGACTTTAAAATAAAGACTATTAGAAGAGACAAAGAAGGACACTACATAATGATCAAGGGATCAATCCATGAAGAAGATATAACAATTGTAAATATTTATGCACCCAACATAGGAACACCTCAATACATAAGGCAGATGCTAACAGCCATAAAAGGGGAAATCAACAGTAACACAATCAT
Source organism: Delphinapterus leucas (assembly GCF_059928025.1). NCBI lineage: Eukaryota > Metazoa > Chordata > Mammalia > Artiodactyla > Monodontidae > Delphinapterus > Delphinapterus leucas. The sequence goes on from NC_143130.1 coordinate 115,155,216, forward strand.
AGTAGGGGACTTTAACACCCACTTTCACCAATGGACAGATCAACTGAAATGAAAATAAATGAGAAAACACAAGCTTTAAATGGTACATTAAACAAAATGGACTTAATTGATATTTACAGGACTTTCCATCCAAAAACAACAGAATACACTTTCTTCTCAAGTGCTCTTGGAACATTCTCCAGAATAGATCATATCTTGGGTCACAAATAAGCCTTTGTTTAAGAAAATTGAATTCATATCAAGTATCTTTTCTGACCACAATGCTATGAAACTAGATATCAATTACAGGAAAAAAGTGTAAAAAGTACAAACACATGGAGGCTAAACAATGCACTACTAAATAAACAAGAGATCACTGAAGAAATCAAAAAGGAAATTAAAAAATACTTAGAAACAAGTAACAATGAACACATGACGACCCAAAACCTATGGGATGCAGTAAAAGCAGTTATAAGAGGGAAGATTATAGCAATACAATCCTACCTCAAGAACCAAGAAAAATCTCAAATAAACAACCTAACCTTACACCTAAAGCAATTAGAGAAAGAACCAAAAAACTCCACAGTTAGCAGAAGGAAAGAAACCATAAAGATCAGATGAGAAATAAATGAAAAAGAAGTGAAAGAAATGATAGCAAAGATCAATAAAACTATAGCTGGTTTTTTGAGAAGATAATCAAAATTGATAAACCATCAGCAAGATTCATCAAGAAAAAAGGGAGAAGACTTAAATCAACAGAATTAGAAATGAAAAAGGAGAAGTAACAACTGACACTGCAGAAATACAAAGGATCATGAGATGTTAGTACAAGCAACTATATGCCAATAAAATGACAACCTGTTAGAAATGGACAAATTCTTAGAAAAGCACAACCTTCTGAGACTGAACCAGGAAGAAATAGAAAATATAAACAGACCAATCACAAGCACTGAAATTGAGACTGTGATTAAAAATCTTCCAACAAACAAAAGTTCAGGACCAGATGGCTTCACAGGCAAATACTATCAAACATTTAGAGAATAGCTAATACCTATCCTTCTCAAACTCTTCCATAATATAGCAGAGGGAGGAACACTCCCAAACTCATTCTACAAAGCCACCATCACCCTGATACGAAAACCAAACAAAGATGTCACAAAGAAAGAAAACTACAGGCCAATAACACTGATGAACATAGATGCAAAAATCCTCAATAAAATACTAGCAAACAGAATCCAGCAGCACATTAAAAGGATTATACACTATGATCAAGTGGGATTTATCCCAGGAATGCAAGGATTCTTCAATATACAGAAATCAATCAGTGTGATACACCATATTAACAAATCGAAGGAGTAAAACCATATGATCATCTCAATAGATGCAGAAAAAGCTTTCAACACCCATGTATGATAAAAACCCTCCAGACGGTAGACATAGAGGGAGCTTACCTCAACCTAATAAAGGCCATATATGACAAACCCACAGCCAGCATCGTTCTCAATGGTGAAAAACTGAAACCATTTCCACTAAGATCAGGAACAAGACAGGGATGCCCACTCTCACTACTGTTATTCAACATTGTTTTGGAAGTTTTAGCTACAGCAATCAGAGATGAAAAAGAAATAAGAGGAATCTAAATTGGAAAAGAAGAAGTAAAACTGTCACTGTTTTCTGATGACATGATACTATACATAGAGAATCCTAAAGATGCTACCAGAAAACTACTAGAACTAATCAATGAATTTGGTAGAGTAGCAGGACACAAAATTAATGCACAGAAATCTCTTGCATTCCTATACACTAATGATGAAATATCTGAAAGAGAAATTAAGGAAACACTCCCATTTCCAATGCAACAAAAAGAATAAAGTACCTAGGAGTAAACCTACCTAAGGAGACAAAAGACCTGCATGCAGAAAACTATAAGACACTGGTGAAAGAAATTAAAGATGGTACAAACAGATGGAGAGATATACCATATTCTTGGACTGGAAGAATCAACATTGTGAAAATGACTCTACTACTCAAAGCAATCTACAGAGTCAATGCAATCCCTTATCAAAGCACCAGTGGCATCTTTCACAGAACTAGAACAAAAACTTCCACTATTTGTATGGAAACACAAGAGACCCCAAATAGCCAAACAGTCTTGAGAGAGAAAAACTGAGCTGGAGGAATCACACTCCCTGACTTCAGACTGTACTACAAAGCTACAGTAATCAAGACAGTATGGTACTGACACACAAACAGAAATATAGATCAGTGGAACAGAATAGAAGGCCCAGAGAGAAACCCACACACTTATGGTCACCTTATCTTTGATACAGGATGCAAGAATATACAATGGAGAAAAGACATCCTCTTCAGTAAGTGGTGCTGGGAAAACTGGACAGCTACATGTAAAAGAATGAAATTAGAACACTCCCTAACACCATATACAAAAATAAACTCAAAATGGGTTACAGACCTAAATGTATGGCCAGACACTATAAAACTCTTAGAGGAGAACGTAGGCAGAACCCTCTATGACATATATCACAGCAAGATCCTTTTTGACCCACCTCCTAGAGATATGGAAATAAAAGCAAAAATGAACAATTTTGAGCTAATGAAACTTAAAAGCTTTTGCACAGCAAGGGAAACCGTAAACAAGATGAAAAGGCAACCCTTGGAATGCGAGAATATAGTTGCAAATGAAGCAACTGACAAAGGGTTAATCTCCAAAATGTACAAGCAGCTCATGCAGCTCAATATCAGGAAAACAAACAACCCATTTCAAAAATGGTCAGAAGACCTAAATAGACATTTCTCCAAAGAAGACATACAGATTGCCAACAAACACATGAAAGGATGCTCAACATCACTAATCATTAGAGAAATGCAAGTCAAAACTACAATGAGGTATCACCTCACTCTAGTCAGAATGGCCATCATTAAAAAATCTACAAACAATAAATGCTGGACAGGGTGTGGAGAAAAGGGAACACTCTTGCACTGTTGGTGGGAATGTAAATTGATACAGCCACTATGGAGACCAGTATGGAGGTTCCTTAAAAAACTACAAATAGAACTACCATATGACCCAGCAGTCCCACTACTGGGGATATACCGTTGTGAAAACCACAATTGTAAAAGAGTCATGCACCACAGTGTTCATTGCAGCACTATTTACAAGAGCCAGGACATAGAAGCAACCTAAGTGTCCATTGACAGATGAATGGATAAAGAAGATGTGGCGGGGCTTCTCTGGTGGCGCAGTGGTTGAGAGTCCGCCTGCCGATGCAGGGGACTCGGGTTCGTGCCCCGGTCCGGGAAGATCCCACATGCCGCCGAGTGGCTGTGCCTGTGATCCATGGCCTCTGAGCCTGCACATCTGGAGCCTGTGCTCCGCAACGGGAGAGGCCACAACAATGAGAGGCCTGCGTACTGCAAAAAAAAAAAAAAAAGATGTTGCATATATATACAATGGAATATTACTCAGCCATAAAAAGATACAAAATCGAGTTATTTGTAGTGAGGTGGATGGACCTAGAGTCTGTCATACAGAGTGAAGTGAGTCGTAAAGAGAAAAACAAATACCGTATGCTAACACATATATATGGAATCTTAAAAAAAAAAGAAAAAAAGGTTCTGAAGAACCTAGGGGCAGGACAGGAAAAAAGACACAGACGTAGAGCATGGACTTGAGGACATAGGGAGGGGCAAGGGTAAGCAGGGAAGAAGTGAGGGAATGGCATTGATATATATACATTACCAAATGTAAAATAGATAGCTAGTGGGAAGAAGCCACATAGCACAGGGAGACCAGCTCAGTGCTTTGTGACCACCTAGAGGGGTGGGATAGGGAGGCAGAGTGGAAGGGAGACGCAAGAGGGATGGGCTGTGGGGATATATGTATGGGTATAGGTGATTCAGTTTGTTATACGGTAGAAACTAACACAACAATGTAAAGCAATTATACTCCAATAAAATGTTAAAAAAAAAGAATGTTTATAAATGTTTATTGACTAAATTGTACTCCTGGAAGTTTGAAATGCCTGTTGCAGATTTCCAAAACTCTTTTATTATTTATGTGGATGGATACTGTTGGTAAAATTGAGCTAAAATTTCAGTTATTCCCTGAGTTGTGAATTGGTACCTTGAAAAAGTTTAATTTACTTCACACAGATAAACTGATTTCCCTAAGCAATTTTCCTTTGTTTACTGAGATAACAGCCCCTCTCTTTGGACAGGATTTTTGATTATATCACCCTATTTTAATTTGTGCTTATATTCTAAAACCAACAATGTGTAGATTGGTGTTAATATTTACTTTTCCTTTGAGGCTTTGTTTCTTATATCCTACAATTTAAGCAGTATATTTCTTTCTTTCTTATCTCTGATGAAGAGTCTACACTCTAATAGGTGATTCATATTAGATGTGAATAAAAAGCATTATTTTTAAAATTGTTGTAAAATATACATAACAGTTCAGTAGCATTATGTACATTCATATTGTTGTGCAACCATCACTACCATCTATCTCCAGAACTTTCTCATCTTCCCAAACTGAGTCTCTTTACCCAGTAAACAATAACTCTGAATTCCCTCCTCCCCCTGGCCCCTGGTAAGCACCATTCTCCTTTCAGAAACAGTATTTTTTATAATAAGATGAGAGAATGAAGCATGAGGAAAACTTTTTTTTTTTTTTTTTTTTGCAGTACGTGGGCCTCTCACTGTTGTGGCCTCTCCTGTTGCGGAGCACAGGCTCCGGACTTGCAGGCTCAGCAGCTGTGGCTCACGGGCCCAGCCGCTCTGCAGCATGTAGGATATTCCCGGACCGGGGCATGAACGCATGTCCCCTGCATTGGTAGGAGGACTCTCAACCACTGCACCACCAGGGAAGCCTGGAAAACATATTTTTTAAGATTGCATTAAACATAAACCTAACATTGATTTTATGATTTATTAATAAAATTTTATTTTATTTTTTTAATAAGGAAACCAGTGCGTACTTTATTTTGTTGTCATTCTTAGAATCTTCTTTTGGGAAAAACTCATCAACTCAAAGTTTGCAATATATTCCATAGTAGGTAGCTGCTACTTTTGCTACTGTTTCTTCTTCTTTTCAAGTTTTTGTTTTCATTTCTCTTTTTTACTTTTTATGTTTTTATTGAAGTATAGTCAACATTAAGGTTGTAAATCAGCAAATATTATCCATATGAAGGTAGGTGCTAAGCACTCTAGAGCAGCGGTCCCCAACATTTTTGGCACCAGGGATCGGTTTTGTGGAAGACAGTTTTTCCACGGTCAGAGGGGAGGGGATGGTTCAGGCAGTAATGTGAGCGATGGGGTAGTTGGTTCAGGCAGTAACGTGAGTGATGGGGAGCGATGGGGAGCGGCAGATGAAGCTTTGCTTAGTTGTTTGCTGCTCACTTCCTGCTGTGTGGCCTGGTTCCTAACAGGCTGCAGACTGGTACCAGTCCACCGCCTGGGGCTTTGGGACCCCTACTGTAGAGAATCCAAGGATAATTAAATTACAAGTCTTTCCTCTAGCATCTGTCACTCCCCTTCACTCCACATTTATGCCATTACCACCTGAACCATCTCTCGCATTACTGCCTGAACCATCCCCCTCCCATCTGTGGAAAAATTATCTTCCACAAAACCAGTCCCTGGTGCCAAAAAGGTTGGGGACTGCTGCCCTAGACAAGCGTTCCATACCTTTTTTCCATTCTTGGCCCTTGTTTTGAGTATTTGTTATATAAATGGATTCCGTCCATGAAAATGTATTTGTACCTACAGAAACACTATTTTTATATATGATTTCAGAAGGTTCGCAGTCCTCCAGTTAAAAGTCCCATCCCTAAACCCTTGTATACTATTGGTGGGAATGTAAATTGGTACAGCCGCTGGGGAAAACATTATGGAGGTTTCTCAAAAAACTAAAAGTAGAACTACCATATGGCCCAGCAATTCCACTTCTGAATATATATATATATATATATATATATATATATATATATCTGAAAGAAACAAAAACACTAATTCGAAAAGATACATGCCACCCCAATGTTCATAGCAGCATTATTTACAAAAGCCAAGATATGTAAGCAACCCAAATGCCTATTATCAGATGAATGGATAAAGAAGGTGTACACACACACACACACACACACACACACACACACACACACAATGGAATACTACTCAACTGTAAAAAAGAATGAAAATTTGCTATTCACAACAACATGGATGGATTTGGAGGGTATTATGCTAAGTGAAGTAAGTCAGACAGAGAAAGACAAATACTGTATGATGTCGCTTTTATGTGGAATCCAAAAAAATACAACAAACTAGTGAATATAACAAAAAAGAAACAGACTCACAGATACAAAGAGCAAACTAGTGGTTACTAGTGGGGGCAGTATAGGGGTAGGGGATTTAGAGGTACATACTATTAGATGTAAAATAAGCTACAAGGATATTATATTTTATAATACTTCTAAATGGAACATAACATTTAAAAATTATGAGTCACTATATTGTATGCCTGTAACATATATAATATTGTACATCAACTATACTCCAAAAAAAAAAAAAAAAAGTCCCAGCCCTAGGAGATAGAGCAAGGAGGGAGAGGGAGTGGCAGGTAAGAAAAAAAAACATGGATAGCTACAATGTGGAGTATGAGAAGTGCTGTATGAGAGATGTAAACCCCATGGTATGGAGGATCAAAGGAAGAAGAGATCATGAGTTTGAAGAGAATTGTAAAACACATCATGGAGATGAACCTTAAAGAATAAATAAGATTCATTGTAGCACATTGAAGATAGCACCACACCTAGTTTGCTTTGTCTTTTCTTGGGAAAGAAATCTGAAAATCTAAAAATGAAACTTCTAGTGTTCTATAATTCTGTTATGGAAACTTAACATATATGTCACTTGCCAAGTCTGCTTCATTAAAAAAAACCAATAGGGCCAGGTACTAAAGATGCTTTTGAAAATACATAAACTTAGCTATATCTGGACTATGACAGTAAAATTGTTGTTTATCAGTATTTTCTAAATTTTCTATAATGAACGTGTATATTTTTATAATTTAAAAAGTAGATACCACTCATTCTTTTTTTTTTTTAAATTGAAGTATAGTTGATTTACAATGTTGTGTTAATTTCTGCTGTACAGCAGTGATTCAGTTATACATATACATACATTCTATTTCACATTCTTTTCCATTATGGTTTATCACAGGATATTGAATATAATTCCCTGTGCTGTACAGTAGGACCTTGTTGTTTAATGTTTCTATATGTAGTAGTTTTCATCTACTAACCACAAACTCCCACTCCATCCCTCCCCCTCCCCCCTTCCCCCTGGGCAACCACATGTCTGTGAGTCTGTTTTTGTTTTGTAAGTATGTCCATTTGTGTCGTATGTAGATTCCACATATAAGTGATATCATATGGTATTTGTATTTGTCTTTCTCTTTCTGACTTCACTTAGTATGATAATCTCTAGGTCCATCCATGCGCTGCAAATGATATTATTTCATTCTTTTTTATGGCTGAGTAATATTCCATTGTATATATGTACATCACATCTTCTTTATCCATTCATCTGTCAGTAGATATTTAGGTTGTTTCCATGTCCTGTCTATTGTAACTAGTGATATTGTGAACATAGGGGTGCATGGTTCTTTGAATTATAGTTTTGTCTGGATATATGCCCAAGAGTAGGATTGCTGGATCATACAGCAACTCTGTTTTTAGTTTTTGAGGAGCCTCCATACTGTTTTCCACAGTGGCGGCACCAACTTACATTCCCACCAACAGTGTAGGAGGGTTCCCTTTTCTCCACACCCTCTCCACCATTTGTTATTTGTAGACTTTTTAATGGTGGCCATTCTGATCAGTGTGAGGTGGTATCTCATTATAGTTTTGATCTACATTTCTCTAATAATTAGCGATGTTGAACATCTTTTCATGTGCCTGTTGGCCATCTGTAGGTATTTGGAGAAATGTCTATTTAGGTCTTTTGCCCATTTTTTGATTGGGATGTTTGTTTCTTTTGTTTTTGAGTTGTGTGAGCTGTTTGTATATTGTGGAAATTAAGCCCTGTCAGCCATATCAGTTGCAAATATTTTCTCCCAATCCATAGGTTGTCTTTTCATTTTGTTTATGGTTTCCTTTGCTGAGAAAGCACGCATTCTTTAAAGACAATAAATTTCTGTGTAAATTGGTACCATGATGATTGGCTGTTATTAATAAACTGCCATCTAATGACAGTCTTCCATATATTTATTTTTTATTTAATGATCACAGGTGTTATATTATCCCTATTTTCTTAAATCTTTGAAGGGTTAAGTAACTTTCCCAAGACCACACAGTTACAGTGGGTCATAACTGAGGTTCATATCAGTTCTGATTGAGTTGAAAGCTCATGCTCTTAACCTCTACATCAAGCTGCCCTAATACAAAACCCAACAATATTTGACTCATTGGTTTTCTATGTTTAGTTCCGGCCCATTCAACCCATTTAGGTTGTAATTACTCTAATCTAGGCAATCTCTGATAAAAATAAATTTGTCAATGAATATGCCTAAACCTGTGCACCCGTACATGGTGAGTATCCAACCGAAGGTCTAGATTGGTGTCTCCTATATTCACGGTTTTTGCTTGTTTGTTTTTGACTCCTAAGAGATTGCTTTGGGCCCCTTTATACATCCTGGGAAGGTTGGAGGCAGTCTAGAAGCAGTCTCCTTTGGGCTTTAGGAGGAGAGCCCCAAATGATTCTTGGGAAGACCAATATTGTCTTTGGGCTGACCGTACTGGTCTTGGGCATTTGGCTGGTTTCCAGGCACACTAGCTCTCAGTATAGCATTGTAGGTATCAGTGTTAATACAGTCATACTATGGCTTATTATGTCAATGTTAAAATTAATGGCAATGAGAAGACTAGATTTTCTACAGTCAATATGTCTTAATTTTATAATTAGAAAAAAATAGCAAACAAAGAAAGTATCCTACCAAAAGAATTTGGCGGGGACAGATGCATATGATGATTGTGTCTTTGTATATGTGTGTTTGCTAAAGGCTTAGTTCCTGAGGTTTGGTTTTATTCAGGCCAATGTCATTTCACAACTAATATATCTAAGTATATACCAGAATTAAGCCAGCTCCCAAGATTTGGAGGGAAGGGCACCAACCAAAGGGTTACTGGCCTGGCTTGAACCATGGCTTTCATCAATTTATATAATCTGGAGCAGACTGTCAGAATCATGTCTGCCTTTCTAGACCTAATTGAATTATCTTTTCTCTACTTATGAACCTAATCTTCCTTTCCTCTTATCATTGACTTTAGATCTCTTTTAAGATATGCTGTGTTCTACTTTTTCTTATGTGCCATATCCCACAAACCACATAAGCTTCTTAGACTCCCATTTGAGGCCCCCTGTGATTTGACTTCCCTTCCTTTCCCACTAAACTCCTTCATATACCATGGGATCACTCCCCCAAAAACCTTGTATACTCACTGCCCCCTCTTTCCTTCCTTTACTTTCCAAAATCTCTAACTTAGCATACATTTGACCCTCACTTAAAATGTCTTTCCTCCCCAGTCAGTGGGTACCCCAATCCTGCGTACCCTTTATTCTAAGTGCCTACTACTTAGCATTTTCCCCAAACCCGCATTTAGGAAACATTTCTCCCTCTTTGGAATTCACATAGCATTTTATTTGGACCGTTCCTATAGCACTTCTTATGTTCTCTGTTCAAAACTTGCGTAACTGTGTTATCTTCTCTACCAGACTGTTACACCCTGGAGGGCTAAGGCTCTGTCTCATTCATCTTTGTGTTTCTCACAATGCTAAACTCAGTGCCTTCCTGTGACCACTCAGGAAATGTTGATCAATGAATGAGTGTTTTATCTGTGTTGGTATTATCTTCCCAACTAGGTGGTAAGCTGCTTGAATGCAATAATTTTTTCCTATTTATCACAGTATTTCTTAGAGTACCTTGGACAATGGCTTATGCAATTAATATTGATTGAATAAATGACAAAGCTAGTTGACTAATTGTCACTGTTTGTGTGAACAGATCTGCGCCCCCTTATCTTTCTTACCATCCTGCTAACTCCTGTGATCTCTCCCACCCCAACTGCTTTTACCTAGGAGCTTTTTTTCTATGTGTAAGTTAAAGCATTTATTTTAAAAAACATACATTTTATTTCACTCTTCCTTTGAGAGAAAAATATTTTCATTTTAGGGATTTCTTTATGCTGTCTTTTTTCTTGTACTATATATAACATCCTTGTGGTTAGTTGATACCTTTTAGTATTAACTTTTTTTGGTGTCTGGGATAATAGTCTGCATGTGGGCAGTTGTTATTTGGTTACATGCAGGCTCTGTATTAAATTACTGGTGAGAATCACTAGCATTGCTCCATTGTAAGATAATAAATTCTTTTATTTACTTGCAGGGATATTTAGCAAGGTGTTAAGTACCTCTCTCTTTATCCTTACCTGTGGAACACCTGCCTACCCCATAGACTTATAAGTATCAAATGAGATAATGAATATAAAAGCTCCACCTAAATGTATGGTATTTTTTAGAAACTACTTGAACACTTTAAAAGAGGTTTTCAGACAAAGATGTCACAAAGAAAGAAAACTACAGGCCAATATCACTGATGAACATAGATGCAAAAATACTAGCAAACAGAATCCAACAGCACATTAAAAGGATCATACACCATGATCAAGTGGGGTTTATTCCAGGAATGCAAGGATTCTTCAATATACCCAAATCAATGAACGTGATACACCATATTAACAAATTGAAGGAGAAAAACCATATGATCATCTCAATAGATGCAGAGAAAGCTTTCGACAAAATTCAACACCCATTTATGATAAAAACCCTGCAGAAAGTAGGCATAGAGGGAACTTCCTCAACATAATAAAGGCCATATATGACAAACCCACAGCCAACAGTGTCCTCAATGGTGAAAAACTGAAAGCATTTCCACGAAAATCAGGAACAAGACAAGGTTGCCCACTCTCACCACCCTTATTCAACATAGTTTTGGAAGTTTTAGCCACAGCAATCAGAGATGAAAAAGAAATAAAATGAATCCAAATTGGAAAAGAAGAAGTCAAGCTGTCACTGTTTGCAGATGACATGATACTATACATAGAGAATCCTAAAGATGCTACCAGAAAACTACTAGAGCTAATCAATGAATTTGTTAAAGTATCAGGATACAAATTTAATGCACAGAGATCTCTGGCATTCCTATAATATACATTAATGATGAAAAATCTGAAAGAGAAGTTAAGGAGACACTCCCATTTACCATTGCAACAAAAAGAATAAAATATCTAGAAATAAACCTACCTAAGGAGACAAAAGACCTGTATGCAGAAAACTATAAGACACTGATGAAAGAAATTAAAGATGATACAAATAGATGGAGAGATATACCATGTTCTTGGATGGGAAGAATCAACATTGTGAAAATGACTCTACTCCCCGAAGCAATCTACAGATTCAATGCAATCCCTATCAAACTACCACTGTCATTTTTCACAGAACTAGAACAAAAAATTTCACAATTTGTATGGAAACACAAAAGACCCCGAATAGCCAAAGCAATCTTGAGAACGAAAAATTGAGCTGGGGGAATCAGGCTTCCGGACTTCAGACTATACTACAAAGCTACAGTAATCAAGACAGTATGGTACTGGCACTAAAACAGTAATGTAGATCAATGGAACAGGATAGAAAGCCCAGAGATAAACCCACGCACATATGGTCACCTTATCTTTGATAAAGGAGGCAAGAATATACAATGGAGAAAAGACAACCTCTTCAATAAATGGTGCTGGGAAAACTGGACAGCTACATGTAAAAGAATGAGATTAGAACACTCCCTAACACCATACACAGAAATAAATTCAAAATGGATTAGACCTAGGGCTTCCCTGGTGGCGCAGTGGTTGAGAGTCCACCTGCTGATGGAGGGGACGCGGGTTCGTGCGCCGGTCCAGGAAGATCCCACATGCCACGAAGCAGCTGGGCCCATGAGCCATGGCCGCTGAGCCTGCGCGTCCGGAGCCTGTGCTTTGCAGGAGCCTGTGCTTCGCAGTGGGAGAGGCCACAACAGTGAGAGGCCCGCGTACCGAAAAAAAAAAAAAAAGGATTAGACCTAAATGTAAGGCCAGAAACTATCAAACTCTTAGAGGAAAACATAGCACACTCTATGACATAAATCACAGCAAGATCCTTTTTGACCCACCTCCTAGAGAAATGGAAATAAAAACAAAAATAAACAAATGGGACCTAATGAAACTTAAAAGCTTTTGCACAGCAAAGGAAACCATAAATAAGACCAAAAGACAACCCTCAGAATGGGAGAAAATATTTGCAAATGAAGCAACTGACAAAGGATTAATCTTCAAAATGTACAAGCAGCTCATGCAACTCAATAACAAAAAAACAAACAACCCAATCCAAAAATGGGCAGAAGACCTAAATAGACACTTCTCCAAAGAAGATATACAGATTGCCAAAAAACACATGAAAGAATGCTCAGCATCATTAATCATTAGAGAAATGCAAATCAAAACTACAATGAGATATCATCTCACACTGGTCAGAATGGCCGTCATCAAAAAATCTAGAAACAGGGCTTCCCTGGTGGCACAGTGGTTGAGAGTCTGCCTGCCGATGCAGGGGACACGGGTTCATGCCCCGGTCCGGGAAGATCCCACATGCCGCGGAGCGGCTGGGCCCGTGATCCATGGCCGCTGAGCCTGCGCCTCCTGAGCCTGTGCTCTGCAACGGGAGAGGCCACAGCAGTGAGAGGCCCGCGTACTGCAAAAAAAAAAAAAAAAAATCCAGAAACAATTAATGCTGGAGAGGGTGTGGAGAAAAGGGAACACTCTTGCACTGTTGGTGGGAATGTAAATTGATACAGGCACTATGGAGAACAGTATGGAGGTTCCTTAAAAAACTACAAATAGAACTACCATATGACCCAGCAATCCCACTACTGGGCATATACCCTGAGAAAACCATAATTCAAAAAGAGTCATGTACCAAAATGTTCATTGCAGCTCTGTTTACAATAGCCAGGACATGGAAGCAACCTAAGTGTCCATCAGCTGATGAATGGATAAAGAAGATGTGGCACATATATACAATGGAATATATTACTCAGCCATAAAAAGCAACGAAATTGAGTTATTTGTATTGAGGTGGATGGACCTAGAGTCTGTCATACAGAGTGAAGTAAGTCAGAAAGAGAAAAACAAATACCGTATGCTAACCCATATATATGGAATCTAAGAAAAAAAAAAAAGTCATGAAGAACCTAGGGTTAAGACGGGAATAAAGACACAGACCTACTAGAGATTGGACTTGAGGATATGGGGAGGGGGAAGGGTAAGCTGTGACAAAGTGAGAGAGTGGCATGGACATGTATACACTACCAAACATAAAATAGATAGCTAGTGGGAAGCAGCCGCATAGCACAGGGAGATCAGCTCGGTGGTTTGTGACCACCTAGAGGGGTGTGATAGGGAGGGTGGGAGGGAGGGAGACGCAGGTGGGAAGAGATGTGGGAACATATGTATATGTATAACTGATTCACTTTGTTATAAAGCAGAAACTAAAACACCGTTGTAAAGCAACTATACTCCAATAAAGATGTTAAAAAAAATAAGTAAAAGGTTTTTTTGGGGGAGGGGGCGGATGGTGAAATGTTGTGAATTACAAAGCACCTTTATATGAACTTTGCATTTCTCCAAGCCATGTTGAGAATGAAATTGTTTTATACTTGTAAAGAGACATCCTTTTGCAAAATTCATGGAGGCAGACCTGTACAAGCAAAAAGACCTTCTTTCTGAATGCTAATTAGCAACTCTTTGTATGTGTTCGATTTTGTTCCATGGGATAGATGACAAGCTTATTATAGGAATAAACTTTAATGAAAAAAATATCATCCTCTTATTTGTGTTAAAATCGTGTAGCAACAATAGTGATAAATGTGTTGACAGTAGCATTAGTGGATAATGATTTAAATTTGAGCTTATGTGGACTGAATCATTACATACTGCAAGTGCCTTGTATTTGTAGTAATTGCTAGAGGGAAAGGAGACAGAATAGTGTGTGGCAAATAACCGGTTACAGTCTTTGGATTTACTCTTGTCTTGTTGAACCTGCCAAGGGGAAAAGCCAGAGTTATCAGTGCTGGTTTTGTTTTGTTATTTTTCTTACTTTTTTTTTTTTGTAATACAGTTTGCTGAGTTTTTGCTTGTTGTTTGTTTCACTTGTAAATTAGTTGGTGCCGTATATTGAATTGGGTAGATTCCATTGTTGACTTCCAAGTTTTTGTTTTTTTTGTTTTTAATGAATAGTGATGAACTCTTGGGAATTATTGAACACTTAACTGCTCATCCATAATGGAAGAGGATTAATATTTCTTTGAGGAACATTATAAGTTCCTTGAAATTTTTGAAAATATATGCACTATGCTAGTATTTGAATTCTAATAAATGTTGCCTAAAATATTTTTCTTCCTTCCTTTGCTTCAACTAAGATCCTCTGTATGACTATCTGAAGACTATCTTAATTTGACTTTAACTCTTGGAATTAAGAGTTTATGCCTCTTATGAAATCTATGAAGCATATTTTTGTTTTTTGAGAGACTGGAGAGTTTTAGTAATTTATTCATATTAAGGTGCTATATGAGTCAGGGTCCTGGCTGGAAAGAGATGACACATCTTTAAAGGAACTAACAGAGTGGGTTTAATGAAGGGACTAGTTACCGAGGTGTGGGCAGCATTAAGGAAACAAACAAGAGATGGTGAAGTACCCAGAGACTAGTGACAGTAGGAATTTTTACTGTCTCTCTGCCTGAAGGGGCAGAGAGTGAACTGTGTCGGTGGGACCTGGCGACTGCTGAAGCCATGGAGGAGGGGCTGCCTGTTGGGATTTGTGGCCACAGAGGAAGAGAGCCAAGGGCAGAACTCCTGCAAGGCAGGGAGGGAGCAGTTGTGTGTGGTACTAATAGTACTAGAGCCTCTTTCTCCTCCCACAGCCTCCTATCCCGCTGATACCTCCTACTGGCAGATCCTTATTGAAAGCCAGAGGGTAAGGAAACTCAGGTGATACAGTCCACAGAGGTCAGCTACCTGGGCACTGATCAGGGCAGAGAATGAAGCAGAGCTTGAGGAAGGTGGAGAGGAAGGAAGTGGAGCACAGCAAGTGGAAAATAACCAGAAGTTTTTTTTTTCTTCATGATCATCATCATAACTGTGAATTAGTGACTTGCAATACATGAAATACAAAGCGAAGATTCCTGCCCTCTAAAAGTTTGAAGCTAATACAGATATCAGTAGTACACTCAAATTAGTGAAAATCCATGCTATCAGAAAGCAAAATTTTACTGTCATCAAATTAATGAATAGAATATTTATATTGGAGATAAACTCTGATATAAGTATATTTTGTTGCAGTGGGGAGTAATGGATAGAAGAGTTTATTCTGATAGGGTAGAGTTATGAAAAAAGTTCTCCTTCATTAAGTAAAGATTGATGCAGGAATAAAACTTTTGGAAATGGTTCTTATAGGAGAAGGGACAAAGACTGAACACTCGCAAGGGGAGCAACATGATCCCATCTTGGTCCTCTCTCTTATTCTTCCAGGGGAGGGCAGAGAAAACAGCCAAGTAGTCCTAGTGTGGGGCCTGTCTTGATTTCTTTTCTATAGGGAGGGAGAAGCTACTGTATATGGCAGAGTAGTCAGACAATATGCTAAATATCCATGGGCTCAGGAGAAGCTGCACTACCAGACTGGCATTACATTATGAAAATGAGGCAATGCACTTTCTTCCTGTCTGGACTCTACAGAGAGAAGGAAAGCCAGAGGCTTTTCTGCCTCTCATTCACTTAAATGAGATGGGGTGGGAATTTTAAATTAAGCCACCTTAATATTTCAGTCATCGTTTAAAGTGAAAGGCATTTATTGCTTGTGAAAGGCATTGGGCCTTTTGCCACATTAACTGAACTCCTATTCACTCATGATAGATTCTTGAGAAAAAGCTGTACAAATCCACACTAGTATTTTCCCCACCAACAGCAGTTTGGCCTCAATTATCTCTTTTACAGTAATACTCTTTGACTGCCAATTTGGACAGTAGTTTTTATAACATGAAAGCCTATTGGGGTTTGGAGAATCAGAAACTTACTGTTGCCATCGTTAAATAAGTAAATGACCATGGGCCATATTTGGCTACTTCGGATTTTTGTGCTGTTTTTCCCCTACATTTTATAATTTATAATTACCTCAAATTGTAAAGCTTGAAACACGCTTGTACCTAATAGGTGGTAGACTTAGGTCATAGCTTTTCCTGGTATTCAGAGATAGTAAATCTTCATTATGTTTTCAGTTTGTAGTGTGAAACTTTAAAGGAGACAGTCAATTTTGGACTTCTTCCAGGTGTCTTTCCGTGCAAATGTTGGACAGGATTATAATTAATGGATATTTGGCAAAGAATCGCATGATGTGGAAGAGAATTATTGTTTTAGCCATCAAATTATAAAAATTCTTTCCAAAATAAAATTGTTTTGTTGTTAGACAAATTGTAGCCAAGGGTTAAAGACTAGGAATTGTATTCCAATGTTTTATCCTTTTTTTAATACAATTTTATTTCTTTTTATACAGCAGGTTCTTATTAGTTATCCATTTTATACATATTAGTGGCCAATGTTTTATCTTTAAGGACACTCCTGGTACTCAGTCTGAAACTTCAGTCCTTGTTAGATTGGGAATCAAATTATAAAGCAAATACTGATATAATGCCATTGGTTAATGAACAACAATGTTTCCAATCTAAATTTAAGAAGCAGGGCTCGAGAAGCCGGTAGGAGCCTGCGACGTTGTGCCGTTATCTGAAGATTCTTCAATCACTATGTCAAGTGACACAGATGTTTCTCTTTCTTCATATGATAAAGATCAGGGATCTAAACTTATCCGAAAAGCTAGAGAGGCACCATTTGTCCCCATTGGAATGGCAGGTTTTGCAGCAGTCGTTATATATGGATTATATAAATTGAAGAGCAGGGGCAATACTAAAATGTCTGTTCACCTGATCCACATGCGCGTGGCAGCCCAAGGCTTTGTTGTGGGAGCAATGACTCTTGGTATGGGCTATTCCATGTATCAAGAATTCTGGGCAAAACCTAAACCTTAGAAGACGAGATACTGTCTTGGTCTTGGTGGTGTTTGCTTTAGTTAGACATCTCATATTGAGGTTATATGTTTATGTTGAAAATAAATTCTGTGGGTTGGACAATAACATGGTAATTTGAATATCGGCTTCCTTTCTGGCAGGCTTGATTTGCCTAGTGACTAGTTCACTAGCTAGGTCGTTCAGGGGAGTCAGATTAGCACAAAAACATGTCACTTTTAAATGCACTTGGTAGTGGTACAGTGTCCGCCTTCTTAAACTCTTCTGATAAAATTAGTTGTAAAGAGGACAACATGCCAAACCTGAAAATGCTTCCAGTTGCTGCAGAATATCATACGCTTTTGATGTAATGTAGGAATCCTATTTACCCCAGTTAATTTAACTCTTTCTGACTGCCTTGTGGACTGAGTACTGTTTTTAAGGTCTGGTTGGCTCTTGAAGAACCCTTTCAGAACAGTGCACGGAATACAACATGATAAACCTCCCAGCAACTATGTGTGTGTTTTTAAACCAAACCTAAAGAGCTGGTAACAGCTGCTTTGAAGTAGTATCTGTTTCAGAATCATATTTGTAAACATGAGAATAACTTAACTGTAGATCCCCATTTAGCTGTTTTGTAGTTGCAGAATTATAGTTTGCTGCTGTTATATTAGAATAATTTTTAAATGGCATTTTGAAGTAGAAGTGTGTATTTTAAGTGCTAATGCAAAGGTAAATGAAAAATACTTTTTAAATATGTGCAGTCTGTTTATTTTCTCTGAAAGAATCATAAATGTTAAACTAAATAAATTGCGTGTAATGGAAGTGAAAAAAAAAAAGAAAGAAGCAGGGCTCTTGTATTTGGGTCAACATATATTATAGGTAGAAGTTATAGTATGTTAGTTAAGAGTTCAAAGAAATAGCCCGAGAATTAACAACTTTTGAACTATGACATGGAAAGACCGAGGATTTTAAAAACTCCCAAATGATTCTTATATAGTCAGCTTTCAGAATCACTTTGTCTAGACCAGCTTATCTGATGTTTGAATTCCTTGATTATCTAGGCTGTGTTTGGATGGGATGCTTCTGATATAGTTCATTCAGTTTTGTCGTTGAAGAATTTCTAGGCATTTTCTTCATAATATGTCTGACAGCTAAAATTCCTTAATATCTTAAAGTTCAATGAATAGTTAATGGCGAACGGGTAGTCAGATTCATATTAGAAACTACTTTTAAATCTATTAAACATTTATATGTTGAAAAAGTGCAAGTCCCACAGTCTGTCATTTAAAATTTTTTGCACTTTGTCATAGATGTTAGAAATTTGATCAGAGTTTGATGTGTAGCTCTGAAGAATGTCTTCATGTCTTAAGTGTGACAGTATTTGGAAATGGAGCAAAGCTTTTCCATGTAAAGTCTCAGCCTTTATTTCCTGAAAGACACCTGGCTAAATAAAGTTAAGGTAATCGGGGTATAGCAGTTCTCATCTCTGGAGTTCATGGAGAAAGAATATGTATAAAAAGGGATGTGTTTCATTATTAAACAGACAGCCTTTGGTGGTAGCTCACTGTGAGCATGGGCAGGCTGTGCTTTATGTGTATCTAACAGAATTTGAAATACAAAATATTACATCTAAGAGCCCAACATGAACAGACGCTCACAGAAGAGCAAAAGAGTTCTCTGAGTTGCAGAGAAATATGTGTACAACAAGTAGGCTCCCCTAGGTGTTTACTGATCAACATAATGATGGATTCAAGACTGGAGGGAAGCCAGGATTTTATCTTAACTTTACTGGAAATATCAGAAGTGGGGGGAGGATGAGAATGAAAGAGAGAGAGAGAGAGAGCAAAGTGTGAGCATAAGAGAACTGTTTTGTTCCACCCCAAGCTCTTTAGAATTTAGAAGCTTCACCTGTCCCCAGTGGTTCACAGTGAATGTAGTCTGGATCCCCTGGTGAATTCTTTGTTAGCATCATTAAGGTGAGGTGATTGGAAGCCTGTTGACTCCATTATTGAAGAGCCAATCTTTATCCCTAAACAGCAGATACGCATCCAGATTCCTTTGACAAACTTGAATTCTTAATTAAGTTCCAAAGTGCAAGTGCTCTCTCTCACCAATGACTTTGAAATACTGTGCTTTCCACTAATTATTGTGTTTTATAATTCTTTTTGGCAGCAATTGACATAATTTCCTGTAACAAAATTCATTTCTAAAGTGAGCAAAATGATTGATCTTTAAATTAATAAAGCATATCCCCTTTGTGACTGTAGTCAATTCTCTCTCTTTTCTGCAGGAATGGAGCATAGAGTCCAAAACAGTGACTCATGAAAGAATTACTTATATTCCCTGTTGAAACACAGTCTGTGGGTACATTTGATGTGACTTTACCTTTTAAATTATGTTTTACTTAATCTGATACTAATATTAGTGGGCATTCTTTGATATTAAAGCAAATAATGTTTATAATTCAGGAGGTTTGGGAGTTGTAGAGGAGAATGACAGGGGAGAGCTAAAAAATACCAATCTCCTTTATAGTCAGTAAACAATTGTGTTTATGCTAAGCTAGCAGAAAATGATTATTTTCTTTTGCTGCAAGTATCTTTAAATAAATCAAGGAGCATCAGTAGCAGTAAATATTAGAGCACTGTGAACATTAAGAATAGCAGTTGATTTCTTCTTTTAAGTCTTAGTTGACTTTACACTGACATGCTCAAGGGCTGTATAGAATTACTCATCCAGGTATAATTATGGGCAGTTTCTGTTGTACATTTTTATTAGGTTCTAGCACTGAAGTTCTCAATCAAGCCTGGGAATTAGATACAATTTATGCCATGGAGACTTAGAATGGCATAATTGAGTAATTCCACACTGGTATAATTATGATCAGCCTAACATCTGGAATAATCAGTTTTAAATGCTTAACTACTCTGAACTCTGACCCAAATCCAGATATGCAGTTTTTTCCTCTCAATGCTCAAGAGAATTGGCAATTAAGACAATACTCAAAATAATTATTTTTTAGGATGTTTACATATTTACCAGAATCCGATAGACACCTAACCTCTTACAGTAAATCTCAGCTGAGATTTAAAAAGCCCTTACACAGATTACAACTTGGAAAATAACATTTAAACAATATTATTTAATTATTTAGACTTAGACATTTACCCTAGACAATGGATAGAAAATTCTCCATGGGATTCTTGAGATGGGTGTTTTATGATACTGTGTTTTTACCCCCAGAAAATAATTCCACTTATTGCAAACTAAACATTCTCTTTGTTGCTATTAGCATTCCTTATGGTCAGTAGAGGGAGCACAAGTTTTCTAACAAACCATCACAAACTGAAGTGACATATCAGTGATGGTATAAAGGGGAAAATCTAGGCTAGTTCATATGGGTTCATGTTCCAGGGTCCCTGAGAAAAATTAAAATTTATTAAGTAGAAGGCAAGAACTATAGAGATAAACTGTAATATCAGATATGGAGACCATGTTTTAAGTTGAGATGTATAAACAAGAAAAAAAATTGACATAATTCCTTTAATATTTAAAAATATGTGTTGTGATGCACAGATTGGCTAATGATTAATTTTACTGGAGGTTTTGTTTGTCTTTTGTTTGCTTTATTTCTTTATAAATTCCAGAGGTCACTTTAGGGGTGTCTGAAATGGTTACTTGTGTGATGTACTAAAATTTGGTATAGCAAAAGAGGTGTGATTTATGCATGAGCCAGTTATGTTTTTGTATTTTTTAACAAGGGCTAGAAATTTTTTTCTCAGAAGAGCATTCTAAAGACTGACTGCGTTGTGATTAAGGACTTAGTCATTAGCTAAGGACATATATTTCAGAAAAAAAAAACTTACAAAAGTCTTTTATAATGTGGCTGGTAGTTCCAATGGAATATTTACATGTTTTGTGAGCATTTGATGGGACATGGAAGACGATTGTTGTCCTTGTCAAAAAGTTACTATGATATATGAGTGGTGCTATTTAGATCACAAAGAAACTCAGGTGGCATAGATGCTTATTTGTGATACTGTGTTAGGGTTAAGTACAGAGGAAACCAAGTCACTTTAATCCCTCTCTCTGGGGTCTTATAGCTATAAAAATAATGTCACCAAGCATTTCAGTAACAGTTTTACATTCTTCTTTAAAAATGAGACAGCTCTTTAAAATTAAATAGGACCAATGGAAATAGGGTCATTTTATAGAGGAGTTAATTGAGATGTATTGAGATTTAGTGAGCTATTCAAGATTGTGTAGTACATTAGGATAGTCAACAAAACCAGAATCCAGAGCTTTTGACTCCTGGTTCAAGGAGTTACGAACTAAGAGTTCATACAGTTGTAGTCTAGAATGATTTGAAAATATAGGAAAATTATTTAAACCCTGATCCTTTGTTAAGTGCCTGTTTTGTGCACAGCATTGTGTTATTACTTTTGTTTGATAAAAAATTGAGAAAAATCATAACCATCCATGAAACTATATTGTGCAATGGTAATACAAATAGTGGACAAAGGGTGTTTCAAACAAAAAATGTTTATATTATATGAAAGCTAAAGGTACTTTTTAGGGCTAATGCAATAGAAAACTCCCTGCATACTAGTATATAGTTATGAGAGAATTTGGAGGAAATAGCCAAGGAGGTTTTGCTTCCATGTGAAGAGAATGGCTCTGAGACTGAGGGGCCATAATTTTTGGAGGAGGTAGTCTTTCACACTTGCTTAAATAGGATTACTGAGGCAGTCAGGTTGAACAGGGGTGGTTTTGGAAACTATAGTTAAGAGGGAATGCTAAATCATATAATCAGAGAGCTAGCTTGAGGACTGTCTGTCCTTGCATTAATTTTACAGCTAAGGAAACTGAGACCTGAGTGATTCTGAGTTATTTGCCCAATGTTAGTCACACAGGTGGATGGGGGCAGAACTGGAATTAGTTCCCCTCCAAATGCCTGGATATGATAACAGAATCTAGAAGGAGGCAATTTATGGAGATACATTGGTTGTAAAGAGTAGAGTTGAGTGCACTTTTGCAGAGAGGTTATTTCCATCAATCTTTAAAAGAGGGAAAAGAGAAATGTTAATTCATTTTTGGTTTTTTCGGAAGAATAAATCAAAATAGAAGAATGTAGTGATCCATGGAACAAATTGAAAAGTAGGATGAGCTGCTTGATGGCAAATATGAAAATGACCTTGCTAGCAACTTCTAAGACATTTGTGTTAATAACAATATTAAAGATAACAAAAATGGTGTTACCAACACAGCTACCATTTATTGAATGTTTACCCTGTGGCATCATGTCAAGTATCTTATGTACATTAGTTCATTAAATTATTGCACCCTGTGACCTGAGTATTACTATGCCATTTTGTAGATGAAGAAACTGAATCTCAAAGAGATTAAGTTATTACCCTAGTCACACCAGTAGTCAGCTATGGAATAAAAATTTGAATACTGATTCTGTTTGAATTCCAAAGCTAGTGTTTCTGAAACTTGACTAATGAATAGACCCTCTTTCTAAAGGAAAATAATCTGCCCCATGCCCCAAATAGACTTATTTTTATTATTAGACTACTTTAAGCATAAACACAGATTCCTTAAACTTATAGCTCTTATATAATTTTTTAAAACTAAAAAAATAACAAATTCAAGCAAACTTACAAGATCAATAAAATTCAAATTAATGATATTAATATGAAAGATGAAGTTTTTGCTGTAATGAAAATACCAATTGCAAGATGAATTTGTAGCTAAATACTATTGCACAACTGTTGGTGGGAATGTAAATTGATACAGCCACTGTGGAGAACAGTATGGAGGTTCATTATAAAACTAAAAATAGAACTACCATATGACCCAGCAATCCCACTACTGGCATATACCCTGAGAAAACCATAATTCAAAAAGAGTCATGTACCACGATGTTCATTGCAGCACTGTTTACAATAGCCAGGACATGGAAACAACCTAAGTGTCCATTGACAGATGAATGGGTAAAGAAGATGTGGCACATATACAATGGAATATTACTCAGCCATAAAAACAAACGAAATTGAGTTATTTGTAGTGAGGTGGATGGTCCTAGAGTCTGTCATACAGAGTGAAGTAAGTCAGAAAGAGAAAAACAAATACCGTATGCCAATATGTATATATGGAATCTAAAAAAAAAAAATAATGGTCACGAAGAACCTAGGGGCAGGACGGGAATAAAGATGCAGACCTACTAGAGAATGGACTTGAGGACACGGGAAGGGGGAAGGGTAAGCTGGGACAAAGAGAATGGCATGGACATATATACACTACCAAATGTAAAACTGATTTTACAGTTTTGGGAAGCAGCCGCATAGCACAGGGAGATCAGCTCGGTGCTTCGTGACCACCTAGAGGGGTGGGTTAGGGAGGGTGGGAGGGAGGGAGACGCAAGAGGGAAGAGATACGGGGATATATGTATATATATAACTGATTCACTTTGTTATAAAGCAGAAAGTAACACACCATGGTAAAGCAATTATACTCCAATAAAGATGTTAAAAAAGATGTTAAAGACGTTATTGCACAGTTCTTCTGTGTTTGGCGTGCCTATATTGCTACATGCTTTGTGAGAACTTGGTTCCACTTCCACTTTCCTCTATTCTTTTTGAAATTATCCCTTCCGACAGTACTCTTGAATAGTATCATTTGCTCTTCACTTGGTGCCATTGTTAATTATACCTCTGTTCTCCTCAGCTGGGACAAAGAACTGCCAATTTGATGGTTTGGATGCTGAAATGTCATGGCAGTGTATATTTAGTTATAAGATGATGGTCATCCAGGTGATCTGGGATATGTTCATTTTTTTCAGTTTATCATCTAGAAGAAACCACAAAACTTAAGAAATTCATAGTGTCTACAAATCATAACCAGGTCTCTGGTGTTTCCACTTACAGAAAAAATTGCACTGCCCTTTCCCTCAAAACTCTCAAAACCATCTTGTTTCTGTGAGATAATAGTGGAGACCCAGGAAAGCCTCCATCTCCATCTACTCTCAGTGCTGCCTTAGTTCAGGCTACCACTGTTTTGCATCTGAACTTCTGCCACAGCTCCTAGTTTTACCCCACCAGACTATTCTCCACAGTGTATTCTACACTAGTGAGTTTTCTGTAATACAAACTTTTAGAACTCAGCTTAGCTACCACTTCTTTCTGGAAACTTTGCCCCATTTCTTCTTATCACCTGCTTCCTGACCCTATCCATTATCACCTTTGCTATCCTCTCCCCTAGATTGAATTAGTTACCTTTCCTTTATTCTTGTTTTATAACTCCGTAACATTCTAGGCCTACCTTATTAAAATGCTTAGCACATTGTGTTGAATCCTTAATTTTGGGTCTCCCCAAGTAGGGTGTTAGGTTCTTGAAAGTGAAGCCTACGTTGTACATCTTTTACGTAGCACATTGTCTGAAAAGGAGGAAGGTTCTGATGATACAGCTGTGACCTTGAATCACAGGTCAGTTGTACTTTTAGGAGGAGTCAAAAATATGCAAGAGCAAAGTAGACATTTCCTTGTCTTTCCCATTCATGTATGTGAAATTTATACAAATTACCTAAATAGTTAATATAGTAGACTCTTTTAGTGTATAATCAACATAATTTTGGGAGTAATCTTTCCATAAGGAATTATATGATAGCATCATTTTGCTCTCTTTTTGTTTTCTTTTGGTTAGGAGCTGTGATTATCTCCACGCCCCAGGACATTGCATTGATGGATGCACGTAAGGGAGCTGAGATGTTTCGAAAAGTCCACGTGCCTGTAAGCATTTACACCTTCATTGTTGCAAAAATCTGAAACACTTCTAACTGAAAAAGCAAATCATTGAGAAATACAATCCAAATTTTAATTTAGTTCTGTGCAGAAATCTGTATGAACACCCTACTTCATTTTGATGGTTACTCTAAAAACACATATATAGGCGCAAACATATATGCATGTTATATTAATCAAGGAGAATTCTAGAACATCCTTCAGGCATGAATTTTCTGAACAAGTACTACCTTTCTCAACTATTTGTAGCTATCACTGAAAAAATAATAATAGATTTTTAAGAAATTATTTAGGTAGATACACTTGAACAGATCACTGATGGGAAACAGGTGAAAAAGATAACCTTTTTCCTTCTGTCTTCTACAGTTTAACTCATTTGTAACTCACCATTTTCTTGAAAGTATCTAAGAATTTTGTATACAAAAATGGCAAAAAAATAAAAAATATAAAAATAAGAGAAAGGACAACTAAAATCAGGTGGAGTCAGAAGTGAAGTCTGTAAATAACTTGCATGCCATTAGGGGACTTAAATACATGCTAGAAGTATGCCATGAATTTTGCAGCAGCCACAGGGAAAGAAACATAGGACCATTATACAACTGTCCATTTCCATGAGGTTAAAAGAGAGCTTGAAGCACTATTTACAGTAGCCAAGACGTGGAAGCAACCTAAATGTCCATCGACAGATGAATGGATAAAGATTTGGTACATATATACAATGGAATATTACTCAGCCATCAAAAAGACTGAAATAATGCCATTTGTGCCTACATGGATGGACCTAGAGATTATCATACTAAGTGGAGTAACTCAGAAAGGGAAAGATAAATACCATATGATATCACTTATATGTGGAATCTAAAGTACAATACACATCAACATACCTACGAAACAAAAACAGACTCAAAGACATAGAGAGCAGACTTGTGGTTGCCAAGGGGGTGGGGGGGTAGGGGAGGGAAGGAACAGGTGTTTGGGATTAGCAGATGCAAACTGTTATATACAGGATGGATAAACAACAAGGTCATACTGTATAGGACAGGGAACTATATTCAATGTCCTGTGATAAACCATAATGGAAAAGAATATGAAAAATAATATATATATGTATGTATGTATAACTGAGTCACTTTGCTATATAGAAGAAATTAACACAACATTGTAAATCAACTATACTTAAGTAAAATTAAAAAAAAAAAAAAGCTTGCTGCTCAAGAGAAGCAGAGGTGAGAGAAGAGAGGCATAACTCTCTAGGTCCTCAGAAATAAAAGAAACCTTGTATGTAATGAACACATTTTTGTCACCTTTGTAACCATAAATAGAGGGTTCTTCCTCCTAGTGTGCCTCATCAAAATCAAGTGGACTTGTGCCAGAGAGTGGTTTAGAACAAGCATTTCAGTAAGAAGCCAACGTGATGCTTCCATCTCTATGGCTCCTAGTGGCCTTGCTTAATTCAGGGTTAGATTTTTGAGCTTATAGAGCAGAGCTTTTTGGTTTTATTTTCCATGATGGTTTATTACAGGATATTGAATATAGTTCTCTGTGCTATACAGTAGGACCTTGTTGTTTATCCACTCTATGTATAATAGTTTGCATCTGCTCACCCCAAACTCCCAGTCCAAACCACACCCCCACAATCACAGGTGTGTTCTCTATGTCTGTGAGTCTGTTTCTGTTTCATAGATAAGTTCATTTGTGCCATACTTTAGATTCCACATATAAGTGATATTATATGGCATTTATCTTTCTCTTTCTGACTTATTCTACTTAGTATGATAATCTCTAGGTCCATCCATGTAGGCGCAAATGGCATTATTTCATTCTTTTTGATGGCTTAGTAATATTCAGTTGTATATATAGATACCACATCATCTTTATCCATTCATCTGTCAATGGACATTTAGGTTGTTTCCATGTCTTGGCTCTTGTAAATAGTGCTGCTATGAACATTGAGGTGTGTGTATTTTTTGAATTACAGTTTTGTCCGGATATATGGCCAGGAGTAGGATTGCTGGATCATATGGCAACTCTATTTTTAGTTTTTGAGGAGCCTTCATACTGTTCTCCATAGTGGCTGCACCAACTTACATTCCCACCAACAGTATAGGAGAGTTCCTTTTTCTTCCACACCCTATCCAGCATTTGTTATTTGAAGACTGTTTAATGATGGGCATTCTGTGATGGTATCTCTTTGTTAGTTTTGATTTGCATTTCTCTAATAATTAACCATGTTGAGCATCTTTTGATGTGCCTATTGGCCGTCCGTATGTCTTCTTTGGAGAAATGTCTATTTAGGTCTTCTGCCCATTTCCTGATTGAGTTGTTTGTTTTTTTGTTGTTGAGTTGTATGAGCTGTTTGTATATTTTGGAAATAAGCCCTTGTCAGTTGTATCATGTGCAAATATTTTCTCCCAGTCCATAGGTTGTCTTTTCGTTTTGTTTATGGTTTCCTTTGCTGTGCAAAAGCTTGTAAGTTTGATTAGGTCCCATTTGTTTATTTTTCCTTTTATTTCTTTTGCCTTAGGAGACTGACCTAAGAAAACATTGCTACAGTTTATGTCAGAGAATGTTTTACCTATGTTCTCTTCTAGGAGTTTTGTGGTGTGATGTCTTATATTTGTCTTTAAGCCATTTTGAGTTCATTTTTATATATGGTGTGAGGGTGTGTTTTAACTTCGCTGATTTACATGTAGTTGTACAGCTTTCCCAACACCATTTGCTGACTAGATTGTCATTGTACATTCTTGCTTCCTTTGTGGAAGATTCATTGACTCTAGGTGTGTGGTTTTATTTCTGGGCTCTCTATTCTGTTCCATTGATCCGTATGTCTGTTTTTGTGCCTAGAGCAGAGCTTTTTAGACTGTAGCCAGGGATTAGCTTCAGAGGGTCTCACGATTCTCTCTCCTTCCCCATCCCCACCAAATGGTACACTTGGTGTTTGTTTTGGTATGGAGAGAATTCTTCAATGAGAGCATGATGCAGTATAAGAACCAATGATGTATTAGAATGAATAGACTCTCAGGAAAGCTTTTGTAAATGTTTTTTATCTCAGGGGAGCTTCTGAAAAGTATAAAATTGTAGAGTAGTGGAGTTGAGATGATCCTCTTCAACAAGTACCTGTTCTCCCTTGCCAGTTAGTGCAGACCTGTACACAGTTAGTAAGCCATGGAGCTCTGGATGGATCAACATGCCCTTATGAAAATTGAGGACCCTGGAAAAGATGATGCCTGTGTGCTTACCTCGTAGTTGATTTGAGGGTATTCTCACTAGCAGAGTCGGAAAATGTTTGAGGGCCTGGTTTTGTATGAGGATAAATGAGTGATAAAACCCCCCATGGTGTTCTGTGTTTGAAGTTTAGCTTGGAAAAATTTTAAAGCAATGGTAACCAAATGCCCATTTCAGATAGAAAACTGTCTCAATGAAGCACTTAGTTTAACAGTATTATTTCTTTCCTATTATGCCCTCCAAGATAAATGAGATGCAAGTAATGCCTACTCAGATAACTAAATAAGATTACTCATATGAGATTTTAAACTATAAATCAGCAAAAAGTTAGAGCTATCCACCAAAAATTATGAGAACAAATAATTCATAATCCTTCTTACTGCCACTTCAAGGTCAGGATAATAGTCATTTTATCAGCATTTAAGTGAATGCTTAGCTTCTCATTCCTGTAAGATGAGGGTGGAGGCATGTGTCCAGCTCACTCTAAAGCATCATGAAATCCTTGGGAGAAAAGTTTTTAAAAGAGAAGAAGCCAGACTTTTGTTAGGTGGGTGCCACTGAAGGATAAAAGTTGAGGCTGTCAGCAAGGAAGTATTCCAGGTGAAGGATCTTGGGCTGCATAAGGCTCATAGGACCAGTGGAGGATTAGTTATGGAGTAAAGGAGCTGTTTGTGATCTGAAAGTGGATGTCGGAGTGTAAGTTTGCAGAGTCGGAGCAGTCCTGGGTCACGACAAGGTAGAGGATATGATTGCTCATGGATGTGTGGGGCTGAAGAGGAGTGGAAATGAAAGTCATTGGAAATGCATACTCCCTCTATTATTTTTTGACTCTTCCTGTACCTTTATTATAGCCCTCATTTTTCACCCATTTTAGTTATTTGCCTTCTAAACAGCAAAAATTTGAAAAAAGAGGGAGAATGTCTTAGTCATCTCTTAACCTGCAGAGCAAGACAGGTGCTCAGTAATCTTTGCAAGTGATTGAGTGAGAACTTCCCAGCAGAGAGCTCTGTAAGCAGTTGGAGGGCAGCCACTGTATAGCTGCATTGTAAAGGGAATCCTGGCTTCCAGTAGGATGTGGATTTGATGACCTCTGAGATCCTTCTGGCACTCGGAGTCTGAAATTAGAAAGTGTTCCATAAATGCAAAGGAGAAATGTTATGCCTTGTGTATACCACTTTATTTCATTTTTTCCCTGGATTTTAGTCTTGCTCTCTGTGTTTTCCTTTTGAAGTGCATTAGTTACCATGGAAACAGTGATGTCTTTGGAATTCATTGGTATGGTCAGAGTTTATTAATGTCTACAAGAACATTTTGAAGTTAAATAATTTCTTAAAACTCAAGGCTCAGATAGGGAAAGGAGAAGAAGAGATGACTATTAAATTCTCTGTTCTCTGCTTGAAATGATATCAACTCTGCCAAATCCTTGATTATCTCAGTATTTGTAGATAGACTATTTTTTTAAAAAATAATAACAATTTTTCAGTCTTACACATTTTTAATGGTGACTACTTTATGTGCTGTGTCATTCTCATCCATTTTCTTTCAACATCTTTATTGGAGTATATTGCCTTACAATGTTGTGTTAGTTTCTGCTGTATAACAAAGTGATACATATATCCCCATATCCCCTCCCTCTTGAGTCTCCCTCCCACCCTCCCTATCCCACCCCTCTAGGTGGTCACGAAGCACGGAGCTGATCTCCCTGTGCTATGCGGCTGCTTCCCACTAGCTGTCTATTTTACGTTTGGTAGTGCGTATATGTCATTGCCACTCTCACTTCATCCCAGCTTACCCTTCCCCCTCCCCATGTCCTCAAGCCCACTCTCTCCGTCTGCATGTTTATTCCTGTCCTGCCCCTAGTTTCCTCAGAACCTTTTTTTTTTTTTTTTAGATTCCATATATATGTGTTAGCATTTGTTTTTCTCTTTCTGACTTACTTCATTCTGTATGACAGATTCTAGGTCCATTCACCTCACTACAAATAACTCAATTTTGTTCTTATGGCTGAGTATTATTCCATTGTATATATGTGCCACATCTTCTTTATCCATTCATCTGTCGATGGACACTTAAGTTGCTTCCATGTCCTGGCTATTGTAAATAGAACTGCAATGAACATTGTAGGACATGACTCATTTTGAATTGTGTTTTTCTCAGGGTATATGCCCAGCAGGGGATTGCTGGGTCATATGGTAGTTCTATTTTTAGTTTTTTAAGGAACCTCCATACTGGTCTCCATAGTGGCTGTATCAATTTACATTCCCACCAACAGTGCAAGAGGGTTCCCTTTTCTCCACACCCTCTCCAGCATTTATTGTTTGTAGATTTTTTTGATGCTGGCCGTTCTGACCAGTGTGATGTGATACCTCATTGTAGTTTTGATTTGCATTTCTCTAATGATTAATGATGTTGAGCATCCTTTCATGTGTTTGTTGGCAATCTGTATACCTTCTTTGGAGAAATGTCTGTTTAGGTCTTCTAAATCCATTTTTGGATTGGGTTGTTTGTTTTTCTGATATTGAGCTGTATGAGCTGCTTGTATATTTTGGAAATTAATCCTTTGTCAGTTGCTTTGTTTGCAAATATTTTCTCCCATTCTGAGGGCTGTCTTTTCATCTTGTTTATCTCATCCATTTTTGTTGCCTTCTTTTATAAGGGAAAACCAGGCACCTCAATTTGGAACCCTTCCCCTACCATTTGAACTTTTAGAGTCACAGGGATTTCACTATCCAGCCCTCTCTTCTTAGGTAATCTCCTTTCCAGCTCCTGAAAAGTATATTAAAGTATACTCTCTTATTCTTTCTGTACATAAGGGATCACTTAATTTTAATTCAATAAATAGCTATTAGTTTATTCTACAAATATATATTTACTTATATTGAGTGCCTTCTATAAGCCAAGTACTGTGGTAAGCTCCATTGATGATTTAAAAAAAGGTGAGGATGAAGCCTTTTTCTTTTTTCCTTAAGTACGTTATCATTTTGTAGACTAACTCTATTATGGTGCAGGGCCCTAAATTCTGAGGGACATGAGAACACTTTTCTCTGGGCTATCAAGGAAGGTCTTCACGGAAAAGCCATTCTTTTTTGTTTGTTTGTTTGTTTGTTTTTAATGTCCCTGTAATTTTGTACATGCTGGTCCCTTCCCTGAGAAACCATTGTCAGTTCATACTCATTTTTCAAATCCCTGCTCAGGCATTACATCCTCTAGGAAGCTTTTCCCAAACTACCAGAAAAGGTTAATAATTTTTTCTCTGAACCACTTGAACATATATCTAGTTTGGCTCTTATCCCACTACAAGTTTACCTGTCAGTCCCATCAGAAGAATGTGAGCTCTTGGAGGGCAAGAAACATGCCTTAAAAATCCTTAAATGTTCGCTACCTGGCATGTAGCATGCATATGATGAATACTCCCTATACTGATATTTGACCTGGGATATAATGCCATCCACAATCTGCTGTTCCCACCTCAAGGCCGCTCTGACTGGCATTCTCTCTGCCACAGGCAACCTGGTCGTCTTTCAGTTCTGGAAGATTTCCATAGTTTCTCTTCTCATGGACTTCAGCATGCTGTTTCCCCATCTGAGAATGCTTTACCCTCACTTTTCACCTGTAGCTCCTTTTTATCCTTTGGTGCTTAGATTTTTTTAAAAATTTTATTTATTTATTTATTTTTGGCTGTGCTGGGTCTTCATTTCTGTGCGAGGGCTTTCTCTAGTTGCAGTGAGCGGGGGCCACTCTTCATCGTGGTGTGCAGGCCTCTCACTGTCGCCAGCTCTCCTGTTGCAGAGCACAGGCTCCAGACGCGCAGGCTCAGTAGTTGTGGCTCACAGGCCCAGTTGCTCCGCGGCATGTGGGATCCTCCCAGACCAGGGCTCGAAGTCATGGCCCCTGCATTGGCAGTTAGATTCTCAACCACTGCACCACCAGGGAAGCCCCCTTTGGTGTTTAGATTGAACAGCTCTTTCTCTGGGGGACTTACCCTGACCCTGTTGACTAGGTAAGCTCTTTCTAATGTATGATTTAGTAACACTCTGTTTCCCCTTTTGTAACTGTTTTCACATTTTGTCAGTACTTTCACATTTATAGTGCCATAAGGTCAGCTCCAGCCACTGACCGTCACCCTTCTGTGTTCAGAACATATAGCTGCACTAAATATATACTGAATGAATGATTGGAGGAGGATTTTCATAGGTATATCACAGGACTGGGGGAGGGACAGAATTCAGCCTGAAAAGAATCAGGAAATCACAAGTGTTCAGGGTTGTTCAATTTGTCTATAGCTGAAGTAATATGTTTGGATATGTCTTTGCTAGGCCTAGGTTTAGTCAAGCTTTAGACACTAGAGTAAGAAATTTGGACATTATTCTTGAGATTTTTAGAGGCGTCCATAAAGAATGCTGGATAGGAAATAGACAAAATTAGAGTGGAGCTTTAAAAGGATTTAATCTGATAGAGATGAATAGAAAGAATAGGAGCCAGGAGAGTGTGGAGGCAGTAAGGAAGCATTAGCAATGGTCACAGTCATTCACAGTGCAGGTTGTGACCCACAAATGAGTCAGGAAATCAATTCAGTGAGAGATGTAACCAAAGTTTTTAAACAATATCAGGGTAAATTGCCCTTAGGAAGAGAAAGTGTTATTTCATAGGGATATGGTCTCAGTCATAAACATACATACGTGTGTTTTTGTATCAGATCAAGATGTCAAATATTTTTCTTATAAGACAGTTTTAATAAGTTGGGAAAACGCTAGTATAGGTGATAGGCAGTAAGGGTCTGATTTAGAGTAATGGCAATGAAAATGGAAAGGGAAATAAATGTAATCGACATTTTGAAAGAAGAATAGACAGGCTTGGCAACTGATTACATAGAGTAGGGTGGTTAGAAAACAAAAGGCAGAAATCAAAGGGATTTTGAGAGTTATGCTGCCGTTAATAAATCTACCAGGAGCTAGTTTTTTACTCAGGTTGACAGTGAACTAGAAATAAGAGGTTAGATTCTCAGTCACGAATCCCTGCCCTATCTCTAAGCATTGTGATTTAAAACTGTTTGGCAAGGAAGAGACTGGTAGAGAAAATGATTTGGTGTTGGCCTTTTTAGTACTATTCACATCACATGATGTATGTGACTGTCCCTTCTCCTAACCGAACCAGATTTTTTATTTATCTGTATATTTGTAGCCTCTTATACACAGATTTTTTAAAGCACATAGAGAGCTATATTCCTTAAGTATATCTTTTATGGTTGCAAATTAAATTACATTAGAGATTGTATTATAATTTTAAGGCAGTAGGGTACAGCTTACAGAGGCACTTTTACATAGTAGTTAAGAAGGGTGAGCTCGGGAGTCTGAATGCTAGAGTTCAAATCCTAGATCTGTCACTTTTTAGCAGTATGACCTGAGCAAGTTACTTAATCTGTGCCTCAGTTTTCTCATTCATTATATGGGAATTGTAATAGTATTTCCCTCAGAGGGTTGAGGTGAGAATTAAGTGAGGGCTTAGTACAGTGTTTGGTACAATCTAATCACTCGATGTCAATATAATGTTATATAATTAATGTTTATTATAATCGCTATCATGAAACATAAATTTATAGTTCATAGGTGTTTTTGTATTTGGCCTAGGTATTTTGACTAGTCTCTTTATTTGCTAATAAGAATTTTAACAAGAAATTTTTTAAAATTTAGATAAATAGTGTCTTTGAGATGTCCTTATTTCTTGAGTATTTTAGTTGAGCCTAAATTGTTCTCTAGATTTATTAAGTTGTTAAAGTTATTTAGAGTCTAAAATTCTGCATTATTTAAAATTTGCATTATTTAATGTCGGCTAATTGCTGTCACAAGTAGACCTCAAAACTTATAATGATGCAAGCACAATAGATGCTTCTTTCTTGCTCATGTAACAGTACTAGTATATGAACAGGTGAGCATGGTGGCTTTCTTCCACAAAGTCAATTAGGCTGTTGGAGCCTCTGCCATTTTAAAATGTGACTTCTAAGGTCACCATTGGGCCATCCTCATTTGAGCTAGCCAGAAGAGAAAGACAGTACAGAGATATGTCATGGGAGCTTTTTATGGATGAGGCCTGGTTGTGGCACACGTACTTACACTCTCATTCCCCCAATTAAAACTCTGTTATGTGATCACAGTCATGTTTCTCAAGGAGCCTGAGAAACATAGGTTAGCTATGTGCTAAGCAAGAAAGATGAGACCATGGATTTTGGTGAGCAGCTAGCTGTCTGTGCTATAGTTGACGTGGCAACAAATATATTAAAGCCTAATGCTGGTCACTGAACTTTTTTTTTTCTTATAATTAATTTTGAACATTCTAGGGACTTCCCTGGTGGCGCAGTGGTTGAGAATCTGCCTGCCAATGCAGGGGACACGGGTTTGATCCCTGGTCCAGGAAGATCCCACATGCTGCAAAGCAGCTAA
The DNA here is from genome assembly GCF_059928025.1 of Delphinapterus leucas. Lineage (NCBI taxonomy): Eukaryota > Metazoa > Chordata > Mammalia > Artiodactyla > Monodontidae > Delphinapterus > Delphinapterus leucas. The sequence continues at coordinate 115,189,871 of NC_143130.1, forward strand.
GCCTGTGAGCCACAGCTGCTGAGCCCACATGCCACAACTACTGAAGCCCACGCACCTAGAGCCTGTGCTCTGCAGCAAGAGAAGCCACCGCAATGAGAAGCCTCACACCACAACTAAGAGTAGCCCCTGCTCGCCGCAACTAGAGAAAGCCCGTGCGCAGCAACGAAGACCCAACTCAGTCAAAAAAAAAAAAGAGAGAGAAAATTCTATGACTATTTCAGCCTTGCAAATAGTTAATTATTTTATAAAAGAGAGATAGGAATTTTGCTTTTGTTTTTAGCCAGCAGGTTTTCTTTTCCAGCTGGCTAAAAACAAAAAAACAGAGTCCTACTGTGGTGTGGATTTTGTGGTATTTATTTGTAAGGGTTAATGATTATATTGTCTCCTAAGAAAAATTAGGTGATCTTAGAACCTAAAATAGTTGATTCTTATCAATGTTTTCTTTCCATTTTCCATTACCAAAGACCCTACAAGTTGTTCTTAGTGATGAGGATCAGAATTGTAGTTTATTCTTTTTCTGGCACAGTCACCATTCATGGCAGTAGGTTATCCATTTGGACCAGGAGTTTCACATCTTCACCCTTGAATGCCTTCAAAACTTATGTGTTCATCATATGTGTCTCGGAGCTTGTTCAGCATCTAGTTTGTCTTTTGGACCCCAAAAGTTCTATTTTCTTTAATACCTCAAGCCTATCTACCTCACAAAACAATTTAGAAATAGGTAATCTTACATGAAAGTGGAGGCAAGTGACACATTTATTCTTTTCATCCTTGAGCATAGTTTTTTCCTCTACGATCATCAAGTTCTCTCACTTGATTCTTTGAGAAATTTAATACCTTTGATGTATTTAGAGAACCTTTCATTATTGGCTTTGCAGGCCTTGGAAGGTGCTGTTAGTATTCTTTCTAGGAACGCTATTTATTAGTTTGCACATGATGTATCGCATGTGGCTTCCTTCTGCACAATTGGGTAATCTTTCCACTTTTGAAAAATGACTTTTCTTCAGTGACACCCTTTATAAGACTGAGTAGGTAGCATTATGCATCTCGGCCATAGTTGCATCTTAGAGACTGAAGATGTTTGCTCATTTTTGTCTTTCTCTGGCATCTCTCAGAAGTCCATGTATGCTTTAAACGGGAATGCTGTTCTATGGGATTTACATGAATTAAACTAATCTAACCCTCACAACAACCCTGTGAAGTAATAACATTATTTTCCCCATTTTGCAGATGAGGAAACTGTAGTACGGAGAGATTAAACAATTCGCATAAGGCTACCCATCTGTTTAGTGGGCCTCTGGGATCCCGTCCTAAATGGTCTGCTTTCCAGAGCCCACATTCTTAATTGCTATTTCTGTGGGTTATCTAGAGTTGAGGTTTAGTAATGTGAATGTCATAGAATATCACAGCATGAGAGACTAAGAGGAGTCTCCTTTAAATTTGCTTTCCTTTGGGGTCCTGATTGCCTAGGGCAAGTAAAGACAGAAAATTGGTGGATTGAAAAATGGGGAGGAGTTAAGGGGACCATAGGTTCTGTTGACAGTCAGGAGAGGTATACTGAGGGTGTTAAGGGAAAGGGGAGTTTCGTAGCCAGGAGAAGGGAATGATGTCTGAGGCTCAGCTGCATCAGTGAATGATGAAGATGGTGCAGATCAGGTCTTCCCTTATAACTGTGCTCTTAATTACTGTTTTAAATCTCCCCACTGAACTGGGTTGACTGGTCAATAGTTTTAGGCCATCTAGTTCCATGAACAAAATCCTGCAGTTCATTTACTTGTCGTCTGGTTTTGTGACTTCCACACATAGACCCAGCTGATTTGAATTTTGGCTCTGTTATTCACTAACTGTGTGACCTTGAGCAAATAATTTAGCTTAAGTGTTTAGTGACCCATCTCATAGGTCGTTGTGGCAGTTAAGTGAGATTACATGTACAGTACTTTGCATAGGTCTTAGCGCATGACATTGTGAAGGGTAGCTCTGAATGTTATTGTTACAGTGGTAGGTTTTAGAGATCATTACAATCCCTCATTTTAGAATTCAAGGCATGGAGAAGTTAAGTTGTACTTCATGGATCCGGAGGTAGTTAGTTGGTGCCTGAGAGGAGAATGAATGCAGGCCTCCCCATTAATTGTTTTTTCCATTACCAGACTACTTCTGAAAGAGAAAACAAGAACACCCATCTCATTTTTTAAAATTATAATATCTGTACACATGCTTCAAGGAATATACCAAAAACTGGTTCAAGGCTAATGGAGAACTGAAAAGCACTTGTGAACCTAATAATTTCATTTGTTATTATTCATTCTCTGTTTAACAGTGAGTTTTTCCCCTTCTTTTTTTCTTAAATCATAGCTCTTAATCCTTGTGACAGGTTCCATCTGGCAAGAATTTAACCTGATTGTAACCTTGAAAAATTGGATTATATAGTAACCTGAAAATCTTGCTTGTTACTTACCTGAATCTGGGTTTAAAATGCCAAGAAGAAATTAAAATTGGGGTCTTTTGAGCCTGCTTAATTCAATACATTTAGACACAAAAATCCAGTATTTCAGGGCAATGTTGATATTTCAAGACAGTCAATTTTTTAAAAGTTAATAAAAGAGGTACCCTCCTGAGCCAGTGATGGATTAGAATAATGTAAGAATAACATGCTGAAGGTTTGTGGTGGCTGATGTTAGACAGGCATGTAGCATTTACTTTTTTCAGTAAAACCAGCTGAGGTAAAAAGAAAAAAGGATCTTATACTTTGATGAGACATTAAAAAATGATTGAGCACGCTTACAGCTGCGTCTCAGTGGTATTATGTAAATTAAGCTATGGCAAAGCAACAGTTTTCTAATGTTTCTATGATCAAAGGATACACAAAATAGCTCTACAATAAACACAAACAGCTTAACAACATATAAAGTATTCACACAATATAAGGCTTTTTTGGGGAGTGAAGGTAGGGGGTGGTCGTGTAGATATGTATTCTTTCCTATTTAAAAGCAGAATTTTTATGAATTGTAATATGGGCATTATAATCTTCTTTCTTATTACATTAGCTACCCCTGTTCAAAAATAATTGAGTATAGAGGACTGCTCTTAAATGAAGAGGGCAGTGTTTTCTAATCTTTTTAATACTGGAAGCTCTCTTGTAAATTTTCTTCCAGCTAACCCCATGTTTTGAAAAAGTTGTTCAGCCACATAGTCTGCATATCTTAGGAAGTAATTTATTTTCTCTTTTCTAGTTAAATATATGTGTGTGTGACTGTTGTATGAGCTTCTGAACAGAAAGAGATAACCACACGAGTGTTAGCACACTCGGTTGATGTAATTTCAACTAAAAGCAAAGAAACTTGACAGTTTATCTGTCCTGAATAGTCTTAAAGGTAAATGTTTCATTTCTGTTCAATTTTTAAAAATATTCATAAATCACAGACCCTGATAATTTTTTTTTTTGCATCTTTAGGACCTTAGAGCAACATTAGGTAGGAGAACTATCAAAATAAGTTCTACAGTCAGCCTTTAGTTGTCAACAGCAGCACTGTCCAAGAGAAATGTAATTCAAGCCACAAATGTGATTTTAAAGTTTTTAGTAGCCATTATTTTAAAAACAGCAAAAGACAGGTAAAGTTAATTTTAATAGTATACTTAACTAAGTATATTGAAAATACTGTCATTTCAGCATGAAATCAATATAAAAATTGAGAATCAAGCAAAAAGGAATTGCATTTAAAAATACTAGGAATTCTGACAATTCAGTAGGAAAAGAACCACATAATCAATGGAAAAAATAGCCAAGAGACCTGAACAGATACTTCACAGAGCAGAATATACAAATGACCAATAAACATGTAAAAATATGCTTAACTTCCTTACTAATTTTGGCAACACAAATTAAAACCACAGTGCACAGGAGAGCTGGGCGCAGAGGCAGAATGAGAACAAACTGGAATGCACCTGTACCTCTGCACATTTCTGTCACCACCTCTGCCCACAGGAAACCTTTAGAGTGTAAGGCCTAAGCCTACACCTTCTCTTCCCAAATCTCGTGCCACTTTACCTGTGGTGAACTTTAACCAGGAGCCATATAAGGATGGAGATTCTAGGAAATATAGTTCCTGGTATAAACAGATTGACAATTGAAAATCCAGCATAATGAGGTACTACTCCATACTATACTTGCCAAAATGAAAAAAGCCTGATGATACCAAATGTTGATGAAGCTGTGGCATAGCTGGAATTCTCGTTCATTTGCTAGTGGGAGTATAAATTGGTAGAATTTTATTGGAAAACGGGAGTTTTTTTAACTGAAGTTAAATATGCATAACCTAATACCCAGCAAAAAAGACATGTATTAAAACGTTCGTAGAAGCATTGTTTATAAAAATCTGGAAACAACACGGATGATCTAACAAGAGAATGCATAACTGTGATATAGTCATCATGGAATCTTAGGACTCACTGAAAATGAACTACAGATGTACATGGTTTAGCTGGATGAATCATACAGACACAGAAGAATACATTGCATTATTACATTCATATCAAATTCAAGACAACAAAATTAATTTATGCTGTTAGACATCTAACCACCAGGTTGTTAGTTTATACTTTTGGCAACATGATTTGGAGAGTATACAAGGAGACTTCTAGGGTGCTGGCAATGTTTTATTGACAGCATCATGGTAACCTGGGCCTACTTAACTTTATGATAAGTCCATTCAGTCATGCGCTTGTGATTTGTGTACTTTTTGTGTGTATTCATGATACACTTCAATGAAAAAACTTAAAGAATAGCTTGTAAACTCTAAAAAATTATTGAGATATTTTACATTCTTTTACTTATACTAAGTCTTTGATATCCAGTGTGTATTTTACACTTACAGCACATCCCAATTCAGATTAGCCACATTTCAAGTGTTTAGTAGCCACATGTGAACTAGTGGCTACCTTATTAGACATTGATGGTCTAGAACTCCATCATTTCAGAGCTCTCTGGGCTTAGGCTTTTATTTCAGTTCTTTCCTTGGAGTGTCATGTGGAAAGAATAGGGGATTGTTCTTCCCAAAGACCTCATCTTAGTTTTACTGCAACCTCTCTGTTTTTATAAAATATTTTCTGTTTAAAACAGATGGTTATTTTTGTGTGCAGGTTCACAAGATGACCAATAAAACATCATTTTGGTTATTTGTTCTTATTGCTTTATTGGCCGCTGTTCACATGACCACCTTTTGTAAAAGCCAACATTTTATTGCAGTCTGATATACATACACAAAAGGGCATAAATTGTGAGTGTATATAGCTCAATGAATTTTTGCAAAGTGAACACACCCATTGCTTGTATTCAAGAAACAGAACATTACCAGTACCCCAGAAGCTCCTGCCTTGTGCCACCTTCTGATCACTACCCCCAAAGCAGAACCCGAATTATAACACCATAGATTAGTTTTATCTGTTTGTGAACTTAATATAAATGGAATAATAAGTATATACTTTTGTGTGGCTTCTTTTGCTTAAAATTATGTTTGACAGCTTCACTCATACTGTTGATTGTAGCTATAGTTCTCTCATTCTCATTGATGTGTAGCATTCAATTGTGTGAATATACCACAATTTATTTGTCCATTTTACTGTTGGTGGACATGTGTGTAGTTTTTCATTTTTGGATAATTAGTTATGAACACTTTTGTAATGTCTTTTGGCAACTGTTCACATTTTTAATGTATAACAGAGTGGAAATACTGTGCCTTAATATAGGCATACGTCACTTTAAGTAGATAACTACCAAACAGTTTTCCAAAATGGTGTACCGCTTTACACTCCACTGAAGCTATGAGTTTTAGTTGTTCCATGACCTCACCAACATTTGGTATTTGGGTTTTTTTTTGGGGGGGGGTGGTTGTTGTAGTTACAAGGACGTTTTTCTGTTCTAATCAGGTCTTAAGCATAAATGTATGGTATCTCGTTGTGGTTCTAATTTGCATTTCCCTGATGATAATTAAAATTGAACACTTTTTCTCATGTTTGTTCGTCTTTGGGTATCTTTATTTATGAAGTTCCTGTTAAGTCTCTTGCCCATTTCTCTGTTGTATTATCTGATTTTTTTCCTTATTGATTTGTAGGAATTCTTTATATATTCTAGATAAAAGTCCTTTGTTATATATGTGTATTATAGATATCATCTTTTGCTCTATAGCTTGCCTTTTTACTCTCTTAACTATGTCTTCTGATAAGTTATTAATTTTAAAGTAGTCGAATTTAACAAAAAATTTTCATTTATGTTTAGTGCTTCTTTGTGTCCTGCTAGAAAAATCTTTGCCTGCCTCCAAGGTTTTAAGTTTATTTTGCTGTTTTCTTCCAAACGTGTTTTGTTTTATCTTTCATATTAGCTCTCCAATCCATCTGTAATTAATATTTGTGTATGGTGTGAGATAGAAGGTTAAGATTGCTTATTTTCCATATGGATATCCAATTAACACTGCAGTGCTGTGTCACCTCTATTATAAATTTGTGACTTCCATGTGTGAGTCTGTTCTGGGCTCACTCTTCTGTTCCATTACAACTTTTATTTTTTAAGGAAAGTGGTATTTGTGTGGGAAGTTTTTGAGATGAAGGAATTCTAGAGTTAAGAGGAATTACTTTGTTCAACGTAACCTAGGAAGCAGTATTAGGGCATTTATCCTTTAACTAGAAGAATATTATCAGTAATAGAGCCAAGCTTAGGTATCACAACCTCTTAATTTCAAACATACAGAGGGTTGTTTATCTCTAAATTGTTTTGATTATACCTGCTAATTAATAAATGATGTTTGAAAATATATAATTATAGATATAGAGATTCTATAACGTATACTGTATATAGATATATAATAAATTATATAAATATATAGATATATAATATAAATTATCTGTACCTATATATAGATTTTATAATGTATACTATATATAAATATATATTGTAAATTCTACGTATCTATATATAGTACACATTTATTACTGTGCCAATATGTTATTTTCATTATAACACACATACAAAATTGGAATTAAAAAGGAAATCATAAGGAAGAAATAGAAATTTTAATACTTTCTTCTTACACCCCTGTGTCAGCCAACGTGGGCTGGATTATGTGTACTAACAACCCTCGAATTTCAGTGGCTTAAAACAACATGAGTTTATTTCTCTCATGCTACACGTCCATTATGGTTTGGCTGTAACACTCCTCTGCATTGTTCTTACTCTGGCACCCAGGCTGATGGAGCAGCCACTTTCTGGAAGCTTGCTAGTCCCAGGGACAGAGGGAAACATAATGGGGAATTAGCACTTAAAGCTTCTGCCTAGATGTGACACATGTCACTTCAGCCCACATTTCATTGTCCAGAGCAAGTTACGTGTCCTCACCTAATTGCAAAGAAGAAAAATGCTAACCTTGTGCCCAGGAAAAAAATCCTATGCAGAGAACTGTGCAGGAGGAGACCTAGAGTATTTTAGACAGTACTAAAAACTATCACCTCTGAAATGACTGATTTCAGAGCACACAGCCCTGGATTTGTGTTTGTCTAAGAAAATAAACACGCAAAGACAAGTCCTTTTAGTTTTTCCATTCCATGTTGTTTTTAAAACCCTACAGTCCTGAGAAATGAGTCTCCTACAACTATAGGCACAGTGGTCTCTCTTGCTTAAAACCCTTCAGTGGTGTCTCTGTACTCATACAACCCAGACACTAAACGGCCTGCAAGCCTACATTTCAGGCCTCATCTCGTACCACTCACCCCATACCTAAACTATACTGCATTTCAGTTCCTTGAAGGAGACAGGAGACATGCTCCTACTTCTGTCTTGAGTGTGTTTCCTCCCTTTCTCCTTGTTTTTACCTGCTTTAACTGTTAGATCAGACATTTCCTGCAGGAAGTCCTCTGTGACTCCAGGGTAGATAGAGTCCTCTCTTTTCTACAGTCTCATAATACTCTGTACTTTGCTTCTAGAGAAGCTGTTCCAGTTTATAAAATACATTTTTGCACTAAGTTTTCAATCTGTTTCTCCAATTAGTGTGCAAGCTCCAAGTCTGTTTTGCTCACCACTATATGCTACACCTTGTGTTTAGCCTAGTTACTGGCATATAATAGGATGTCATTAAAGACTGAGTTTGGTTATAGTCTTATGTCTGTGACATTTATGTAGTCTATATAGAGAATGTCTGAGACATTTATATAGTCCATAGTGAACGATTTAATAATAAGTTAATCACAAACAAACTTCAAATACACTCTTGCTCCATGCCTCTATATCTTGGGAAGTCTAAGAGATTCCAGAGAAGGAATACTTTTCCCATTCTCTCTGGATTAGAATATACCCTCACTTAAAGTTTCACGTTGTGTTTCTCCTTTTCCCACTTCTAGAGTGATATTTTTACATTAAAGCTGAAAGCCTTACAGTTAGGGGGTATATCACATTTAACATAAATGGCAGTAAAACTACCCAAGTAATGAGTGTATTATATAGACATAGTGAATAAAATAAGCTGTGTGGTATTTAGCTAGGTTTTCCTCTAACTTTCTGAAGATGGTGCTGAATTACCAAAATACAGTGTGATTTATTTTTTGTGATACTTTGCATCAGCAAAAGGGCACATGATATTTGGAAAATGCTTACCTACAAACTCATGTCCCTCACTATTTGTCTTCATTTACATGTGTTGTAGAAAACCTTAGTCTTTCCTGTTTCTCTTTTCAGAAAGAATAACAAATTTGATCACCTTCTTATTTATATGTTTCATTGTGGACTATCGGTTCTCTTCTGCATTTAAAATGCAAATGTTCTAATAGAGATATCTCCCATAATGATAATCTTATTGGTGGGATTGATAGGATGATACAGACATTGTTATCTCTAAGCCTCTGATAGTTGTTTTCCCCATTTTTATTCTAGAAGAGAACCACGGCTTCCCATCAATAAAAAGTAAGATTAAAAGGATCATGAATAAGGATTATATTTGCAGAACCTGTCTATTTTATTCAACAAATGTTTATGAAGTATCTAGTTTGTGCCAGAAGTTGGGGAAACTCAGAAAGAAATGGACACTTTGTATATAGCTTTAAATTTTTGCTTTGAACAATAACATTTTGATAAGAGCTGAGTTTCAGTATTTTGCTGGCTGTGTCACTTTTCTCACCTATAGAAAGGAGATGATAAAAACCCATCTCATAAAGTTCTGTGAGGAGTAAATAAGATAGTGCATATAAAGCACTTATCCCAGTGCCTGACATAGAATAAGCGCTCAGTATGTGTTAGCTGTTATTTACTGTGAGGCTTTGTCCACAGTTAGCTTCTTAACTATTTCTTTTCCTGTGCTTCTTCCTGCTATTTTTCCCATGTTGCCCTCAGAAGTGAATTTCTAAAACGTACATCTTATTGCGTATCACTGCTGCTTTGGTACCATCTCTGTTGTCTCAAGAAGAAAGTCTCAAATACAGGAATGGCATCTGGCACCTTACCATCTGACCCTGACCTTTCTTACCAAACTAGCTTCTGCCTTGGCAGCTTACTGGGTTGCAGCCCAAAAAGGCCACACAAGTTGTAGTCCGCTGCCTTGGCTTATGCTCTTTCTTCTGCCTAGAATTCCTGCTGTAGGCCTCAACCCCTCTTCTCACACTCAACCTGAAGAAGCGATTCTCTATGGGCAACTCAGAGGTCCCTCTCATTCTTCCCAAACAGAATTTTTTGATCCCTGTCATTTATAATTCTTGAGCATTTATCTCATTATTAGAGTTAATGACATGTGTCTTGCTCTCCCACCAGCTTGAGTTCCTTGAGAGCAGAGACCATAACTTATTCATTATTGTATCACTGGAACCTAGTAGGCATGCAGTAAAAACTTGTTGAAATAATGGATTGAAACTTGGTTTAATTTTGTTTTGATTTCAGTGTGTCTTTATTATTCTAGGTTCTGGGCCTTGTCCAAAATATGAGTGTTTTCCAGTGTCCAAAATGTAAACACAAAACTCATATTTTTGGTGCTGATGGTGCAAGGAGACTAGCACGGACCCTTGATCTTGATATTCTAGGTAAGACCACAGGATATTCTTTTGCAAAGAAAATGGCATGGTGATGAAGAATGTCTCAGAAAAGGATGAATTGCTTTTGGCTTTGTGTTTTAAATTTTTAGTATAGCACAGTTCTGTGTGTTAACCTTTCTTTGGCTTTTTGTGATACTTCATTAGTGGAAGGCTTTTTGAATAGGGGGTTTGTTCTGCCAATTATGATAACTCTTTCTATAGATAAAAACTGCCTATAACTTGAATTTGAGAGGAGAGTTTTGTGGTTTGAGTATTGTGATTTGAAGCCCACATTTTAAATAATGATCCTCAGTTTGTTTGCTACGTTGGGAAGACAGCTCTCAGTGTAAGCAGATATATATACAGAAATACCTGTTCTGTATGTTGTAGCAACCTTTGGAAGTGTCAGTTCTTGGTGTGTATGAAGAAATGCCATCCTGATCAGTTCTGAATTTATTAGTCCTTTTGCTGTAGAAAACAGTATTTTCTGTTTTCTGTAATCTTCTTATATGTAACCTTTTTATTCTGTAATCTTTTTATGCCATGTCTATAAAATATGCCCCTTGAAATTTACACTGTCTATACAGTTCATGTTACTGAATTGAAGGATTCATTAGTGTTTTGAGAAGTAAAATCATGTGTTAAAGGAGCAAAGCACAGATTTTGGATAAAGCATGATTTTTAACAAATCCAAAAGCAACTTAATGGACTTTTTAGGAAACATGTTTTGATATTCTACTTATGAGTTGTTGTTTTTATTTTTTCCTTAATTAGTTAATTAATTATTTATTTAATTTTTGGCTGTGTTGGGTCTTCGTTGCTGCCTGCGGGCTTTCTGTAGTTGCAGGGAGCGGGGACTACTCTTCATTGTGGTGCATGGACTTCTCATTGCGGTGGCTTCTCTTGTTGCAGAGCACGGGCTGTAGGCGCCTGGGCTTCAGTAGTTGTGGTGCACAGGCTTAGCTGCTCCATGGCATGTGGGATCTTCCTGGACCAGGGCTCGAACCCGTGTCCCCTGCATTGGCAGGTGGATTCTTAACCACTGTGCCACCAGGGAAGTCCCTACTTACGAGTTTCTGTTCTGAGCAAAGGCAGGTGTTAGATGCTAAATAAGGGAGGCATAGAGTGAATTATTAGTTTAGGGTAGTTAACAATTAAGATCCCTTAAAGATCAAAGAGTTTCAAAACATTCTTTATTATAATTAAGTTTCTAAAAGTTGATGTTAAATGTATTATTGTTTTTATGCATTTGTACTAAAGCAGCTACCACAGTACCAGGTGAATACTAATGATATATTTTGATACATTGTTATAATAGCTACTAATTATATTCTGCAACAGTTTTTCATTTAACCTAGGAAGTTCAATTTCCCAAATCTGCATAATAACATAACAGATTGACATTCACTTATATAATAAAGTAAATGTGTAATTATAATGACGTTATTGAATTATGCTGACAGTATTATAATTCCCTAATTCATGAATGGGTGGTATGATTTTGTAAGTCAGTTATTTAGAATTTGAAACGTGTCTCCTAGAGAAACAGTTTCACATACGGAAGATACATTTTAACCAACAGCTCACAAGTGTAATGAGAAAATCAGAAACACTGATTAGTGATCACAGAAAGTGGGTAATGCTATAGACTGCTGTATCTCAAAGTGTTATGGGAAAAATAATTTAGAGTTCTAATGTGGAACACATCTCCTCCTTTTAATGTCATGGGACCCAGAGGGATGTCCCATGAACTGGAGCAGGGGCTCTGATGATGAAGAGGTTGGAATTGGGAATGAGGAACTGAAATCAGGGAAAGAGCTCTCACAGCCATGGCCTCCTGGATGGGTGAAACCCCCAGGACCCTTTACTGACTCTCTGGCTGCCTCTTATTTTCATCCATGGGGCTGTGTTTCAAATGATTATTTCGTAAAATGGCTCTTCAGAACTTTATCCATATTCACCTACAGGGGCAGTTTGTACATAGTAGTTAAAGCTCTCAGATCATGCCACAGAAACCCCTTTAACTTATGTCTCTGAAATGTGCTTCCTTCAGCCCTAAGCCCTCAAAAATACTTTTCAAGGCCAGGCCGAACCTTACCCACTCTCATTACCTTTACTCCTTTTTCTCCTTCTCCATATACGATTGTTAGCCTATTACTGCTCTCACTGTGCCACTGTTTTCTAATAAGGTTTTCCTCTTTCTTGTTCTACCCTTCTGCGGATTGTGAGTCTCTGGAGGGCAGAAGTGATGTCACTAGGTGGCTATAAAACGGAGAAGGTTTTACTTTTTTTTCTTTCATTACTGTAGTAGAAATGAAAGCATTCAGTATTCTTTACTATATAATGGCAGTTCATAAATCAAGAGAAAAAACTTTGCAGGTTTCTAAGTATTTTCTGTAATATCTTCTCCTGCCTGCCCCTGTGATAGCTTCCTACAGTCTAAAGTTGATGTATAGAATAGACATCAAATTTACTGAAAAGCTGGTCTTTAAATGGTTACTGAAGTATTCATGTATTTTGTCTATTGAACTTTTAGGAAAGAGTTAAACAGTTGGTTAAGATCTCAAAATTTGCTGGTAGGAGGAGCATGAAATATCTGTTCCTCCATGTAGCTCATAATATAAATTGTAGTAGGTTTGTAATTTTGTAACACATTCTTCTGCATTATTTCTGTTGCCTGGCATGGTGCTGAATGAATTCTTTATATAAAACACACACACACACGCACACACACACGTTTCAATAACCTTTGGGTGGACTTGGAGTAAGTGTAAGAATGCTGAGTACCATGACAAGTCAACTCTTCTACTCCTTTTATTGCAATTTTTTTTTTTTTTTGCGGTACGCATGCCTCTCACTGTTGTGGCCTCTCCCATTTTGGAGCACAGGCTCTGGACGTGCAGGCTCAGCGGCCATGGCTCACGGGCCTAGCCGCTCCACGGCATGTGGGATCTTCCCAGACCGGGGCACGAACCTGTGTCCCCTTCATTGGCAGGCGGACTCTCAACCACTGCGCCACCAGGGAAGCCCTACTGCATTTTTAATGTCAGCCTTTTGAAAGGCTTCATTTGTGATGGTGCGGTAGAAAGAGTCAATTGGATGATGGATCAGAGCATTTTTCCTCTAAATCCTACTACCTAATATATCCTCAGGGAAGACACATACCCTCTCTGACCTCAAGTCTGTATATTGGGGGTTCTTATATATTTTCTGAGAGCTCATCAAGCTCACAAGTTGTATATAATGCTACATAGATTAATACATAGTAAAAGAAAAATAATTCTCTCTGATAAAGAGGCAGACAGTTGAAATAACAGGTCTGGCCTAATTTTCAGCAGTTCTGTTAGCTCAGTCATCTGCCATCAGGAAGATTATTTTGTTGGCTTTTTTTAAACTACTTTGCCACCCTATCTTTTCCTCTTCAGTTTCCTCTTATTATGTGGCAAAATATGTCTATATCAGTTATTACAGGGAGAAAAATTTACAGATGTCTTCCAGGCCATTTGTTGCTGAAGGACTTCCAGCAAAGAATAAATCAGAGGCCTTACTCTATGATTGGCTGCCACACTGCTTTCATATATACATATGTGATCATGGAACTGCCCTCAAATGGAATATTTTGCCCCTAATTTTCATTTGAAATTTGTTTTTCAGAGATTTAGCGATTTGAGGATAGTCATAACTCAAGTTGATTTGAGTTGATTTGTTTCTTTCTGCAATTCAAAGAATTAAATTCTAAAAGCCAATATAAACTTTTGCGGTACTAATGGATATCTGGTGGGCTCTTTTAGGAGACATTCCCTTACATCTTAATATACGGGAAGCTTCAGATACAGGCCAGCCGATTGTGTTTTCACAGCCTGAAAGTGATGAGGTAAGTTATATTTCTAAATATGTATTTTAATTTCTTTTCACAGGATATTTACTTTTTGATGTATAGAAAGAAAGTTGGGAAGATCAAGTTTGTCTATTTGGAATATATATGTTAAACAAAGATTAGTTAACTTATCCAAAGTATCTTTAAGTTACTATTTTATATGGTAGACATACCAGTGCTGACTCTGAATTATCAACTGGACACGTTCACCTACAAAGAATTGTCACCCAACCAGTTTTTTCATGAAGAACACGAACAGTAAGAGCTTGTAGAGTTCTTATGTTGCTGGCTAGCAGTATCTAACTGCCCGAGGTTATTATATTTCAGTATTAGAAGTTCATCTGATTGTTGGGAGAAGGAAACCTAATACAAGAAAATATTGAGTCGGATATAGGGAAACTGTATAAACCTTTAGAGACGGGATTTTCATTGCATTTATTTTAATAAATAAGATTGAGGAGCTGAGGTGGGAAAACTAGTAGTGTTTCATTAGCTAATATCATTGGGGATACAGTTGATAGATTTTCAAAGATTGCTGAAGCTTAATGCCTTTAAGCATAAATTCTTTAATTTTACTCCTTTTTAAAATAGAAATAGAATCATCCATATATATCTCTTCTTTCCTAAGTAGCACTTGCTATTTAAGTTTGAAAGTGAGCCATCATCTGGTACATCAGTTTTGATGTCATTTTTGTGCTCCTTTGCCAAGCAGCCCCAATCAGTCTTCTAGCAGTTTCTTTTTTTCCCTTATGTAATGAGTATAACTTTATAGTACCATTATTTTGTCTGTCCATAACTACTACCCCTTTTATTCTAGTTTGCTTCCTCTAATCCCATGTGAACTGGAAAATAAAAGAGCCAAGCTTGGTTAGAGCTGTGAATAAAGTAAGGGCAAAACTGACAGTCAGGAGCCTCAGACTGGTAAAGTAGATTCATTCTGAATTATCTCTTTTAGGTGCCCAGAGCTCCTTTCTCTTTCTTAAGGGTTGTCAGTTATGATATAGGTGATTGAGTTGCTGGGAATATGACCTCTGAGTAAATGCAATGTAGTACTTATCATTGTTTTTCTTTTCTCTGCCTTTTAGGTAATAAACATTAAATTTCCTTTTCAGTCTTTTCTTAGAAATCTTTTGGATAAGCAAAACCCATAACCTTTTATTGCTTTCATAGTTGAAGTCTGGCAATCCCAACTACCATAGGTGTACTTTATGCAGTGAATGAAAAGTTGTATGAAAATTGAGGGTTTTTAAATTACACACTTTTAAATGCTTCCTGAGAACAGACAATTTAAAGACATTCTGTGGTGAATACAAATAATTACCTACTAGTTTAATTCAATTATGAACTTACGTTTTTAAATATTTTCCCACCTGTCCATTATTGCTTTTTTCTTTGAGATTCTCCAAAAGCAAGAAACATTTCAAAAAGTTAAAGGAATGTAATATAACAGAGAACATATAGCAACCATCAAAAGGTAATATGATTTAAAACTCTAAACAACAGTGTTTGTAGAGTTTGTTGGAGTTACATGTTTTTAAAATCTCATTTACATTTACGTAAACATTAGACCTATTATTTTACTGTTGCTGGGTGACATTTATGGGAATGTGAGCAAGCTGCCTCTTTGGGGTTTAAGTTAGATTTGATTTGGTGAGGTCTCTGCTAAAGTAGTGAGAATTTCATGCACCACATTGTCAGCCTTACATGTGAAGACTTCTGCCTTATATATGAAGACTTCTGAGCAATTTTAAGATTTAGACATGTCCATGAAAAGGAAAAAAAATGGAGCCTTGTATTTAATTTGTTTTCATGGAAGTTATTGCTTCCTACTCTTAGATTGCAGACATTCATTATTATTAACCACTTTCCTAATAATAATAGCAGTTAGAGTATGCTAGACACTGTTAGACATTTATATACTTTCTATGCTCACAAGAACTTAATGTAATATATAAATAGTCCGCATTTTGCAGGTGAGGAAACCGAGGCTCATAGAAGCTAAATAGGTGTCCCAAGGTCACAGAACTAATAAATGGCAAGATGTGATTAAAAGGCAAGTCTGTTCCTTCCAAATATTGTCCTCTTTCCATTGTATCACCTTCTGGGTCCTCTACTAATAGCTATGATTTCCTCAATTCCTTCTAAGACGTGAGTACAGTACTTGAGTGTATTAAATACAATATATTATTTGATTCTCATAGCACATTTGTGAGATATGTATGATAATCTCCATTTTTCAGATGAAGAAGCGAGATTCATTTATAGTAAGGAATTTGTCTAAGGTAGTACTAGAGGCTATTTCCACACTCAGCTCTGAAACCATAGCCCATGTATCCTCTTCCTGGTGCAGTATCTGCTTCCCTTCCTAGTTAATTGCAAGATTACTTCAGTGTCTCTCTATTGTGTATATGTAGGCTAGCTTTCAGTTCACCTCCTTTTCATATCACAGAGATCTAGAGAAGAGGGTGGGCACACTCTGCCCCTCAGGTCCCACTGGTGTGCACAACCACAGGGCATAATACAGAGAGGATCCTAACCTGGGTCTGAGAATCCCATGAAGTTATATCCAGAATGTATGAGTGTGCATTTTTCTGGGGAATTGAGCAAGGGCTCTATTAGATTCTCAAAGAGGTCTCTGCATGAAAGGAAAAGCATTAATCTGTATTAGCCTGGGGTTTCATTTAAGAAGAATGCCACTTTCTAAGTGTGACCTTAGGCAAGTTCCCTCATGTCTCTGAACCTTTCTCTCCATCTGTAAATTGTTATCATAATGAGAAGGATTAAATGAGATGATAATGTGAAAATACTTTGAAAAATGCCAAGTAGAATACAACTATGAGTATTTATGTCTTCTGAAATGTTCTGTATAAGATGCTATAGCAATAAATGTCTTTCTCCTGCCCTTTATCAAGGGATTGAGTCCATTTTTGCCCTTCCCCTTACGTAGCTTCAAGTAAATGTCACTCTTTGGTGGCATCTAAAAATCAGAGCAGAATTTGAATCAGGAGATATGGGTAGAGTTCTCAGCTCAGCATTAAAGATTTAGATATTAGCATTAAAGTCCTAGATATTAGGAAGCTGTTGCTGAGTCCTGGAATCAGGATCCTTCTGGTTATTCTTATGGTGAATCTTACCTCCTGATAATCCCCTTCCCTTTTGCCCTATGAACTTAAATGGAAATATGCTCTCAGAAGCTGGTCACAGCCCTCTGAACAAATTCTACCATATGCATGGAAGCTTAGTGCCCATTCTGCCTGCATGTCTTCATTTAAAGAATGAAGGAAGTGTTTACTTGCCAACGTGATAAACTTCTGCAAAAGTTAATGGGACGGAATATGCAAAAGTATTTGTTAATAGTTAGCCCCTTAGATTGATACTTTTTATTGTTTGCTTTTAGGGGTTTACTACAGGCAAATTTATTAACAAGTAAAAGTTTCATCTTTAGCTTTCTGTCTTCTTTCTAATTCTACCTTCTCTTCTCCATCTTCCATCACTCCCTCCTCTCAGCACCAGGTTCCAGGGCTCTCATTCTCTGCCCATAAAATCTTTTAAAATTAGGCATTAGGGATTTAACTCTCCCAGTAATATTTAACTTTCAGAAGAGACAAACACTAAGAACACAGTGATTAATCGAAAGGTATGAAATGTGCTGACTTTGAGGCATAATTGGAAAAGTTGGGAAGGGTTACAGTACCAATTAAAAAGCTCCATCAGGGCTTCCCTGGTGGCTCAGTGGTTGAGAGTCCGCCTGCCGATGCAGGGGACACGGGTTCGTGCCCCGGTCCGGGAAGATGCCACATGCCGCGGAGCGGCTGGGCCCGTGAGCCATGGCCGCTGAGCCTGCGCGTCCGGAGCCTGTGCTCCGCAACGGGAGAGGCCACAACAGTGAGAGGCTCACGTACCGCAAAAAAAAATAAAAATAAAAAGCTCCATCAGGCTTCTGCCTACTCAGCCAAAGGTCAGAACCTTCTGCATATGTGCACCACTGAGGAAAGGGGAGTAATTGAAACTCCAAATATTAGTAGTGTAAAATAGCCAGAGAAAGCAATAGAGGAAGGGAGAGAAAGTGGACACTTTAGGATTCAGAACTCTTAAATTCAATAGCATTTCCTCTTGTTTGTGTAATTATAATTGTTCATTCAACTATATCTACCTTTTGCCTTTGATTGAGTCCGGGACACAGTGATGGACTCATGATTGACTATTAATTTTGTGGTTTCATTCTTTTTGTCAAGTAAAAATCTTAATATTGATGTGTTAAAAAGTGTGCTATAAGATATTCCTGGTAAAGACTTTTAAATGTAAATAGAAACTTTATTATCTTATAATTTCTACATTATTACCTCATAGTCCTAATATGAAATGACTGTGAATGGAAAATTAGAACTTCAAATATTTAAAAACAAAGACAAAGGGAAAAGCTCACCATAAAACTTCTGCACTTTGGTTGCCATCCAGTTCCTTTACTTGATAATGACAGAGCAGACAAATAAGATCTAGCTGTATTATCTGTGTCTCTAGATGGCCCAATGAAAGATCTTGAATAGGAGAGAAGGGTTAGTTCATGTAGAGTTGAGTTGATGATAAAGAGAGTATTAATAGTCTGAGAAATCTAAATCATAGTTTTTACATATGACATGTATATGTTTGCTTTTCCTAGTTGTGGATTAAACAGAAGGAAGGGATTTAATTTACTTATTCCTCAGGCAGAAAAAGTGTCCAAAAGGATATGTTAATATGAGCTCTTCAATGAGATTGTAAATTACTTGAGGACATAATAGTAATAATAGTAACCACTAGTATTTATTATTTGCTTCTTATATTCCAGTACTTCACATAGTTTATTCTTACTTAATATGCCCCCAAGCCCTTTGAGGTAGATACTATTATTATAACCATTTTACACGTATGGGAACTGAGCCTAGAAGGGTTAATTAACTTGCCCAGGGCCAGTGTTAATAAGTAATGGAACCAGGATTTTAAACCATACCTATCTGATCTCAAGGCCCCACCTCTTCACCAGTGAGCACTTCTGCCTCCCTTTTTTATTGTTACCTCCCACAGATTTCCCGAAACGATGCATTGCACACAATAAGAACCAAAAAGTATTTGTTGAAATGATATTGCACTGGTTGAAAAAATTCAATCTCAACAGTTTTGTGGAAATTGAAACTGTTAAACTAAGCACTTTTAGTGGTTTCTCAGCAAATAAAAATCTAACCATTGCTTTGAGTGTGATATATTGAAAGTTTAAGCTTAGAGATAGTCCATTAAAAAGCAAAGGTTAAATGTAGCAAAGTTGATTATTATGGAATCATTCAGTATTTTGTGCAGTCAGATAGGTTTATGTCTCTAATTTAACATAAGTTAGAACTAAGATTATAGAATGATATGGCCTCAGCTTGCCTTAGTGAGCTTTAAATTTTCATTGTAAAATATTAGGCTTTAAACACCTAGAAAAGCTACTGGGAGATAAAAGGTATTTATAAAGATGCATGTGTTAGCATACAGTATTTGTTTTTCTCTTTCTGACTTACTTCACTCTGTATGACAGACTCTAGATCCATCCACCTCACTACAAATAACTCAATTTCATTTCTTTTTATGGCCAAGTAATCTTCCATTGTATATATGTGCCACATCTTCTTTATCCATTCATCTGTCGATGGTCACTTAGGTTGCTTCCATGTCCTGGCTATTGTAAATAGAGCTGCAATGAACACTGTGGTACATGACTCATTTTGAATTGTGGTTTTCTCAGGGTATATGCCCAGTAGTGGGATTGCTGGGTCATATGGTAGTTCTATTTGTAGTTTTTTAAGGAACCTCCATACTGTTCTCCATAGTGGCTGTACCAAACCACATTCCCACCAACAGCGCAGGAGGGTTCCCTTTTTTCCATACCCTCTCCAGCATTTATTCCTTGTAGGTTCTGATGAACCTAGGGGCAGGACAGGAATAAAGATGCAGACATACAGAATGCACTTGAGGACACGGAGAAGGGGAAGGGGAAGGCTGGGACAAAGTGAGAGAGTAGCATTGACATATATACACTACCAAATGTAAAACAGATAGCTAGTGGGAAGCAGCCACATAGCAGAGAGATCAGCTCGGTGCTTTGTGACCACCTAGAGGGGTGGGATAGGGAGGGTGGGAGGGAGACGCAAGAGGGAGGGGATATGGGGATATATGTATAGCTGATTCACTTTGTTATACAGCAGAAACTAACACACCATTGTAAAGCAATTATACTCCAATAAAGATGATTTAAAAAAAAAGATGCATGGCTGAAAATCAGCACTTTTAGATTTAAGAGAAATATTTCTTTATAAAATATGTTATTTCCATCTTTAAACAAAGTCTGTTGTTTCTGTTAACTATAGCAGAGACTGAAACCATTTTTAGATAGAGCATTATGATTAGAATTACTTGTAGTTTGGATTTACTGTTTAATATGTAATGTGGTAGAAGGAGCTGGGCTTTGGAGTCAGGCGGACTCACGTGTGAATGTTCTCCAGCCTGCTGACTTTGTGACTTTGAGCAGACAACTCCAGGTTCTTCATCCACATTGAACCAATGGTGTTTATTTTACATAAGTGAGATTACTTATGAGATTACATAAATGAGATTACTTATACTAGTACTTGGTATAGTATGTACTCAGTAAAAACGTATAAGGCCTTATTCATGTTTTGAGAGCTATTCTTTAAAAAAAAAAAAAGGACGCAAATGAAATTTTAACAGTTTCCTGGTAAAATAAAGTATAATTCAACTATTAGGGATTGAACATAGTTGTTGTTTTTTTCAGTGATCTGACATAGGTATTGTTTATTGACATAGGTGTTGAGTTACAGAGGTGTGTTCAGTGTGTACAGTTTCACTGATCTGTGCACTTAGGACCAGTGCATGTATTTAAAAAATTTTTTTAAATATGTATCACCAATGAAAAAGTAGCATTTGAAAGTAGATTTATGTGTAATGTCCTTACACTGTCAAGGTAGATCTTAAAGGAACTAAATAGAATTACTCTCTGATTAGTTTTTAAATTATACTGATGTTTCTAGGTTAAAAACTGACAAATATTAAATATACAACTTCCAAACAAAAGGGGTCAAGTTTATACTTATTTTTAAAAGTTAGTGGAAAATAAGTTAGCATAGCTTGAATAAGAAATTAAACCAGGTCTTTTGGAGAGACCACAAAAGCTTGATAAATACAAACCCAAATATATCAATTATTAATATTATAAATAACCAATTGCTCCTTTTAAAGTCAAACATTTCTGACTATAATCATTGGATTTTTTTTTCAAGAAGTAGAGCCAAAATATAAGATTTAAAGTAGTAACGTGAAACATATATTTTATGTTTCAACAGTGAAACAAGTAGCATAGCAGTATACATACAGACAACATACACTTAAAGATTTGTCATTATTGTAATTAGTGTCACTTAAAATTTTCATAATGAACAATTTTCCAACATGTTGATTGAGAGATAACAGACATGACTGGCTTTTTTCACCACCTCCCAGGGGGGAAATGTAAGTAACCTTTTTTTTTTTTTAACATATATATGTATCTATTCTTTTTCAAATTCTTTTCAGAATATTGAGCAGCATTCCCTGTGCTATACAATAGCTCCTTGTTTATATGTATATGTATATATACATATGTATCCACAGATACAGGTACATATACACACACACAAATATGTGTGTGTATATGCATTTTTTGTTCTTTCTTTATGATCTTAATATGTGGCAAATATTTAAGTTTCTGGTGTGAGTTACAAATATGGGTTTCTCTTTGTGGCACAGGATTTTATATATATATATATATATATATATATATATATATATATATATATTATATCAAAATTCTTTTGTTTTTCAAATTGCTGATTTCTTAATACATTGTATCAACTTCATAATGTAAATACAGAGAGGTCTATATTAAAATATTTCCCCCAATGGAGGAAATATTTACTTTCAAGCATAGTTTTAAAACATCAAGATGTGTGAAACACAGTTAAACGCTTCATCAAGTCAGGGTGAAGAAGACTCAAACAGTCCTTTTACCATGCGGAGTCAGGGAGCTGGTCAGCCTGGGTTCAGAGCCCAGCTCATCTCACACTAGCTGTGATGCTGTGGACAAGACTCTTCACCTTTCACGGTCTTGGTTTTCTTGTCTATAAAGTGGGAACCATGACAGAATTTACCCCTTAGGGTAACTTGAGGATAGATGAAATAATACTTGGCAGATATTAAGTACTCAAGTAAAATTTAGCTCTTACCATTACTTCCAGTAGTAGCAGTAGTAGTACCAGTAGTATTAGCAGCGGCGGCGGCGGCAGCAGCAGCAGTAGTAGTAGTAGTAGTAGTAGTAGTAGTAGTAGAAGTAGAAGTAGAAGTAGTATGTATACAACGGTAAACGTATAAATGTATAACTTTCTGGTTCTAGAAAATCTTACTATTGTCTTACAGTTACTTTTTATAGATAAGATAGGAGAAATAAGTAGTATTTACATTTCAATTGTTTAAAACCTTAAAATGCAAATGCCATGACCATTGTTCTAACTGGACTGTGCAGGCATTAGGTTAGTCGTGGCCCACTTAGCACCTGGGAGCTGCTTTTCGTGTTCTGTTGTACTGGGGTGCCAGAGATGAAGAGTATGACAACTGATTCCAGGAATTCTTGCGTGGTACTTAAATCTCACCAAATGGAGGAGCCTAGGGGTGCTTGGTGCTGGTATTAGACACCATTGTCAGAGAGAATAAAGAAAATACTTTCTGAAGATAAACATAGGGTGGTAATAGATAGCCTTTTCAAAAATGACTAATAGCCCTTATGCCAAAGAAGTTTGGCAGTATCTAACTCAAGATATCAATTTGTCAGAAGAGGAAGGTGTAAGTCTTCTGCAGCTAGACTGGGTTGCTAGTTTGCTGACACAGGAGTTAGAGTTTGAAAAACAGTAATTGCTGCTACTAAATATTTTTTTTGGAAAGTCCCCTTCCAAATAATCTAAACCCCTTTCTCCCCTGCCCTACATGCAGTGTTCACAGCAGTATCTTGTAACTATTGAGTTTCCTCATCTCATTCAGCCTTTCTACTATTCAATTCAGTAGACAGCTATGGCAAACAGTTTGTGAGTCATTTGATGTCTACTAGGGAGAAATGTAGAACAAACAAATCTGTTCTTTTCCAGGCCAGAGCCTACCTGAGGATTGCTACCGAAGTGGTAAGAAGATTGCCACCACCTCCAGAGTGATTCCCCAAGTGTCTTGGAAATCCGCCTGGTGCTTGACAGTAAGACCTTTGGAAATCAGCAGTGTGGTGGTGAAATCTACAGAAATAATAGCAATCATAGTTGTTTTCTTGTATTTCTAAAGAAATAATGTCTTATCTTCAAATTTGATTTCCTAAACAATGATTTAACAAAGTTTTTACATACCGATGCTTACTGCTACATTTAGGAATTGTATTGCAAGCTGTTGTGTACCAGCTTCACAGAACTGCATTTTATTTTATTGAACTACCCCTTAAGGAATCACGAGTTTATATTACAAGCCCAACCTTCAGTTCAGGAGAGAACTGTGATCTTTTTGCAGGACTACAGAGTTAAAGAATTTACTGAATGTGAGTATGGATGTTAAGTGTGACATCTCTCCATCAGGCAGTTTGGTCTGGGTTTGAATCCTGCCTCTAGTACTATCTTGGACACATTCTTGTTCCAGATAAACCTCTACTTCTTCATCTGGACTAGACTCTCCCCTAGACTTAATAAATCTCAATCTCCAGGGGTGGAGTCTGGACATGTGTGTTTTTAACAAGATCATAATGATTCTGATTATGATGGCAATACTAATAATAATAACTAACGTTTATCAAGTGTTTTCTCGTGTCCTTATAGTTAACCTTTCATTCATATGAGTGGGGTACCGTTGTTATTTCCACTTTACAGATGGGGAAACTGAGATATGGGAAAGTTAACTGTCTTCCTCAAGGTTGCTGTCTAGCAAGTGGAGGTTTGAACTTGGGCAGTTGGATACTGGATCCTTCCTTTTGTACACCAAAGGGCATTTGTTTATTTCAAAAGAGGAATAAGATTATAGTATTCAGAATTTCCTCAAACTTATTTGACCATGAACTCTCCCAACCTCCCCTTTAGGAGCATTTCTTGGAGTTCATATTTCAAAGAATACACCTGGAAAAGCATCTTGTCTGATTGAGGCTGAAAGAGAGAGAGAGAGAGAGAGAGAGAGTGAGTGTCAGTCAAGAGTTCCCAAGGTTATAAAGCTGCAAGTACTGATAAGAGTCATTAGTTAATCCTTACTTACAAGGAGGTGGTCTGTGACCTTTGGCAAATGCCTGAGTTCCTTTGCTCTATAGTTAAGCAGCCAGAAAATTAGGTAAAGAGTTACATGTCATTATAAACATGTTTTTGCACACTTATGCTCCCATAAAAAACTGTGCATGGATGTTTATAGCAGCTTTATTTGTAATAGCCAAAACAACCCAGAGTTTTCCAATGGGTGAATGGTTAGAAAAACTGTGGTATATCCATGCCGTGGAATACTACTCAGCGATTAAAAAAAAGAACAAACTATGGATACATGCAACAACCTAGATAAATTCCAGATAATTAGGCTGAATGAAAAAGCTAATCCGAAAAGGTTTTGTACCATATGATTCAATTTATAAAACATTCTTGAAATGACAAAATTATAGAAATGGAGAGCAGATTAGTGGTTTCCAGGGGTTAAGGAGGGGATTGGTGATGGGGGAGGGAATTGTGTTTGTGGCTATACAAAGGCAACATCAGAAATCCTTGTGAGGATGGAAATGCTCTGTATCATGACCGTACAGATGTCAGTATCTTGGTTGTGAAATTGTGCAACAGCTTTGCAAGATGTTACCATTGGAGGAAATTGGGTAAAGGGCACAATGGAATCTCTCTGTATCATTTCTTACAGCTGCATGTGAAGCTACAATTATCTCAGAATAAAAATAAGAGTATAATTTTAAAAAGCAAACTTGCGCTGCTGTGTCTGAACTGAAATCTCCTGGACCAAATTATCCATGCTAATTAAAATCATGAATAAAAGTATTTGTGGACGCACAGTAATCATCATTCATCACTCTGAAAAGGAAGTAACTTTAAGTTGTAGATATGTATTTGTATTTTATTGTCTTTTTGGAAGAAGGCCAATGTAGATAATCATTGAGTATTTCTAAATACGAAAAAGCAAGTAACTGAACCAAGCTTGACTTTACCTGGAAAAAGAATAATTTAAATAAGGTCCAGAGGCGCTTAAAGTTGTGTACCAGAATTTAATACATCTCATGGAGAAACGGGAAAGATAGACTTCACTCATAAATATACAACTTAGAGGAGATTCACATATATAATCACCTGCTCCCTTCTCCCTCACTTACTAGTCTCTGCAGATGCTTCCAGGAAAGCCACTGAAACAAATTGTGGTTGGGGTTTATACCCAGGTTTAAAAGTGGAGGAGGGGAAAGTAGGTTTAAGAGCAAGAATGAAGCTTATTCTAAAGTTTTTGCCCCTGGTAGCCTTTGCTAAGCTTCAGAGAGCTGACTTCAAATAGACTATCAAGCATAGCTAGTCTGCCTGTTGCTAGGAGTAATATTTATTTCCTCATTCTTCACATTTCCACAGAGTGTAGAGAATTTCCATTCCCCTGTCCAGGAGGGAAAGGCAAGCTCCCCCACTCACTCCATCCTGAGGAAAGAGGAGTGACTCATGGGCAAATTTCTTTATATCTGTGTTTCTTTGATTTCAGCCAAATCCTGAGCTTTCTGAGGTAGGCTACAGGAAAGCCTGAAGCTGTCTACCTCTGCCTTGGACTTGGGTAATAAGCAAGTCCATCTAATTTAGAGGTAGGGTATTTGGTAGCCCATTGTGGTCACATACCTTCTAATCCAGCTTTTTGTCAGTAATAAAGCTAATTTTTTTTTGAACCATTATCTGGATTCTATGTCTCTCAGTTCCAAACAGGGGAAGAATCCCCCCAACCAGACTCCAAGGAAACACAAAATACCTTTCTAGAATCCTATAAAGTTAGAACTGAACAATATATTTCAGATAAGTCCACCACTCTATTTGAAGCACCTCTAGTAAAAAATAAGTTCATTAATGGCCACAAGTTTTTTGGGGTGGAGGAGGGAGAGTGAAGGGAGGTTATTATGATGTATACTACATATGCAGTAAAGCACAGAAGACATAAATATACAGGTCAATTAATTATCTACAAAGTGAACACCCATGTAACTACCAGCTAGGTTAGGGAGTAGACCACAACAAGCATCCCCAAAGCCCCAGTGTTTTCCTTCACAATCACTATCCTCTTCTTCCCTTACAAAGTTAACAACAAACTGATGTTTTAGCATCTAAGTCTGTATCCTTAAACATTATAGTTTTGCCTGGTTTTGTGAAATTTGTATTAAATGGAACTATACAGTATTTTGCTCTATATTAACTGCTTTTATTTTGCTCTATACTGACTGCTTTTGTTCTGTATTTTATTTCTGAGATGCATGTCTATTGTTGCATATAGCTGTGCTTTATTCATATCCTTTGCTGTAGAGAATCCCATTGTTTGAATAAACAACTTACCATTCCACTGTCTAAATGGATATTTGCATTGATTCCAGTGTTTTACTATTACAAATAATGCTGCTCTGAACATTCTTGTATATATTTTCTTGGTGTTCATGTGCTTGAATTTCTGTTGAGTTATTTCTGGGAGTGGAATTACTGGTAGTTGTTTAGTGGTATCTCATTGTGGTTTTAACTTGCATTTCCCTGATTACAAATGAAGTTGAGCACCTTTACATACAGTTATTGGTTAATTAAATATCTTCTTGTGTTCAGTACCATTCAAATTTCTTGCCCGTTTTTCTAACGTGTTGTTGGAGCATGTATATATTCTTATATTGTTGATATGAATCCTTGTCAGTTCTATGTGTTGCAGATATCTTTCCCCCTCTATGACTTGCCTTTCACTCTCTTAATGGTATCTTTTGATAAACAAAGGATCTTAATCTTAGTGTATTCAAATTTATCATTATTTTCCTTTATGATTGTTGATTTTTTTAATATATACCTCAAAGTCATGAAGATATTACCCTATATTAACTTGTAGAAGCGATTGAGTTGTTTTGCCTTTTACGTTTTGTTCTACTGTCCGTGTGGAATTGGCCTGTTGGTTATTAGGTGCGGTGGGTGTAAGTTTCTTACCAGGTGGACATCTAATTGTCGCTTGTGAGACTGTGTTTCCCTCCACTATTCTGCAGTATGCCACCTCTGTTGTAAATTAAGTGTTTGTGTTCCTGTGGGTCTGTTTCTGGGCTTTGTATTCTTTTCCACTGGTGTATTTGTCTGTCTTTGCACCAATAACTCACTGTCTTGTTTATCATCACCTTGATGTTCTTCAAGAATATTTTGGCAATTCTTGATTTTTTGCATTCCCATATAAATTTTAGGGCCAGCTTGTGAAGTTCAAAAACAACAACAAAATACTGGAGAGTTTCAATTTTGCTTAGGATGGAGAAGACTGGAAAGAACATCGTACCCACCCTTACAATAAGAAAAAACTGTATGATCTACAAAATCATAACTTTTAATTAAACTGACCAGAGAACCTAAGTTACAGTGCAACGTAGTAGCCTGAAATGTAAGGAAAGACAGAGCCCTCCAAGGAGAGACAGGGTGTAAGGATTTCCCCATCTTTGGCAGAGCACAAACGAAAGACATCAAGCTCCCTACAAACAGGTAAGACAAATTCAGTGAAAAATTTTAACACATTGCTAAAAGTTGAGTGTGGATAACAGGAGAATCTAGAACCCCTGGAAGCTACTAACAGAAGGGGAGTTTACACCCCCTTATAGACTTTTCTCTATGGACTTCACTGGGTACCTAAGAGAAGATTTGAGCATGGGGTAGGGTACTGAAAAAAGCTTTTCTTAGTGTATAGGCCTGGAGGAGGAGGAGAGCAGTTGCTTCTGTGAGAGAAACAGAGCCCTGCCTGACCTCCCTTCCCTGTGGAACAAATACTGTAAGTCACTGGGGGAGGGCAACAAATCTTGTTGTCATCAGATGAAGACCCATTATGACTGGGGAGAGGAAACAGAAGGAATAGGAAGAGAAAGACATCCTGGCCCCAGGGACCATTATAAATATCCTGTCCTTGGGGAGGAGGAGGACCACTGAGAAAGCCCAATGACCAAGGCTCAGGGACACAGGACTTGCCCAAAGCTGAGGCTGAGCCAGGACAACTAAGAACCCACTGCCCCACAGCAAGCTAGCAAGCACTAAGTATCAAGCAACAGCAGTCTATTATTGGAGGAGGGAGCAAAAATGTGAATAGAGAAGGTCAAAAGCTAAGGGTAGAGCAGGAACAATAAGAAAAAATCCTTTGGCAACCCCATCCTTCAACTTAAGCACAAGGTAATACCAGAGAGATCTGAAGCCAGTGGTGCACTTTAACCATAACAACAAGAAAACCTAAATAAGATCAACTCCTGATGAAATCGACTCAGTGCTGCACCTTAAGTTCCTAGCAAAATAAGAGGCATGCCCATTTTCAGCTATAAATGCTATTTACCTCAGTCTTTACTGTCCTACTCGTGATAACCAGTATTTAATGAAAGAATTATAAAACATAAAAAGCAAGAAAAATAAACCCCCTACTTGATAGACAAAACGTTTAACAGAACCAGACACAGAGATGACTCAGATGTTGGTACTATCAAATAAGGACTTTTAAATGGCTAATTAGTATGTTAAAGGGGCTAATGGAAAAAGTGAACAACAAGCTTAATTAGATGAGGAATTTCACAGAGAGACGGAAACTGTAAGAACAAGTAAAATAGAAATGCTAGAAATTTAAAAAGTAACAAGGAAGAAGAATACCTTTGGGCTGGTTAGTAAACTTGACACAAATGAAGGAAGTGTTGATGAACTTGGAAGATAGGTAAACAGGAAGTACCCAAATTGAAGTACGAAGAGTATGAACAGTTTAAAACACACATACACACAAATAAGAGCTGGGGATAAATTGTATCTCATAAGGAGAAGAGGAAGAGAGGGACCTTGGGACACAAAAAATATTTAAAGAGATAACTGCTAAGAATTCTCTAAATAAAATAAAATTTATTAAACTAGGGAATTAACAAAACTCAGAAAGTTCCAAGTGGGATTTTAAAAACCTAGATATATCATATTAAAACTGCTGGAAAAACAAGGATGAGAAAATCTCAAAGGCAGTCAGTGAAAACAAGTCACACTTTTTTCAGACAAAAGCTAAGAGAATTCATTAATAGCAGACTTTGCTGCAATAAATGCTATATAGGAAGTTCTTAAAGCAGAAGGAATAGAATACCAGATAGAAATTTTGATCTGTACAAAGAAATGAAGATCTCTGAAAATGGTTAAAAATAAATATAAAAAAATACTTATTGACTTGTTTCTGATCATTTTAAAAGACAGTTGACTGCCTACTACTACTAACATTTTAAAAAATGAGGTTAAATAATAAGCCAGTAGTAGAGATAAAATGGAATCCTAAGTACGTAATCCAAAAGCAAGCAGAAATCGAAGTATAAAAGGAATGAAGAACAGTTAGAATGAATAGAAAACAGCTAGCAAGATGAGGATTTTAATCCAAACATATTGATAATTACAATGAATATAAATGTTCAAAACAGACTAATCAGAGATTGTCAGAGTGGATAGAAGAGCGAGACCCAACTCTATATTGTCTAAAAAAAATTCATTCTAAATATAAAGACACAAATAGATTAAAAGGAGTAGATAGAAAAGATATACAGTGTGAACATTCATCAGAAGAAAGGTGGAGTGGCTATAGTAGTATCAGGTACGGCAGATTTTAGAATAAGGAACGTTACCAGGAATGAAGAAGGATGCTCACTAAAAAAGAAATAACTTTAATGTCATAAATCACCAAAGGAAATGTATGTTGTAGTTGTAAATTGACAAAGTAAACTCCAGTCCCACATGCCATCACTGGCAAAATCTACCCAACATTTAAAGAAGAAATAATGCCAGTTCTACACGAACGCTTCCAAAATATAGAAGAGGAGGGAGCACTTCCCAACTCATTTTTTGAAGCCAGCATTATCCTAATACCCAAACCAGACAAAGACAGTACAAGAAAACCACAAATACTCCTCGTGGGCATAGATACAAAAATCCTCAGCAAAATATTATTGAATTGAATCCAGCATTATATAGAAAGGGTAATGCATTGTGACCAAGGGGGTCATTTTCCTGGGAATGCAGGGTTGGTTCAACATTTGAAAATCAATCAGTGTAAACAGCAGATTAAAGAAAAAAAGAAACTGAAGGACAGACCAAGGAAGAAACACCATATGTTTCTCTAAAAGATATAGAAAAAGTGTATGACAAAATTCAGCATTTTGGATAAAAATTCTCAGCAATGTGGGAATAAAAGACAACTTTTTCACTCTTATAGAAGGCATCCACAAAAAATTTGCGCTTAACATCTTAACTAATGGTGAAAGACTGCTTTCCTCCTAAGAAAGGGAACAAGGCAAGGTTCTCCAGGCTCACTGCTTTTATTCAGTATTGTACTGGAGGTCATGTCAGTGGAATAGAAGAAGAAATAAAAGCATACATATTGGAAAGGAAGCAATAAAGCTGTGTCTTTTCACAAGTAACATGATTGTCTATGGAGAAAATCTCCCAAAATATACACAAAAGTAACTAGAACTAATAAGTAAATTTAGTAAAGTTGTAGTATCCGAAGTCAATATACAAAAATGAATTTTATTTTTATATATTAGCAGTGAACAATTGGAATTTGAAATGAAAATAGTACAGTTTATAATAGCACAAAGCATGTAATATTTAAATATAAATCTAATAAGATATGTGCAAGATCTGCTATGCTGACATACAAAACACTAATGAAAGAAATCAAAGAAAACTTAAATAAATGGTGGGAGATATCATGTTTATTGTTTGGAAGACTCAGTATTGTTAAAATACCCATTCTCCCCAAATTGATCCATATCCAATGCAATCCCAATCAAAATCCCAGGAGACTCATTTGTTGAAACTGACAACTTGATTCTAAAATTTATATGGAACTAAAGAGGGTCTAGGAGAGCCAAAACAGTTTCCAAAAAGGAAAATTAAAGTCAGAGGACTTACAGTACTTGATTTAAGATTTATAAAGCTACAGTAATCAAGACAGTGTGGTATTGGTATAAGATAGATAGATCCATGGAACAGAATAAAGTGTTCAGAAATAGACATATACAGATATGACAACTTGATTTTCAAGAAAAGTACCAAGACAATTCAATGAGGAATAGATCATCTTTTCAGCAATTGTGGTCAGTTAGACATCTTTTTACAAAGAAATGAACCTTGCCTTGTACCTTACACATCTACAAAAATAAAATCAAAATGGATCATATACCGAAATGTAAAATCTAAAGCTATGGAACTTCTAAAAGGAAAACATAGGAGAAAAATCTTCATGATCTTGAGTTAGGCAAAGACTGCTTAATTAGGGCACAGAAAATCGCTATAAATCTATAAAAGAAAAAGTTAATAAATTGTACTTCAGAAATTTAAAACAGCTGTTGGAAGAACATAATTAAGAAAATTAAAAGGAAATTTACAGACTAGGAGAAAATATTTGTAAAACATATCTGACAAAGAATTTGTATCTAAACTATATAAAGAACTCTTGCAACCCATTAATAAGAAGACAAAAACTCCAGTTTTAAAATGGGCAGATAATGTGACTAGAGACTTTACCAAAGAAGATATACCATTGAAAAGTAGCATGAAAAATACTCAACACCTTTAGTCATTAGGGAAATGCAAACAAAACAAAATAAAAAACCCACAATGAGATACCACTACACAGCTATAAAAATGGCTACAATGAAAAAGACTGACCACACCAAGGGTCGATGATGATGTGAATCCACTGGAACTTTCATACACTGTTGGTGGGAATGTAAAATAGTACATTTACATTTGGAAGACAGTCTGGCACATTCTTAAAAAGTTAAAGATGCACTTACCATTACAATCGAACTCTTCTGCTCCTAGATATTTATCCAAGAGAAACAAATATATATCCACATGAAGACTTACATACAAATATTCCTAGCGACTTAATTTTATATTTTCCAAATGCTGGAAAGAACTCACATGTCCACCAAGAGGTGAATGGATAAACCAAATTGTCTGTAACTATGCAATAGAATACTTCTTAGCAATAAAGTGGAATGAACTATTAAATCTTAAAATGAATTATTAAATCTTGAGAGTGAATTATTAAAATGAATTATTAGCTCTTAAAATAATAGTGCTGAATGAATGAGGCAGACAAAAAGGGTACAACCTGTGTGATTCTATGTACATACAATTATAGAAAATGCATACTTTACTAGACAAAGTAGATCAGTGGTTGCCTGGAGATGGGTACCGGGAGAGAAAGGGTATGGAGAGAGAGAGAGATTAAAAAGGAAATGAGGAAACTTTGGGAAGTAATGGAATGGTCATTAACTTGATTATGGTGAAGTTTTCACAGGTATATACCTAGATCAAAACTCATCAAGTTGTGCACTTTAAATATGTTCAGTTTATTGTGCATCAGTTACACTTCAGTAAGGTTAGTAAAAAAAAGAATGATGTATTCCTGAATTGATTTCTGATATTGGATTATACTTTCCAGAATAGTATTTTTATAAGAAGATAACCCTTTTTAAATGCCTGAAATGTCACAGTTTCCATGTATAGTTGTTTTCAAATCCCTTTTTCAAAGTCTCTCTTCGTTTTTTTAACTAAAGATACCTTTTTGAACAACTAGATGAGCATTGTCTCTTCCTTGTGCCAGTCTGAATGACTACTGATGTTTGGAGTTCAGATGGAAACTTGAAGCATAATCAGTTCAATAATTTGCTTTCTTTTCTTACTTTTGGCACATCTGCTTGTATGACCTGAAGCAGCAAATTGTTTTCACATTTAAAGCTATTTTTAAATAATTTGGCTTAAAGTCTATATAGAGTATAGTATAGAATTTGGTCATATACCACTTTTCTAATCAGAAACTCTTATTTGAATAACAACATTTAAACCCAATCTTCAGTTTAAAGTATATCAATGCTTTGAAAACCTTGTTAAAGTCTGAAATTAGATGGCCTATATAAATATTGATGTGCCATACTTTCAACTTATTAATTGAAAAGTAGCTGACTTTTATTCCCAGGAATGTCAGGTTTATAACAACAGATAACTTGATTAATACATAAAGGATGTTTAAAACAAAAGAATATCCTTTAATTTAAAAAGAAGACAAAAAGTGGTTGTGTTTTTGAAGATTTTTGCAACCTACTTTCCTAGTCTTTATTATTTTTAATCTTTTGTAGATATTTTAAAGTTCTGTAGTTGTTACCTTTTGTTTTAGCCCATTTATACCCCATGCCTTTAGTAATTTTAATACTGTAGGTTAGTTTGGATCTCTACAATAACATCAGTTGTCTTTTACAAATTGAATGTATCAAGCAATAATGATTTTTTTTGTTGTTATTTATTTTGAAATATAAAATAGGAACAATAAATTATCTTTAACTCTGTTTCAAGCATTAAAAAAACATTTTGTAGAATATGGGTGTTGCAGCTGTTGAACTGTTGTTTAAACATTATTTCTCACACTGTGCCTAATGGATTTAATTATGGTTCACACACTTGTTTCTTTATCATCTCTTCAGATGGAAGACTATACAGATACATTGTAAACCACCATGAGAATGTGCTATTAGGCTGTCTTTTCGGATGAAGGTATTTTCTAATTATGTTGTAAAAGTTCCTTGCAAATAAATTCCATTAACTACTGGCTTTCTCTTGTAGTTCACTAATCTAGTTACTTACCGAGATCAAGTACAAAAGAAAGCCAACATATTCAAACTAAAAGGCCTTATTGTGACTGGACCCAAAGGTCAACAATAGTGATTAGTCTAAAATCCATTTAACATTGAGAAGAACCAATCAAAAATATTTCTTCAACTGTTTCCCAGCCCATACTTGTCCATAGGGAGCTTCTACTTTAATTGAGGACACTAAACCATCACAAAGTAAATGTTAAAATGAATAAGAGCCGAACTCTAAGTACATTAGTAGTT
The DNA here is from genome assembly GCF_059928025.1 of Delphinapterus leucas. Classification (NCBI taxonomy): domain Eukaryota; kingdom Metazoa; phylum Chordata; class Mammalia; order Artiodactyla; family Monodontidae; genus Delphinapterus; species Delphinapterus leucas. The sequence goes on from NC_143130.1 coordinate 115,223,995, forward strand.
TTAGGGAAATGGGTTGGAGAAAGAAGATTTGGAATCAGGTTTGAAGAATAGGGGATTAAATAGGAGGAAATAATATGAGCAAAGAAATGGGTGTAAGTGGGCGGAATATAGTGTCTCCTGGGGAGCTGTGGGAAAACTAGCCTAGTTAGAGATGTAGTTTCATATTTGGATGCCATGGGTAATAGGATGGGAAAAACTGATCAGATTACAGAGGGCCTTGAATGACATGAAGTGCAGTTCGACCTTGACACAACAAGCAGTCATAAGATTTTAAAAATATATTTTTATCTATAATACATGCCTTCCAGACAAAATTTTAAAGGTATAAAAAGACATTCCATGAAAAATAATTCTCCCTTTTAACAGAGCCTAACAAACTGATTTCAAAATTTACGTGAAGAGTAAAGATCCAAGAATAGCTAAGAAACTCCTGAAGAAGAAGAAAAATAAGCAGGAAGACAAGGAGGCCAACTTGTCCTACCAGATATCAAGACACTATAAACTGACAGTAATTAAGACAGTGTTAATAAAAGATAGAAAATTGACAAATAGAGAACCTAGAAACAGTGTGTGCATATTTGAATATATGATTTACGACAAAATGAGTATTGCAGATCATTGGGGACAACAGTGCTGAGACAGAAAAAATTGGATCCCTACCTTATGCCATATAAAAATCAATTTTAGGGCTTCCCTGGTGGCGCAGTGGGTGAGAGTCCGCCGGCCGATGCAGGGGACACGGGTTCGTGCCCCGGTCCATGAAGATCCCACATGCCGTGGAGCAGCTGGGCCCGCGAGCCATGGACGCTGAGCCTGCGCGTCCGGAGCCTGTGCTCCGCAACGGGAGAGGCCACAACAGTGAGAGGCCTGCGTACCGCAAAAAAAAAAAAAAAAAAAAAAAATTTTAAAAGTAAAAATGTTAAATTTTGCAGAAAATATAGGACTTTGTGACCTTAGGAGTGTAGAATCTCTTAAACAAATACAAAAGAAAAGAAAAGATTGATAAAGTTGGCATTACGTTAAAATTAAGAATGTCTCTTTGGTAAAGGACATCATATAGAAATTGAGATAAACTGGAAACTGAGAGAACATATTGCAGCGCCTATAACTAGTTATTCCTAAGAATTCAAGAATTCCTACAAATCAGTAAGAAAATTTAAAAAGGATAGCTTAATTGAAAACTAGACAGTAGAAACAAAACAGGCATTTCACAGAAGAGAAAACATGAATGGCCAGTAAACATAAGAGAAGCAGCTCAGTCCCAGTAGTAATCAGGAAAATGCAAATCAAAACCAATGAGAGGCCACTTATATTCACTGGATTGTAAAACTTAAGAAGTCTTATAAACCAAGTATTAGAAGGGACATATCCTAGACATTGGTGGTAAAATGGTAAACAACCACTTTGAAGAACACTTTGTTATAATATTACAGTCACATAACCTACTACTCTGTTCTTCGTATTTCCTAGAGGATTTCTTGCACATGTGCACCAGAAGACATATAAGAGTGTTCATAGCAGCACTGTTCGGAGTAGCAAAAACCTGCAAATAACCCAAATGTCTGGCAATAGAAGAATGGATAAATTCATTGTAGTGTAGTCACGCAGTAGAATGTTCTGCAGCAGTGATAATGAATGAACTACAACTACTTTTCAAAAACGGATGAATCTTAGAAACATAATGTGCAAAAATGGCAAGTTACAGAAGACTTTACAGTATGGAGATCCTATTTCAGCAACACCTTTGCAAAGACATAAAACTCAAAAACAAGCAAAACCAACTAATTTCTGATTTAGCAATATAAACATATATGATAAAATTTTCTTAGAAACTCATAGGAATGATAAACATTAAAATCAGGGAAGAGTTACTTTTAGGGTGAGAGACAGGGGAGTGAGGCATGAAAGGAACACAAAGGTAAATACAGTGTTGGTAAACTAGTTTGTTTTTTTTAACTTGGGAGGATGGGTGGAGTCACTGATATTGTTTTGTTTCTTGTACATATTCACTTGTACATATTCTTTTGTGTGTATGATGTAACCTTAAAAATATCATTTGTAGAAAAAAATGTATTTCCTCCTTCTACTCAGTCAACCACCCATTTCCCTTCCACAGAGCCTTGTTAAATAAATTGTGGAACATCCCTATAGTGGAGTATCATGCAGCTTATGAAAGAGAATAAAGGCACCTCCATATGTTCTGAAATGGAATGATCCCTGGGTTATGTTGTTAAAAAGTACGTGGAAAGCTACAACCTGCATTAAAACATACACACATGCATACGTGTTTGTGCATGTATGTGTCAGCTATCTCTGTCAGGTAACGAAGAAACTGACTCTCATAAGTTCTTGACTCTGGAAGTGACTTATGGAAGCCATATTTTTAAAAGGTTGATCCAGCCACATATAGGAAATGAGGGCCGTGGTGATGGGCTGGGGATACGAGGGAGGGGAATTCAGTAACAAAATCTGGGAAAATAGGGAGACCAGCTGGAAAACCATCACAGGAAGAGCTCCCTAAGGGAACCAGGGCTGGAGAAGGGTGATGGAAGAGCATAAGGAAGTGAAATGTGTATTTTGGCTCCGTAAATGATTTAGCAGTTCATTCTGCCTAGTTGCTGTTACCAAAACCCAACAGTCTAAAAAGTCATGTGAAACTACATTTTTAATCTATTGAATGCAACTTATTTTATTATCCTATTTCTGACCTGTTAAATTCAAGGTGTGGTCATGGAATGTCACAGCCCAAATAGATGGTCTTAAAAAGATTTTGTGGAATCACCTTTTACATTAAAGCCACAGAGGGAGAAATCTCCATAAAGTCTGAAGTTCTTCCTGATTTACTCTGTATAAACTATATTTTGATCTTCATCCTGAGAAGGACTTAATTGATAAGTCTATGGTGGGATTATACAAATGTTTGCCTACTAATGTGCCCTTTGTAGCAATGGCAAAAATACCCTCCTAACTGGATATTCTAAGAAAAAGTACTTTTAAGGCAGAAAGTATTATATTATTCTCTTGACACCTATAATTAAATTTAATGAAAATGTTATAAACTTTTTCTTCTACCCAATCGCATTGTATGAATTTTTGCATATGTATCATATGTATCCACAGTTATGAATTGATTTTTCTTAAATTGCCCCATCCATGATTGGCATGCCCATATTTTTACTAATTTTTAGTGGAACCTGCTGGCAATCTAAAATAAAATAGTCCTATCCACTTTTTCTTCTTACCCTCTTCTTATGCTTCTTTTCTTCTGCACTTCTTGCCATCATTACTCTTCTTACACTTGCTGTTTTAGTCAAAATGAAGCCAGGAGCTAGTTGTGTGTAGACATATTGATTGTAGTGTTGTGTGTGTGACTCTCCGCTGTCCTGTTTTCCTGAACCTCGGATGGAGTCATCACTCTCACCAGTACAAATCAATTACTTCTTGTTGAAGTACCTGAGTCTTTGAACATCTGTTGTCCTTTACATCATTGATGGGACTCAGAAGAGATTCACTTGAAGTTTTTTTTCTCTCACACCACAGGGATTTTCTAAAACTTGTGTTATTTTCTGTGGCCCAGAGATTGTTTCATTTTCCTGCAAGAGGAGGAAAAAAAGGGATCTAAGTGCTTCCTGTGATTGCATAAAGTTTATTTTAGGAACAAAAATCTGTGCTCTTTTTTTTCTATTATGCCCAATTTTCCTTGCTGAAGAATTTATAGGGAATGTTGGGTGATGTTTGTTCCTTTTTTGCACCAAGGAAATGTTTCTTTTACTGATTAGAAAGTTTTAAAATAAATATCCTATGACCCTCTAGTTAAAATGTTTTGTGGAGGGAAAAAACATTGTTCTAAGTCTATCTCTTTACTCTTTAATTAGCGTTCAGACTATTGCTTGAAACAGTTAACATTATTTAGTCTCCCTCTGCACTAACCAATTTTTATAAATAGTATGCATAAAATCACCAATAAACAAAAATATCAAAACTTTTTATTAGTTTATGCCTTTTTATGGTGAGGAGAGAGTTTTTACTGTCTTGAATTAGTGAGTAATTGTTTTCTGTTGAACCGGGAGGATTCCTTATCCTTTCTATGGAGGAATTTTCATATAAACAAGCTTTTTGTATTTATCTAAAGCTTCCAATTAACTACATTTTACAATGAATATAAAAAATGAAGGTTCATAATAACCACTTCCTGTTAGTAAAGAATAGGACACAGGAGCTATTTAGTCAAGTTGCCTTTTTATAAAATGAAATATTGAAAGGATGGGAAAATATGCCACCTAAGTGTTTAGGCGGGAACCTGTATAATCCACTTGTATTTCTGAATGATGGCTTTATTGCCATGCTTTTGGGAACGCTTCAGTGTCCTGAGCTTTTAGAAACAAGTGTGTATGTGACTTGCTTGTACATTTTCTGAGGCCATATTTTCCAAATGCAGAATAGCTGCTGCCACTTCAGTTTTGCTTTCACTTCACAACTCTGTTAATAAAACTCCTTGTTGCAAGCTAATTTTCCTTTACAATTCATAGCAACCCTAACATGCTACTATTTAAAACAATAAATGAAGGAGATATCAGTTCCCATGTAAATAAGAACATTAGTCACCATCTCCAAAACTGGTTTGAGGAAGGAGGAGAGGGTAGATTTCCTGATGATGTGAGAGACCTAACTGTGGGAATAATTCCTTTTGGTAGTCAATTTATCTGTGCAGGAAAGTAGCTTACCAACATGAATTTCTTTCCCTTTATTTTTTCGTATATTGGTAAGCCTAAGGTACCCATTTCCTCGGGTAGAAGAAACAGGTTTGGGAAGTTCAATAAATTTGCCTAGGTAAGATTGTTAAAGAAAAATAAACCCAAAGAAACTCAGGAATCATGATAAGCTTTTATTAGCTGGAACAGTCCATAGTATTAAGTGGATATCAACTGATGGAGGTAAGATTCTACTCGCATTGCCCTACATTACCCATCAGAATTTCTTTGCTTTACTGTCTGGAATACTAGATATGAATTTGAAGGGAAATTGTAATTGATACAACTATACCAGATAAATTAGAATAACCGTAAGTGACATTCTTGTTGAATTAAATATTAGTCAAGGTATAATTTTGACTCATTTCTTTTATTCATTTACTGTTACCCTCCTCTGAAAGATTTATTTTAGAGCTTTAAAGAAATATTTGCTTTCTCCCTACTCCATTGCTCTTTTTAAAGAATAAAGATTGGGGGAAGCCCTCGAGAGAGGTACGCATCTGGGAGGAATAAGGAGTTTGCCTCTTGATTTCCCCACTGTGGAGAGTAGCGGGGAGGAAGTGTAGAGTGCTTGAATTGATTAAGTTTGCTAGGCCATCTGGTCATCAGGAAAAGGCTGTGTTTTCAATTTCACAGTGAATGAGGAGTTTATTAAAGAAGGAGAGCGTTTAGTTTAAGAAAGCAAGGAATCATATTTTGTGTCTGCCACTAAGAGCTTCAGCTTGCTTAATGTAAAAAGAAGGGTCACCTGTGGACAACTCTGCTCATCAGTGTGACTCTGTAATGATGCTGTTGTCTGTATTACTAGGGAGAACTTGAAGACAATGGTTTGGGAAGATGAGCAAACATGCAAGGGTGGCCACTTGGAATGGAGTTATTCCAGTCCCCTAAGGTCTCTCCCCACCACCATACAATCTTTATGGAGGGAAGAAAATGAGCCAAAGGGGTGAATTTTTCTCAGGCCAAAGAAAGAAATCAGAGCTCCTGGTTCCTTAAAGTTCACTGCCAGAGTCTCTGATCCAGATATCAGTTGCAAAACCATGAATCAACTGTAATTGATTAACATCCATCCACTCCTCTATTTATTGAACTACTTCATGCTTTAAAAGTTAAAACCAGGCTCATGTTTTATTTACCACTTTTTAGATAAAGTACTAAGTTCAAGAGAGGCTATAGTGGGGGAAATCAAGAATAGGAAAAGAAATCAAGGCAGAAAGCATGTCTCTGCACTAAACGTTGAGATTCGAAGTCTGGCAATAGGCAAGGGCCTGCAGATAATGAAGAGCTTAGAGGTGAGTCCATCTGTTGCCACCTGTTATCATCTTTGCAAGTAATTAATACAGTTCTCTGATGCTACCTGAATTATCAATAAATCTTGAAAGCTCAAATCCTGGGATGTGATTTGGATTGATCAGCCTGAAAGTTTTTAAAGGATTTGTGGAACTTGCAGTTCCACAGTAAAGTGCAGTTTGTTTCATTCAAGGTACAGCTAATTACTGAGTATAGGAAGAAATTTTCCTGACCTTTTAAGAGACTGTTGCCCAGATGGTCTTGGGTTTATTAGGTGTGCTTGTCAAGGTGAGAATTCTTTTTGATTTCATTTGAAGCTGCCAGTATGAATGGGGTGGGGGGAGGACGAGGAGTGGATTGCCCTTCCAAGAAGGGCAAGAAGAATGGAATGTGCAAAGGCTTGAAGACTGAGAGTTTAGTCTTCCACACCACGGATGAGAAAGTCAGGGTGGCTGAGGCTGGGCTGGCCCGGGGCTGAGCAGAGGTGAGCCAGCAAGGGGCGAAGGGCCGGGTCATGAAGGGCTTCCTGCCATTCCCTAGAGGTGATAAGGAGCCATTGGAATGTGAGCAGGCAGCCCTCCCTGTCTGCTGGCACCTCGGCTCGCAGTCTTCTCTCTCCATTCTCCCACGCTCATTGAGTGCACTGCCTCAGGGTGCATGTGGGCAGACAGCCCACAGACACACCTGCACCTCATTCTCTGCCTCCACTCTCCTGACTTTGTTCTCATTCAGATCTGCTCTGCATCTGAACTCTGAAACTCCCCTAACTGTGAATTTAGTAATTTACCATTCTTCCTCTTCCCACATTCTGTTACCTTTACTGAACTTGGCTCACATGCTGATGGAGGCTGGCAAGTCCAAAATCTGCAGGGTGGGCTGGTAGGCTGGAGACCCATGGAAAACTCTGATGTTGCAGTTCAAGTCCAAAGGCTGTGTATTGGCAGAATTCCTTCTCGCTTGGGGGAGGTCAGTCTTTTGTTCTTTGGCTAAGGCCCACCCACGTTATGGAGGGCAATCTGCTTTACTTAAAGTTTACTGATTTAAATGTTAATCTCATCTGAAAACACCCTCACAGAAACATCCAGAATAACGTTTGACCAAATAAACGGGCACCGTGGCTCAGCCAAGTTGAAACAGAAATCACCCTCACACCTTCTTTTCTTCTCCAATCTAGACCTACACAGTAAATGTTCATTTGCTTCTCCCTCACTCCCTTATGTTGTATAACCACTGTACCCTACTTCGTTCATGGCAAAGCTTTTATCACTTCTGCAGTTGGCTCCCTCTCCTGAAACTGCTCAGCAGCACTGTAGGAAACCACACACTCAAGTGTAAGGCTGCTACACTCAGTGTGTGGTTTCCAGCTTCAACGGGGTCCCCGGGGTTGCTGGGTGCTGCTTGTGTGTCCCTGGTCAACTCCCTTTCCATTCCCACGGAGGCTATTTCAGACATCTACAGTGCTGGGGAATCTGTTACCCATCCCAGTCTCTCTTCCTCCGCAGATGAGCTTACCTGTTACAACACAGTGGAATCGTGGATTTTGAGCATGAACCACCTCAACTTGCTGCTCTGCTCCCTGTCTGAACCACCTGAACGATCTTGGCTTGCCCAATAACAGAATCCTGGGAGCAGGTAAAGACCCCAACAGGCATTCACACTTTGTCCTCAGAATTCATCCAGAGCAGCTCTGCCTCTTCTCACTTTTGACTTTCCTGGTGCTTTGACTCCCTGCCCCACATCTCCACTCTCTAACTGTCATTTTCCAGCTTGTCTCTTTAACCAGTGGCTTAGTTTGAACTCAGCTTGCTGGCTTTGACCTTCACACTTCTCAAGGTCACGTGTTCTGGTGGCTGCTGTATTCAGGGAGGAAGGAGGTGGCAGTGGCTGAAGAGGCCTGCATTCAATTCCTGTCCCTGAGACTCCGCTAGACAGCACGGTAGCCAGGACTGCAGAGTCTCTCAGGACTTTGGTGGCGCCACATGGAACATGACATCCTGTAGTTCTCACTACTAGCCTCTCAGCAGCCAGCCAATACTTGCAGCAATTATCAGTCTCCAAGGGGACTTCCTGACAGCTTCTGGTGTACCAGTGTACCAAGAAGCCATTGAAAAAAACTATGTCAGTACAGAGGGTCTCTGTGGAGGGGGACATGCAGTTTGGATCTCTTCCAGACACACATGCTCCACCCATATAGGCCGGAAATGGTTAGCTCACTACCTAGGACTCTTTGAAGGACAGAGAGCATTACCACCTCCTCCTGACTTCCCCTGCCTCCTCACGGTGGTCCATTCCATCTTTCAACTTGCCTCACCTGCTAAATGTCCACTTTCAACTACTATATCTGACCCAACAACTCAGGGTGGTAAATCAAATAGGATTTAGAAATGGTAGGACATGGTGTCTAGGTGTGGTCGGGCAGATGGCACCAGTCATGGAAAGATGGCAGTAGGAAGAGAAACAGGGTATTTTAGGAGGAGGATGGTAACTGGTTTTGGCCATGTTAAGTCTCAGGTGCCTGTGGAGCATGTGTAACCATTGTAACGTCTTGAGGGGTTTTTATTAGGCCTTGATCATACAGCCTGACTTACTCCCTTCCCTCGAGGCTACATGAGTTCACATTTCATCTTATAGGTTGCTAAAGCAAAAGGAACAGTACTGATCACCTAATCCCAGTCATTTAAACGAGGGGATTTATTATGTGTAACTGAAAAACCCTGTTACAGCAAGAATTACATACACACATCAGAGATAGGTCCCAGCTTGTGGCAGTGACAGCCATCTCTCAGTTTTTGTCCTGTAATCTCTCGTCATCTTTGCCCAGCAGTTGGTGGTCTGAGGTTCATCCATAATGAAGAGACTCAGGTGCTAGTGAGCCAATAGTGAAGTATTGGAATACACCTCTGTAGTTACTGACTACCCATTTTATTCTTCGGGTCAAATGCATAGCTTCTGCAGAACTATTAAGGTTTCTCAAAAAGACCTCTGCGTGTATATTCATCAGTTAATCCAAGCAAGTAATAAAATTGCTCCTTCAGATGCTAGCCAGCAAGCGGAGAATGTAGTGAGGACAGCTCCTAACTGCACTGCTGGCATCTGGGAGGATCAGAATTGTCATCTGCTATTTGCAACATTGGTTGGCATCAGAAACAGGCATGGAAGAAAACGTTTGCTGATACAGTCTCCTGAGTCTATCTCTAGATGGAGAAGCCTGCTCATTTCCCGTATAAAGGCCCACTCTTAAAAGGCCATTTCATGAATTCATGATGGCAAATGCTGTGTGTGTGTGTGGGTGTGTGTGTATGTGTGTGAGAAGACCTTGCAGACCTCTTTACCATCAGAATGATAGTGTCAGGAAGGCAGCTCTGTGTCCAGCCTGGAGCTCAGAAAGGAGACTGGGCTTCAGACAGAGCTTTGGGAGTCATTACATACTGGTGGAGGTTGGAGCATTTTTTTCTTTCTTAGGTACCTTTTATATTCTTCAGCTCCCAAATTCCATAATTTCAGTATTAGAAATTTATATTCTCCTTAACTGTGCAAAGATTCAGCAGACATGTGACTCTTTAAGGAGTATTGAGTTTTTCTTCCATTATCACAGTTGTGAACAACCACTGCTGTAGGATATAAGTAACTTTTTTAAGTGGAAAAATAAAGGGAGGGAACATTGTCAAATTTTAAAAGCGGAATATTTTTAAACTATTTTTATTAATTTCAGAAAGATTAGAGAGGTTTCTAAATGTCTCACAAGAAGGAAACCCTTGAAAAGTTTGCAGTCACCAAAAAGAGAGTCAATAGAATGCAGAGAAAAATGGACAAGTCAATTGTCCTACTTTTTAAATACTAAAGTAAATCTAAAGGCACACCCAAGTACAGAATTACAGAGAACTAAATGAATGACTGAATGGATGAATGTATGAGTCAGTAAGTTCTCCTTGAGAGTAAGTTAAGCTCTTTGGGATGTCTCTTATCTTTCTCAACCTACTTACAAATGAATGGATGTTGCTTCTTTAGTGCCTGAGGGTCTTCCATTACTTCTAATCCCAAAATAAAAAATGATAGGTCCAATATCCCTATTAATTCATTAGTTAATGCTGCATTATTTCATCAGGTGCCACCAAGGAACTGCTGTCAGTCACCCAGTTTTCTTTTTTCTTTTTCTCTAATGTATAGAGCTGCTCTAGATAATATATGCCTTTCATCAGATTATACTGATCTGCAAGAGAGGTAGTGTCCCCGGGCCAGGAGACCAAACTTTCAAGGTTGGTGGCAGTAGATCTTACAATGATGAAACCAAATATGTTTTGCTGAGAATATTGATAAAACCATTCATTTTTACTGAGGGCTCTTCACACTGATAGATGGTCAAATACAAGAAGCAAAATAAATGTGGATGATCCTGGCATTACTGCTGCTGGCACTTTTTTATTACTTTAATATTTTTCTGTAGAGTCACTAGGTGTGTATGGGTGCCAAACTGCATTTAATTTTCCTGTGCCTCCCAGAATTGCACTTGTTAGTTTTAGGTACTATATCTTAAAGGAAAAGATATTTTTCTATATGAAGATGTGGTGCTTCAACTAGGTAATGACTGCTGCTTTCTAAATACATTAGTTTAATGAGATAGGCAGATTAATTGAAATTTGGAATTATTGAAACCTTCTTAAACAAAATTTTTATAATTTCCTGCCTTAATAAATTATATTCAGTATAGTCTTTTTATTTTCCTTTGATTAATCTGGATTTTTGTCTTGCTTCAGGGTATAAAGGATCATTTATACTTCTATTATACATGTATTATATATATATGTGTGTGTGTGTGTGTGTGTGTGTGTACATACATAGAGGGAGAAGGTAATTTCCCTCTCTTTATTTTCAGGGTCTAGCCCCAGAATTGCATTTAAAACAATAGCTAAAATCCTTCTTTGTCCATTTGTTTTCTTCTGGTTGTCTCTTTAATCCAAAGGCTAACTGAGTACTGCCCCAAATTCAGTTTCAGTGGGAATTTAGTTATTTAAAAGGTTTTAAAATCACTGTTGATCCTTTTTTCAAATTTCAGTTGGAAGTCGTACATTTTAATAAGATATGCTTACATTGCTGACTAAGCCAAGCAAATGATTGTCCCCTGAGTTCTAGAAAGCAAGTATTTTAAAGCAAAATCCTAAGTTAGATTACCTTAGATTTGCATTTATCTGCTGGTGGAATGCTATAATCATCTCCAGTCTTTCTCCTAACTCTTCATTCATTGTTCAGGCAATGAATATTTATCGAGTGTCTGCAGCCTGTCAGACAGCATGTGAGATGCTGAGGAACGCATAGATGGCAATCCACAATCTTGCTTTCAGTGTACTTATATAAAAGCTAGTGAGACTTCAGGCAGGGATTCTCTCTTCAGCATCACTGGCTGATAGAATCAAGGCTAGATTTCAAGTTGATTGTTCTCAGTCAATAAAATAAAATTTTAGCAGCGTTCCTGAAAATTTCAAATTCTCTGTCTGCAGAAGTTTACGGGAGGCTTCAACAGACGATGGAATGAGATCAATGGTTTTCAAACTCTAGCTTGCCTGGAATTGCTGGGGGGTTTGTTAAGACACACATCGCTGGGCCCTACCCCAGAGGTTCTGATTCAGTAGGTCTGGAGTTGGAGGGAGGGGGGTGGTTTGCGTTTCTAAGAAGTCCCCAAGTGATGCAGGTGATGCTGGTTTGGGGGCTACAGTTTGAGAACCACCAGCCTAAAGTATTTTCTTCCTTAACAGACTATCCTTCTGGTGATGACCTTGACGTTAATAGTAATAAAGATAGAATAGCCCACACTTCGTGAGTTCTTGTGTGTGTCAGGTATTTTGCCCTTTACATCCATCATTACATTCATTTCTCACACAACTTAATGAAATAGTTGTGATCACTACCCTCATTCTATAGATGAGGAAACAAACGTTTGGAAAGGTTAATTAATTTGCCCCATGTCACAGGGCTAGTAAGTGACCAAGGCCAGGATTTGAACTTAAGTCTTTCTGACACACGTCTGTGTTCCAGCCGCCATGCTCTTCTGCCTTCCTGTGATGGCCATCACACCTGGGCAGTGACAGTGCAGTCATAATCTCCTTGGGAGACACCAAAGAGACATCTATCAGACCTGTCTCCACGTGTGCCTGCACCTGGGGGACTCTGAGCAGACGGCTCTGTGAGCTGTCATGGGAAAGAGATAGCAAAACTTCCTTTAGTCATTTATTCTAGTGGCTAATAAGCTTTTTGCAATGGGAAATGTTCTTTTTAATTGGATGAAATGTTTCCGTTTTACAGATTTTAAAAGTCTTTAAATCGCCAAGAATTAGATGACCGTAGCCCAGTAGCACATTCAGTTGAATTGACCACAGCTCTAGGTGAAACAGGATTTGACAGTGAGGGCTAGAACAAGGTTCGCTTTTTCCAGAAAGCCATACACCCCCTTTCCAATCCTCATGCACTTACAGCCTATTTCAAAAGGTGTCTGTGGGGCTTCCCTGGTGGCGCAGTGGTTGAGAGTCCGCCTGCCGATGCAGGGGACGCGGGTTTGTGCCCCGGTCCGGGAAGATCCCACATGCCGTGGAGCGGCTGGGCCCGTGAGCCATGGCCGCTGAGCCCGCGCGTCCGGAGCCTGTGCTCCGCAACAGGAGAGGCCACAACAGTGAGAAGCCCGCGTACCGCAAAAAACAAACAAACAAAAATGGTGTCTGTGAAATTAGTTTGAGCTTTCTAACCTGTCTGAGTTAAAGTACTTTTTGCATAGCTCCTGACTTAAAAATAATAATTATCCAGTATTATTAATTAATAGTTCTCTCGAGGAGGGTCCAGTGATATTTCCCACACGGTAAGGAGAATCCAAAAATGTGCTGGTGGTTCATCAGCCTACTGGGAAGGGCCACCTTGCTTCCTGCTTGCTTCCGCAACATTGTAGAGGAATTCCTCCCATCTCCTAACCTCGCATCAGGCTCTTCTCCCACCCACAGAGGGTGGAGAGCCCTTTCAGGTGGGCTATTATAATAATAATATGATATTATTATTATAAAACACAGATACAGAAAACAACATAAAACGATTGTATGACAATTATTCTGAGATGAACATTCTTGCCAAGTCAATAAATAGGACTTTGAAAGTCACCACTGTGATGGTTAATTTTATGTGTCACCTTGACTGGGCTAAGGGATGTCCAGATAGCTGGTAAAACATGATGTATTTCTGAGTGTGTCTGTGAGGAGGGTGCCTCTGAAAGAAATTAGTATTTGGATCAGTAGACTGAGTGAAGAAGATTGCCCTTACCAATGCTCATTTTAAAAATCTGATGTGTCTTTAAGTCCTTTTCAACTTACAGATTGCCTTTCTATCCCTTTCTTTTCCTTAAAATTTATGTATTCCAGGCCATATGACCTTTAGAGTTTCCCGCAATCTGGCATCATCAAGTCCATTCAGAGCCTGAATAGAACAAAAAGGCAGAGGAAGGACAACTTTGCTCTCTGCTTAAGCTGAGACACCCATCTTCTCCTGCCCTCAGACGTTGGAGCTCCTGATTCGTAGGCTTTGGGACTCAGACTCGGACTTATACCATCGGTCCCCAGATTCTCAGGCCTTCAGACTCACGCTGGGTTATACCACTGGCTTTTCTGTTCTCCAGCTTGCAGATGGCAGATCGTGGGACTTCTCGGCCTCCACAATCTCGTGAGTCAATTCCTGTAATCAATCTATAGATAGATAGATAGACAGATAGATAGATAGATTTGTATGTATGTATCTATAAATATCTTGTTGGTTCTGTTTTCTGAAGAACCCTGACTAATACACCCACCCAGAAGTCCCACCTTCCCCACAAAAGTAACCATATCCTGACTTTATTATAATCACTTCGCTGCATTTTTTAGTGTTCTCCTGCATATGTGCATCCTTAGCACTATAGTTTAGTCTTGCTTATTTAAAAAATTCAGTGTGTCTTTAAGTCTCTTTTAACTTATAGATTTCCTCTCTGTCCCTTTCTTTTCCTTAAAATCTGTACACAAGAATCCAGGCCATTTGATCTTTAGAGTTTCCCCAAATCTGGATTGTGCTGATTGCAGTCTCTTGGTGCAGTGCAACATGTTCCCATGTCCTCTGTATTTCCTGAAAATTGGCAACTGGATCCAGACCCTGGATCAGACTCACTTTGGCAAGATTTTAGGTGGTATTTGGTAAGATCATAGAAGGCACGTGATATCTGGTTGTCTCTCTTTTAATGATAGGAACAACTTTGATGCTTAATGTGTACATTCTTTAACTCATTAGATTTGCAAAATGATGCTATTTTAATTCTATCCTTTCTTTCCATTTATTAGTTGGAATACATTTATAAAGAGATTCTTCATTATTATTGATTAATCAATGGTATAGTTCATGTAGGGAAAGAAAGATAAATGTGTGTTTCTTTCCCTTCATTTACTAATTCTCATGAATTAGTTCCCTGTCATACCTCAAAGTTGACCAATTCATTTTTTAAGAGATCATTTAAGAACTTATGGATTTAAACATAATTATTTGCTTAAATACATTGCATTTATTATTACTGAAACTCAAATTATCACATCTATATCAAAGCATCACATTATACCTGGAATTTACCATTTCTGTAATGAGCCCCAGGTTCTTTTAGTGAGAAATTACATTTTAAAACCATATCTAGTGCTAGGGATGCTCCGTCTTTGTGTCTAGGCCTTTTCAGCAAACACAGCTAGGAAAGGTATGTGTCTGTAGATACATATATACATCTATACATATATTTGCATCTACTTTCCCCCATTTTTTCATAGTTGCACTTTGTCTACAGTGTTTCTTAGCCCTCACACAGTATTTGTTCCACAGGTAAAATATACTATATGTAATGTCCACCGTCAGTCCTTATATCAGTGCCGTGCTAGCCATCTTGGTTGTCCGAAGCTCATTCTCAGGAAAGGGTCTTAGGAATAGTATTCCTTGAGTCCTTCCATGTTGCTAAGTTTGTCTGTACCCTTTATACTTGAAAATGAGTTTTGCTGGATATTAAATCCTTGATTCATACTTTCTTTCTTTGACTATCTTACTCTACTTCCTTCTGGGAAAAAGCATTGCTGTGGGTAAAAAAAAAACTAGGGCTTCCCTGGTGGCGCAGTGGTTGAGAGTCCGCCTGCCGATGCAGGGGACATGGGTTCGTGCCCCGGTCCGGGAGGATCCCACATGCCGCGGAGCGGCTAGGCCCGTGAGCCATGGCCGCTGAGCCTGCGCATCCGGAGCCTGTGCTCCGCAACGGGAGAGGCCACAACAGTGAGAGGCCCGCGTACCGCAAAAAAAACAAAAACTAATGGCAATTTCATTTTCTTTCCCTTATAATTCACGTATTATTTTTTCTAGGTGCCCAAACAATTTTCCCTTCCTGTTCCTTCCCTTCCCTTCCAGATACGGCCTCATATTGGGTTGATCATTTGGAGTTGATATTCTCAGGTACATAGTGTGTTTTTTTCCGTATGTATTTCAAATATATGGTTTTTATTTTTTGTTTTTTTTAAATTTATTTTATTGAAGTATAGTTGATTTACAGTGTTGTTTTAATTTCTGCTGTACAGCAGAGTGATTCAGTTATACATGTATATATATATAACATTCTTTTCCTTTATGGTTTATCCCAGGATATTGAATATAGTTCCCTGTGCTATACAGTAGGACCTTGCTATTTATCCATTCTATATATAATGTTTTTTTATTTTAGAAGACTTTTTTTCTTGAGTTATAGTTTTTAGTATTTTTTCTTTCAATTTGGCTTCTC
Organism: Delphinapterus leucas; assembly: GCF_059928025.1. Classification (NCBI taxonomy): domain Eukaryota; kingdom Metazoa; phylum Chordata; class Mammalia; order Artiodactyla; family Monodontidae; genus Delphinapterus; species Delphinapterus leucas. Next base: position 115,239,835 of record NC_143130.1, read on the forward strand.
TTCTGAAGGGACTCTTACCTATACATTCAAGCTCCCTTGTATATCTTTAATATTTCTCATTTTCTGTTGAACTCTTCAGAGTTTCCCACAATCTGGCATCATCCAGATTCTTTTTGCTTTTCAAAATGTTTCTCCTTAGCACATTTTGTTTCTCTTAGGGCATTATTGTGTATTTGTTCTTAGATTCCTTCTAGTTTACTCTTCATTTCTGAAATGATTTTCTTTTTTGTTTCTAATTTGTGTGATTTCTCTCACCTCATTTCTGAGTTTTTCTAACTTTGATTTTTTTTTCAAGTCTTCTGTCATCTTCTTAATGTCTTTGAACTCATTTTAAACTCATTTATTAGGTTACAATTTTGTTCTATCAGTATATCGTGGACATGTCTTTCTGGCTTGCTTTCCTTGCCTGTGGGATGCTATTGAGTTCATTATTTTCTTTTTCCTTATGATAATTTGTATGGTATCTACCTTGATATTTTTCTATAGCTCATTTTTGGTGAAATTAGTTTTTCTCAACTTTAGAATGAGGCGGGGGCTCAGCAAAGTGTTTCTTACTTCACAGAGCCCCTCTTTTGTTGATTTTGTGTAGTGTTCAAATATGTAGCAGCTTGTTCTCTCAGCTTTCTTGGCTCGGTTTCCCTCCCCTACTTTGGTCTGAACTTTCTCTTTCCTTTGGCTCTGTTGTCCCTATTCTGCTCAGTTTTGATTGCACTCCCAGCAGCTCCTCCCTAGTATGGGTCCCGTCCTAGAAGGGAGCCCTGATTTCACAGGGGCCCCTTCTGTCCTTCTTACTTCAGGCCCCTTGCATTCACTTGCTATTAGTGAAGGTAAAACCTCCCAGTTTTAGCTGCTGTTCTCAAATTGGTCCTCCATATTTTCCAGTGATACCTATAGACTATATTGTGGTTTTTCTGTTCTTGGGTCCATAAGTCAGAAGCCCCATTGCTTCCCTCTTCTTCCTCTTGCACAGATGGGCTACCATGCAGGTCTTACGAGTATTAGTTTGTCTCCACCCATTTATATTTTGGGGTTCATGGGGATACTTTGTTATCTAGTTTTGTTTTAAATGTTGTCCATGGTTGTTTGGTTTTGCTGTTTTCCAGAATCCTGCCCTACCAAGGAGCTCTTGATCAATTTTTCCCCAGTTTCCTTCTCCCTGGGAGCAGGGAGAACCATTTTAACCTCCTTGGTGAAGATATTTGAAAGTGCTTTTGATGGAGGACTCTCTCTTCTCCTCAGCCTGCTCAAGCCCTCTTTATTCTCCCTGGGCAGGTTTTAGCAGGATGGAGGGGAAAACAGGTATGCTTTATAGCTTCACAGTGTGACAGGATACTTGGAACATTTTTCCTGTCTTGCTCTCCATAGGACTGAACCAAAAGGTGACTGAGAGCAGAATGTTTCAGAGATGAAAGCTGTTTCTGTTCCAATTGAAGCTTTAGTGACTCATTCTTAAATAGGAGGAACTCATTTAAAATACAGCTTTTCGGGGGCCGATATTATGCTTCCAGGCAGAGCCAGGCACCACTAGGGGAAACCAGCACTGTGGCCAGAGAAGCATTTTTAATGCTTCTATTCACATGGTGAAAATTGGAGAGGTCTACGATTTTAACCCTATTCTGAAGACCAGTTTTGTGAGTATAAAATCGTAGCCGCCCACCCAAGGTGGCTTTCCTCACTCTTGCTTCTGGAAGAAGGCAGGTTGTATGACTATGTCAGCTCTCCTTCTTCCCTGCCTGGCAGGCCCCGTGCCCTCCTTGGGTCAGTGAAGGACCGTCAACTCTCCAGGCTCTGCAGTTTTTCTGTGCAGGTGCTGGGCATCCTTGGAAGTCCAAGCGCTGTCCTGCTTGGGGCCATCGCTCACAGCTAGGGCTCCTTGCAAGTTTCAGACCAGGCAGAGGCCCCCTTTGATTGGCATTTCTTTTATTAGCTGGGAACCTGCAAACAATCAGCCCTTCTACCGCATGCCAGCATTCGGTGTTTGGCTGGAAAGTGTCTCTTGGTGACCTTTATTTGCATTGGCCTGCAGATAATAGTAAGTTTCCTTAGTGAGCAGGAGGTGGGAGGAGGTAAAGGGCATATGTGAAGCCTAAGTATTAACTATGAGGACTTAAGTATAGGATGTGCAGTCCGCACTGGCAACCTCAGTTCCGCTGCCCTTTACGAAGGGGACAGTGACTGTATCATTAACCTCACCCTGGCCAAGCACCACCACAGGGGTCCTTACAAGTTGAAAGAATTTAGAGATCATACAGCAAGTGTCCTTCAAAGGTCCCTAAATCAGGAGGCCACACCTGGTAACTGTGGAAGAGATAAAGCTTTGCCGTATAGGAGAGGCTGCCAACTGGCAGCCTGCAGATGAGTTTTGTTTGGGCTTCAGAGAATTAAAAAAATTTTTTTTAATTAGTTGTCATCATTTAGATATCAGGAGACTTCATGTTTGTTTGTTTGATTTTTTAAGTCAATTGCTGACTTCTCTTAGAGAAACCAGAGATCTGGCCGCAATTGGCTGGAACTGAGTGACAGCTGCCCTAACACGGGCCTGGGAGCATCTTGTTGCCATAGTCCCCTCTCTCTCCTCCACCATCGTTTTTGCTCTTTCTTCTGGGTTATTCTCATCAGAATACAAACCTAATGTTATCTCTCTGTTTAAAAAGCCTGTTCTTGACTCCGCTTCTCCTGCTGCTGCTCCCTCCCGTTTCTTTCCCCCTCTTTGCAGCACAGACTCCTCAAAAAAGTTGTTCACATTCATACTTTCCATCCCCCGCTCCCATTCCCTCTGCCAAGCTCTGCAGTCAAGCCCTGGGCCCTCAGTCTCCACCACAACGCAGCAAGGTCACCAATGACACCATGTCTCATGTTTCCTCCAAGTCAACCCATGAGCCTCCTGTGATGCTGGCCCTCGGGTCCTCTCTCCCTCCGGTGCTCACTCTGCTCACCTGCCCTCCAGGTTCTACACCCCTTGAACTTTCCTCTCCCTACAGCCTCTTTTCTAGGACAGACTTAGGTCTCTGCCCACGGATCTCACCTGCCTCCACAACCCCCTCATGATTGCCTTCAGCGCCGTAGCTTTAAAAAGCATCTATGTGGTGAGTCCTAAGTGTGTGTCTCCACCTCAGGCCTTGGCCTGAACTGCAGTCGTAGATGCCCTGCCTCCCTGACCCCTTGTCTTGATGTCTCATAGATGTCTCTTACTGGCACATCCACACTGAGTTCTGGTCTTTCTTCTTTGCCAGCTATCTTCCATGCATCTCTCCATGTTCACTCTTCACCTTCCCCCACTCTCTCCTGCTCTCTGCCCTGTGAGAGTGACTTGTATGGCTATTCCATTCTCTGGCTTCAAGTTGGGTTCTGTCAAGGCAATCACAGCAGGAGATCAGGGCAGAGAGTTGAGTGACATCAGGGTGTTTATTCCTCAGGGTCACACAGGGCTGGGTACATCCCTCTATCAAAAGCAAGTGAACACACTAATTCAAAAAGATATAGGCACCCCGGTGTTCACATCATTATTTACAATAGCCAAGATATGGAAGCAGCCTAAATGCCCATAGACAGATGAATGGATAAAGAAGATGTGGTATATATACATATACACATACACACACAATGGAATATTACTCAGCAATAAAAAAGAATGAAATCTCGCCATTGTGACAACATGAGTGGACCTGGAGAGTATTATGCTTAGTGAAGTAAGTCAGACAAAGACAAGTACTATAAGTGTTCACTGTATGTGGCATCTAAAAAACAAAACAAATGAAAAACTATAACAAAACACAAACAGACTCACAGATAACTAGTGGTTACCAGAGGAGAAAGGGGTAGGGGTGGGAAAAACAGGTGAATGGCCTTAAGAGGTGCAGACTACCCATTATAAAATAAGTATATCACAGGGATGTAATGTACAGCATGGGGAATATAGTTAACATTTTATAATAACTTGGTATGGTATGTAATCTATAAAAATATCAAATCACTCTTTATATACCTGAACCTAATACAATATTCTAAGACAATATTGTAAGCTAACATTACTTCAGTTTTTAAACTAAGTAATTCAATACAGACATTTCCACATGATTCTGTCCTTTCTGGCTCTGGTAACTGACCCCTTCAGGCCTAGGGCCAGTCACCGCCCCACTGTTTACTAGGCATAGAGCATCATATTCTCATTGTGTTTTCCCTATACCCTGCCCACACCTTTGTAAACAGTCCCTCCATTAAGCCCTCCGTGAATTACTCTAATTTGAGTATGCCATCTGTTTCCTGCTGGGACCTTGATTGTACCTCCTATTGTTGCCCTTTTTATTTGAAGACGATGTTATTGAGAGTGACCATCCTTTGTGTGAAGACAGAAAGGCAGACGTGTGTCCGTTATTGTACTTTATTATTTTTTTAACATCTTTATTGGAGTATAATTATTTTACAATGGTGCACTACTTTCTGCTTTATAACAAAGTGAATCAGCTATACATATACATATATCCCCATATCCCCTCCCTCTTGCGTCTCCCACCCACCCTCACTATCCCACCCCTCTAGGTCATCACAAAGCATTGAACTGATCTCCCTGTGCTATGCAGCTCCTTCCCACTAGCTATCTGTTTTACATTTGGTAGTATATATATGTCCAAGCCACTCTCTCACTTCGTCCCAGCTTACCCTTCCCCCTCCCCGTGTCCTCAAGTCCATTCTCTACATCTGCGTCTTTATTCCTGTCCTGCCCCTAGGTTCTTCAGAACCTTTTTTGTTTTGTTTTGTTTAGATTCCACATATATGTGTTAGCATATGGTATTTGTTTATCTATTTCTGACTTCCTTCACCCTGTATGACAGACTTTAGGTCCATCCACCTCTCTACAAATAACTCAATTTCGTTTCTTTTTATGGCTGAGTAATATTCCATTATATATATGTGCCACATCTTCTTTATCCATTCATCTGTCAATGGACACTTAGGTTGCTTCCATATCCTGGCTATTGTAAATAGAGCTGCAATGAACATTGTGGTACATGACTCTCTTTGAATTATGGTTTTCTCAGGTACATGCCCAGTAGTGGGATTGCTGGGTCATATGGTAGTTCTATTATTAGTTTTTTAAGGAACATCCATACTGTTCTCCATAGTGGTTGTATCAATTTACATTCCCACCAACAGTGCAAGAGGGTTCCCTTTTCTCCACACCCTCTCCAGCATTTACTGTTTGTAGATTTTTTCATGATGGCCATTCTGACTGGTGTGAGGTGATATCTCATTGTAGTTTTGATTTGCATTTCTCGAATGATTAGTGATGTTGAGCATCTTTTCATGTGTTTGTTGGCAATCTGTATATCTTCTTTGGAGAAATGTCTATTTAGGTCTTCTGCCCATTTTTGAATTGGGTTGTTTGTTTTTCTGATATTGATTGGTGTTTTTTGATATTGAGTTGCATGAGCTGCTTGTAAATTTTGGAGATTAATCCTTTGTCAGTTGCTTCATTTACAAATATTTTCTCCCATTCTGAGGGTTGTCTTTTGGTCTTGTTTACGGTTTCCTCTGCTGTACAAAAGCTTTTAAGTTTCATTAGGTCCCGTTTATTTATTTATTTTTTTATTTCCATTTCTCTAGGAGGTGGGTCATAAAGGATCTTGCTGTGATTTATGTCATAGAGTGTTCTGCCTATGTTCTCCTCTAAGAGTTTTATACTGTCTGACCTTACATTTAGGTCTGTACTCCATTTTGAATTTATTTTTGTGTATGGTGTTAGGGAGTGTTGTAATTTCATTCTTTTACATGTAGCTGTCCAGTTTTCCCAGCACCACTTATTGAAAAGGCTCTCTTTTCTCCATTGTATATTCTTGCCTCCTTTATCAAAGATAAGGTGACCATATATGCATGCGTTTATCTCTGGGCTTTCTATCCTGTTCCATTGATCTACATTTCTGTTTTTGTGCCAGTACCATACTGTCTTGATTACTGTAGCTTTGTAGTATAATCTGAAGTCCAGGAGCCTGATTGCTCCAGCTCCATTTTTCCTTCTCAAGATTGCTTTGGCTATTCGGGGTCTTTTGTGTTTCCATTCAAATTCTGAAATTTTTTGTTCTAGTTCTGTGAAAAATGCCAGTGGTAGTTTGATAGGGATTGCACTGAATCTGTTGATTGCTTTGGGTAGTAGAGTCATTTTCACAATGTTGAATCTTCCAGTCCAATGGTATATCTCTCCATCTGTTTGTACCATCTTTAATTTCTTTCATCAGTGTTACAGTTTTCTGCATACAGGTCTTTTGTCTCCTTAGGTAGGTTTATTCCTAGGTATTTTATTCTTTTTGTTATGGTAAATGGGAGTGTTTCCTTAATTTCTGTTTCACATTTTTCATCATTAGTGTATAGGAATGCAAGAGATCTCTGTGCATTAATTTTGTATCCTGCTACTTTACCACATTCATTGATTAGCTCTCCTAGTTTTCTGGTAGCATCTTTAGGATTCTCTATGTGTAGTATGTCATCTGCAAACAGTGACCGTTTTACTTCTTCTTTTCTGATTTGGATTCCTCTTACTTCTTTTTCTTCTCTGATTGCTGTAGCTAAAACTTTCAAAACTATATTGATTAACAGTGGTGAGAGTGGACAACCTTGTCTTGTTCCTGATCTTAGTGGAAATGGTTTCAGTTTTTCACCACTGAGAAAGATGTTGGCTGTGGGTTTGTCATTTTTGGCCTTTATTATGTGGAGGTTAAGTTCCCTCTATACCTACTTTCTGGAGAGTTTTTATCATAAATGGGTGTTGAATTTTGTCGAAAGCTTTCTCTGCATCTCTTGAGATGATCGTATGGTTTTTCTCCTCCAGTTTGTTAATATGGTGTATCACATTGATTAATTTGCCTATATTGAAGAATCCTTGCATTCCTGGGATAACCCCAACATGATCATGGTGTATGATCCTTTTAATGTGCTGCTGGATTCTGTTTGCTAGTATTTTGTTGAGGATTTTTGCATCTATGTTCATCAGTGATATTGGCCTGTAGTTTTCTTTCTTTGTGACATCGTTGTCTGGCTTTGGTATCAGGGTGATGGTGGCCTCGTAGAATGAGTTTGGGAGTGTTCTTGCCTCTGCTGTATTTTGGAGGAGTTTGAGAATGATGGATGTTAGCTCTTCTCTAAATGTTTCATAGAAATTCGCCTGTGAAGCCATCTGGTCCTGGACTTTTGTATGTTAGAAGATTTTTAATCACCATTTCTATTTCAGTGCTTGTGATTCGTCTGCTTATATTTTCTGTTTCTTCCTGGTTCAGTCTCGGAAGGTTTTGCTTTTCTAAGAATTTGTCCATTTCTAACAGGTTGTCCATTTTATTGGCATACAGTTGCTTGTAGTAATCTCTCATGATCCTTTGTATTGCTGCAGTGTCAGTTGTTACATCTCCTTTTTCATTTCTAATTCTATTGAGTTGAGACTTCTCCCTTTTTTTCTTGATGAGTCTGGCTAATGGTTTATCAACTTTGTTTATCTTCTCAAAGAACCAGCTTTTAGTTTTATTGATCTTTGCTTTTTTATTCTTTGTTTCTTTTTCATTTATTTCTGATCTGATCTTTATGATTTCTTTCCGTCTGCTAACTTTGGGGGTTTTTTTGTTCTTCTTTCTCTAATTGCTTTAGGTGTAAGGTTAGTTTGTTTATTTGAGATTTTTCTTGTTTCTTGAGGTAGGATTGTATTGCCATAAAGTTCCCTCTTAGAACTGCTTTTGCTGCATCCCATAGATTTTGGGTCGTCATGTTTTCATTGTCATTTGTTTCTAGGTGTTTTTTGATTTCCTCTTTGATTTCTTCAGAGATCTCTTGGTTATTAAGTAGTGTATTGTTTAGCCTCCATGTGTTTGTATTTTTTCCTGTAAATGATATCTAGTCTCATAGCGTTGTGGTCAGAAAAGATGCTTGATATGATTTCAATTTTCTTAAATTTACCAAGGCTTGATTTGTGACCCAAGATATGATCTATCCTGGAGAGTGTTCCATGAGCACTTGAGAAGAAAGTATATTCTGTTGTTTTTGGATGGAAAGTCCTATAGATATCAATTAAGTCCACCTTGTTTAATGTATCGTTTAAACCTTGTGTTTCCTTATTTATTTTCATTTTGGATGATGTGTCCATTGGTGAAAGTGGGTGTTAAAATCCCCTACTATGGGGCTTCCCTGGTGGCGCAGTGGTTGACAGTCCACCTGCCGATTCAGGGGACGTGGGTTCATGCCCCGGTCCAGGAAGATCCCACGTGCCGCAGAGTGGCTGGGCCCGTGCGCCATGGCCGCTGAGCCTGCGCATCCAGAGCCTGTGCTCTGCAATGGGAGAGGCCCATGTACCACACACACACAAAAAAAAATCCCCTACTATGATTGTGTTACTGTCGATTTCCCCTTTTAAGGCTGTTAGCATTTTCCTTATGTATTGAGGTGCTCCTATGTTGGGTGCATAAATATTTACAATTGTTATATCTTCTTCTTGGATTGATCCCTTGATCATTATGTAGTGTCCTTCTTTGTCTCTTGTAATAGTGTTTGTTTTGAAGTCTGTTTTGTCTGATATGAGAATTGCTCCTCCAGCTTTCTTTTGATTTCCATTTACATGGAATATCTTTTTCCATCCCCTTGCTTTCAGTCTGTATGTGTCCCTACGTCTGAAGTGGGTCTCTTGTATATAGCATATATACAGGTATTGTATTTGTATCCATTCAGCCAGTGTATGTCTTTTGGTTGGAGCATTTAATCCATTTACATTTAAGGTAATTATCGATATGTATGTTCCTATTACCATTTTCTTAATTGTTTTGGGTTTGTTATTGTAGGTCTTTTCCTTCTCTTTTGTTTCCTGCCTAGAGAAGTTCCTTTAGCATTTGTTGTAAAGGTGGTTTGGTGGTGCTGAATTCTCTTAACTTTTACTTGTCTGTAAAGGTTTTAATTTCTACGTCGAATCTGAATGAGATCCTGGCTGGGTAGAGTAACCTTAGTTGGAGTTTTTTCCCTTTCATCACTTTAAATATGTCCTGCCACTCCCTTCTGACTTGCAGAGTTTCTGCTGAAAGATCAGCTGTTAACCTTGTGGCGATTCCCTTGTATGTGATTTGTTGTTTTTCCCTTGCCTCTTTTAATATTTTTTCTTTTTGTTTAATTTTTGATAGTTTGATTAATACGTGTGCCTCGGCATGTTTCTCCTTGGATTTATCCTGTATGGGACTCTCTTTGCCTCCTGGACTTGATTGACTATTTCCTTTCCCATATTAGGGAAGTTTTCAACTATAATCTATTCAAATATTTTCTCAGTCCCTTTCGTTTTCTCTTCTTCTTCTCAGACCTCTATAATTCGAATGTTGGTGCATTTAATGTTGTCCCAGAGGTCTCTGAGCCTGTCCTCAATTCTTTTCATTCTTTTTTCTTTATTCTGCTCTGTGGTAGTTATTTCCCCTATTTTATCTTCCGGGTCACTTATCCGTTCCTCTCCCTCAGTTATTCTGCTATTGATTCCTTCTAGAGAATTTTTAATTTCTTTTATTCTGTTGTTCATAATTGTTTGTTTGCTCTTTAGTTCTTTTAGGTACTTGTTAAACATTTCCTGTATTTATTCTATTTCCAAGATTTTGGATCATCTTTACTATCATTATTCTGAATTCTTTTTCAGGTAGACTGCTTATTTCCTCCTCATTTGTTTGGTGTGGTGAGTCTTTACCTTGCTCCTTCATCTGCTGTGTGTTTCTCTGTCTTCTCATTTTGCTTAACTTACTGTGTTTGGGGTCTCCTTTCTCAGGCTGCAGATTCGTAGTTCCCTTTGTTTTTGGTGTCTGCCCCCAGTGGCTAAGGTTTGTTCAATGGGTTTTGTAGGATTCCTAGTGGAGGATCTTGTGCCTGTGTTCTGGTGGATGAGGCTGGATCTTATTTTTCTGGTGGGCAGAACCATGTCCGGTTGTGTGTCTTGGGGTGTCTGTGACTTTATCATGATTTTAGGCAGCCTCTGCTGATGGGTGCGGTTGTGGTCCTGACTTGCTAGTTTTTTGGCATAGGGTGTCCAGCACTGTAGCTTGCTGGTAGTTGAGTGGAGCTGGATCTTAGCGTTGAAATGGAGATCTCTGGGAGAGCTTTCACTGTTTGATATTATGTGGAGCCGGGAGGTCTCTGGTGGATCAGTGTCCTGAACTTGGCTCTCCTGCCTCAGAGGCACAGGCCTGACACCGGCCAGAGCAGGAAGACCCTGTCAGCCACATGGCTCAGAAGAAAAGGGAGAAAAAAAGAAAGAAAGAAAGAAAATAGAATAAAGTTATTAAAATAAAAACATTATTAAAAATTAAAAAGTAATTTTAAAAAAAGAAAGAAAGAGAGAAGAGAGGGATTTCCCTTGTGGCACAGTGGTTAAGAATCCACCTGCCAATGCAGGGGACATGGGTTCAAGCCCTGGGCTGGGAAGACCCCACTTGACGCAGAGCAACTAAGCCCGTGTGCCACAACTACTGAAGCCCACGCGCCTAGAGCCCGTGCTCCACTACAAGAGAAGTCACTGCAATGAGAAGCCCACGCACCGCAACGAAGAGTAGCCCCTGCTTGCTGCAACTAGAGAAAGCCCACCTGCAGCAGCAAAGACCCAACACAACCAAAAATTAAATTAATTTTAAAAAAAAAGAAAGAAGAGAGCAACCAAACCAAAAAAACAAATCCACCAATGATAACAAGCACTAAAAACTATACTAAAAATCTAACAAATAAACAAAAAACGAAATGGACAGACAAGAACCCTAGGACAAATGGTAAAAGCAAAGCTATACAGACTAAATCACACAAAGAAGCATACACATACACACTCACAAAAAGAGAAAAAGGAAAAAAAAATATATATATATATCTTTTGGGAAATCTGAGGTCTTCTGCCAGCGTTCAGAAGGTGTTCTGTAGGAGTTGTTCCACATGTAGACGTATTTCTGATGTATTTGTGGGGAGGAAGGTGATCTCCACATCTTACTTCTCCATCTTGAAGGTTGAGTTCATGTCCATTATTTTAATGTTACACTTTGATGGAAGCTTGAGGGGGAAGCAGAGCGACACAGTCATTCCAATAAATATCTATGACTTGTCCTTCACCCAAGAGGATAGATAACAATTCAGAAGTAAATGCAAATGAGATAAAAGAGCATTTATCTTAGAAAATGACTCTGCTGCACACTCCATGCCAGTTGCAGACTTATATGGTCCATACCGTCTGTGAGAATATAAAATTATGATTCATGGAAACCTTCCAGGAAGTCTGAAACCTACATTCCTACACATATCCAAACATTTTGCCAAGATACCATGTAGTGTAGAAATATTGCATCTTCTTGACCTGAAGAGTGGGCATTGATTTAGCTGCTAGAGACAGAGGAAGCTAGAATCATTATTAATTTATCTATAGACACTGACCAAAGCCATTCAATAAACAAGAGTCCAATGCAAGGATTATGTTTTATTGGTGCCATTGTTTACTCTTGGTGTTAATGCTATCTATATGCTCAGCAAAAACTCAATTAAGCAGGCTCCTAGCTTGTTAATGTTTCATGTTCTTTTTGCATCTGATTGAGTATAAAAGGAAGGACTACAGTAGCTCATCTACTGGTGACGGTTGGAACAACAGGAGAAGAGGAGACTTCCCTTGCTGTGAAATTCTGAGATAGGCAGAGATCTTATTTCTAATCTCACATCCAGTTCCTGTCCCTTTCCCCTCTCTCAGAACTCCTTTTGCCTCTAACTCTCACAGTTTAAATATAGCCCTGTGTTTTCTTTCTGCAAATAAAACAATTTGATAAATATATTAACATGAAGCATTCAGAGAAAAGACGTATGAACTTTTCCGAGTGCATTTTTGTTTTAAAACCACAAGAAAAACAAAAGAAATAGCAAAGGTAAAACATAGATCAAGATGAAATAAGTATCAGTTATTATATCATTTGTGGGATCAAAAGCTATTTTTATGGGCCCAGGTAAAGGAAAATGAAAGCAGAAAGGGAAAATAATCAAAGAGGCAAAGATTTCCATACAAGAGGTTGATTCTACAATTATTTATTCTGGTAGAAATGACAAAAATGTGTTACAGTAAAGAATGGTTAAAGTGTGATATATCCAGGTAATAGTTAAATAAATTGTTGTATGCCCATAAGCACCCATCAAATATCATCTTTTCAAAGTATATTTGAATACTGGCAAACAAAAGATGAAATGTAAGGTGAAAAAAGCAACTATATGTTTAGTATTGTTCCTAATTTGATTATATATGTGTGTGTATTATATATATGTACTCCTATAATAATAGATAAAGAACTAGGAGGGAGTATGCCAAAATACTAGCAGTGATTATCTCTGAATGACAGGATTTATAGATGATCAATATTTAGTTCTTTATAAGTTCTGTATTTTATAGATTTTTTTTGCAGTAAACATATAAATATGTTAATCATATAATTAAAACTGGGAAAGTTACTCTTTAAAGGAGAGGACATTGATTTATAGAAAGGAATGGTGGAATTTCAGGCAGCAAGGAATGGGCATCTTACTGTGTGTGAGAGCCTTCTATTATATCATACATAACAGACAACAATAATTAACAACAGGTTTCATAGAATAATAATGATGAACCTTTATTGTGTACTTACCATTTGCCAGGCACTATGCATTAGCATACCTTATATTCATTGCTTGTCTTTTAAACCTCTTAACAGCACTATGACGGTAGGTACTAGAATTATCCTGAAGAGACAAGTGAGGTTTAGAGGAGTTAAGTATATTGGTTAGAGTATAACAAACAGCTGTAACATAAACCTGAAGCCTCATTGGATTAGCAAAAAGGAAGTTGATCCCTTAATCAAGGAAAGGTTATTTCTGAATCATGTAAAATCTCACTGGCAGCCTCAGTTGAGGGTGGGGTGGAGTTCCCACTCCATCCTTGGCTTCCAAGGTTGCCCTGGATATTCATATCAGGCCAGCAGCCAGGGTGATTGAGGCAATGGAGGACTCTGCAGTTTTTGTGGGCTAGAATTTCCACCTACATTTCAGTGGCCAGAACTCAATCACGTGGTCACCTGTAACTGCAAGGAAGGCTAGGAAATTGAGTCTACCTGCATCCCCAGGAGGAAAGGGAAAGGAGTATGGAGAATGGCCCACTAAGTTCTGCCATGTGATATATCTTCCTGGGGGTCACATACCAAGTAAGTGGCACAGCAGAGTTTGAATACAGTTGATCCCATTCCAAAGCTGACATCTTAACCACAGAGCCATACATTCATACTACAGAGGACTTGAAGTTTAAATGCAGCCTCCCGTAGGCATAGGCTTTATAGAGCAGTGGAATCACACTGTCTCTGGAAATGAGGTATTCAACTTTATATTTTTTACTTACTTTAGGAGATTTTATTTTGCTTTTTAAAAGTTAGACTCAAAATGAAAAGAGAGGTTGAGGTATGGCCAATGTGAAATACCCAAGAGTGTGACAAATATCCAAGAATTATAGATAGGATGAGCTATGTGCAGTACTTTCAATGGCAATAAGGTAGATTTTAAAAGAGTGTAAAGCAAGGAGAACAGATTGTTATAAACTTATGACAAAAAATTGCCTAATGCATATTCTATCAAGAACAGTCTTTAAATAAAAAAGAGCAGGACAAACATAATTAAGAGGGCATTGGAACTGAGGTGCAAAACAACAATGACCAGCAGTTCGTTGTTCTATAAAATGAGTTCCAGGACATCTGTTTCATGGAGATGAACAAGGTGCACACATTTGCCTTCCATTACTCCCAAGAACCAACCAAAATGAAAGTACAGACATACCAAAAAGAATGAACCCATGACAGGGAAGAGAATGGAACCGGGGAAGAGTTGACAGATGAGAGGCAGGGAAAGGTGATGGCCTAGCACCAGTCGCAGGGATGAGGGAGCCATCTGCCCAGTAGAGAAGGCACTAGGTTGAGAGTCAGCAGGTCCTATGGAAGCAGGTGTAAGCAGTTGGGGGTTGGGGGCAGGAGGTGGTATATCTATTGAAGGTCTATCTATTGCAGAATCTATTAATGTAAAATTCAAAATGTACCTGACACAAGGTAGAATGTGGAAGGGACTAGGAAAGATGGGAAGTCAAGACAGGATGTAAATTTTTATGTAAAAAGAAATAGAGGTTTGAGTATTATTTAATGTTACAGTGGTTACTGTTAGAAAAAGTAAAAAAATATAAAGCATTAGAAAGAGAGGAGAGAAATGGGATAGTATAAGCGAAATCCTTATCTTTCATATCAGAGTCAATAAAATTGCTTTAGTTGAGAAATTAAGAAATAGAAATAATTCTTAATTTTATCCAACAAATTATCCAAAAGAGGTAAAATAACTTCCAAAAGAAAAATATTAAGAAAGTTTGCCCTTTGGGTAGTGCCACTGGGAGGTGGAAAAGGGAACAGTAGGTTTTAAGGTCTTCTGCACTATTTGACTTATTCATCTACATGGAAAGTAAAAATCTGTTCAACTCTCTAAATTCCCTTGCTTACTCATACGTAATATTTTCCCACAGAGCCTATTAGAATGTAGATTTCTGCTCTGTTTCCAGATATTATAATTTAGCAGGAGGTTCTGATACAGGAGGTCCATGGGTCATACGTTAGCAACCATGGCTCTAGGCTGTGAGAAATTATGTTCAGTGTCCATGCCAATATCACAGGTATGAGAGCTGAACCAGTATTCTCTGCTCTCCCTTTCACCACACTTCTTGTGAAATGTGGTGTTCACGTCTAGTCACTTACTTCCTGGAGATGAAAGTGTCTTCAGGGAGGGGTTTGCTAATCTGCGCCCACAGATGAGGCTGAGAAGATGGTGACACCTCGGTGACTTCCCACTTGTCTGTGCCCCCCAGAGAGTCATGCCACTGCACATGACCACAGAGACACTTTAGTCATTTACAATGAGAAGGTGACTACCACTCAGGCTAGATACTCTGGCCTGACCAGCACACTTTCCTCTTATGGAGAAACCATTTACAGAACCAAAATAAATCTAGAAAGTTGCTTGGTAGATGTGGAATCAGAGTGTGTTGGATGAGTAGAATGTTTAATAGAATACAACTCTCATGGCCCACCTAGTAGACCAGCACTTCCCAACCCTAGCTGCACATTACATTCACGAAAGGAGCTTTTCAAAGTACCAACACAGACTCCACCCTAGACCAATGAGTCAGAATCCAAGGTGGGGTCCAGGCATTGATGTTTATGTTAAGCTCCCCAGGAGACTGTAACTACTGCCAGAGTTGAGAATCACGATGCACAAGAGTCACAGAGCATTGCTGCCAAGTTGCCTTAGAGCTCCCTTCCCCCTGATCCACATGAGAGACAAACTAACATGTGTTCCAGGGAAAGACCTAAACGCCTGTAGCTCCACTTTGGTGATTTCCCTTTGGTCCATGACTAGTCCCTTAGCATAACAGGTCCAGAAACTCAATATTGTCTGTAATGCAAGTAAAACCTTGCTTTATGTGTGTTAATTCATTTAATCATCATAGCAACCCTCTGAGGTAGGTACTATAATTATCCACATTTCATAGATGTGGAAACTGAGGAAACAGAGAGGTTAAATAACTTGCCTAAGGTCACAATGTTGTTAGATGGCAGAGCTGGGATGTGAACCCTGGCGGCCTGGCCCACAGTCTGGACTCTTAATCTTTCTGTTATATTTCTTTAAAACCCCCAACTTCTACGTGCTTCCCGTTTTGGCTGATGGCCTTGATTATCACTTCACTGGGAAAACCAAAGCAATCAGAAGAGGCCTTCCTCCACTTGCTTCTGCAGCCACGCCTGCCAGCCTACTGCATACATGACTAGCCTCTCCATTTGTGCAGTAGATCCCATCTCCTCTTGCCAACTCAAGGACATGGTTCCAGCGCTTAAACCACTCTCTACTTATCATCAATTATTTTTTCAGTTGGATCTTTCTCACTAGCTGTACACATGTTAGCTGTCATACATATGCTGTTACATCTTTCATGGAAAAAAGAAAATCCCTTCCTTGGTCACATAGTTCCCTCCAGCTGCCACCCAATTTTTCTCCTCTCATTTACAGCAGAGCTCCTCAGAAGAGTCTGTATTTGTCTTCACTTCTTCTCCTGTTCTGTTCCAGTCAGACTTTAGAGCCCTCCCCACCCCCAGCATACACACGTACTCATGAGAGTAGTGCTTATCTGGTGGTTTCTACACTGCCATCTCCAGTGGTCCACTCTGAGTCTGATCCTTCCCCACTTATCAGCAGGGTATGTCAGCATTAGTAACCTCACCTGGAAACTTCTAGGCTCCCACTCTGTCTCAGGTCTGCTCCACGTTATTGACCATCTACTCCTTTTCAGTCTCATTTGCCGATTCCCCTCACCCCTCTGTTTTCTAAAGCACTGGCATGCCCTTGGCCTGTGTCACTCCATAGGTGACCTTATTCAGCACATTGATGATCCTCAGATTTATATTTCTAAACATCTTCATGACCATGGGGTAGGGAAACATTCTTAAACAGAACATAAAATGTGCTAGTCAAAATGGGAAAGTGGATTAAGTCAAACTGTATTAAAATATAGACTGTAAATTAAAAGACACTATTCAGAGAATGAAAAGGAAAGCCACAGAGAGAAAGGTATTTATAATGGATATTATCTGACAAAGGACCTGTATCTATAGTATATGAATAACTATTACAAACAATAAGAAAAGGATAAATAAAGCAGTAGAAAAATGGGCAAAGGCTTGAACAGCCCAGATATCTCCCCTAAATTCCAAACTTGAGTATACAACTGCATATTCATGATCTCCATTGACCAGGCATCTTAAATTTAACCCATCCAAAACACTTCCTGCTTCCTCCCCTCCCTCTCAACCTGCTCCTCCATCAATAAATGGCAACTCCAGGAGCCAGTTGTACAGGGAAAACCTTTGGAGTCACCCTCTATCATTCTCTTTCTCTTCTATCCCATCTCCAATCTGTATTAGTTCTCTATTGCTGTGCAACGTCATACCTTAATTTTTGAAGGCTGGGAATCTGGGCACAGGTTAGCTAGGTCTCCAGGATCAGAGTCTATAACGAGGCTATAGTCAAGGTGCTGCCAGGGCTGCAGTCATCTCAAGGCTTGACTGCGGAGGCCCGCTTCCAAGCTCACTCCCGTGGCTGTTGGCAGGCCTCCGGTCCTCGCTGGCTGTTAGCTGGAGATGACAGTTTCTTGCCACATGGGCCTCTCCAAGGGAAAATCGCAATATGCATCTGGATTTCCCCAGAGTTAGCCAGAGAGAGAGAGAGAGTGAGAGAGGGCAGCTGGACAGAAGTCACATTTTGTAACCTAGTCTTGAAACTGACATACCGTCACTTTTGCCATATTCTTTTCATTAGAAGTGAGTCACTAGGTCCAGCCCACACTCAAGGGGAAGTGAGGATCATTGGGGGCTATCATAGAGGCTGCCAACCACACAATCCAACAGCAAGCTCTGCTCTTTCTAATTCCAAATATGTGCAGAATCCAAGTACTTCTCACCACCTCCGTTGGCTGGCACCCTGGTCCACCTGGCTTGTTGCAATAGCCTCTTAAATGGTATCTTTCCACCCTAACGCCTGCTACACAGAGACTGTCTGACACACAGTAGTGAGAGTGAGCCTTTGAAAAGATAGTGAGATCATGTTAATCCTCTGCTAAAAAAACATCTCTGATGTTCCATAAGGACCTACATGCTCTGCTCCTGCCCCAACCTTTTCCCCTACTGCTCCCTGCTTCGCTCATTCTGCTCCAGACACACTGGCCTTTTTGATGTTCCTTGAACACACTAAGCGTGTACCACCTTAGACCCTTTGCATGGGTGTGTTTCCTCTTAGATATCTGCAAGGCTGCGTAAATGTCACCTTTCATTTGAGGCCTTCCCCAGACTCCCTGTTTAAAATAGCAACACGCATACCTCCCCACTCCTTTACTCCCTATACCCCTTATCCAGCTTTTATTCTATTCCATAGCACTTACCATCAGTCTTGTTTTATTTGTTTGTTTATTTTCTGTCTCCAGTAGAATTTATTGGCATGTAATAGGAACTCAATAAATATTTATTAAATACGTATGTACATACATGCATGCCCTCGATCAGGTTATACCAAATTCTTGCTCTTCCTATAGCTGGTACTGAACACTTCTGTGTATGTGTGGCACCTTACATACAATCTAACATTTGCATAGTTAACCTCATCCCAGTTGTGCTGAATTCATCATTTAACTCTACTACAAGTGGAAGGGGTGAGTAGGAATGTGGAAGAGGGTAGGAGGAGAGATTGGCTGCTACATCCCTAGCCCTCCACAGCCCCTTCCAACCCACTGGTTCTTCATCCTCTTGTAAAAACCCTTCCTCCCCTGAGCCTCATGGTACCTGTTCATACTTCTGCCTTCTTGCTGTCATTTCCACATTCTGTGTTCATCTAAGACCCTAGCCCAGCACCTCCATTCAGACCCAGGGCTCTTGCTCTACCTTTGAAATCCTAAACTCTGGAATATCAATGTTTGACCCCAACCTTCTACTTTTTCAGTTTATTCCCCTTCTATTTGCCCTTGAAACACACCGAGACCTCCACCCTACGCTCCTCCATTTTCAGCCAAACAGTTGTCCCCTTTTGGCTTTATGTCCTCTATCCAGCCTAAACATTTGATTCATCACCTCATTCTGTATAAAGAAGGTGGAGTGGAGTGGTGGAAAACACAGGCTCTGGAGATGCAGACATAGGCTCAAAGCCTGGTTTCACCACATGCTAAATCTTGTGATCTTGGGCAAAATTAATTAGTATGCCTGAAACTTACTTTCCTTAAATGAGAATAATAGCTTCCTTATAGGGAGGTTGTGAGGGTCGTAAGAGTTTTAAAGAAGCTCCTAGACAGAACAATAAATGGAAACAATGACTATTGATGACCATTTTTAAATAAGTTAATATTTAGAAATGTTTAGAAGAGTGCCTGGCACATAGTAATTACTATTTAGTGTTTGTTAAATAAATTAATATTTATTTCTATTTCTATCCCATATCATTCATTTTCTTACCTTTCCCTCACTCGCAGAGAACTTCCCAGTTTCTGTTGCTCTAACCTGAGTTCTGTTCAGTCATATCGCACACCTGGCAAACTGAGAGCAAAGTCCTGGGCTCCAGCCTCAGCTGTGGCCCAGGGTAGCTCCTCAGTCCCTTCACTGTCCCTCAGCAACGCCCTCTCTCCTTTGCTCAGCAGCTACCTCGGCTCTTCTTCCTCAGATCCAGGGCTCTCCCTTACCATGTCTTCTCTCACATTGAATAGATGTTCTTACCTCCTACTGGGCAGGGAAAAATAGAGGTCTGGTGCCAACAACGTCAACTGTTTGACCCCCTCAGCTATAACTTTCCTTTATTTATACTCGTCCTTACCTCTTACCTCCTACCTGAGGGCTCTGTCTTGTCTGGGCTCCTTGGGAACGCCACACACTCTGCATCTTCGACCTTTTCCTCTCCTCTGCCTGGTTGCTCATCCTGTAGGTATGGAGCCAGTAAAGCACAGTGATTATGCGTGTAACCCTGTACCCAGAACACTCAGGTATGGATCCTGGAGCTGCTGTTGTGACCCTGGACAAGTCATTTAAGCTCATCCTTGTTCAGTTTCCTCCTCTGAAAAGCACTGAGAATAATGGTACCTATCACATTAGGTAGTTGAAAGGAATTCATGCATGTGAAACACTTAGAGCAGCGCCTGGCATACAACAACTTCGCAATAATTGCATGCTATTCTAAGTCATTCCAATCTAAAAAAGCACATGAGACTTTCGTATTTATGTCTTCCCCTAGCAACTGCCTTTCCTTTCCTCCCATCACATTGAAGTCTCTTGAAAAAAAAGTAGCCTTCGATATTTTCTCCCTTATTCTATTGCTTACATTTCCCCCTCTGTTAAAATGCATTGCCCAATTCTCCCATTGAAATGCGTTTGCTTAGGCCTTGCAAAAACCAGTGTGTGTGTGTGTGTGTGTGTGTGTGTGTGTGTCTGTGTGTGTGTGCTTATATTGACTAGTATGAGACATCTGACACTAGACCATTTCTCCCTTCTTCCTATCTCTCTCTTGGCCTTCCAAGGCACCATTTTCTTTTCATTCTCTTATCTCTCTGGCCCAATCTTATCCTTTTTCCATTCTTATCTTATAAATAGTTGTTGTCCCTGGGTCTCTATCATCAGCCCTACCTCCTTTTCAGGCTGCACATTCTTCTGCAATCCTTCTACCTAAGTCTTCAGTGTTCACTTACATGGAAGGACTCTCAAACTGACTTACAAACTCATCTATCCCAAAGCCTCCTTACAATTTTACTTAGTTGTACTATGGGTACTTCTTAAATTTACCATATCCAAACTTGAACTCTTCATCTCCCCTACCAAACACACTCCCCTTTTCTTACTCCATATCTAAGTAAATGGCACCATCATCTACCTGTTGCCAAAGCCAGAAAATGGAGTATCACCCTCGACAACACCCTGATATTAGATGGCCTTATAGTCTCAGAGATTCTGCTTTCTTGTTACTTCTAAAATCTGTCCCCATCACTCCACCCCTGCTTCCTCTTAGCTAATCTCTCAATGTTCAATATTTCTTGCCAGGATTATTGCAATTCCCTCCTGTTGAAGTCTCCCCTCTTTACTCTCTAGCTGTGCCAATCTTCACTTCACAATTCTGCAGAGATGTTTTTTTAACATACAAATCTGCTTATATTATTCCTTTGCTTACAATTTCCAGTAACTCTTATGAGTAAAACTCAGATTGCTTAGCCTGACGTAAGGCTGTCATGAATGTGCCTCTGCCTGCCCTTCTATCTTTACCTCCTAAATTTCCCCTTTGTGAATCTTATGCAGTTCTCTGAACACATCATTCTCTCTCTTCCTTACCTTCCTGGCTTTGCCGAGAATGTCTTTTCCTGGTTCTCATCCTTTAAGATTCATCCAAGCTTTATCTTCTCCTGGAAGCCTTTCCTGACCAGCTCCAGCCTATGTTAAGTATCTCTTTGATTCAATTAGGAATTAATTGTAGCTAACGATCTATTCAGCTAGCTTTAAAAAAGGAAGAGGGGAGGAACAGGTGCTCATAAAATGATTGGAAGGGTTAGAGGAGCAGGCTCTAGGCTGAGTTTCCAGGGGTGACTCCAAAATTATCACTGCAGAACTGGCCCACCAAGGGATCACTGCCTCTGCGAAGATCTATGTCAGCTGGAAGCTGGTACCCAGGAAGCTGGGGACTGCCACTAAAAAATAAAAAAGCCTCCACACCCATGTTTGTTAGTATAAATGATGGCAGCAGTAACAGGTAACCTCTACATCAGGTACACCTGTGTTCCAAGTCGTTCAGTCTTTGCTTTTGTTTGGCAAAGGCTAAGTCCACATAGGGAAATAGAGCAGCAAGGAAACTGGGAGACGTAGTCCTTAGCTTTCCAGTCTCTAATGCACAGTAAGGTGTACTGGAAGGAGGGTGGAATAGAGTAGAGGGAGGCAGCTTGTATATCTGCCTCTCACTCCTTTATGCCCTCATACCATCATGTACACATTCTGTAGACATACTTACTACTCGTGTTCTACTTAACTGACTACCAGTCTGTCTCTGAACAGGCTGTCACCTTCTTGAAGGCAAAAAACTATTCTCGTTCATCTCTGAATTGTGCCCAGCACATAGGAGGTTCTCAGTAAATGTTTGGTAACTGAATGAGTGAATAAGAAGCTTTAGCTTTATCTTAGAAGTCTCCTTTAATCCACCAGCGAACAGCTCCTACTAATTTTGTCTCCAAAATGTCCTTCCAACAAGCTCTTCTCACCTCACCCAGTGCAACAACCTCAGTATTAATTTCTGTCACTTTGTTCTGTTCTGTGGTGTCAACTCCCTATCACCATTGTACTTACCTTTCTAAAATGCAGATCTTTTCATATCGCTCCCCAGTCTAAAAGCTTCCAATGGCCTTTCCTTTAGGAAAAGTACAAATTCCTTAGCATAGCATTCAAAGCCTTCCTCCCTCTGTCCGCAGTCTGTTTTCTAGCTTTGGTTCACAACACTCCCTTACACACACTCTCTGTGCTAATCACTCCCTCAGTGCAGCCAGAATGCCAAGCTTCTGTCCTTTGCTCTAGCTGCTCAATCCTGTTCACCCTTCACCATCTAGCTCAGGTGCCACTTACTTTAGGGAAGTTTTCCATTACCTGCCTTTTATACCTTCACCCTCCGGATCTGACCAGCAGATTATATTCAGATTACCTTCTCTGAAGTTCTAGAGCCGTGGTTGTTTACACTGTGTTGCATAGGGCTCTGGGGCTCCACGGGGTGGGGGTGTTTCTAGGGCCTCTGAAGGGAGCAGAAGGAGGCTGAGCCCTCATCTCACTTCACCCGCAGCAGCTCTGCTCAGTCTGACCCACGTATAGTGTTTCATATAAGACTTTGTTGAGAAAGGGTTTACATTGCTATGGGGAAAAATATCCCCCAAACTTTAAAAGGCAGTTTCTAAAGGACTTTATACTGTGGCTATGGCAGTCATCCTAATGAATTAAGTTTAATTACACGTGTGCCTGACACTGCATCATGCTCATTTTTGAATCCCCTATGTTCTTAACCTGATAGAGGCAGCCAGTAAGACTGAAGAGATAAGGCGTAGAGAAGACATTATGGTGGACGCAACTTCATGCAGAGCTGTAAGGGAGAAGAAGGTTAGACTTCTACTTCCTCAGAAAAACAAAAAGTGAAAACCGAAGGGGAATATTAGAGAGATGGAAGTTTTAGATCTGTATGAATAATTGCCAATTTGACCTAAGCAGCGATGGACTACCTTGCAAAAGCCTCTCTGCCAGGAATGGCATAGAAGTGCTCTCAGAGTGAGGATGGTCATCCCACTAGAAGACCTTGCAGGCCCCCTTGACTTCTGGGCCTCCATGATCTTCTGTTTTGTGTCCTCGCTGAGAATACAGATGGCTCGGTGTCTGCATTTTTTGAGACTGTAATATCAGCAGTATTTTTTTTTAAGTTGTAAATGAATTGGTTTGACACTTTTATATTATCAAATTGATTGCTGTCTGTTTCTGACTAAAGAAAGTCCCCTAAGGCCATTTTAGAGAGGCAGCCCCGGAACTGGTATCAGGTGGGAGAGCCAATGCTGTGGCTGAAGCAATGCTGTTGGCATCTTCTGGCCACAGATTTGCTAGGGCAGCACATTTAGAGGAAAATTTATAGCTTCTGCTCCTGAGTAGTAAATGGAAATTTACTTGACTGAGGTAATGGATTGTAGGGGTTCTGTAATTGTCTCTGTGGGTGGCCAGCAGCCGTTTGTCAGCAGCATTAGGAGTCAAGGGTTTACTTTGCTGCCTATTTTGCGTTATACTTTTATTGCAGTTTGATTGAGTTTCCCCACTTGGAGGTTGGGTAATGGTACATTTTATTCCCAGAACAACTAACTTTTTACTAGAAAACAAGAAGATTACTTATTATTTCCACGCCTTGAGATCTTTTGTGTGGTGTGTTTTGGAACATATTGGCAAGCGAGACGAACAAAGACCCTGGGACTGCCACGGTTCTTAGAAAATTTTGACACAGAAACTTAGAAACGTTGAAAGAATTTGTTTGCTCACTTGACTGGACCAAATACCTATCATTTCTAGGAATGTTTTATAAGATGGAAAAGTACTAGATGTAGCTTGATAATTCTGTTTTATTAATATTATTCTAATTAATTCTTGAATCCCTGGCTAATGTCCTCAGGGAAGAATAGTTGTTAGCACAATTAATTAATTGCACTTCTTTTTACCTTTCTATTTCCAGAGGTGGTTGTTTAAGTACAGGCTTATGGCATAATATTTTTCTTTAATAAGGAGAAATGTTTGATTTCATAAATCTCATAAGGAAAGACTCAAAAAATAAGCTTTGAAGAACATATCTTCATATCAAGACAGGATATCCTCCTTGATCAGTTACTCTTGTGAACAGAAGACTAAGCAGAAGTAAAAATTTGTGAATTATATTATAGATATCAGCTGACACTGATATTAGTACTAAACAAGGGCTGGCTTATAGCACAGTACAATTTGTGATAATCACCGTATTTTCTTCTGTAGCTTAATTGATCCTATATCCTTTAGCCTCTTGTACATATATGCACATGCTCCATGCCTGCTTTCTAATTCTGTTGGCACCATGCTACCTCCAGTTGATAATGGGGCAAAGGAGAAATACCCGTATTTGAAGTGCTAGCTGCTGACATGCATATTCTCTCACATCAAACCATTGTCCTGTAGCTAAAGATCCTCTTTGAAATTCTGGCAAACTCATAAGGTATCTTATTTTCTTAAATCTGATGCTACATTAGCAAGATAGTTTAGGTATTCATCATTTTCAACATGGTGAATAAGAAAGGAATTTATATAATTGTCCATGGCTGAAGCTAACAGGATTAAAAACCCAGATAGTTAAGTGTTACAAGCATATGGCCTGTTTTCACGACTAATCACTTGAGATATGTAAATGGTGTCACTGTAGAAGCAATAGAAGGAAATATAAAAATATGTGATAGTAATTTTGATTCAGAGACGGAATAACCAATTATATTACACAGGATCAGCTCTAAAAGGATCAAGAAACTCCTTGTGTATGGCTAAGGATCAAACAGTGCTTTATTTTATGGACTCAAACAAATAAGTTCAGAAACCAAAGTCCAGGATTAAAAGGACTGTCATAAGAGATGCAAAATGCTTAGCACAGACACAATCTTTGAAGCAAATGTCACAGTTCTAAAAATCGCCTGATAGCGCTGGGCAGCCTTTGAAATTTGGTTCATATGTCGAGCTTGTCAATACATTACCCATTCTGCCAGAGGCTTAAAGTTGGTTCTTTTCTTGGTTCACTTGGGGTGGGGGGAGGGAATGCAAAATTTGTTGCTCATTCATTATACATACAAGGCAACATCTGTCCCCTGCTCATTTTTTGTCTGCATTTCTGCCTTCAGAGTATGTTAAATAACCATAGAGATGAACTTTGTGGTTGAAACTTGCTAACCCAAAGGTGAAAATAGATAGATAGGCCCATTACCCAGGCTGATGTTCAGCTGGGATGCACCAGCTGTTAAAACGCTAAACCCTTCCGTGTTGGTTGGTCAATAGCTACAATCCTGACAGCACCCCTGCAAGTGCTTTCTGCCCTGGCTGCCCCAGCCCCTCCCCTGGGATGCTCTAGGCCTTTTCATAATCCAGCAACTAAAAGGATAATGCCTGGTTCAGCAAGGCCTCCAGGACCTTGCTGGAGCACCACGTTAAAAGTTTTGAGTAGCATCTCTGCATAGTAAGTCTTTGGAAAGCAGATTTTCAATATGAGACTGCAATGTTTCTCCTCCCCCCCCCCATATTGATCAATATAACATTATCCAGTGAGGGTCCATTGTCCAGTTAGCAAGAAAGAGATGGCACACCAAATTAAAATAATCTGTTGAGAGTCTATTTATAAGGGAGCTATTTACAGAGATGTGGGTGTGTGTTGGGGCAGGGTGCAGAGGTCGTGTGGTAACCCAGGACTAGAAGCAGCAAAACTGCCCTCACCCTGGGCCCTAATGGGTGGAGGAGGGGTGGCCATAATACAGATAAGAGAAAGGTGCCTTGAAAGAAGTGACCTTAGGTCAGGGACACAGTCAACCTGAAGGGGTCCTGAAGACAGATTCTGATTTGCCAGGGACAGCTTGAACAGGGGCCCATCTCCTGTGAGTTCCCCATTGGCAGAAGCCAACCAGAAGCTGGGAAGCACAAGAGCCCATTGACACGGTCTATAGGTTATGCCTCTGGGGCAACAGTCAGACTGGAGAGGGTGGTGAGTGGATCTGGAGGAAAGACAACCCAGCCCACTGTCAATCACTGTCCTTCTGCGGAATTTCTCAAAATAGTTCTCATCCCGCAGCAAGTGCTCTTTACAAGGAGAAAGATTTAGCTTGTTTCTTTAAATTTATTACATTCGATCAGGAAATGTATCTCTTTTTGTTGTTAACTGACATCATGTTCCATGTTAATGCTTAGTGCCACATCAAAGCCACAACTCTCAGGTGGATTTTTCACAATAGATCAGGTTTACACAAAATTTCAATATTAGAATGATAAAAAGCAAATAGTTGTGTAATTGTTCAGCAGAGATTCTTGAAAATAAAGTGACAGAAACGCTAACAGGTGTAATTGCTCCCGACGTAGGGCAGGTAATTGTTTATTCTCAGTAAGATTCAGCTGAATCCTTGTGATGTCTTCAAGTGTGCAAACACAACTCTCTTAGCAACTCTGTGGGTGAAAACATACTATCTTTCTTAGAGAGGTCACAGTTATCTCTGAGCAAACTGACTCATGTTCTTTCCCCATGTAAGAACAGATCCATATTATCTACATATTAAAAGATCAAAAGATAGATTATAGGACAAAGAGAAACTGTAATTTTTTTTTGCCTTTGTTCCTTTCCAGTTTCACCTCCAGAATGTTGAGTACACAGTGGTCTTGGTAGGAGTTGGATTTGCACTGCCTGCTATATGCTTCCAGGGTACCACTGTTGTTGCCACATCTACCCGCTTGGTACTTTCAGACTTGAGGGAGCATTAAGGTGGTGGAGCCCATGCATGATTAGCCAGCGGTGGGAGAAATGACTGCCAAGGTGTGAGACAGCAAAAATCCTACTGCCCTGAGGACATAGTCAACTAGGAAGTGTTACCACTGCCTAATCCATGTGGGACCCCTGGCCACACTGGGTTGCCTGGACCAGCTACTCCCAGGAGTAACATCCTTATCCCCACAGTTGGTGACACAGAACAGCTGAGTTCTAGATTCCCTTAGGCAAATTGCTTACCCTCTTGCACGATCGTATATGACTTCAGAGGACTTTTGTGAGGACCATTCAGCATGGTGGTGGCCTGCCCTGGCCAGAGGAGCCACTGTTCTTTTAGCCAACAACCTGAATGGCCATTTCTACCCCTCTGTCAACTGTAGCTTCTGCGCTCATGATGATGTCGGCCCGCCTTGGCACTGAATTAAGGAAATTATAATGTCCTCACCTCCTAAGGATATAATCCAATACAACAATATATGAACAGCTTTGTATCTGGAGACGTATTCTATCCAAAGAGGAGTGGAAAGAAAGTGAGTTTTAAAGTTCTCTGAACATTGGAGGTTTTTTGTTTTTGTTTTAAATGATATGATCAAGTAGGCAGCAAGAAACTTGGATAGTGGAAAAAAAAAGATAAGTCCAAGTTCATTTATTAAGTGCCTACTGAATGCCCAGCACTGTTCCAGGTGCTGAAACAGTGATAGACTATGTCTACCTTGGCCTCAAGAAGCACATGGTCTGATAGGAGAGTACATTTTGACTTAGGAACACTAGGGGTAGAGAGTACAGAGGGTTTAGCTGCTAGAGGGAGAGTGGAAACAGGGAAGGTGTCTTAGAAGAGGTGACATCTGAGCTGGACTTTGAAGGATAAATTCTAAGCAGAGGAAACAACCTAGGCAAAGGCATGGGGTGTGATCAACAGCATGGTAGGTTTGGAGAAGGCATAGTGGGAGGGTCTGGATGGCTGGAAGGCCAGGTGCCATGAGCCTGGACTTTATCCAGTACACAATGGGGAGCCATTGTAGGACCTTAAACCAGGCAGGGATATGGTCAGATTGTCATTTTGTAACCATCAGCCTTGTGTGGGTGTGAGGGATGAACTAAATATTTCTGTTCCAGACATCTGTATTGGACCTTAGCATATATTAAATGGCTTTCTAATTTGCTTTAATTTAAATTAACAATGAAATTAATTGTGTATCAGTCAGGGTCCAGTCAGGAGACAGAAACCACATCTGTTATTTTAAGAGAGAGAATTTTAATATACAGGATTATTAACTAAGTGTTGCAGGACTGAGAAGACCAAGACTACATTAGGGTATCTTGGGGGTGGTCACTGAAGGAAGTAGCTACCAGCCCAAAGTTTAGAGGAACAAGGGAAGAGGTCAGAATTATTAAAACCTAAAAGCTTTCGATGGTGGTGGTCATGCATTATGAGGCTAGTTCTGTGAGTACTGGAAAAACTGCAAGCTAGAATCAACTCCTGCTACTGGAATGAACTGTCACCACCAGGGTGAAGAAGTGAGGCTGGGGAGGCACTGAGAAGTGGGAGGCAAGCAGAAAGCAAACAGGAAAAAGCAGCCTCCTCCCTTCTGCAGCCTTGCCGTCTCCATCTAGCGCACTCCCCGTGTGTCCCCTGCCACCTGCAGAGCCTAATAGGGAGCAACAGGCCAGAGGGTCCCATCCCAGAACCACGAGGCAGAGCACCAAAGGTTGAGTTTATAGCACAGTGGCCATTCCCAGAGTAAACCCCAGTGGACGCCAAGAAAGAGGGCAGACATCCTAGAAGCTAAAGATTTCCTAAAACATTTGCAGGTCATCAGTCACCTTTCAGGCTTATTTTCATCGTTACCAGTGAGTTCTGTTTGCTGTCTTTGTGACCTAATTCACGTTTTCTTTACTGTCTTAGGATTTTACTTTTCATCGGACATCCCCCACCCTGATTCTATTATCCTATAGACCGTGGAACTTTAGGGAGAAGGTGTGAGTGGGCCCAGGCCCCTCAGAAGGTGGGCAGTGCAGTCCTGGGCCTACAGCCTCGTGCCCATCTTCTCAGTCATCTTGCATCATCTGAAGCATTTATGTCATTGATAAAAAAAATCATGCTTCCTTTGGTCCCTTCACTAATGTCCCTGAAAGTGCTTTGATCAGGGCCCTGATCTTTGTAGGCATTTATACTCGTTTATAGAATTGGAATCAGGAGTCCTGATCACGTGAATTGTAAGCATTTGATTTTGTACTGCTGGTATTTTTCTCCAATGGATTTCTACGTGTAAGCCTTGCCTTACCCACTAGATGACAGTATTCTCGAGGGCAGATCTGTGTGTTAGGTGCGCCTGGATTTGGAGTCCACAGAATTAAGTGCACATCCCAGGTCTGACACTTATTAAGTAATTTAAGCAAGTTATTTAATCTCTCTCAACCTTCATTGCCTCTTCTGCAAAATAGGGGATAGTATCTATTCTTACTGGGTTGTAATGGTGAAATGAAGTGGTATCATAACACAGAATCTGGTATTTAATAGATGTTTAATAACACTTCCTTTCGCCTCCCTTTATCTTATATAACTATTTTAACATATCTCATTATGCTAGGAATGCAGTAACACTGGTGACCTGACTTAACCGAAATAGAGAAGTTGTGGAATCCTTTTAGGAGAGAATCTGAAATATCTTTATACAATTTCCCTCCTTTCCAGGCATCTAGAACATTGGGTATCCCAATAACAATTAAAAATATTTATAATGGCTGGAAGTTATTTCTAGAGAGGAAGGTCGTCTTCAGTGTGTATGGATGTGAGCGGCCGGATACAGTGTCAGAACAATAGCTATTCATTGTGTCGGTTTCAAAGCTGGCACCGGCAAGCTAGTATTCTAGTGTTATTCCCACACAAATAAATCTCAAGCAAAATGTCCATGACCCAATGGATTGGTGTAAACAGCTCATTGCAAGAGCTTTTTACGTCTATCCCCATGTCACTCATTTAAACATTCAGTGCTTCTCAGAGAGTCTTGTAAGCACAGCTTACAAATTAATGATTTTTTTTGTTTAAACGAATGTTCATCAACCCCTACCCTCAGGATTGTGTTTTGTTCCTGAGTACACATGGTAAACAGCTTGGTTCCTTCCACCAGAGCTGTCGATGGGAGATTCAGCCATCAGATAACCCAGGCTGAAGGAAAAGTCCTTTAAAGGTGCCGAAGCGATAACAGGCTGACCGAGGCCTGCAGGCGGCCAGAGGTCCTGACTCCTGGGCCAAAGAATAATGACAGGCTTTTTATTTTTAAGTAGTGGTTAGTATTTGATAGCACTTAATATTTGCAGTGACCTTTACAGCTATTGTTATTAGTTATTCCTCCCATCGGCTCTGAACTAAATGGCAAAATTATTTTTACTCAGGTCCACCAACCCCCCCTCTCCTTCCACTCCAGTCACAAGACCTATGTGGTTCTCAGCACGTTGTGCAGACCTTCGTTTAGGTGTCAGATCCATTTCCTCATGAACAACGATCTCAGTGATAAAGAACATTTTGAAACAACCTAAAATGCAGTGCATTTTAATATACTCGTGTAAGTCGGATCATGTCACTTCTCTGCTTTCAACCCCACAGCGGTTCCTCAGCTCACTTGGTATCAAAGCTGACATCTTGACAATGGCCTGGAAGACCTGCCACCCCTCCGCCACTGATTGGGCCTCACCTCTTCCCCTCACCCTCTCCCTAACCTGCTCCAGTCATGGGGGTCTCTTTGCAGTTCCTCCAACCAGGCAGGCTCTTGTCCTGGGCTTTTGCATTGGTTGTATCCTCTGCCTCAAATGTTTCTCCTTCAGATACCTACATGGCTGACTCTCTCACCTCCTTCAAGTCTCTGCTTAGATGTCAAAGAGGTCTCCCCTGCCAGCCTAATTTAAAACTGCAACTATGATCAAGTACTTAAAGCCTTTTAATATACTATATAATTTACTCAGCTATAATGTTTACTGTTTATTTTCTCTCCCCCCATAAGACTGTAAAATCCACACAGGCAGGGATCTTTGTCTATTTAGTTCACTGCTATGTACCAAGCACCTAGAACAATGCACATAGAAGGCATGTAATCAATATTTGGTGAATGAACAAATACTACTCCTCTGAGGCCATTGTAATGCAATTTGACCTACAGACTTAGAATGCGTCTCAACATGTGGCTTATCTTTATATTCCTTAGCAATAGTTCCTATGCTTATTTTCCACTCATAACAAACAATTCATTTTGATGGCAATTCTGTAGAGATAAATGAAACACACAGATTCTTAAGGTTGCAAGGAGGTGTAAAATCTCAGTGTTGCAACAAGGAAAAGAGTTTATGGGCATTCTAGCCCAAACACTCAACTATTCTAATCCCATCAGCTCCTGTGCCATGCTGTATTACACTCTCTTTCCATCTTTATAAGGGGATAGAAGGATATAGGGGTTAAAAGGATAGGCTCTGCGATTGGGAAGCCCTATCGTCTAATTCTTGTTCCATCAACGTCTACTGCGTGAACAAGTTATTTTAGTCTCCCCCCCCTCAGTCTCCTCATCTGTAAAATGGTGATAAAAAGTAGTCTCCATCTCATGGAGTTTTGTGAGGATTAATGAGCTAAGGCATAGAAAGATATTGGCTTATAATAAGAGTTAAATAAATATTAGCTATTATTATTAATTCTGATTCTTTTTTTTAAGATTTATTTTATTATGTATTTACTTATCTAATTTATTTTTGACTGCGTCGGGTCTTAGTTGCGGCACGCGGGATCTTCGTTGAGGCCTGAGGGATCTTTCGTTGCAGTGCGCGGACTCTTCCTTGCAGCACGCGGGCTTCTTTCTAGTTGTGGCTTACAGGCTCCAGGGTGTGTGGGCTCTGTAGTTGTGGTGTGCAAGTTCCAGAGCAGTGGGCTCTGTAGTTTGCAGCACGCGGGCTCC
This sequence comes from Delphinapterus leucas, assembly GCF_059928025.1. Classification (NCBI taxonomy): domain Eukaryota; kingdom Metazoa; phylum Chordata; class Mammalia; order Artiodactyla; family Monodontidae; genus Delphinapterus; species Delphinapterus leucas. The sequence continues at coordinate 115,271,388 of NC_143130.1, forward strand.
TAGTTGAGGCACGCGAGCTCGGTAGTTCTGGTTTGCGGGCTTAGTTGCCCTGGGATCTTAGTTCCCTGACCAGGGATCGAACCTGCGTCCCCTGCATTGTAAGGTGGATTCTTTACCACTGGACCACCAGGGAGATCCCAATTCTGATTTTTAGAAAGTTCTTAATGTTGAGCTTAATCAAGTCTTATTGAATAAATACAACTGATTTAACCTATTTTACCAGCTTAGCATGGGGATTAAATATAATAGATATATCTTTTCCCCCTGTTAGTTGCCAGAATATCTTCCTGCTCACACCAGTAGGAAGTCCAAAATCTCTCTCTTAACCCCTGCACTTCCTACCTCTTCTAAACATATAAGAACACCAAGAACACCCTTCATTCATTCCACAAGGGTCAGTCCCGGTTCCAAATGCAGGCAGAGAAAAACCTGGGGAGTCTGCATGGTCTGTTGGTGTTGCTGCCTCTCACCAGGCGGTGACAATGAACTCTAGCTATGCACGGTCCAGCACCACTGCCCACTGCTGCGGGCATTCTCTTCTCACCCTAGAACCTTTGTGTGGTATGTGTGCTTGGGCTCCAAGGTGGCAGGTCTTTTAGTTCATAGTCTCAGTCACTGTTCTCAAGTCGCTCCCACATCAGAAGGGTGTCTAGTTGCAGCCACGGGCTGTGTTGGAACAAGCCCCCCACACCCCTGCAGGAGTTACCCTGCAGCCCTGCTGGTAACCCAAGACCATCAGACTAGACTGCTCCTTTTCTCATGGTGCGTTTCCCTTTGAGATCTTTGGTTCCTTTCCTCTCAAAGGGTTTCTTACAGGGTCTATCCTAACCCATGAGGGAGATCCTAATAACATCTCCTCCCGGGAGGCTCCTGACCTTTGTGCAGTTGCTCCACCTCTCAGAGATCAGCTCTGCATAACAAGGGGTGTTGCTCGAAGGGGCAGGCTTTGTCAGGCCACAGGTAGCTTTACTAGACTCTCCCTCCAGGCCAATGGGGCACTGGCATCTTACAGCATTGAAAATAAGAGTGACCACTTAATGACTCTGCCTGAACCAGGAAAATCTGTATTTACTTTAGCAGAAAGTAACTGACATTACCTAGCTAACTAATTTCAGGCTGCGCCTTACCAAACGCCCTGTTACACTTATGTTCACTGGGTCTGGTTCTACTTCTTTAAGTCAGTACAAGCCTCCCCCTCCGTCCCTTTGACAGACTTCACCCCCTAGAAAGTAACTAGGATTCTTTTCTTCTCCACTGGTTCCCCAACTTACGGGGTGATTTTAGGCATGTTTTCTTAACAATAATAGCTGATCTTTATTGAGCTTACTATATGCCAAGCACTGTGCTAAGTACTCTGATGTATTAACTAATTTAGTCTTTGAACAATCCCTTGAGGTAGGTATCATACCCCTCTTCTGTAGATGAGGAAATTGAGGCTTAGGGAGACTGAGTAGCATGCCCAAGGTCACACAGCTGCTAGAATTTGAACCCAGGCTGTCTGGCTCCAGAGTCCACATTGATGCAGTGCTGCTTCCCTAATTCAACTTCACAGAACTATGGTTCTACAAAACAGAGATAATGCTCATCTCGGAATATCATGGTAAGGATCAGATGTCATAAAGTATGAAAAAGGGATTAGTGCAGTGGTTCCGTTAGTGCTCAAAAGATGTTCATTTGCCACCTTTTCCCTCCAGTCAAACTGAGCATCTCATATCTTAACTACTTCACATTTTTAAAGTGCCTGACACAGAATGGGTGCTCAGTGGGTGGTAACCCCTCCTGCCATTACAGTCTGTGGTTTGAAGCCCCCTCCCTATCCTGAGTGCTCTCCTCTAGCTCATTTAGATCTTAGACTGTGGCACCCAGAACTACACATGATACACCAGGTGGGCTTGGATAAAGCAGAGTGCAAGGGACAGTCTGCTCCCACGGAGAGCGAGGTCCCTATCAGGCGGTCCCTAAATTATGTCGTATTACCTGCAGTTATTACTTTTTTTAGTTCATCATTTACACTGTCAACAAGTATTGAAATTGCTGTCAGTCAGATCCTGGACATCTCTTTACTTAGGCTGTAACTGATCCACACCTCACTTGGCCTGTCCCTGGGTAATTGATTTTTTCTTTTCCAAAAATGTCCTCTTTTTCTTTCTGATTTCTTAAACACTACATGTTTGTTGGAAAAATGCAGAAAATCACAAAGAAGAAAATTAAAGTCACCATGAATAGCATGATCCAGAGATAACCACTATTCATTCTTGCATATATATCTTCCCAGCATATGTGTATGTGTGTATTTCTTTTTTACAAAATTAGGGTCATACTATTCAAAATATATTTTCAGTCTGCCACTTCTCACTATTTCCTCCCAACCTAAGCCACCATCGTCTTTTTCTTAAAATACCGCAAACCTGGGGGCTTCCCTGGTGACGCAGTGGTTAAGAATCCACCTGCCAATGCAGGGGACACAGGTTCGATCCCTGGTCCGGGAAGATCCCACATGACATGGAGCATCTAAGCCCGTGCGCCACAGCTACTGAGCCTGCGCTCTAGAGCCCGCAAGCCACAACTGCTGAGCCCGCGTGCTACAACTACTGAAGCCCGCGCGCTCCTAGAGCCTGTGCTCTGCAACAAGAGAAGCCATGGCAATGAGAAGCCTGCGCACTGCAACTTAGAGCAGCCCTGCTCGCCGCAACTAGAGAAAGCCCACGCACAACAAAGACCCAACGCAGTCAAAAATAAAAAATTAAATTACAAAATTACCACTAGGGGCTTCCCTGGTGGCGTAGTGGTTGAGAGTCCGCCTGCCGATGCAGGAGACACGGATTCGTGACCCGGTCCGGGACGATCCCACATGCCGCGGAGCGGCTGGGCCCGTGAAGCCATGGCCGCTGAGCCTGCGCGTCCGGAGCCTGTGCTCCGCAACGGGAGAGGCCACAACAGTGAGAGGCCCGCGTACCGCAAAACAAAAACAAAAACAAAACAAAAACAAAAAAATTACCACTAAACTATTAAATTATTATTGCCCAAAATAGGTTTCCCTACTTCCTTTCTTACCCCCTACAGTCTGTTCTCCAAAAAGTAGCCAATGTGACCCCTTAAAATCTTAACTCTCTCCTGCTCACAATCTCCAGTGGCTTCCCATGTCACATAAAATAAAACCCCAGAGCTTCCTTTGGCTGGAAGGACCCTGCATGGCGAGGCCTCTCCAACCCCATTTCCTTCTCCTCTCTGCATTGCACACTGTGCTCCAGCCTCATGTGCTCCCTTCCTGCTTTAGGGCCTTTGCTCTTCCCAGGGCTGCATGGCTCCAGCCTCTCATTTCAGTCCCTGATTAGTACCATCCTTCAGAGACCACCTTCCCCAAAGAGTACCTTGGCCTCCATCACCTCCTTTCCCTAACCCTGATTCATTTTCTTCATTGCCTTAATTATTCTTCTGTAACATGATGTTCATGGCCATCATATTCCATCATACATATGTACTATCAATTCCCTATTGTTAGACTTTTAGGCTGTTTTCCTTATTTGGCATTAGCATTTATTATTGATATTTTCTCTTTATAGCTTTCATTTTATAAGATTCCACCATTTCAGCCAGACAAGATAGTTGGGCTCTTGATAACTTCTCCGATCAGGTACTGTTCTAAATGCTTTAATACATACTAATTTAATCTACCTCATCTAGTGAGGTTGATAGTTCTTCCCCTCACTTTCCAGAGGGGGGAATTGAGTCAGAGAGTATAAGTAACTCTGTTAACATCACACAGCTAACAAGGGGTGGAACTAGGATCCAAACACAGGCTCTTTGCTCCCTCAGCTGCCCTCTCAACCCCTCTTCCACCCCACCACTGCCTCCTGGTCTTTCTCCCAGCAGATGTCAGCAAACTTCCTTTGTTCTGCAAGCCAAGACCCCTGTCTGTATAGAGAGGCACTGAAGACCAAGTTCTGTGACATTAAAATCCCTCTACGGACAGATGCTAACCTGTTCTCCAGTCCTCTTTGAGGATTATAGTTGAGCCACTCTGAGTTCTTAATTGTACTGTCACAGAGTCTGTACTTTTCTACCTGGTTCACAAAGAGATTGTGAAGGCTTGTTTGTTACCATTTCCTAAGTGGATAATGTCTGTGGCACAGAGTTACCATTTGAGGAACCCTGTGAGAGGGATGAGGTTGGTGCGACCAGCATTCATCTTCCTGGGTCAACACAAGGCATCGAATCTGTGCTAGAATTTTGCTAACAGTCTCTCATACTTATATTGAAACATTTGCCCCTCTGCAAGTTTCTGGAAGTTCTTCCATGCTTCATAAACTCTTACATATTATCATAGTGCCATTTTTCAGATATTATAATCATGAACTCGTGTTCTTTGAGCACCCTGGGGCTGTATATCTTGCCATTCCTGTTGCAGTGCATATTTGGGAGCACTTAGAGATGCTGCCGAGTCAGAATTCATCGGAGCCTGCAGACTTAAATACGGTGGCAGGTACCCTCCTCCTATCTCCTCACTATCTCAGACTTTAATTTCCCCTTGGCCATGTTTGTGTTCTCCATTCTGGCTCACAGATCATTCTTCTTGATAGAGAAGATGGAAACAAACTAGGAATTGAGTAACTCTGTATTCACTACATTATGTCTAAGTTACTGGTGTCATCTGCCCCAAGCAGTAGGCGAGCCCTTCTATTGTTCTTTTTCTTGTTCTCAGCGTTGCTGTTCTGTGTGCATTAATCCCAAACCCAGCCTTCCACTTCCCTGACTTGATTCTTTCATTTTATGCCATTCCTTTGTGTCTGTTCTTGGCTGCAAATTCCTCCTTCCTGCCTTTGTAAGTGTCCTTGTAAATACGAACTGATTGGAGACATAGTGATTTCTTTGGATAACTCCCTCTCTTCTTCCTCTCCGGAATTAGGTATGAATAGATAATCAGAATTATATTATGTGGAGCCTTCAATCTTTTCAGAATCAAACTCTATATGATTAGAGTCTCTGACCATGGGATCAAAAAGCATCTAGCCAGGTGCCTTACACATAGGAGGCCTGCAAGAGTGGTAACAGCACAGTAATTGTCACCCTTTGAGTGCTTACCATGATTCAGGCACTGTGCTTTACATATCTTATCTCATTTAATTCCCAAATTGACATATGAGGTAGGTCTTGTTATTCACGATGATAGTGAGGAACCTGAGCTACGGGGAGGTGACATTTGCACAGCTGTGAGGGCAGAGCCGTGAGCCTGACTCAGGTATGTACAGACTCCTGAGTGTGTACTTTAACCTCCACATTATGCTGCCCTCTGGGTTTGTTCAGTCCATGGAACCACACCTTCTTTTCGCCCAACTTGTGGAGTTCTGCTTTCCTACACTCACAGGAACACTAGCTGCACATATTCCCTTCTTCGGCTCTTACAATCATGTGGTGGCAAGGCCCCTTTCTCTCCAAGTGCCAGTCAGCTCCATTCTGTCATCCATCTACTTCTCCCTCGTTGGCCAAAAATAGGTCCAAGCAACAGCTCTCGTCACCGTATCTTTGTCTTTCTATGATGTGAGCTTGTCAGCAGAGCAAGGCTTGAGTGAATTAAATGCTCTGCTTCTGGCAGAGTGGGGCTCCTAACAGACTTCTGGATGGCTCTTCCATCATCCCTCAGCCTGGAGAGAACAGGCCCTGATGAGGGAGTGACAGGTCTGCCTGGCCAGGTGGGCCTGAGGGGAACTGACCCTGCATCTTGCTGCCTCCTCACTGAACTTTTCATGCTCTGGGAATAGTACATCGGTTTGAAGCGTTTTCTTCAACTATGATTTACATGCCACCTACTCTCAAAAAGAATGTGAAGTGGTTTACAATAAAACATGTCACAAGTAGAGTTAAAGCACATTTTTAAAAGTAGAGGCAGTCAGAGAGAGGTCAGAAATCACTCGGTTTGAATCCCTGACAAGAAGTTTTATGGCACATGAATATATTTGATTAATTCCCGATACAACTGTCTAGGTGTGTGGGGATGGGGAAGGAACTCTGCAGATGGGGAAAACCTAGAACCTCAAGGGCCTGTTCTATACACACAGTCAAAATCAAATGGCATCATGCCTAATGACGTCCATGGACATACTCGTTAATACCACCTCGTCTCAGGAAGCCTCCGGGGAAGGCAGCAGGGGGGCAATTGCATGGGTTAATCCTAAATTTAGAGTAGCTGATCTGCCCAAGGGTCATAGCCAAGATAATTCATCATTGTCATCGACCAAGGACCACAATAAATTTGTCTTTAAATTTTAATACCTAATTCATACATTACACGGGTACAGCTCACACTATCTGTTTATCTCTCTGTTATTATCTTCAAGCAGGGAATTGGTATGAAACATAAAGGAACCTTTTACAATTACCACACTTCTTCAAGGGAAGCTCATGCTATGGCTTATCTGCTGAACAAGGTTTCCGGTAGAGAATGGATGAGAGAGGAATGAATGAGTGAGTGCCCACATGGACCCACAACACCATGAATCAGCCTCATACTGGCTGTGCCACAAAGAGTTCATTCATTAAGGCTGGGCGTGTTGTCCCCTGGCAGCTCTTCCCATTGTGACAGAGGCTGGCACCAGGGGAGTTGTGAATCAGACTGGCGGGCAGCACCATGACTCAGGACATTGTGGGACAGGGCAAGGAGCTCAGGTACCTTGCTGACCCCCTCCAGACACACACCTTCAACCACCTTGATAGTTTGACTGTGATCGAGTTTATTCTGCAGCCAGATGGAAACACAGAGAAGGATCATTGGCAGTGGAGGGCGAGTTCATGAATTTCTGTGCCATCAGAGGTGTGACAGCACTCAAAGCTACCAGATGAACCTGAGACCCCTGGTGGGCCTTTTCCTTGTCCCCTACAATTCTATAGGGGCATTTCTATAGTTCACTGAATGGAATCAGTATGCTAAGACAACCTAGAAACTGAGTGCTGGCCAGGTTTGGTTGAAAACCAAAACAGGCTGAACAATGAAATTATCAGGCAACAGATCTAACTAAAACAATTATTTTAGTTCTTTCTGTTTCCCTAATGTGAAGATTCTAAGTATATAGTTATTTATGGGAGAGGTAGTGGTTATTTATTGTAAGCAAATACTGATATTCTCCTGGGTACAGGAAGTCATTACAAATGGGGATAATTAGACAGGGGAAATGACATTGATAAGTCTGGATGTGGCTATGTTTTGTCAGCTTGATGGAATTTGGTGAGTAATAATTTTTAAAAGTATCTTGTAAGGTTGGATGAAAATATATAATGTAAAAACCTTTGGAGTATTATAGCAAAACCAATCTCCACAAGTGATTATGTAAATTTACTTGATTTACCTAGTGTTCGTTGACTACCTAGTTGTCCATCCATCCATCCATCCATCTATTCATCCACCCGTCCTTCCACCATTCACTCATTCAACACTTATAATGGGCTGATTTGTGTCCCCCCAAAATTTATATGTTGAAGTCCTAACTTCCAATATCTCAGAATGTGACTGTATTTGGAGATATGGTCTTTAAAGAGCTAATTAATTTAAAATGAGATTATTAGTGTGGGCCCTAATCTAATATGACCTGTGTCCTTTTAAAAAGAGGAAATTTAGACAGAAATGTACAAAGGGAAGATCACGTGAGGACACAAGGAGAAGGTGGTCATCTGCAGGCAGAGGAGAGAGGCCTCAGAAGAAACCAACTGTGCTGACACCTTGATCTCAGATTTCTAACCTCCAGAATTGTGAGAAAATACATTTCTGTTGTTTAAATCACATATTTCTGTTGTTTAAGTACTACTTTGTGGCACTTGGTTATGGTAACCCTAGCAAACTACTACAAGCATCTGTAATATACCGGGGCCCTGTGCTAGACATGAATAAGATACCTTTTCTGCCTTCAAAGAGCTCCCAGCCTGCTGTGTGCAAAACACTGCTAACTGTTAGGGAAACTATAAGGCTACAGTGATGAATCAGATACTTAGTTTTGTGAGATGTTAACGTTCTATAAACCAAAGCTCTTGCTCCCATCGGTCTGACTATTGGAGCTACTAATTGGCATGTGCCTTCATTTTATTTTGAATTCTGACAAAAAATTTTCCAGGGTGAGGGGTCAGCTGGGAGTTAAGTGAAATTTATATCAGCCACAGGAACTAAATACCTGCAGAGGTATGGGAGGTTGTTTTGTTTTTTTTTTAAATTCACGTGGGATCATTTAGGTATAAAACAATCTTCAGACCATTTCTGCTGCTTTAAACATGTCAGAAAGCTCATTTTCACAGTAAAATCCTATCTTCCCGGCAGATTTGTTTACTCCCAGCTCCCAGGGCTTTAGCTGATCTCCAGAGTAAGCAGAGGCTACAGCAGTGAACCAGCTGGCACCCTGGTTCACTCAGATTCTGTTTGTGCAGTTACTGTTTACATGGAGCCTCTAACTTAGGGAACAAATCATGACTCAGACCAACGTGGCGGACACAGAGCAGGATTTGGAATGGAACACAGTCACACATTTTAACAAACAGCATGAACCAAACTGTAGAAACATGGAGTTTTTAGAGCTTTAAGGACTTTGGATGTTGTCCAGTCTAAAAAAGAAAATTCCTTGTTTTGTAGAATTGGAGTGAGAGACACAGGTGAAGTGTTAAGTGACTTACCTACAGTCAAAAGACTAGCTAGTATCAGCAGTCATGACAAAGTAGTATTTAATATGTTCTTGTAAGTATTTGTGTATGTGTGTGTGTGTGTGTGTGTATATATATATATATAATTCAAATTTTCTTGAATAAAAGTGCTTAGAAGAAAAAAAAAAAAGACTACCTAAGAGCAAAAATGGGATGAAAACCCTTGTCTCTTGCTCCAAGCCCAGCTGTCTTTTCTGCTACTGTAGGTTCAGGTTTGGGAAATTATGCTCCACAGCTAATCCCTTCACAGACACCGTGTCTGTGATTCAGGTGCACTGTTGCCGAATAGAGAGCGCTATCTAGTCCTTGGTTTTGGTCTGAGCAGCTGGGAGTCCTGTTGGTGTGGGAAACCGAGTCAGGCAAGTATAGCCCTCTTTTCTATTCAAAAATAGAGCTGTTTTTTTAACATAACAAATGTGAAAGAAATGGGAAGAAGAAACAAACGCTTATTAGGCACCAACTATGTGGCAGGCCCTATGCCAGCGCTTCACAGCATCCTTGAGGCAGGTATGGTTATCCCCATATTAAGAGCTCACGGTACCAATGGACAGTTCCAGGATTTGTTCTGTTCCACAGCCTGCGATTCTCCCGCTATTCTACACTGCCTTGCTCGGCATGATTAATAAATGTTATAAGGCTAAACTAAGTTATATTAAGATGTAAAGACACACAAACGGAGTAATATCTGTTAACCTTCAGCTTTTCTCAATCAGTCACTGTTACTGCAGCACTGGTTCAAACTCCAAGCTAAAATGGAAACACCATTGAAGCTCATTTTGAACTTCCCTTGGCCAGAAATTTGCCCAGAGTTATATAACTTTGGGGCAGCTTTGCATCAAGAGCCGTTGCTGGAAGCTTTCACTTAACGCTTATAAGGGAGGAGATTCACCATCTGCGTGGGGCCTCCTCTCTTGCTTAACAGGTCTGGCTGCTTTCTCAGCTGAGATGCAGATGCCTTCTATGAAGATCATTCTTTTAATCCAGAAAAGTCCTTGGGTACCATGTCCTGCTCTCATGGTCAGAAATCTGACTGCTTAGGTCTACTGTATATTATTTTTTCTTTCATAGACACATGGGAGAAAGGCAACAGGGATATATAGTGTGTGTCAGTCTGGCTCACTTAGATTCTGTTTATGTAGTGAATGCTGACATCCCAGGCACCATGTGTTCTCCCGGGCACCATATTAAGTCTTTTCTGTAGATGGTCTCCCTTAAGACTCAGAAAATGTTATGTTGCACTGACCTGTTTTGCAGAGGTGTAAACTCACTTAGGAAGATCAAACACCCAGCCAGGTTCACACTGCCATCAAGAAGCAGAGCTGAGCTTCGAAACCAGCCTGTCTGTGAAAAGCCCTGAACTTCCTTTTTTTTTTTTTCTTTAAACATCTTTATTGGAGTATAATTGCTTTACAGTGGTGTATTAGTTTCTGCTTTATAACAAAGTGAATCAGCTATACATATACATATATCCCCATATCTCCTCCCTCTTGCGTCTCCCTCCCACCCTCCCTATCCCACCCCTCTAGGTGGTCACAAAACACCAAGCTGATCTCCCTGTGCTATGCGGCTGCTTCCCTCTAGCTATCTCTTTTACATTTGATAGTATATATAAGTCCATGCCACTCTCTCACTTTGTCCCAGCTTACCCTTCCCCCTCCCCGTGTCCTCAAGTCCATTCTCTACATCTGCGACTTTATTCCTGTCCTGCCCCTAGGTTCTTCAGAACCTTTTTTTTTTTCCTTAGATTCCATATATATGTGTTAGCATATGGTATTTATTTTTCTCTTTCTGACTCACTTCACTCTGTATGGCAGTCTCTAGGTCCATCCACCTCACTGCAAATAACTCAATTTCGTTTCTTTTTATGGCTGAGTAATATTCCATTGTATATATGTGCCACATCTTCTTTATCCATTCATCTGTCGATGGACACTTAGATTGCTTCCATATCCTGGCTACTGTAAATAGAGCTGCAGTGAACATTGTGGTACATGACTCTTTTTGAATTATGGTTTTCTCAGGGTATATGCCCAGTAGTGGGATTGCTGGGCCATATGGTAGTTCTATTTTTAGTTTTTTAAGGAACCTTCATACTGTTTTCCATAGTGGCTGTATCAATTTACATTCCCACCAACAGTGCAAGAGGGTTCGGTTCCCTTTTCTTCACACCCTCTCCAGCATTTTTTGTTTGTAGATATTTTGATGATGGCCATTCTGACTTGTGTGAGGTGATATCTCATTGTAGTTTTGATTTGCATTTCTCTAATGATCAGTAATGTTGAGCATCCTTTCTTGTGTTTATTGGCAATCTATATATCTTTTTTGGAGAAATGTCTATTTAGGTCTTCTGCCTAGTTTTGGATTGGGTTGTTTGTTTTTTGATATTGAGCTGCATGAGCTGCTCGTAAATTTTGGAGATTACTCCTTTGTCAGTTGCCTCATTTGCAAATATTTTCTCCCATTCTGAGGGTTGTCTTTTCATCTTGTTTACAGTTTCCTTGGCTGTGCAAAAGCTTTTAAGTTTCATTAGGTCCCATTTGTTTATTTTTGTTTTTATTTCCATTTCTCTAGGAGGTGGGTCAAAAAGGATCTTGCTGTGATTTATGTCATAGAGTGTTCTGCCTATGTTCTCCTCTAAGAGTTTTATAGTATCTGGCCTTACCTTTAGGTCTTTAATCCATTTTGATTTTATTTTTGTGTATGGTGTTAGGGAGTGTTGTAATTTCATTCTTTTACATGTAGCTGTCTAGATTTCCCAGTACCACTTATTGAAGAGGCTGTCTTTTCTCCATTGTATATTCTTACGTCCTTTATCAAAGATAAGGTGACCATATGTGCATAGGTTTATCTCTGGGCTTTCTATCCTGTTCCATTGATCTATATTTCTGATTTTGTGCCAGTACCATACTGTCTTGATTACTGTAGCTTTGTAGTATAGTCTGAAGTCAGGGAGTCTGATTCCTCCAGCTCCATTTTTCCTTCTCAAGATTGCTTTGGCTATTCGGGGTCTTTTGTGTTTCCATACAAATTCTGAAATTTTTTGTTCTAGTTCTGTGAAAAATGCCATTGGTAGTTTGATAGGGATTGCATGGAATCTATAGATTGCTTTGGGTAGTATAATCATTATCACAATGTTGATTCTTCCAGTCCAAGAACATGGTATATCTGTCCATCTGTTTGTATCACCTTTAATTTCCTACATCAGTGTCCTATAGTTTGCTGCATACAGTCTTTTGTCTCCTTACATAGGTTTATTCCTAGGTATTTTATTCTTTTTGTTGCAGTGGTAAATGGGAGTGTTTCCTTAATTTCTCTTTCAGATTTTTCATCATTAGTATATAGGAATGCAAGAGATCTCTGTGCATTAATTTTGTATCCTGCTACTTTACCAAATTCATTGATTAGCTCTAGTAGTTTTCTGGTACCATCTTTAGGATTCCCTATGTATAGTATCATGTCATCTGGAAGCAGTGACAGCTTTACTTCTTCTTTTCTGATTTGGATTCCTTTTATTTCTTTTTCTTCTCTGATTGCTGTGGCTAAAACTTCCAAAACTATGTTGAATAATAGTGGTGAGAGTGGGCAACCTTGTCTTGTTCCTGATCTTAGTGGAAATGTTTTCAGTTTTTCACCATTGAGAACAATGTTGGCTGTGGGTTTGTCATATATGGCCTTTATTATGTTGAGGAAAGTTCCCTCTGTGCCTACTTTCTGGAGGGTTTTTATCATAAATCGGTGTTGAATTTTGTCGAAAGCTTTTTCTGCATCTATTGAGATGATCATATGGTTTTTCTCCTTCAATTTGTTGATATGGTTTATCACACTGATTGATTTGCATTTTTTGAAGAATTCTTGCAATCCTGCAAAGCCCTGAACTTTCAAACCACTGTGCATGCTGCCTCCTGACTCTCTGTTTCTTTGCACATTTCTCTAGCCAGGAGATTTTCTCCACCTGACCATTTATTTTCCATAATTCTTGCTCTTGGAACAGATAATTTTCAAGATCCCTTTGAGTATTGAAATTCCATGACTGATTAAAGTTATAATTTATGCAGCTTGATTCATTTGCACTAATGCCCGGGTTCATTTATTACATTAATTCCTCTACTGAAGGTTCCAACAGCTTTTCAGTTTACTTACAGATCTCCTGATGCTATAGAACTCATGCTGCTTTTCCCAGAATAACTTTTAAAACCTGAATTTTAAAAATGTAAGGTTTAAAAACATATCCAAAAGGATTTTATCATGCACGCAACATATCGATTTTCCATATGGACCAAAATAGTCATTTTAAGCCCCGTTCTCTTGGTTGTCTTTCCCTAGTCTCACAGATGCAGTGCTAATTGCTTGCAGCTTCGGGCTCTTTTTAACATGAGGTAACAATTTGAGCGTCTTGGGCTTGAGTGCTGCATTTGTTAGACATGCCAGGCCTGGAATTGGCCTTGGCTCGTCAGGCTGCTGAATCTGCACAGAGGTCAACTCCTCTGAACTTCAAGAAGCTTCCTGGAGAACCTCCTGTTGTGCTCCTCTCAGACATGGTATGAGAGCCAGTGGTGTCACTGGTTCTGCAGCTAGGGCATCTCTTATTCGGACCTGGCAGCTTTCAGTGATGGCCCTTTTAGACCAGCTCCAGCATCTAAGTCCTTCTAGTCAAGCTGTGCTTGTAGAGAATGTTTCTGGAAGGGGACGTTTATTCACAGACCTACTGGCTGGACTTGCTCCAGTGTCTGAGTGGCTCTTTGCAGCCAAAGGCATACCCCACTTGGGACACATTTAAAATTCATTCTGACTGGATTGAGAAAGCAAGGAAGACGAAAAAGAAAGGAAATGACAGGATTCTACAGTCACATCTGTAATTAGGGAGCATCAGGGCATAACTTGGGAGAATTTCTGCATCTTGTTTTGTTTGCATCTTATCTGTAGCTCTGGTCGTTGGAGTCAGACAAGCCTGGTTCCAACCAAGCTCTGCTACTGATGGCTGTGCAATAATGAAGACATCATTTGACCCCCAAGCCTCAGTTTCCTCATCTGTAAATTGGGATGATCGTACCTCCCCCGTGTGTATGTTGTGAGGACAACATGTAATGATGCTGCTAAAGCTCCCAGGCACCCTGTGCTCCACTGTGCAGCCAGTGCACAGGCAGCAACTACATGACGCTGTTTTTACTCCCCTCCTCCCCTCCCCTACACAGGACACATGCTAGAAAAATAAGGTTCATGCATACTAGCATTTTAGGAGCACTTACACAGGTGTGTGCCATGCGGTGCATGTGTGCTTGATGAGGTTTCCGTAAATCTAACTTTAAGATCATATTTTAGATATACTTAGGGAGTTACAGAAAGGTACCCCAGGGTAGGCTGCTTTAGAAAGACAATAATAACTTTATGAATTAATTTAGGCTTTTTACATATCGTATTTTCACCAAATTAGACAACCCCCTCCCCACCTCACAGCTCCCTAGAGGAACAAAAGCAATGAACAAACAGTGCATGCCTCCTGGGGATGCACAGTCCCTCCTTCTGGGGTTTTCTCCTAAAGGTCACCCCATTCAATGAAGCTGTCAGGGGCTTGCTACTCTTCCCTTTTGGTAAGGAGACGTAGACCCAGGTCCTAGGCTGGCTAAGACTTGAGCAAGAATGTTGAAGTTGGAGAGTCAAGACGAGTCTGTGTCGGAGGCTTAGCAGAGGGCAAGGAAGCTGCCTGAGGCCACCTGACTCAGGATGGTCCTCGCCTTGCCCCACAGATCATATTCCTAGTAAATCCGTGTGAAGATTAGAACTGTACCCGGCACAAAGTAAGTGATGCTTGTTAACCATCATTATTACTGCTACTATTATTATTATAGTGCTTGTTACGAGGCGTTCGGGGATTTTGCTTGGGTTGTCTTTTCGAAATTGTCTTCTGTCTTACAGAATCGAGGGGTGGATTTGGAACCAATAGTTTCACAGCATATGCAGGAGCAATTTGACAGCCTTGGGATTGATTCCACAAGTCATGTGAGACCCTCTGCGTCCTCCTTACTCTCCCTAAATAGCCAGGACTAGCTGAGCCCTGGCTGGGTTGTTCAGGTTTACCTGCACGATTGCCGTTTCCTGAGCTGGGTGGAAGTGATGGCGCACCTCACTGTGTATGCATCGGATGGGCTGATGGAAATGGGATGCAGCCAGACTGCTAAGACCACACTGTCCTGCATTTAGGCCTCAGAAATCTGATTCCAAGAATGTACATCTTGGTTGGCCTCGGATAGCTGGTTCCCCGCCGTCCCCACCGGTGGGCCGCCGCCCGCGTCCCCCGGGGCATGGCGCAGCACGCCCCGCCGCGCGCTGGGACCGGGGTCCGGTGCTGAGAGCCCTTCATCCTGGGATACGGGGTGCGGCCGGAAAGGCGGCCGCCCCCTCGCCCGTCCGCACGTTCGTGGAGAACCTGGTGCTAAACCATTTGTAGACGACCTGCTTCTGGGTCAGGGTTTCGTAAGTAGCAGAGCAGCTCCCTCACTGCGATCTATTGAAAGTCAGCCCTCGACAGAAGGGTTTGAAAAAAGAGGAAAAATTAAAAAAAAAAAGAAAAAACAAGAATGTACATCTTCCATTGCAATCTAGATGTCCAGAGGAAAGTTTTGGACAAAATAATCCAGACCCAAGTCTTGATAATTTAAAGCCTGGGTGATATGGGGCACAAAGAGCCCAGAGGAGCTGGCTGGGGAGATGTGGAAGATTCGAGGTGCCAGACGGTTGGCTTCTCTCCAAATGTTTACCACCCTGGTGCCATGGGGCTGTGGGTAGCCCATGTGCTCATTCTCTCCCCTTCTCTCCCCCTCCCTCCTTCTCTCCCCCTCTCTCCTTTTCTCTCCCCTCCTCCTCAGATTTTCCATAGGTTGGAGAAACTTAGGAACCTACTGACCCAGAGCGAGGGTGATGAGACAAATGAAACAGAGGAATCAGACTGACCCTTCCTTGGCTGAGGATACCATGAGGTTTAAGGGCTGGCCCTGGACTTTGAACCCCAGCCTCACCCACCTCTGCCTGGGTGTGCCTTTCTTCCCTGGAAGCCTTGGTCCTCTGGATAGAGAATAGCATGAGGCCTGGGGCCAAATCTCCAGGAAGCAGGAAGACTGTGGCTGCCACTGATTCAGACAGAACCCATGAGAACAAGGGCTGCTCTTTCCTCTTGGGCTCATGCCCCACCCCCACCCTGCCCTGTGGTACCCAGGCTGCCTGTACTGCTTGGATGCCACAGACTTGCCGGGGGCCTCCTAAGAGACCTCAGAGGCTTGCAGCTGGTGGGGCCGTTAGTCAGCGTGTCTCTGAGTTCACCTCCCAGAGGAGAAAGCATATGCTGCTGGGGCCAATGGTGCTCCTCACTGATGTGTCCGCTGCCTAGGCAGTAGTTATTCGGTCTGGCATTGCTTTCTCTTCTTCCTAAAGCATAATATCACATGGAGTCCTGAGCCCTGAGCCCAGTCTAGCCTCTGGGACAGAAGAATTTGTGCTTTTGTAAACCCACAATACTGCAGGTACTGCACAGGGAAGTGATTCTCCAATTCCTACCCTCCCCCAACAACTATGCATCAAACCAGAGGAATGACCTTACAGTGCAAGGAAGGTGTCTTGTGACTGTCATTGCTCCACTTCCTGGGGCCAGCGGCCTGTGGATGGATGGCACCAGAGGCCAAGAGGGTGGCGAGCTGCAGACGTGGGCACCAGTCATGTGGGGCAGGGGGGTGGGCACAGACTGGCACTGCTTGGGCACACCCTCAAAGCCCCGACTTCTCTCCTGTGTCCCCCGACCCACCCCAGCACGCTGCTACCGGGCTCCCAGATGCTGGCCAACCCCCATGGCTCAGTTGCCCCCAGCCACACTTAGGACCCCTTTCCAGGGGTCCTCTTGGACCTATTCCAGGGGCACATGGCAAAGGAAGGCCTTTCATCCAGGGATCTCACACTCACCAAAGGCTTCAAATTTGGATTTAAAAATTTTATCTTCAAAGATATGCTAATAGGACTAAAAGAAGGAAATGATCATCGGCTTTAAACTTCTGCCAAACTTTGGTACCATGCCCATGAATTTTAAAAATAAATTCTGCTATTATATTGTGAGTAGGATGATCACACTGCCTTGTGAGTGTGTTTTAAATTTTACACGTGTCACAAGCCTTCATTTATTAAATGTAAATTTCTAAAATATATCACAGTTGTTGAAACCCTATTTGGACATGTCTTTGTTTTCACATGCCTGGAGCCTCAGAGGATGAAAGCATCCTGGGCCTCTCTTGACCATCATCCACTCTCCTCTTGGGGGACTGTGGGAAAAGCTGTCCCCTTTCCACATTGTCATTTTAACCTCAGAAAATCTAAGGTGCATCTCCCTGTTTCGTTACAGCAGCTGACCTATCATGGAAGAGGCCTTCAAGGTTTAGGCATGTACAGTTCAGCCCCTTTCTCACTCCATTTTAAACACTGTTTTCTTCCGTACAGTAAGGCTGCCTTACTCACCTGCTTACCAGCTCTGGGGGAATGGCTGGTAATCTTGAATCCCTTACCCTTAGACAATGGGGTTCAACCATGGCTGCACATTGGAATCAAGGCTGGGGGAATTCAAAAAACTGGTGCCTGAGCCCCACCCCTAGAGATTCTGATTTACTTGACATTGGATGTGATCCGGGCATTGGAAATTTTAAATCCTCCCCAGGTGATTTTAATATGTTGCCGAGTTTCAGAAACACTACCCTAAGACCTGCAAGTATTAGCATGCATCAGAATAACGTGGAGGGGGGTTTGTTAAAAATCAGGTTGCTAGATCCCATCCCCACAGTTTCTGAATCAGTTTCTGGATTGTGCCTGATAGTTTGCATTTCTAACAAGTTCCCAGGTGAAGCGATGCTGCTAGTTCAAGGACCGCATTTTGAGAACCACTATCCTAAAAGAAAGCAAGCCAGGGAGATGGGCTGGGAGGGAAATGTGAGTGAATGCACAAAGATCCAGCTCTTTCTTATTCTCACACTCTGCTGTTGGCTTCAGAGGCGGGAAACCATAGCTGCTGCTGTGCAGAAAACCCATGTGGGGTTGAGCTGAGTCCAGAAAGCCAGGGTCTCGGTTGGATAAAGCATGGACCTGCAACAGAGAGTCTGGAGGTCTGGATCAGCTCTGTCCAATGAGAATATCGTGCAAGCCACAAATGTGAGTCACATACATACTTTCATATTTTCTACCCACATTAAAAAGTTAGATATGAATTTTAACTGTGTATTTAACCTAATTATCCAAAATCTTATCATTTTGACATGTCATCAACATAATTATTAGTGAGATAATTTACATTCTTTTTTTCACGCCAAGTCTTTGGAACCAGGTATGTGTTTTACAGGAGCACATCGCAGTTCGAACTAGCCACCTTTCAGTGGCCACATGTGGACAGTGCAGGTCTGGATACACCAAGTACTGGGGCCATCAGCTTCTGAAGAAGGGCTGATGCATGGGGGTCAGCAGGCGGACCCCTCCTTCCCACCCCTCCTAGAGCCCCTGGAATCTGTCCTCCGCATCTGAGAATCTTCCTGTGTTCACCATCAGTGCTTCTGGAGAGTGTGAGAGGTGAAGAGGGCCACATCTGGTTTGCAGGGCTTGTTTCTTCATGTCTGTGTGTCTGAGGTCAGACTCTAAGAGGCTTTCACAGCCATCTCTCCCCGTTTCCAGACTTAAGCATCGACAGATACGAGCAGAGCCCCTGGGTGTTGGTGGGAGAAGCTGAGGCTTTGGTTAGGAAGAAATGGGTGTCTGAATTAGACTGAGGAAGAGAGCGAAGGGAGAGCTGTGGTTGGCCTGAACAGCCATGAGTGTTCGTTTGAATGCTGCAAGTAGGCATGAGCTGACACTTCCAGTGCTTTCACTGGCCAGGGAGTCCAGAGCACTGTGGGTTTTTACAGCACTGGGTCGACAGCCATTGTGCTCTTCCCATGGCATGCCGCCCTCTGTCCAGTTGCAGTCATTAACCATGCTGGTACTGAGTGCCTACCGCATGTGCCAGTATACCAGGAAGCCAGTAGACTGTAGTTATTGGGATCACATGCTTTGGAGTCAGGCAGGCCTGAGTTCGAATCCCCACTTTTGCAGTATGATCTTAGGAAGTTTTTTAAACTCTAAACCATAGTTTCTTCATTTGCAAAATGGGGATAATAACACCTATACCTGAGAAATCTTGTGAGGATAAAGTGAGGTGATATATGTCATTTCTGAGCTCAGATCCCAGCTCACAGGCACTCAGTGAACGGCGGCGGCCGGGACGAGGTGAAGTGAGCGAGGTGCACCGTGTGGAGCTCTCATCACCATCACCATTGTTGCTCTTGAGTTATTACACCATAGTAGGTGCCCCAAGAATTACCAAGCTGCACAAGGCCTGGTCCTTTCTCACCAGGGGCAGAGGGTCCATAAGGGGAGAGAAGATGTACAGATGAGTCGAAGATGAGCTGGGTGTGATGAGTGCCTTGAGAGAGGAAGGAGGAATCACTTCCACCCAAGGGATTTAGAGACTGTGCCCTTGAAGAATGGACGAGAAGTCTACTGGCAGAGATTGAGGGGGAGGACAGTTTATGGAGAGAATGGCTTGATCAAAAGCCCCAGAGGTGAAGGACTGTGCTCAGGGAGTACTGAATGGTTGTGACACTGGTGCACGGAGACAGCTAAAAGGGGTTTGTAAGAGGCTGCTTGCAGCCTATTTGTACGGGACTTATGTGCCAGGTTAAGGAGTTTGGACTGTGTTTGGTAAAAAATAGAAAGCCATAGACAGCAGCCCAGGAGGAAATGACAAAAGTAATCATGAATACTTTTTTCTTTTGAAACAGAGGGGTTTTGAGAGTCAGAGTTTACTGACACTGCCCCGTCAAAATTGAACACAAACTTTCATGCCTTGAGACACAGGTAACTTGTCAATCATGTTACCCATTACCACCCCTTCCCAATCCCACTCCCCAAAGGAACCCTTGTTACCAATGTGGCGGGTAGCCTTCCAGACTTTCCTCTGTACAAAGACAACATATTTTAACCAAAATTGGAGCATAGTGTACTTACTGTTCTGCCATTTACTTTTTTATTGTAACTAACTGCCCATTCCCCCTCCTCCAGCCTCTAGTAACCACCACTCTTCTTCCTATTTTTACAACTTTGGCCACTCTAGGTACCTCATATAGAAGGAATCATACATTATGTGTCCTTTTGTGACTGGCTTATCTCATTTAACATAATGTCTTCAAGGTTCCTCTATGTTATACTATAGAATGTGTCAGAATTTCCTTCCTTTTTAAGGCTGAATAATATCCCATTGCATGTATATACTACTTTTTGTTTGTCCATTCATCCATTATTGAACACTTGGGTTGATTTCATCTTCTGGCTCTTGTCTGCTATGGACTTTTAAAATAATATATTGTGGGCATGTTTCCCTGTGAGTTCCTGTAGAGCCAGCTCATTCTTCATGGCTGCCTAATATTCCATTGTATGGAAGTGACTAGTCTAGAATCACACAATCAGCTAGTGGTGTAGTGGGGATTTGAAAACAGTTCTTTTTGGCTCCAAAGGCTGAGCACTTTTCACCACTCCAGGAGACATGATGGATGTGTATGTTTTGAGCCACCGTGTGGCCTGCATGGTGTTAGGCAAGTATAAAATAATGTGATACAATTTGATTGAGTTCTGAGAGGCTTCTGACAAATGAAGTGATGGGAGTGGGTAGAGGCCAGATCTAGCCCTGAATTAGGAGTCTTCCCACGACAGAGTTATGGCCAATGACACTCAGATTGATTTTCTATTGCTAGAAGGAAGAGAAGGAAGTAAAAGTGATGAGAGAACATAAATAACTTTTAATAAAGCCAGGCAAGACTCTGTGTCTTCCCACGACACAATTATGACCAATTCTCGATGAACGCCGACTTGGGCCCCTCTCAGAGTGGCTCTGGAACAGTAACAAATAGTAGCACATTTAAGCCAGAAGGGGCCTTGCAGTTCATCTGGCCCAACCCTTTGTTCTAGGAGAGGAGGAAACTGGAGCCTGAGAGATGGGCCCCACTACATGCCTGCACCTCAAGTTTGTGGCTGCTGGCTAAGCAAAGTGGTAAGATGCTCCAGAGTGTGTCCTAGCCCAATTTTATTGACTCATACTCACCCTGTTGATGCTGGAAACTTGTGCATTATTTTTGTTGTTCATTTCTCCCATACACATGCAGCCTGCCAGGCTTTATTAAAAGTTATTTATGTTCTCTGATCACTTCTACTTCCTTCTCTTCCTTCCAGCAATGGAAAATCAATCCGAGTGTCATTAAGAGGATATTCCCTGAAGAAGATTGCTGGGGACAGTGGGTCTGTCACCCAACTTACTTCTTTTCACCGAGCAACTGGAATTTCTTCCACAGGGGATGATCCCCAGTGTTATTTCACTGTCTGAATTCAGGCAGGCCTCGCGCTGACTTACCAAGTTTTCATCCCATTGTCTCACTGTCACTGGCTGATCTGGTCTCTGCACTGATTAATTAGTTTCAAATCCCTTCATATTGGTCTAGTAAAATTGGCTGGTTTAATTCATGATGGGAAATCCTGAGAATGTTTCATTTCGACTCTGATGAGGGGCACCTTTTTATAATGTCCTGTTGGAGACATCCCTTGGGAGAGAGACATTGTCCTCCATACAATCTCCTGAATTACACAGCAGATGCCGAAACGGTGGTGAGACTCTCCCTGCTGCCAGGCCTGGGTGCTTTTACAACAAGCACTTCTGCCTGATAATGGGGCAGTTTATCGTGTCCTCTCACCACAAGCACCTTGGACCACCATCTTTCCTCTAGAGGTTGTCTGAGCTGCTTCTAAGCATCAACACCTAGCCTGTCCGGGCGGGGCCTGCTTGCTGTCCACCCCTGCCGTCCGGAGCCAGAACAGAGCCACGGTGGCTTCACCAGCCCCAGTGGCATGCTGCTTGATTTATAAGTACCTTCTTTTTTTCTACTGGCTGTGATTCCCCCCAGGAGAGGTTGGAGTAAAAGTCCCAAAGTTGAATATTTTCTGTTCTGTCACAAAGAGAAATGGATGAGCAGATATAAGTGGGCTTAAAGGGGAGAAGAGAATTCAGCTAAGAGCCAACCCCATCCTGGATGCAGGACTGATCCATGGCACTCAGCAAGATGCCTTCCGTGATGTGGTCACTCACTGGCTGGAATTAAATTCTAATAGCTGCTTTCACAATCAGCACCCACGAGGATGCAGGGAGCTTGTTTATTTAACACGATCAGACCACTGTGTCCAGCTAATCTCTACTTGCCTATCTCCCCTAAGATAGCTTTCACAAAGATGTGTAAGCACACTCTAATAATCTTCTTGAAGTCCCTTAAAACCCCCCTGCGAGGCCTGCCCCCACTGGCCAGGCAGTGGCTGAGTCGCCCCGTGGTGGGAGGGTTCTCATACATCTCTGTTAGGCAAGGCAAGAGCGGGGCAGCCCAGCCAGAAATGAGCTTCCCCCACAAAGCAGCCTCCCTGTGAGGCAGGGCCCTGGGAGCTGCTGTGCAAGCTGCAGCATTTGGCCCATTCATTTGTCTTCATTAATGTTGCTTATAGTGAGGCCTTTGTCACATATACGATTATGGGAGATTGACTCCTCCTGAATGTGTAAACACAGAGCACCAGTGAGAGGCTCCAGGCAGGCAGCAGCCTGAAAAGGAGCTTTTCTGCTGTTGGAGGGATGACATATGCTTTCGGTCCCTAGGGATGGGGGCCACACTGGAGGACCGGGTCTTAAATATCGGGGACTGGCTCTTGCTCCTCGGTCCTTGGCCCCGGGGGCCCACCTCTGCCCACCAGTCACCTCGCGTGACCTCATGTCCTTATCCATTCCTCCCTCCCCTCAGCCACATTCACCAAGTCCACTCAGGTTTCCGCCTTAACATCTCTTAACTCAATCCCTTCCTCTTTCCTCCTCCAGGGTCCTGTCCTCATCTAAGGCCACCATCATCTCATGGCTGGATTCCTGCGACAGCCTCTTAATCATACTGCCTACCTCTAATCTTGTACCACTCTCCTCCATTCTCACCCTGCTGCTGTCCTCATCTTTCTGAAATGCAAATCAGTTTGGGTCACTCTCCTTCTCTGGGAGAAGGCCAAACTGCTTCACCTGGTCTGCAAGGCTCTTCAGAACAAGGCCCCTGGAAACTTCCAGGCTTCAACCCCATCCCCTTTTTGGGCTATACTTTGTTCCAAGTTTCCAAAACAATTCTACCTTGAGCCTGATATCTTCGGGCTTTTACCTAAAGCAATTTTTTAGTTTTTCAAAAAAAATATTTTTATTAAGGTATAATTGACATATAACATTAGCTTCAGGTGTACAACCTAATGATTCAATATTTGTATACACTGTTAAATAATCACCACAGTATAAGTCTAGTTAAGATCTGTCACCATACAAAGTTACAAAAAAGTTTTTTCTTGCGGTGAGAACTTTGAAGATTTAGTCTCTTAGCAACCTTCAAATATGCAGTACAATATTATTGACTATAATCACCAGGCTGTACGTTACATCAACATGACTTACTTATTTTTAGCTTTTAATTCACTTACTCTGCCATTTCTCAGATTAAGCCAGGAGAACATGGGGAGGTGGATTAAATAAAATATCCAAATCACTGCTTTACTAAGTATCATTCTTCTCCAGGGATTGATGTTTCTGTTCTGAGCTGTCATACTCCGGCCACTTTAGGTGCAAGAAAGAGAACAGTCAAGTTACCAGAGGAAAAAAGGGGGAATTTATTAAAGGATATCCATGAGGGAACCCAGCGAAATCTGGCTTCGGGAAGGGTAGAAACAAGACAGCCCTATGGCCCTGCCAGTCTTTCCCTGTCTCTCTGTCTCTCTGTGTGTCTGTCTCTCTTTCTGTCTTTCTCATCAGCGTTACCTCTCTCCATTCTCTTTACTTTCTCTTGACCAGCTTCCTCTGCTTACTCATCTTGTACATAACCCAAAATGGCAGCTACATGCCAGGGTCTCCGTGGGCTTCCAACTTTAGCACCCACCACCCACTACAACTTCCTTTTGTTGGAGAGGGCACGGGCTGGTCCTGAGTCATCTCCCTGAGCCGGGCTGCAGCGGTCCTGGGTCCTGGTGGGCCTGGGGATTGGTTGTCCTTTGCTCAGAACTCTTTCCCGCAATTCTTCCCCATAGCTTTGACCCAGGGCAGGAGGTTACAAGGGTATCCTGCTTTCTCTGTCAGGGGCAGGGAGCAGAGGCAGATTATCAGTGGGAGGCTGTATTAATTTATTACCTTAACTGTATTACTAACAAAGTACCATAACAAAGTAATAAAGGAGGCTGTGTTAGTAACAAAGTACCACAAACTGGGTGGCTTAAACAATGGAAATCTGTTGTCTCAGTTCTGGAGGCTCGAAGTCTGAGATCAAGGAGTTGGTAGTGTTGGTTCCTTCTGTGAGGGAAGGATCTGTTCCATGCTATTCTCCTAGTTTCTGGTAGCCTTGAGCATCCCTGGCTTGTATATTGCATTCTCCCTGTGTCTTCACAGCATCTGCCTTCTGTACATGTCTGTCTCTGTGTCTTAAGTCTTCCCTTTTATAAGGACACGAGTCATATTGGATTAGGGTCCACCCTAATGACCTCATCTTAATTTGACCTTCTACAAAGACCCTATTTCCAAATAAGGTCACATTCACAGGTACTGGGGGTTAGGACTTCAGCATCTTTTGGGGGGCATAATTCAACCCATAACAGAGGCTAAGGTCAGGGCCAAGAAATATCTCTACTGTTCCTCTCATGGGTCCCCTCAGGAGCTCCCTGGTGAGCCCACTTTGCCAGTCTTCCAGATACAACTAGACACTGGAGTAGAGAGAGACATTAGGTGCAAATTGAGGCCCACGCTACAGACAGGAAAAGCCTTGTAAACCCCAAGTAAACACCTTCTACAGGTAAACAATGCCCCACTGAACCCTGGTCAGGAATATAGCTTTTTGGTTTTGTAAGACCTATAAGGAAAGATTATTTATAACCTGGATAGGTCAGTAGCTCTGATGGCAACTGTTAACCTGGCCAATAATAACTACAACAGTAATGCTAATACTGTATACCATGTGTGGGGCCTTAGAATTGTCAAAGTGTTTTCATATCCATTATTTTATTTGTTCCTCACAACAGCTGTGTGAAGTAGGAAGAAGCAGGTTTTCTTTTGTTTCATTTTATTTTACTTTTTTATTGAGGAATAATTGACATATAAAAGTATATTAGTTTCAGGTGTACAAGATGATTTGATATTTGTATATACTGTGAAATGATCACCACCATGGGTCTAGTTAACACCCATCACCATACTTAGTTACAAAAATGTTTTTCTTGTGATGAGAACTTTTAAGATCTACTCTCTTAGCAACTTTCAAATATGCAATACAGTATTATTAACTATGGTCTCCATGCTGTACGTCCCCGTGAATTATTTATTTTACAACCGTAGGTTGGTACTTTTTGACCCCTTTTACCCATTTTGCCCACCGCCAGCCTCTGTCTCTGGCAACCACCAATCTGTTCTCTGTATCTGTGAGCTTCTTTTTTTCTTAAAGATCATATGGTATTTATCTTTCTCTCCTGAATTCTTTAACTTAGCATAATGCCCCCAAAGTTCATCCATGTTGTTGCAAACGGCAAGATTTCATTCTTTTTATGGCTGAATAATATTCTGTTCTGAGTAAATCATATTGTATTTATCCATTTACCCACTGATGGACACTTAGGTTGTTTTCATATCTTGGCTATTGTGAATAATGCTTCAATGAACATGAGGTTGCATAAATCTTTTTGAGTTAATGTTTTCATTTTCTTCAGATAAATACCCAGGAATGGAAGCGCTGGATTTATATGGTAGTTCTATTTTTAATTTTTGAGGAATCTCCATACTGTTTTCCATAGTGGCTGCCCCAACTTACATTCCCACCAGCAGTGCACAAGAATTTCCTTTTCTCTACATCCTTGCCTACACTTGTTACCTTTTGTCTTTTTGATGATACCTGTTCTGACAGGTGTGAGGTGATAGCTCATTGTGGTTTTGATTTGCATTTCCCTGATTATTAGTGATGTTGAGCATCTTTTTACGTACCAGTGCAGATTTTGGTTATATTATTTCTTTGTGCCTCAGTTTCCTCCTCTGTGAAATGAAGATAGCAATAGCTGCTCAAAGGATCATTGCAAGAGTTAAGTGCATTAATAAATTTGAGCACTGGTACCCTGTAAACGTGATATAATGGATGATGTTTTCATCACCATCATTCATATCACAGTCAGAGAAAGGAGACATGGAGGGTAAGAGTCTCAGCTAAGACTCTCAAACCCACAACCAAGCCAGGGCTGTCCCTCACAGCTCAGGGGCAAGAGGATCAAATGGGTACCTCTGTTAACCCAGAAAGAAGATGCCCCTCCATTCCCACCACCTCTTTCCGTCATACCCTAGAGTTACTTTGCTAGAGGCTCATATAATGTCACTTCTTTAAACTATTTTCATTTATTTTATTTCCTGTCAGAGCTGTTTTGTTGTTACCAAAATTAAGAAAGCATAAAGAGAATATATTTTAGGTTAAAATAACATGCAACTCTTTAGTTATGCCTATAATATCCAAAGGGCATACAGTGCAATTTTTTGACGGAAAGAGAAAGGGGAAAGGAAACTCATACACCACATGTACGAACACACACACATATTAGAAGACATGTGGGATCTGGAAGATTGTACAAAATTTTTCTTTAGTTTCGGTCTAAAAACTGTCTAGCCCTTTCTGTCAAGCCCTCCTCTCTCATTTCCCTCCATCCACATCTCCGGGTCCCAACTGTTGGAGACTTGTTTTTCTCTCTCTCCCCTTTTTGCAGCCTCTTGGCTTCGTCCTGGGATGTCTTAAGTTGGGCTCCTCAGAGGCTGCTGCTGAGATAAGGATCATGTGAAAAAGATTTATTAGGAAGCATTCCCAGGAAAAATTGGCAGGGAGGTTGATCAGGAAGGGAGGTATAGGAAAATATCAAGCGAAGTCCCACAGAGCTGCTCTTGGAGAGAGAGGAGGTCATACTTCAGAGTTGTCTTCATCAGGAAGGGATGGGCAAGGCGCTGGAATATTTTCCACCTAATCAACAGTCATTGGTTGTTAAGTCCTACCCCTCCCCCTTTCCCTCCCCAGGACAGAAATTCCCCATCACTTCCAGCTGTCTGTGTGCAGGCCTGAGGGTGGGCCTTTACATGAGAAGCAGGTGCTGGCTGTTGGGAATGAAGGCACAGATGAAGCTGGTGTGTATGAAGGTGATAGAGAGATCTGAGGGGAAAGGGGGCAGCTCCATTGGGCAGTTCCTGCCTCCATCCTGTAAGAGGCTGCATGAAGTCCCTCCTGAGCCGCGCTGAGGCAGCTTTAAATCCTTGAGTGGAAAGTCTGCAAAACGATCACCTTTCTGTTGCTTGTGTGCACTGACTCTTTGGACAAAGCTTTGATGTTTCATGCTACACAGGGTATGGTTTTTTATTTATTTTACTAAACTCAGTGAAGGGAAAGAAATGCCATGAGTGAAGGTGGGAGAAAATCCCACCAGTCCACAAACATGTTTTAGTTCCATGTTACTGATTTTTAAACGAAAATAAGAGACCTCGTGGCCCTGAGGTCTCAGCTGTCCTTGGACATGTTCCTGATTCAATGTCAGGTGCCCCCTGTAATCGAAGACTCACTCCACATCTTTTTTTTTTCTTTGTCTTCCTCACTCTTCCCTTTCTGTCCAAAATTGGGCTTGGTTTCTTTATTTCCTTCTCCTTTTTTTCTTCTTTGAAAGCTATAGCTTTGCTAGTAAGGGGGGAGATGCTGAGAAAGGTGGGTTGAACCCCCAGCCTAGATCCTTTTCGGAATCAGAGTTTTGAGGTGAGAGGAGAGTTGTGAGGTAACCCTCCATGTCACGGATGAAAGGAAACAGGGAGGAACTTAAGAGAGCGTGCTGTCCGAACTCCACGTGTCAGAGGTAATTTCAGAAAAGACATTCTCCCTAATGAGGGAAGCTGGGTTTCTGGCCTACAGGTGGAGGGTGAGGTGCTTGGCTGGGGCAGGGGGAGTGGGGGCTGCTGGCAGCTGGTGCCTGAGGCAGGGAACTGGGCCACTCACCTCCAGTGCCTCTTGGCAGAAAGGCAAGGTACTTCCTAATGGAGACTGATGAAGCCGGAACTCTGAGAGATAATGAACTGAAACAGTATTCCTCGCTGAAATGAAAGTCAGGGCTGGCGATAATAAATGCAGCTGTCTCTATTGAGCCTAGAAGCTGCACTCTGCGTGGAACTATGTGAAATGAGGCCTTCCTTGTAGAACAACAGATTGTGAGGGGCGGACTCTATGTTTAAATTGCTGTTAAACTGAGCTAAGCGAAGTCAAGCCATAGCCTTCCAACTCAACAGATTTGTCCTGCAAGCAAGGTGCTTGGAAATGTCTAAGAGGCCTGAAGCCTTCTCAAATCTCCTGGCAACCTTTGAAAGGAAACAGTTGTAAAATTCCTCCTGCCAGGTAGGATCTTAAGCATCTCAAGGGCAACCTGCAACTATTGTCCAAGGTTGTTTCTCTGAATGGAGGGACATCCTCAAGTCGGAAATTTGTGATATTATGGGTAAACAAAAGAAGACAGAACCCTCAGCTGCAAGAACTTTGGAAGTCTAGAGAGACATTTTTCTGGGCTGGGAAGTATCAACAAAATATCCCAGACTTTAGGACACAGTAAAGAAGGAACTGAAGGAATGTTTGTTCCATAACAAGGTCGGATAACAAGTCTACTGATCCTGAACTCCCAGTGTGACTCCCAACATCACTAGCTTTTCTACTGTGCTGAATGGAAAGAGTTGGGCCTGGATCAGAGAGATGTGCTCTTGAGGTAGGATATTTCATTGATTTTTACACTGATATTTATCTGTATAACACTTGATATTTGCATTGTCGTTCACTAAGTTTTTAACTCCTGCCCTATGTGACTGCCAATAGTATGTAGTCTGTACTTCAGGAAATTTTGTGTAGGTTGGATTTTTTAAATCAATCATAATTTTGATGGTTTAAGGCTATAATAACACCATACATCTCTAAATCACTTCTACAGTTTACAGAGCATTTTAGTATATTTGGTATCAACTGCCACAACATCTTTGTGAGGAAGTGTTGTCATCTCCATTTTCCAGATGCAGGAACTAAGATTCATGAGGGTGCAGGGGCACACTCAACCTTCCAGGGCTTCCTGGCTTGTGTTCAGAAGTCAGTTCTCCTTACTGCAAATCTTATATTCTTTTTTAAAATTCAGTACTCATTAATTAAATTAACTCCCTTGTAGAATAAGTGCTCATTATGCCAGGTTAATTTTTCTGTTTAATATGTGTGTCAACAAATACTTCTTTTTATTTATCATATTATTGTAATGTGAGGTATACCTATAGTGTATCAGCATTGATACACGGTCAGCATTGAATGAGTATCAACTAAGACTGAAAGAAGGATTATTTTCCCCATGTTATGGGTAAGAGAATGAAACAATAGTAAGGTTAAGTGAATTTCCTAAAGTCTTGGTGAAATGGTAGTATCAGTACTGAGTGTTTCAAGTCTCCTGGTTAGCCCATAAAACACCCCTATCTTTTCTATTCTTGCTTTGATAGACCGGTTATTTGCAATACCCGTAAGAACACTTCCAGTAGAAGCATAATACGTGACCTTACACAAGACTCAAGGGCAGATCCATATGTCTGTGCTTTGAAGGTTACAGAGTTTAACAGAACAATTTTAAGAAAAAGAATACAAAATTAGTAAGGGACTCTGAAGATTAAGCTTCATGAGCTTCACAGTAAATCCACCTCTGCCAATAGCTGGCGGGAATGCTCCAGGCTCTCGCCACACTCCACCTCCCAGAGTTATACTATCCCCATGAGCAGGAATGAATTGATTTTTATCTCCCTTCATTGGTGAGGACACAGCCTAGAAAG
The DNA here is from genome assembly GCF_059928025.1 of Delphinapterus leucas. NCBI lineage: Eukaryota > Metazoa > Chordata > Mammalia > Artiodactyla > Monodontidae > Delphinapterus > Delphinapterus leucas. The sequence goes on from NC_143130.1 coordinate 115,301,053, forward strand.
ATGAGGTAAAGCCCCAACTGAGGACAAAGATATTGAGAGCAGCTGGCCATTTGAAATGCATTCAGGTCTCCAAGGCCAGATAAATTACTTTCCAGGGAACCAAAACAATTGAAATATATGATTAAGGAACAACTTTTTAACAGTTTTTGAGCAAGTTACCAAGGAAGGAATAGCCACAGGTCAGAGGGAGAAATTGGTACCCCCCAAATCTCAGAGGTGGATTCTGCAAACTGCAGCCTAGTGATCTTAACATTAGCCACCGGCAGATTTCTAGAATGGGTTATCTAACAAATAGTTTGTTAAAATGTAGACAGGGGAGACATGATTACCAGGTTCTACGATGGATTTAGTAAAAAGAAATCATCACAAATCAAGTTCATTAACACTTTTTAAACTGAAATATTAAACCCAAAGATCAGGGGAATATGTTTGGGTTTTAGAAGGCTTTTTGACAGACTTTTTCATGATAGTTTTTCAAACAAGTTGGAGAAATGTGGATTGAACTATGAAATAGTTAAATAGATTGGTTTGGTTGACTGATAGAGTGAGATGAATCAGTGCTGAAGTGAAAGAATTGCCCATTTCTTTTCAGCTCTTGTTCAATGGGGATACAAAGATGAATAAGACAGGGCTACTGCCTTCAAGACTTCAGCAGAGGAAAATGATATATAAGCAACTAGCTATGGTCATTCTGGAGAGGGCTGTACCAAGGATATATACAGGAAATGGGATGACTGAAGTAGAATCACTGGGGTGGTGGGTGGGAGAGCTTTATGGCAGTTAGCAATGTCAACTGATACAGAGACCATCTTGCAAATTAGTGAGGATTTCAACTGGAGAGGAGATAACTTGGGGAAGGTCATTGAACCAAACGACTTTCAGGTTCTCTTCAAAGGCTAAGCTTCTGAGTTTGTTCATGGTTAAATCACAACAGCTGGTCTCAGCACAGCCAAGCCTGGCCAAAGCTCTGCTTCCATCTCCACAGCCAGACTGTGGGGCAGGGGAAGCAGAGCTGCTGAGGTAGGTACCAGAGTCAGCTCGGAAACCACATTTATGCTAGGAGCAAAGGACAGGGAAAGAAAGCTTGTTAGCTTGTTCAGATTATTGGGATCCTCCTGAAAGGGAACATATTTGTCTATTTAAAAAATTACAAGCTAAAGGGTCCGGGAATTAAAGGAGGCTTGTGGTGTAGCAAACGAAAGCTGGCAATAGTGGGGGGGGGGGAACCCTCCACTCAGAGAGATTGAATTTATGGTAAAGAGTGCGGAAAACCTCCACATTCTCCTCATTTCAAAGCTTTTTCATGCCACTGAAAAGACTGATTCTGCTTTTCGAAAGAACAGTGTGGGTTATTTATTAACGTTCATAAGAAATATTTCTGTAATGCTACCTCAGGGTTTGAAACCAATCTGGCTGGATGAGGCACATCTAAAGTCTAAAAATCCTAGTAATGTCAGCCTTGTTTCCTGTGCAGAGCATGGTTTAAAATGAAATATTAAGTCATTGAGTCATCTAAGTACCTGGAAACGATTCACATCCGACTGGGAAGAATTTATTAGAAAAACACATCCCAGTCCCCCAGCACAGGAGCCCACAGCTCACCACGCACAGTTGTCAACAGCAGAGTTCTGTTAGGTTCTCTCACTGGCAGCTGTCGTGGCCTAAATCTAAACTCTGACCAGGAATCTTCTCCACACCCCAAAGTCACCGTAACAAGATAGCCACCCCTCCTCAAAATCGTTTATAAATGTCTCTCCCTAGGGGCTCACCCTTTCTCAGATTGACACCCTCCTCTAAGGACAAAAACTGGGCATGTGGTGTGAGCGAAGCCCTTTTCACCAGGCGGTCCCTAATTACGCACGGCCTTTCTCCAGCGCATTCAGCGGCAAAGACCAGCCAGACAATGAACCCATGTTCAGGGCCCTGGATAATGCCGGGCATTTAATGCGGTTGAATATTGCAGCCAGGGCCCTCCTGTTTCCAAACCAGTCAATAGAGGTGCGGGGCCCTGAGTGTGTTTCCCAGCCTTTTGCCATCCCGTGGAAAACAAAGAGGAGTTTGATGTCTGTGCCCTGAATACTTAGCACAAGATGCTGAGGTCCAGCCTTCCCTCTGCACGGCAGTGGAAGGCTGTGGTGCTTGGACAGATCGGGGTAGAGCTCAGTTTGCTAGGCAGCACCACGCGCTGTACTCACAGGTCCACAGAGGGGATGGTCTCAATGTGACTGAAAGGATCTTTGGTCACAAAATAGTTTTCTATTTTCCCACATAAATATACAAACATTATACTTCTTTCAGGAACAAAAATATTAGTTGAATTTACCCGTCCATTTTCATACCCTGGCATTCCATGTTTTATTGGTAAAAACCACCTGTGTTCTTTGAAAATTTAATGAAACAATATTAAATAAATAATCCAGAAGTAGCATAATAAAATGCCAGTACATCCAGGCTGTGACTCCGTTCTGAGAGATGGGTGACGTGTAAATCTTGCTTTCTTTCTATTCAGGGAACTACCCTGCTAGTCTGAACATGTGAAAATCTAGCTGGGATGGGCCTTAGACCTTTGGCTCTTGGTAATAGAAAGAGAATACAGATTTGTACATAGGCAGTCTCTTCATTTTATCCATAATAGCTTGGCAGTCAGATCATTCCCACATTTCGGATGAAAACGGAATGCTATGAATAGCAATAAACTGAGTGAAACCAATGGGCTGGAGTGTGCTGTAAGAGAGAGCTCAATCCATCCCTCTCCCATCCCCCTTCCCCCCTACCTTCCATTTGTAAGAAACACTATCCCAAACATCTCAGGCAGCTAAGAATGAAAAGCCACAGAGATGCTATAAAATATGTGTGCTTGTGCACCTCCCCAGACCATGTCTAGCAAGTACAAAGGACTTGTGTGTTCTTGGCTAGGAATATATAGATGGATGGATAGAATCGATAGATCAGTAGATACAGACAGATAATTACATTATCATTTAATAACTATTTATGGCATAGAGTCCGTTTAAATAAATAGAGGAAAGCCAAGGTGACAATCCTAGAAATGATCAAGCTATGTTAAATCTTTCAGTTCTTTGAAAATACTCTTCTTTCATTCTCCCTAGCACCCATAACCAGCTAACTCAAGGTCTTATTTTAAGAAACACCAAAGATGTGAAGCATTCCATGATCTCCCAAGCCTAGGAGAAGAGTTGCCCTCGTTCTGTACCCTGTAGCATGCTATTCTCTCCCCGTCAGAGGGTCTTCATTGCCAGTCCGTGTTGTAACTGCTTGTTTAACTATGTTTCCCACTGGCCTATTAGTTCCCCATCTTTCTCACACTTTGATCTCCAGCGCAGATCGTGACACACAGTAGGTTTTCAATAGGCATTTGTTGAATGAATGATCTCACTGTAATTCAAGGTCACCCTACTTTGTAGGGCCAACAAGTATGAATTGTGCCCCTTTTATGTGTGAACACCATGCTCTGTCCTGGTTCTCCTGAGGTCATTGAAGGATATGAGCAGTGGCCCTGCTGTCAAATCCTTTGCAGATGAGCCAGACAAATGAGACAATCAGAAGCTCATCAAGAGCCTCTTTGAGCTGCTGATTTCAGCTGAAATTCAGAGAAGCGAGAGAGCATGGGGGCCTAGGAAGTCCTGTGAGGCAAGGAGTGAAGGGGACTGCAGCTGGGCTGGAAGGAGGGGGGGAATTTGATTAGGCAGAGAGGGTGAGGCGGGCACTGCGGAAAGGAGGAATAAGAAATGGAGGTGGGGATGAGTCTGGCATGAACAGGGAACAGGGAGGAGGCTGGCTTAGCTGGAACAGAAGGTCCAGATTCTCCACGACCTGTAGAAGCTGGAGCTGGATCCTGGAGGATTTGGAAAGCCAGGCAGAGGGGTCTGGGCTCTAGACACTGCATGACAGGATATTGATGTAAAACTTGGAGTGGGAATTTCGTGATTAAAAAAAAAGTCGTGAAGGAAGAAAGTCTTATGGTCATGGCAAGGAAAACCTGAAGGGGAGAGAACTGTGCTGAGGAGGCCACACTGTAGCCATTGCAATTACCCAAGAATGAGATGACATGGCCTGGGCTAGGGTGATGCAGGAATATGGGAAGAGAGGAAAAAGAAAACATTTTGGAGAAAGGAATGGCAGGCCGGCCTCAGCTAGAGGCATCTTATGCTTTTCAAAAGCCACAGGTCTGATTCTTCTGAAGGTACAAGTGGCTGCACCCTGGGAACCAGTGGCCAGGGACTGGATGGCCGATGAGGAGGAAGGAGATGGCTTTGGAGGTCATCCTGCTGTCCTGGCGCCCCTCATGGAGGTTGCCGGCCAACCTTCCCTTCCCCAGGGCGGTGCTCCTGTGCAGCTTTTACTCCCCTGGCAAGCACAGGGGGGTAACCTTCTCCCATCGGCACCATGCTTCTGTCTTCCAGGCGGCCGTTCAAGGACAGCTACCTTGCAGAGCTTCGAGTGCCTCCAGGACAGAGAACCCAGGCTGTGCTGGAGGCTTAGTTGAGGGCAGGACTGTACCAGGGGTTGTTGGGGAAGAATTCATTTTTAAAAATATGCCAGCCTTTGACTGCCTTCTCTAAGGCCTCAGGGTTCTGCTTTCACGCTTCCCTCTAATGGCTTTTCATCGTGGTCTTGACAACCGTCACATGAACGTATTACGTGAAAAGGAAAGGTGCCACTTTTCCAGAATGTGCTCAGGAGGAGTAGCCGTTTCCCTTGTGTCCCCATTCGCAGCTAAGCTCTTGGTCTGGAGAGAACTCGCGGCCTGGTTGCCGTGATTTATCATCCTGGTGTCTTTCCCGGACAGCCTGCCTGCTCCCCCAGTTCAACTTTTCATCATCATTTCGGGGCTGTTTGCTCAGCCTTCACTATTGCTGTTGCAATTGTGTTTTGGACCTGACCTCCTGGCAAGCCGTGGGCTTGGCTGAGGGAGCTGGCAGAGGCTGAGCCCAAGCTCCTGAGGGTGGGAGGAGACAGAGACACAGGTGTGTGTTTTCTGAGCCAAGAAGGGGATTCACTGAGCAACCAGCTTTGGTGCTTTACTGGAGCATTCTCTGGTGACCAGGGTCCTCTGTGGTGTGGCTTCCTCCTTCATCTCTCCTTAATTCCAGCTCCCCCTTCAGACTCCCATGCTTTTGCCACCTCCCAAAAAGATGATTATAATTCTCTCCAAATGGTGCTTCGTTTGAAATAAACTCAAAAGCATCCCTGAGGGCAGGACATAGCTGCCTGCTTCCATTTAGGAGCCAGGGCCCTGGGAGCCAGAGTCCACTCGATCTCCTCCCTGCCGCCCCCTTCACCCCTGGCCTGAGCCTACAGGCTGGCGAGGCAGCAGAGAGATGGAGAAGGGGAAAGAGCTTTGGCCTGGATGTCTGGACATCCCGGAGTCCAGAACCATCTCTAACCACCTTCTCCTGTGCTGCCTACTTTATAAGAACAAAACCACCAGCCTCTGTCTTGACCTAGGAGGGATGGATTTAGCTTTACTGATCATGTATTATGTGTCAAGCTATTTACATACCCTGTTAATCCTCAGGACAGCCCTTAAGAAGTAAATAGTTGTATCCTAAATTTATGGTTGCTCAGAGAGTGAAAATAACTACCTAAGGCTGCACAGCTATTAAGTGCTAAAGCTGGAATCGAGGTCTTCCTAACTTCTCTTATTCCACACTGCCTCTGAGAATGGGTGGGCCAGCCTGTACACTGGCTCTTTCTGATCCATACTCAAGCATGCTGTTATTGACATAAAATATATATATATATATATATATACCTTTTGAGTCCCTTCAATGTAAAGCAAGAAAATGCTTCTAGCTTCTCAGAGGAAAAATGCCATAGAAAACTCAACTTAGGTTCATAGTGGTTCTTGACCACCTCTCTTCAGGGCTATTTTGATGACCTTATGCTATGAACCATTGGGCATCATGTTTTCTACTGTCAGCTCAGACAAGTCTTGAACCAGAAGAGCCTGATGGCTGGTCCCAGCTGTCTCCTGTGTGTCAGAGAACTCATCATGCAGCCTGTCTGGGTTCCAGTTCCTCCACCTCAAAGGAGAAACTGAAACCCATGCCCTACAGAGCTTTGCTGTGAAGATAGATGCAAACATTTCAGGTTTACAAAGGTGCTACTGACAAACAAAAAGCTATACCCAGGTAATTTTCTGTTGTCCCCTCCTGGGAAGACAGGAAAAAGATTTTTCCTTTACCAGCTTCCCTTTACTTCTGAAACAAATCCATCCTTCCTTGTCCCCGTGTCACCCCTAACCCAGGAGCAGAAGCAGTTTGCTCCATCAAATTGTATAACACTAGCATTTTACACATGGGCAGGCGATCTTGGGGTACAAGCAGCTTATAGCACAGGCATGTCTTCTGGGCAGACTCAATTATTCATGGGGCCTGGTGCAGAATTAATGCTGTTTCCTTCCTCCTTCAATAAACTGGCTGCTCTTCCGGACTCATGCTTTGGGATAACAGACTTTGCCAGGTGATTTGACTTCTTAGCTTAGCCTCTTGGAAAACAGGACCTTTTTCTGTCTGGGCCTCGGATCCAGCCCCAGGACATTCCTTGAGTTAGGCTGAGACTGTTCTACACGCACCCAACAACCTACATAGAAGGCTTGAGCCACACCACGGATCTCAGCCGTCTGTTGGGGCTCCTCCCGGGCCCCGTTCTCGTCTTCCTTAAATGACCTCACACTCTTTCACCGCCCTGTCCTTCCTACGCTCCAGCTCAGCCATAACTAATGGCTTATATTATGTCTATCAACACCAACCACCCGGTAATGACCGCATGAAATACAGCGTTGACAAGGATTCTGAAGTTAAGCCTCAGTTTGGTGGGAAAAAATAGCCTAGACTTGATTAGCGGTGTCTGTCACGGGCACGGGAGGAAGGGGTCAACATGCATGTGAGGTACTTGCTGTCTCTGCACCAGCATTTTAAGAGCTTGTTTCCCTGGCCTCACATCAAGTGTTTTTGTTTTGTTTTGTTTTATTCTTTATTCAGCTCACATATTTTCCCCTTGGATGTGCAGTACCATTTTCTCCCCTGATAAGAGTAGCGTATTTAAAAGCACACATTTACATTTTATCATAATTGCCCTCCTCAATGCAGTGATTCTTAGAGAAAGGGTACTCTTTTTGCCATTGAGTTCTGTAGAAAATTTTGCTACTAGTAGTTCCCTCCTATTTCCTTGAGAAGTTAGAAAAAAAAATGGGAACATATATTTTATGGAGACAGGTACTAGAGATTTATTCACTCACTAAATAAGTCTTTATTGAGTGGTTATTATGTGCCAGAACTTCTAGGCACTAGGATACAGAAAGGAAAATGACACCGACTCTCTCTGCAAGAAGCTCACATTCTGGCCTGGAAAAGCCACATGTTAACAACTGACTATAAACAGATCACAAAGCCTTGCCACCTCTTCTAAGGGAAGCCACCATGATGTTCTTGGAACTGGAGAATTGTTCTCACCAACTTTCATTTTCTAAATAGGTTAAGCTGTTGAAGGAAGGAAGTTCAGAAGGAAGAACTAACCTCCTCCACGTTGTTATCTATCAATGAGTCAGTTCCCAGTGTCAAAGTTCCCGTGGTGCCTTTAAAACACTCTCAGGCAAAAACTGCTGAACTGGGCTAATAAATCTGACTGAGGTAGCAACCAGCTATTTGGCAATAGTCCTCAGAACCACCCTGTTCAGCCTGCACAGATTCCGATGCTCAGGAGTTGGCTGCCCATCCTGCATCCTGAGTTAACTCTGCCCTGGGCTTGAGATCTTCAGGCTGTGCCTCGCACTCCCAGTGTAACCTCACAACCCGGGGCTTCAGATTTCAGGCCTCTTCCTAAAACAGCACTTGTTTCCTCACGTGAAGTCCCGTGGCTGACGCCACTGCCCATCTTCAGTGCTGCCTTTTCAGACCAAGCCTGACCTCCTGTCGCTGACTTGGCATGCCCCAAATTCCATTTCCGCTAAGAGTCACTGCACCAGAATGGGTCACCCATGTAGCTGCTAAATGGTGCTAGAGCATGGGGATAGGCCTGAATTAGTTTGGCGATATCCAGGTATTTCACATTTGCTTTCATTGTGATTCTGGGCTGAATTTCAGAGCTCATCAACATGTTTGGCAATCCAGAGACTCAGCCTTGGCCTGGAGAAGGCTGAAGCCATCTGTTCTTTTAAGTGATAGAAAGGATGAGACTGAATTAGTTAGAACCAGGATAACACAGGGAATGCTTTCTGAAGAGCATGACCGGGTAGACATTTTGCTTTGTGTGCTTATGCAGAAATACATAAAACTGTGGGACGCAATTATCAGAAAACTGTTGTCAGAGACAGAAACTGAGTTAGTGGTTGCCAGGGGTTGAGGGATAGAGGATAGGGAAGAATGGCTAACGGTTACAGAGTTTTGGGGAGAGGTGGTAAAAATGTTCTCAAATTAGATAGTGGTAATAATTGCACAGTTCTGCGAATACACTAAAACCCACTGAATTGTATACTTTAAAAGGGTGAATTTCATGGTTTGTGAAGTATATCTCAATAAAGTTGTTATTTAAAAAAAGAAATCTATGATGTGTAGCAAAGACAACAACCAATAACCTGGGGTACATTTAACAAACACTTGCTCAGCATCTACTATATGCATCAAGCTTTGTCTGAAGCGTGAGAGGCATTCAGAAATGAGACAAACAAGGAGTTTGTAGCTACAAGCAACCCACAGATGCAATTGAAACTCCTCCTTGCCCACATCTAGGGCTCACCTGGATATTGGTAGCCTAGAGTCAGGTGTAGATACCCGTCCAGCCACAGTGGTCACCTTTGGACTTTCTACCAAGGAAAGACTGCCTGTCTTGGCAACCCTGAAGCCCTTTCATCTCCAGGGAGTGTTGCACTGATGAGCTGGCTTATCTCACTCATTTGTTAGTAATCACAGGAACAGAACAGTTTGTAATGAATTTTTATCTTTCCCTATGCTTGTGGGAGTCATCCAGACCTTTTTCTAGGGCTCCATAATCAGAGCCCCAGAGCTAATACAAGAAGGAGAATGCTAATACAAGACGTCCTCCCAAGTGGGTGCACTCCTGCAAGGTTGGATTGCCTGGCAGTTCCAAGTCCTTAGTAGGCCACTGTAACCAATTTTCATCCTCACCTTGAGAGGCTAAGTCCGTGGAGTGGCAGTCACGCTCCTGGACAAAGATGAGGCCCTACCTCCACTTCCTCTCTGGGAGACCATGTCTGCCTTGGCAGGGACAGTATGTTATTTATGTGAGATCATTCTCAGCCATGGTACCCAACCACACCTCCATCCACAACCAAAATTAAAAGAGCTTGGAAGCAATCTTCCTGTCCTTCACAGCTTACATTTTCTAACTTCCAGAAATGTCCAACATCTGGCCCTCAGCCTTCCGTCCAAACCAGAGCAAGGCCAGGCCTTGACTGACCCCGCCCCCACCCACCCCCATACCAAATACAACCCACTGTCCAACACCCACCTCTTTCCTGTGGAGCAAAACCAATTATAACCAGATGAGGATTTCCATTTTTGCCAGTGAGCTCTCAGACAGGAGAAGAAAGGGACAACTTTAGAAAGATGTCATCTAGTATGGAGACAGTTACGAGTTCACACCCTGGGAGCCAACTGGCTGTAAACTGAGCCTAGACTCCTGCTCTGAGATACATGCGTACATCCCTCAGGGATGGGAAAGCTATGCAGACAAGCACAGCCCTAGTAGTGTACTTGGAAACTAGGAACAGAGAGGAGGGGGGCTGTGGGAGGACAGAAGGACTCAGGGCATCTAGAAACTAGACACTTCCAGTTTGGGGGCTGTCTGGGGAGTTGGGTGGGGCTCATTACTTCTTCTTTAAGGACTTGGGCTAGGTGGGAAAGCTTACTTGGCAGAGGAGATAGAAATACGAAAGTTCATTTTTATTTTCAATGAAGTGAAACTTCAGCTTAAAAAAATTCTGTCATGACCGTGACCGGAGCCCTTCTCACAGATAAACACAGAAAAGCACCATTGGCTATTGCCATCTACCCTCAGTAACTGTGCCTTCAAAACACACTAAGGGGCATTTTGAAGGTCATGAACAGGTCCCGTCCAGCTGTCTCATAGGAGAAGAAAACAGGAGAGCAGAAGGGGAAGAGTTTAAAATAAGGGGGCTCTTAAATAGAGCTATAAAACTGGGTGGCAAACCTAGTCCAAGGGTTAAAAACAAGCTTTTCCTCCAAAGTTTCTATGGCAACTAGATAAAAATCTACAGCAAGAGTGTACTTAATGAAATATTTCTTCTAGATCAACATGTAGCAATAGCTAGTGAAGGCCGACTTTGTGCAGGGATCCAACACAGGTTACATTTTTAGCTGCTTCTGTTTTTTTCCGGCAAGAATTAGGTATGGAGTTTGGTGAGACTCCATTTACTATACACCCTGATATCTCTTTCTCACAGCACAGAGTCTAGAAAGCGGGGGCAGATATGCTGGTGTGGATCCAAATCACCTGGACTGGAGAGAAACCTTCTCCCTCCCTCCTTCCCCGCCCCCACCAACAGTTTGGATTCCTTTGACACACACTCACAGTGTTAATTTGGACATTTAGCATAAATGCTCGTGACTTACTAATTTTATCTGTACATAAAGAATAAACACAATCTGGTGAGGTTAGTTGGGGGCTACTTATGTTTTACGTGATGAAGAAGCAATGAGAATGCTTGGACTTGGAGGCCTTGAAATGGTATTTTAACCTGGTCAGTTATTAGCAGCGGGACTTTGGGCAAATTATTTACCGTGTCCCAAACTCCCATAAAATGGACCTGAGGGAAGTGCCCACCCAAAAGCTGGTTTGAGGATTAAAAGAGGTTAAAATGTATAAACGTGCCTAGCAGCAACTGGTATAGAGTAGGTTTTCAATAACAGCTTATTGAATCTAATTAAATTTCTTTGGCTACAAATCAGTTTCGGGTTCCAGAGGAGCTCCACTATGTTTCTCACCAAAAAGATTGAATCCTATATCCTTTCTATTAAGGTGGCTTCTCAGAGAACAATTTTAAGATATGAGATTATTCTAAAAATGGAACACATAATTGGATAATAATAAAAGTGGCTAACACTATTGACACTTATTTTGTGTTAGGCATTATTCAAAGCATGGTATATGCATTTGCTTGCAATCCTCACAGAACACTATGTGGTAGGCAATAGTATTATCTGTTTAACCGATGAGGAAATCGAGTCACAGAGAAGTTAAATTCTGGATAATGTCATAGATTATTTAAGTTAGCACCATTACCACCATCACTGTCAACACTAACATCTCATGAGCCTGACATTGTGCCAAACACTTTATGTGTATTATTTCATCACATCCTCATAACTTGGTATGACCACCTTACAGATGAGGACAATAAGCCTGTTATACTAAGTAATTAGTCCAAGATCACAAAGATAGTATGTGTTGTAGTCACCATTCAACATAAGCAATCATGCCATCTGTAAATAAAGACAGTGTTGTTTTTTCTTTTCAGATCTTTATGCTTTCCGTTTCTTTTCTTGCTTTATTGCACTGGTTATGACTTCTTTGTTCAACGATGACTAGAAATGGTAGGAGTGGACACTTTACCTTGTTCCCATCTTAGGGGGAAAGCAGCCAATATTTCACTGCTAAGTATATTTGCTGTAGGTTTTTATAGATGCTGTTTATCACACTCTGGAAAATTCCCTTCTAGTTCTCATTTTTTGAGAATTTTTAACCACAAATGAATGTGGAATGTCAAATTCTTTTGTTCCTCTATTAAGATGGTGATATGGCTTTTCTCTTTTATTCTGTTAAAATGATGAATTTCAATGACTGATTTTCAAATATTATGCTAACTTTCAATCTGGAATAAACCCCACTTGGTCATGATGTATTATCCTTTTTGTATTGCTGCGTTTGATTTGCTAGCATTTTATTATGAAGTTTTGTGTCTATAATTCATGAGCTATATTAGTCTGTAATTTTCTTTTCCTGCATGTTATTGTCAAGTATTAGTATCAAGGTTCTTCTGGCCTCAAAAAGGAGTTGAGGAGTATATGCATTAGGGTTCCAGCAGAAAAGAATCTAGTAGGGTAAATATATGTGTATATACATATGTATGTGTGAGTGTGTGTGTGAGAGGAAAGAAAGAAAGAAAGAAAGAACAAAAGAAAGAAAGAAAGAGGAAGGAAGGAAGGAAAGAAAGAAAGAAAGAAAGGAAGGAAGGAAGAAAGAAAGAAAAGAAGGAAGAAAGAAAGATGGCTATATTGCAAGTATTGGCTTATACTTATTGGGTGCTGGGTAGTCAAGTCCAAAATTTGTAGGACAGGCCATAAAGAAGGGCAGTGGGCAGGAGTTGAAGTTTCAGTCTACAGGTAGAATTTTTTCTTCTTCGGGGAAACCTCAGTTCTGCTCTTAAGGTCTTTGTAGCTGATTGGGTCAGGCCTGTCCAAATTAGTGAGCATAATCTCCTTAAAGTCAGCTGATCAGTAGCTGTTGATCACATCTACAAAATACCTTCAGAGTAACACCTAGATTACTGTTTGATTGAATAACTGGGGACTATTGCCTAGTAGAGTTCACATAAAACAGATCATCACAGTCTATCCCTTATCAATGTGATGCTCATATATATCTCCTTAAACTATACTTAATTTCCAAATAAAGACAATAACAAAGCCCTACTTTTGCCTAACATGATACAACTATCCTGTATATAACCAAAAACGCACTGATCCTTTCTCCAAAAGAGGATGAAAAGGTCTTGGGTGATGTTCACTCTTCTCTTCTCCCTGATATCCTATAATTTAAATACTGTTATGTAAAGTTCACTATTAATATATCTATGTTAGATGATATGGTGATAAGAGAGGGAAGAAAACAAACAAAAATATATATACACATATACATAAACATGTTTAATAAAATAAGCAAGAAATACTCATAGCAATTATAGTCCTCATTTCTGTAACTGGTCACATGGTTATAGCTGGTATTTATAATTAGCTTCTTATACTACATTTCCATATTCCTTTTGTTTGCAGCAAGCACCTTAGCTGATTGTGGTTCCTTGCCTCATAGTGTGATCCAGACCTTCATTCCTGAAGGGTCTGTCTGGACCATTAGCAGTTCTGCTTGAATTGGATTGTTCTAGTTTTCCACTGACTTCAATCATATAGCATGGTAGTACTAAGAGACACCCTGAGGGATTCTTATATTCCAGACATTCTCTTCCTCATATCCATTGTGTAGTACCAGCCCAGTTTCCCCTTGCTAATCAGGATCAATAACTCTAGCCAGTATAGTAACCCTCTTCTTTGCCTGTTGACTCAGAGGCATGAGGAGTCCAAAGTGGCTGAATGGCAGTTATACCTTCCAGTTCAATAGAATCATTGTTGTGTCTCCTGGTGAAAGCATTTCTCCCTTTGGGACAAAGATCAACAGACCAACAAAGCATTAAATCACAGGGATGGGAAGCAAACATTTTACTGGTGGATCACTAGAGGTAATAGTGAGTGGTGCTACTCCCATTTCCACCCCTTGGTTCTTAGACTCATGAATTCTGACTGTGGGAGAAACAGCACCACATACTGTATGCTGATTTAAAGCATACATAGCCTCTTGGAGGATATTGCCATAGTCCTGCAAGGTATTGCCACCTAGCCGGCACTGTGACTAAGTTTTCAAAAGGCCATTCCACCACTCTGTCAAGGCAGCTGCTTCAGGATGATGAGGAACATAGTTTGACCAGTGAAATCCATGAGTATGGGCCCATTGCCACATAGCCCATCACTGTGAAGTGAGTCGCTTGATCAGAAGCAATGCGGTGTGGAATACCATGATGATGGATAAGACATCCCGTAAGTCCATGGATGGTGGTTTTGGCAGAAGCATTGCACAGAGGTAAAACAAATCCATTTCCAGAGTAAGCATCTATTCCAGTAAGAACAAAGAACTGCCCCTTCCATGATGGAGGTGGTTCATTGTAATCAACTTGCCATCAGATAGCCAGCTAATTAGCCTGGGGAATGGTGCCATATCAAGAACTCAGCGCTGCTGCTGGCCGATTGGGTCTTCAACAGTAATTGTATTCAGGTGGGCCTTGGTGAATGGAAGTTCACGTTGCTGATCCCATGCATAATCTCCTTCATTGCTACCATAGCCACTTTATTCATGAGCCCTTTGGAAAATGGCAGGAGTGGCTGGAAAAAGAGGATGACATGTATTGCAGAAAGGGTTATTCTATCCCCTTGATTATTAAAAAATCCTCCTCGCTTAGGTCACCCTTTGGTGAGCATTCACATGGAACACAAATATATTCACTTTATTTGCCCATTCAGAGAAGTCTGTCTACATACCTCTTTCTCAGACTTTATTGTCACCAATTTTCCATTCATGTTACTTTCAAGTCCTTACCCATGCAGCCAAACCATTGACCACAGAACATGAATTACCATAGACTTGTACCTCTGACCATTTTTCCTTCCAAACAAAATGAGCAACAAAGTGCACTGCTTGAAGTTCTGCCCACTGGAAGGATTTCCCTCCACCACTGTCCCTCGGGGATATCCCAGAAAGGGGCTGTAGTGTTGCAACTATCCACTTTTGAGTGACACATGCATATAGTGCAGAGCTATCTGTAAACTAGGCATGAGTCTTCTCTTTCTCAGCCGACTTATTGTAGGGAACTCCCCATGAAGTCATAGGTGTGGGCTAGGGGAGAGAGGGTAATGTGGCAGGAGTGGGAACCATGAGTATTTGTGCCACTGCTTCATATAAATTACTTGTGCCTTCAGGATCTACTCAAACCCAATCTTGTATATACCACTTCCATTTGATAATGGGGTGCTTCTGGGCAAAGCCAACCTTGGTAGGTCAGACAACACCCAGTTCATGATGGGAAGCTCAGATTGCATAGTAACTTGGTGGTCCATAGTAAGGCCAGTGTGATGTCTTCTGGAAGGGAAAGGTGATCAAGGTACTGTGGACTAAATTAACAGGACTGGAGAGTTGCTATACCACTGAGGTAGGACAGTGAAGATGTATTGCTGGCTTTGCCCCTGAAAGCCAACTGTTTCTGGTGTTCTTTACTTAACAGGCTTTGAGAAACAGGCATTTGCCAGATCAATAGCTGCATATCAGGTGCCAGGGGGAGTGTTACATTTGCTCAAACAATGAAACTACATCTGGAACAGCAGATGCAATTGGAGTCAGCACTTGGTTAACTTTACAGTAATCAATTGTCATTCTCTAAGATCCATCTGGGGGTTATACCTCCTGCTCTGTTCTTTTTCCACAGGATTGCTTTGGCAATTCTGGGCCTTTTATGATACCATATAAATTTTAGGATTATTTGTTCTAGTTATGTGAAAAATCTCATGGGTAGTTTGATAGGGATTGCATTAAATCTGTAGATTGCTTTAGGTAGTATGGCCATTTTAACAATATTAATTCTTCCAATCCAAAAGCATAGAATATCTTTCCATTTCTTTGAATCATCTTCAAATTCCTTTATCAATGTTTTATAGTTCTCAACATAAAAGTCTTTGACATCCTTGGTCAGGTTTATTCCTAAGTATTTTTTATGTGATTTTAAAAGGGATTGTTTTGTTACTTTCCCTTTCTGATATTTCATTGTTAGTGTAAAGAAATGCAACTGATTTCTGTATGTTAATCTTGTATCCTGCTACTTTGCTGAATTCGTTTATCAGTTCTGGTAGTTTTTCTGTTGAGTCTTTAGGGTGTTCTATGTATGGTATCATGTCATCTGTATATAATGACAATTTTAGCTCTTCTCTTCCAATTTGGATACCTTTTATTTCTTTTTCTTGTCTGATTTCTTGTCCTAGCTGTAGCTAGGACCTCCAATACTCCATATGCTCTTGAAGAGAAAGTGTATTCTCAGTTGTTGAGTGTGGTGTTTTCTAAATGGCAACTGCATCTAGTTAGTTGATAATCTTGTTTAAATCTTCCTTGTCCACTCTGATTTTTTAAATTGTTTTATCAGTTGCTGAGAGAAGGGTATCAAAATCCCCAACTATGACTGTCTATTTCTCCCTTTAGTTCTGCCAGTTCTTATTCATAAATTTTGAAGTTCTGTAATTAGGTAAGTATACATTTAGAATTTTTATGTCTTCCTGATTTCTCCTTAAGAAATATCCTTTTAAAAAATCTGTGATAATACTCTTTACTTTGTCTGATATTAATGAATCACAGCAGTTTTCTTTTGCTTACTGTTTACATCGTATATATTTTTCCAACCTTTCACTTTAAGTTATCTCTGTGTTTATATATATCAAGTGGATCTCTTCTTGACAGTATTTAGTTGGGTCTCACTTTATAATCTCTCCTTTTTAATTGGCATATTAGTTCATTTATATTAATACGATTATTAGTTTCAAGTATATCATCTCATTTTTTTTTCTAGTTGCCAAATCTGTTTTTTGTTCCCCCTTTCCTGACTTCTTTTGGATTAAAGAAATACTTTTTAGTATGTTAGACCACATGATTGTCACATAGATCACTGAGTTTTGTTCATTTTTTAACCTATCTTTTATCTCCAGAATGGATAATTTCTATTTGTCTTTCTTCAAGTTTACTAATAATTTTCATTTCATATATTTGTACTTGTCAGTTTTAGAATTTCCATTTTATTCTTTTCTGTATTTTTCACCTCTGCAGAGATTTCCCATCTGTGCACTCATTTTAACCATCTTTTAAGTCCTTTGACATATTTGTAGTAGCTCTTTTAAAGTACTTGTCTAATAATTCCAACATCTGGAATATCTTGGTTTTTTTTTTTCTTTTTTCCCCTCTATTTCTTTAGTTTAGGTCATATTTATCTTTTTCTTTGCACGCCTGGTAAATTTTTGTTGTAGCCTGGACATTATGGATGATACATTACAGAGACTCTGGATTATGTGTTGAGTGTTGGGTGTAAAGAGTATTGAGTTTTGTTCTTATGGGTAGTTAAGTCACTGGTAGATACTTTTTGGTTCTGTCAGACTCAGTTTTGTTTTTTGTTAGGGGAGGACTGTTTTGGTTTTGAAGTTAGTCCTTACTCTATGATATGATTCTTACTCTTAAAGTTCTTATTTCTCAAGTAGGAACTGTAATCCTAAAACACAGTCTTTCTCAGGTCTCAACTGAATTCTACTACAGCCCCACCCATACCAAGAACCCATGGTGAATCCCCACACAGACTTTTGGGACCTCCCTTTGCACAGGTTCTTCTCTAGCATCTGATCTCACGCACTAACTGTTTCAGCAGCCTGGAACTGTAATCTCTGCCTTATCTGCACATTCTGCTTTGTCTCCATCTCCTCATATTATGGCAGAAGTATGCCCAGGGCAGAAAACTGGGGCAATTCTGGGGTTCATTTCACGCTTCCCTTCTCTCGAGAATTGCAGAATTACAAGAATTATAGTCCTATGCTCCCTATTGTTCTTTGCCTGAAAACAGTTGCCTCATATGTCTTGTTCCTTGTTATAGTTTATTGCAGTAGGAAGACAAGCCAGGTATCAGTTACTCTGTCATTGTGGGACGCTGAAGTCTCTGAACACATCATCTTAAAACCATTTTGAAATATGGAATGCTCGTATGTGATGTTTGCCAATGAGAAGACCAAGCTTCTGTAAAGAAAAATATGGCTATTTTCTATCTCTTTTAAATGAATATTCATACATCCAATGGCTTAGAAGTATTTACACTTTTTACTTGGTGTGTACCAAATAAAAGATAAAATCAGTTCAACCAATATTTTTGCTAACCCACATATAGGGCCCTGAGAGGCGGAAGAAAAAAAAACCAGAGCCCTAATGTCAAGAAACTTTTAATGTACTAGGAAAGTCAAGTTAAATATGAAGACAAGGCTGAATACAATTACATACTAAGACTTGTTGGAACAAATAGGTGAGACAAGTCTGATTTAACTTCCTCTTCTAGCTGCAGGAGCACCTCAGCATCACACATGCTTCCTCCCCCACAACTAACCTAAGGGTATCAATCTACAGATAATGCTTCGCCAGTGAGATTTCCCTCTAAGGATTTGAATTAAGAGACTCAGCCACTGCAGTCAAATGGTGCTCTGTGAAACTCTATGGAATTATGTTTACTTTCACTCCATCCTGGCTGATCCTCAAGTGGGTATTTTACGCCTCTAAGATGTAGAATCATTTAGGGTAGCACTAGAACTAAATGAAAATCAGAATACTAGGTTTGAATTCCAGCTTAGCTAATCCCCTTGTGGCCTCCCAGCATCTTGCCTCGCTCTCCCTGTCTGTATAGAGAATGAACATTGAAGGTCTTAGTCCTTGTTTCATATCAGACTATCGTTATAAGAATTAATGAGATCATGTTCATAAGAGGATTTAATATCTGCATTGTGGTAAAATATCAGATTGTAAATCCACCCAGCAGTTGTTGCCATAATAATTATAGTAAGCAATAGAGAATCTAAAGAGAGAAGTGGTTTTCTACTTTTGCTGTAATCGTGAGGAAGATTGGGAAGTGAGAAGGAAGGGGTAGAGAGATAAAAGCTAGCCTCACTTTGACTTGGATGGCATCTGACTCTCCCTTGGAGGTAGATGGAGATAAGAAGAGTCTCAGGAGGAGTAACTTCCTAATCCTTTACTCTGCATCACCACAGCCTTCTCACTGTCCTCTTTGAGAGAGCTGAAAACATCTCTGTCCTTAATTAAAGCTTTCCTATTTGTTGGGATGAATGGTGACATTTGGTGTAACGGCAGCACAGGTCAGGTTGAATAATTGCTTTGCTGTAAAGGGATCTTGCAGTAGAAGGATAGACCTGTAAGGATAGTAGAAGGTAGAGCTGTAAGAAACGCAAGACAGGAACAGTATTAAATTTGCAATGGCCAATGAAATGAGGGCTCATTTTGCATGTCTTGGATGATTCGTGTTAATGTACAGGCAGCGTTCTGACATACATGGCAGAAGTATCAGGCAAGCCTGCATGAGGTGATAATGTTCCCCATGAAGGAAAAAGTAGAGGCCAGAAGGCAACCAACTATCATAAAAGTAATTAATTGTTTTACTTTATAATGGTCTGGCAAGATTGCCTTTAAAAAAATGAATCATACAAATGGGACCATGACGTCACTCAGGCTGTCCATTGAGACACAATAAACTAGTTCCTGCTATAAATTATGACAATGAGTTAGTTTTTAAAATGTTTTATGAGGTTAAGAAGTGCAACGTCAAATTATTTTTCCTCCATATCTCATTGCTTTGAATGCCTTTCAGAAGACAGAGGGTAACATTTCCTCTCAAAAATTCTTTCCAAGTTTACTGGCTGTTGCTTTACCAATCAGGTCTTTCTCCAAGGATGGTTTTAGTGCATGATTTTCGTGACTCAGCTTAAAATGAACAAGACCCCATTGTTGGCTTTCTTGTTTTTGCACCAGCATTATTGACAAGATCTGCATAACTCTTGGGAAAAGGTCTGTTGTCTAACCAAGCTACTATGGAAACCTGATCCAGGCCATTTAGAAGCCTAATGCCTTTTCCTCTTGAATTGGTGAAAAATTTTGAGGCTGGTAAAACTTCACTCTGAAAATATTCATCAGGGCAGAGGGGTACAGCTTGTTCATTACACTTTGCTTTTCATCTTAAATCAGCTTTGCAAATAGACTCACTGGCCCAGGGTGAGAGACGGGCAGCGCTGCCCAAAGGGTCATTGTAAAAAAGCATGCAGCTTTCACTTATTTTATTCCTTACGTTCTGACTGGGCAGGAGCAGAGAGAAGCAAGGGCTTGGCTTCTTTTTTTTTTTTTTTAAAGCACACCTACATAATTGATAGCTGGAAAAAAATTGTAGATACCTATTTTATATCAATAATTAGCTCTATATGTAAGAAAAAGAGTTGAAACTTTACCTTAAACTTCCAGGTTCTAAAGAGGAGCCCAGAAATGTAGTCTATATTCTGCTCTCTCAGGAGAATCTTCCTCTTCCCACCCCCTTTCTCTAGGTATCACCTGAGAAGGGAAAGAACACACTGGAAGCCAACACCAGGAGTGCCCCAGCTGTGGCTGGTCAAGGACTTTCCTTAATAAATTCTTCAGGCCATTTCCTTTCCCTGTTTATTGCTGAGCATCCTGAGGCCTTAAAAGGGTGGAGGGAGGCTTTACTTTCAGTATCTTTAGGTATAAATCTCATCTCTGTGCAACAAGCCTTGCAAAATTTATAATGTGGTTATTCGTCATTATTTATGATTCATATACACTTAAACTTTATGACAACTCTGACCACAGTCATCTCTCCTGGAACATGGGCCAGAGGGAGAGAGCCATGGGGACGTTTCATGTGAACACTAACAGGATTCCTCACAACGTGACAACCGGGAACCGAGTATCTGTGAGTAACAGTCTCCTTCTTGGGATGTGAGATGCAGGATGAGCCCATGCTGTGCCGGGCAGGATACAGAACCTGAGGAGATCAGAGCCATTTCATATTCTCCTTTCATCCTCCTCAGAGGTGATAATATAATCACACCATTATCTGAGGTAATTGGGATAACTCAATGCACAGAGTCTACCCCTAATTCATGCCAATATTTCAAGCTCTTTTTCCTGCCAGATCTTTTATACAGGCTGGAAATTCAGTGCTATTGAGGTTTATGTTTCCCCTACCCTTTTGCTCAAGTTCTGCGATCTTATCAATAATGGTGGTGCACAAACAAAGTGAGGGAAAGAAAAAAAAGCAGGAGTTTGAACAGTCCAATGCTGGATTATCTGCCCTCAGTGAGGTCATTCCTGGCCCAGGGGGTATAGCTGAAGCTGGGGTGTGGTTTGGGCTCCCTCAGATTCCCCTGGGGAGTGTTTCTCCCACAGTTTCCTTTATAGAATCTAAGATACTGGCACAGAGACTTCAAGAAGGTGGTCAGCTTCCTGGCAGATTCAGTGAGAGCTAGATTCTGAGTTGGGTGGAAAGACTATTGGGTTATGACATATTAGATTATTAATTGATTCAATCAAAAAATTTTATTGAGTACCTAGCCTACTATGGGCTGGCCACTGTTCCAGATGCTTAGAATACATTGCTGAACAAAAAAGACAAAAATTCCTGCCCCCATGGAGCTTACATTCTAGTGGAAATAAAACCAATAAAAATAGGCAGAATCAATCCTCTTTAATGATAAAGATAAGGGGGACTGGAAGCACTGAAGGGTGCAGTTCTGATTTTAAACAGTATTAGTTAATTAGAGTGACCAGGATAGATCTCATTGAGAAGTGAGGTTTTGAGGAGAGTTGAAGGTGGGGAGGGAGTTCTCCATGGGGCTATATCAGAAGGAAGAGCATCCAGATGGAAGGGACAGATCAGGGGAAGGCCCTTAGGCAGGAACCTGTTGGTGTATTTGAGGACAGCAAAAGGCCTTGTAGCTGGAGCAGAGTGAGCAAGGGGGAGAGGAGTAGGAGAAAAGGTCAAAAGCAGTGGGGTGGGGCAGAGCAAGTAGCCACTTGCAGGCCATTGGAAGGACTTTGGCTTTTACTCTGCATAAGATGGGCAGCCACTGGACAGTCTGAGCAGAGGAGTGATATAATCTGACCTTGTGCAAGGATAACGCTGGTTACCGTACTAAGCACAGGCTATAGGAGAACGAAGGAGGAAGCAGAGACTGTTGCAGTCATCAAGGTGAGAGACGATGGTGGTTCAGCCCAGAGCGCTAGGAATGGCAGAGTGAAGAGAGAGAGAGAAAGGGAGGATTCTGGATATATTTGGCTATGAAGGTAAAGCCAGAAAGACCTCCTAATGGGTAGGAGAGTGAGTGAGTGGCTTCTAGTTCTAGGAATAAGTACTATGATAAACATGAGCAGAAGAAAAATCTCAGTGCCCAGTGAGAGTCCCCCAAGACTTGGTTGGCCCTGGGAGCAGCAGTAGTAGTAATAGCAACAGCTCGTGGCTGGGCTGGGTCTGCTTGGTCCTGAGCCCTCTCGGACTTCTGGCCTGTCTTTTCCCTCTTTTATTGGCTACTCCACCCCAGACACCTTCAGGGTAATATGCCAAAATAATATTAAATGTACACTCTGCAGCTTATTCAAGTATTTATCCTGCAAATACATATTTAGCACCTGTTCTGTGCCAATTACTGTACCAGATGCTGAGGATAAGAGACTCACAGTCATGCCTTGGTCTACTCAGCCAGACTGGGATCTCAGCTCAGTGCCTGCTCATCCAATTCCTCCCAAAGATCCTTTGGGATAAGGACTGTTTTTGTCTCTGTTTTACAGATAAGGAAAGTGGAGCTTAGAAAGGTTAAATAACTTTCCAAGGTCACAAAGCTAGTTAGGGGTGAGCTATTATTTGACCTAGGTGTGTCTGACTTAGATAGTACTTTTAGCCTCTATGTTCTAAAACAGAAGTTGGCAAACTTTTTCTGTAAAGGGCCAGAAAATATTTTAGGCTTTGTGGATCATGTTGTCTTTGTCACAACTACTCTGCCATTGTAGTGAGAAAGCAGCCAAAGACAGTATGTAAACCAGCGGTCCCCAAACTTTTTGACACCAGGGACCGGTTTCGTGGAAGACAGTTTTTCCATGGGGACGGCAGGGGGATGGTTCAGGCAGTGACGTGAGCGATGGGGAGAGATGGGGAGCAGCAGATGAAGCTTCCCTCGTGCTGTGTGGCCCGGCTCCTAACAGGCACTAGTCCTTGGCCCTGATGTAAATGATCGAGCATGGTTGCGTTAGATAAAACTTTACTTATGGACACTGAAATCTGAATTTCATATTGTTTTCATGTCATGAAATATTATTATTCTGTTGATTTTTTCCGACCGTTTGAAAATGTAAACCCCATTCTTAGCTCACAGGTCATTAAAAAACAGGCAGCAAGCTGGATTTGGCCCATGGACCATAGTTGTCAACTCATACTCTGAAAGAGAAAGTCTCCTAAAATTGTGGAATTTTCCACACACAATGTGTCCATTAGATTTTGATCCTCATAATTCTGGGATTCAGAGCAGGGGAAACTGAGGCCCAAAGGGGCTATTACTTGCTGAGGGCCACAGAGCAGTGGTGACTGGCCCTGGGCCTGCTGAACGCATTCATGGGCTTCTGTAAGGGTCACTGTCCCGTTGTTTATGGCTGCCTGCTTTCCGTAGAATGCTGAGGGCAACAGTCTCCCAGGAACATCATCAGGGTCCCTGCAGGCCTCAGTCTACTTAGCTTAGGGTTCTCAGTAGTAAAATCTTGAGATCAGAAAGGAAAACAAATCCTGGGCTTGACAAGAGACTTAAAGAGGACATGAGAGAGATTAATTACACACCTTTTAAGAGCTTAGCCTCCATCATCTGAGCCAGACAGAATGATTGTCACCTGCCAGTCCCTTTGCTGTGAATTTAGTTGTCTCAGTTTGTTCCCTCTCCAAGTTCAAGCAGTCCTCCCTACTGCTAAGAGAAGCAAACTCCCTAATACAGCATTTCTGGTCTCTGCCCAGGACCTGCCACACAGGCTGCCCTTGTCAGATCTAGAATCTGCCCAAGGCAAAAAAAAAAAAGCTTGTGTGACTTTTGATTCCACATGAACTGCAACGTCTTTAACACATGTCATGATTTTTAAGACATTTTTGGGTAAAACTAACTGATTAAAAATCAATCAAAAAATTGAAATGAACCTCCTACTGCCTTTAAAGGGGAATGTAGGAGATAAAAGAGCATTCTTGGAGAAGGAGGAGGATAGTATTTGGGAGGTCAATGGCCTGATCCTTCTAGAAGCTGTCCCTCAAGTGATTTCTGCTGAAATCAGAAATCTGCATCACATCATAGGTGAGTGGAGCTGGGGGGGGGCATTGGCTCATGCCAATGAGCATTGACTCAACCAGTAGAAAAGCCAGAGACTTAGGAACTATTGACCTGGCTTGAAAAGATGATCTGAGATCATCGGACTCCTCTATGGGTAAACTGTGACCGAGAGAGTTGATGGAGGTAAGGCAGTAAACTCAGACCCGGAGCTGTCACGTAGCCCAGTACAAGCTGAAGTGATGAGGAAATCAGGAATCTCCGAGGAGGGGAGAAGTGAAGCGTGGTCGTGTTGGAGTGCTGGAGTCAAGGTCTTCCCAGCCCTGCCATTGAGGTCCTGGCCACCCGCTCCAGTTCTTGCCTCCAGGACACCCAGCCCCAACAAGTAACCTACCAACTTTCCTATTGTTGGGTTTCTGTAAGACTCCTTCTTATTAAGGCAAATCCCCTTTACTTGAGATTGCTTGAGTGAGTGTCTGTTCCTATCAACCAGAGGGGAGATACCCAAAACACATATTCATCTATTTGCTCATTCACTCAATCAATATTTATTTTTAAGTTCTGGGGATCCAGCAGTGAGCAAGACGAAGCTGCTGCTCCTGTGGGCTCATGTTCTAGTCGGGGTCAGGGAGGGATAAAAGAGGCTAAACAGATAAACAAGTGAATATACTATATCAGATGCTGGTAATTACAACGGAAGAATGTGGAGGAAATGACAGAAGTCCTCACTGATAAGGTAACATCTGAGTGGAGACCTTAGGAGGTGGGAGAGCCAGTCCCACAAATATCTGGGGGGAGCATTCCAGGCCCAGAGTACAGTGAATGCAAAGGAAGCACATGTTTGGTGTGTCTGAGTATCAGCCACAGGACTCGAGTGGCTGGACTGAGTGAGTGAGGGTGAGAGCCGCAGAAGATGGATCAGAGTTTCCAATTATTATTATTCATTCAATAACCTTTGTTGAACTCTGCTATGTGCTAGGTCTCTTGAAAGTTCTAGAATTAGGAATTAGGGTACAAATGTCTTTTGTCTTCAAAGGCTCCCAGTTTCACTCCAGCCATCTGACACTAAAATAATCTGCAGCTTGTATTTTCCATACTCGAAAACGAAACAAA
The DNA here is from genome assembly GCF_059928025.1 of Delphinapterus leucas. NCBI lineage: Eukaryota > Metazoa > Chordata > Mammalia > Artiodactyla > Monodontidae > Delphinapterus > Delphinapterus leucas. The sequence goes on from NC_143130.1 coordinate 115,325,931, forward strand.
TATATTAGGAGAGATAAAGCGGTCAAGTAATTTGCTTACTTCCTCGGACGAGTATAACGCATAGAAAAAGATACAGAACTGCAGGGTTGAAACAAGGCTTTAAAGTTTTATTCATCTACTTCTGCCCCTGCCTCCACGGCGGCGGTGGGGGGGGGCGGGTGTGCTCCCAAGTTGCCCCAGAAATGCAGCCCCTTCTCCTGAGCTTTGGAGAGATTCCAATGAGGACTTTCCAAAGCTGTATTTGGAAATGCCTTCTACAAACCCAACACTGAACTTGTGCTGTGCTGCATGAAAACATAAAGGCTTTCCCCACAAGGTACTGCTGCTACCAAAAATGTTACCAGGTGACCCAATTCCTTCATTCAAATGTTATTTTTAGTGAATGTCAGATAAAGGAAGAGTATCATTATGAAGCCGAGGACAAATCCCCTGCACATGCCTCCTCTTTTCATCTGTACCACCCATGGAGGACAAGAGTGACACCTGGCCAGTCTCTCTCTCTCTCTCTCAAGATGATATCTGACCAGATCCCAAAGTAGTCATGCTTCAGCCGAAAGATGAGTCTGCCTTTTCTCTTCCAAAGAAAATCAAAACCGTCCCCCATTTAAGTTCCTAAATGCATAATAACTCTGCTAAGTAACAGACTTGAATATAATTTACCATTTCCCAGAGACAGAAATAACATTAATAACTACCATTTGGATACATCTGCTCCTCAGATTTACAATCAATCTAAAAGATTGTATATTTGTTTCTGTGTCTTCTATGAAAAGTCTTTAAGTGTTGACCTGTGCTCCCTTAAAGAAAATGCATGAAAATGAAGTATTACTAAATCTCCCATCCTGCTCTCATTATAGACAAATCACTATCACTCTTGTGTTTGCTGTACTGCTGTTGGTGGCTCTGTGTGTGTGTGCATGTGTGTGTATGTATATATTTGTGTGTGCAGTTGTGTGTGTGTGTGTGTGATGGTGTATGTGTGTAGGGTTTGGACAATCCACATTAGAAATCTGCCTTCTGTTTGTCCCAGTGAATTTCCATTTTCTGTTCCTTTCTTCTTGCAAGCCAAGAAAGGCAAAAAAGAAAGTGTGCTCAATTGTCAGAAACACAGATTCTTGCCATCTGTTTACTAGGGTACAAAAAATGGAATTGCTGAAGATAACGCTTAGGATTTGATGAGGGCAACTGGTTTCTTTGGATGAAGTGCAGTGCTAACGTGACCAGGGCACAGGTTCAATCCCTTATGGACCACCTCGAGTCACACACAGATGAGACCTGGCTTCATAGTGTTTCTACCTCCTGAACCTTGACCAGTTGTCCTTTCAGTGTTCACTGTTGCCCACAAATAGGAAACCACATGCAGTGAGTAGAGCTCCATGAAAATTACTACAGAGGAAATAGCTCAAAGAGCTGGCCCTGCCAATGGGAAATACCATCTATATGACATAATGACTAAATGACAGAATATTGCCAACACTTGGTGCTTATGTAAATGTAAGGAGCTCAACATCTGTACACTGATATCTGTTTTTTCAGTATGATTAATTTCTTTATAAAACCAGTAGAGCCTAATGATTAAGATCTTCAGCTCCAGAGTCAGAGAACTTTTTTTTTTGCATTTTTTTAAAATTTAGTTTTTATTTTATGTTGGGGTATAGTTGATTTACAATGTTGTGTTAGTTTCAGGTGTACAGCAGAGTGACTCAGTTATGCATATACATGTATCCATTCTTTTTCAGAGTCTTTTCCCATATAGGTTATTACAGAAAATTGAATAGAGTTCCCTGTGCTATACAGTAGGTCCTTGTTGATTATGTATTTTATATATAGTAGTGTGTCTGTGTTAATCTCAAACTCTTAGTTTATCCCTTCCCCCAACCTTTCCTTTTTGGTAACCATAAGTTTGTTTCTGAAGTCTGTAAGTCTGTTTCTGTTTTATAAATAAGTTCATTTGTACCATTCTTTTTAGATTCCACATATAAGTGATATATGATTTTTGTCTTTCTCTGACTTACTTCACTTAGTATGATAATCTCTAGGTCCATCCATGTTGCTGCAAATGGCATTTTTAATTCAAAATCCTTCTTCACCTTTTACTAGCTGTGTCATCTTGGACAAATTAATGAACCTCTCTAAGCCTCAATTTCCTATCTGTTAAATAGAGGTTAAATAGTAGCCAGCTCATTATTAACAGGATTATACGAGATGCATGTAATACACTTGGCATACTGTCCCCCACAATCAGCATTCAGGAGCTGTTAGCTGTTGTTATTCAGTGTTATTTGCGTCTGCAGATAATAATGATAGTGCCTACTGCATCAGGCTGTTGCAAGCATTAAATGAGATAATCCAGGTGAAGAGCTTAGCACAGTGCCTAAGTCATAGTAAGGGCTCAATAAATGGAGGCCTCCATAATAGTGATAATGATGATAATGACCAGAGAGGTGAAGTGACTATCTCAAATTTACATAGTTGGTTAGTGGGTGAGTGGGAAATAGAATCTGAGTGCAGTGTCAGTTCTGTACTATGCCTCTATATTAAAATGTGAGCTAAGGGGACTTCCCTGGTGGTCCAGTGGCTAAGGCTCCACACTCCCAGTGCAGGGGGCCCAAGTTCGATCCCTGGTCAGGGAACTAGATCCCACATGACGCAACTAAGAGATCGCATGCCACAACTAAGAGTCCACATGCCACAATGAAGATCCCACGTGCCGCAACTAAGACCTGGTGCAGCTAAATAAATAAATAAATAGATACATTTTTTTTAATGTGAGCTAAGAACTGGTAATGAATATAATTCTTCCTGAACCTTAATTTCTGTCACCTTAGCACCAGTAGACAGCTTCTTAATATTTGAAAAGTTTGTTTCTCTTTACTTCGGGGAATCCACGTTTTTCTAGAACCACATTTCAAACAAAAGTCTCTTGTCCCATCTTTCATATGATGAATTAATCAGCTTTTCAATTTTCAATAAATTCAATGGCCATTTTTCATAGACAAAGAGTTTATCACTTCTGGAGAACAGTAGAGAACAACAGAGTCAGGCTAAGATGAGATTCAAAATGACAAATTCCTATGTATCATAGAAATCCAGAGTCACTTGCAAATAGCAGAAATGGCACATTGTAAACATGCCAGTGTGAAATCCTCAAATGCCAAGGGTCTACCCTCCCCATTCATTTCCCAAGATACTGTTCTAGGAAAAATCTTTGGAGAATTTGGAGAAAAGCCTGAAATAGTTTCAAAGAACATTAGCTTTAAACTGTCTCTTGGTATGCAAGTTTCTTACAAGTTCAGATTTAATCAAACTCATTTTTAAAAATTTAAATAAAAAGATATGATAAAGAACACCTATTGTCATAGTTGGTGGTAGAGAAAGAGTTGTTTTAGTCTCACTAATCCATCATGATAGTTGAGATAGTTGCAGCTGGGAAAAGCACATTTCTTCAGTGACCTGAAAGATTTTTCTTTTCTTCAACAAATCTCATTTGGAATTTTAGACTTCATCATAATTTCTTATATTTAATTATTATTACTTTAGATTCAGACCAATTAATTATTACTTCAGATTCAAGCACTTTTCAAAAGCTATTCTACCTATACTAAGCTGGGTCTTATAGGAGGGCAAGAATAGATTTCATAGGTGGTAAATCTGGGCCTAAATGTCTCTGAGTATTATGGGAATAGACATATTTCTCATTTTGTTGTCAGCAGAACCTTTCTCTCATATTTCATGATAATGTAAATTATTCAAGGCATTATAAAGAATGGGAGAGGAGGATAATGGGAAGGGTTGAATGAGAAATCAAGACTTGCGTGGTATCAGATACCAATGAAGTATGTAGCCCGATGGTTGTTTCTTACTATGATTAGATGCCATGGGAGATCAAAATGAAACCCATTCCTCATGTGCATGGTGCACCCCACACTATCCAAACTTTCCTAGAGTTTGGGTAGAAGGGGTGGGAGGTGACACCCCTGCTCTTGATTCCTGCTTCCAGTGGAGTAGTTTATGGGTCATCTGAGCACCTACGTGTGTATTTCTTACTCACTTGGTACTTTCCCACACATGAAACTCAGCACCTTTCGCTGCTTGGCACAAAGCAAGTAAAACAACAAAAAGGCCTCACTTGTGACCCTTGTGTGTACAGCAGACTTTATATAAATATGGGGAGATGAAGGGATTTTATAACCCTGAAACATAACTTCAAATTGAATTTAATACACCCCTGAGCTTAAACATCTCTGCTCCTGCCTCCTGAAATGTTTAACCCTCTCCTCTTCCCTTTCTCTCCCCTCTTAAAAGCTAATTTCTTCCATTTGCTTATGTATAACCATTTAGCTTTTCCTTTGTTCTGCCTTGCCCTTCCAGATGCTGTATTTAGTCTGTGTAAATGGTCCATCAATGTTTTTTATGCATTCATTTTTTTCCAACAAATATTTATTGAGCACCTATTATGTGCCCACCACTGAGCTAGGCACTGGGTATCCAAATAGCAGTAAAAGAGATATAGTTCCTATCCTCATGGAACTTAGCAGTCAGTTCTCTACACAAAAGGAATTCTGGTAGCAAAGGTTCTGACAGTAATTCTTTTTAAATCTCACTACATTATAAATTGGCATCTGAGCTTCCTAATTCATCATGTCATCCAATATTCTGTCATCGTGATCATAATTTGGAAATGTGTTAAATCCTCGTGGGAACATGGCAGTGGGCTATTCATGTCCCAAGTAAGTTTTAGTACTTTAAAGTCAACAAAAGGCGAACAGGTCCAGAGAGATATTTAAGATGCTAAATCCACTCCTCCACTCCTCTTTCTCCTCCTTCTCACCTCGTCCGGTCTCTGCGCTCCCGCTCCGGAACCCACAGCCTTCCCCAGACCATGCCGGGGACTCGGACCCCGCACCCTGAGAGTCTTTCTTAATGGATGTGGTGGCTCGAAGCACCACGACCCGGAGGAGCAGGTTGAAAAAATCCGATAGCAGCACCACTCTGACAAGCTTCATCCTCAGACAGGAGGAAGACAAAATGTAAAAAGCCAACGTCTGCTTCCGGGTCAGCTGAGGGCCGAACACCGGAGAGGAGGTGCACCAGCCCTGAGTGACAGGTGGAGCCCCAACGACGTTGGAACAGCCCTGGGGCTGAGTGGAGGTGAACAACAGGCTCAGGGAGATTTGGGCTGTGCCTGGGTTCACAACCAGCAAGTGCCCGAGGCATCACTTCATCCAGTTCTTCTAACTTTAAACCCTTCTGCTCTCTCAAGTGTCGGATGCCTGCCACAGCCATGTGGCAGACAGGGTCTTGGTGCTACGGCCGAGTGTCAGGCTTGAGCCTCTGAGGTGGGAGATCCAAGTTCAGGACATTGGACCACCAGAGACTTCCAGGCCCCATGTAATATCAATTGGCAAGAGCTCTACCAGAGATCTCCATCTCAACACTAAGATCCAGCTCCACTCAATGAGCAGCAAGCTCCATTGCTGGACACCCCATGCCAAACAACTAGCAAGACAGGAACACAGCCCCACCCATTAGCAAAGAGGCTGCCTATAAACATAATAAGGTCACAGACACCCCAAAACACACCACTGGACACGGTCCTGCCCACCAGAAAGACATGATCCAGCCTTATCCAACAAAACACAGGCACCAGTCCCGTCCACCAGGAAGCCTACACAACCCATTGACCCAACCTTACCCACTGGGGACAGATACCAAAACAACAGGAACTACGAACCTGCAGCCTGCAAAAAGGAGACCCCAAACACAGTAAATTAAGCAAAATTAGAAGACAGAGAAATATGCCGCAGATGAAGGAGCAAGGGAAAAACATTCTCCAGGATAGATTATATCTTGGGTCACAAATCAAGCCTTGGTAAATTTAAGAAGATTGAAATCGTATCAACTATCTTTTCTGATCACAATGCTATGAGACTAGATATCAATTACAGGATAAAAACTGTGAAAAATACAAATACATGGAGGCTAAACAATATGCTACTAAATAACCAAGAGATCACTGAAGAAATCAAAGAGGAAATCAAAAAATACCTAGAAACAAATGAGAATGAAAACACAATGACCCAAAACCCATGGGATGCAGCAAAAGCAGTTCTAACAGAGAAGTTTATAGCAATACAATCCTACCTCAAGAAACAAGAAAAATCTCATATAATCAACCTAACCTTACACCTAAAGCAATTAGAGAAAGAAGACCAAAACAACCCCAAAGTTAGCAGAAGTAAAGAAAACATAAAGATCAGATCAGAAGTAAATGAGAAAGAAATGATGGCAAAGATCAATATAACTAAAAGCTGGTACTTTGAGAAGATAAACAAAATTGATAAACCATCAGCCAGAATCGTCAAGAGAAAAAAAGGGAGAAGACTTGGGCTTCCCTGGTGGCGCAGTGGTTGAGAGTCCGCCTGCCGTTGCAGGGGACATGGGTTCGTGCCCCGGTCCGGGAAGATCCAACATGCCGTGGAGCGGCTGGGCCCGTGAGCCATGGCCGCTGAGCCTGTGCGTCCGGAGCCTGTGCTCCGCAACGGGAGAGGCCACAACAGTGAGAGGCCCGCGTATCGCAAATAAAAAAAAAAGGGGGGAGAAGACTCAAATCAACAGAATAAGAAGTGAAAAAAGAGAAGTAACAACTGACACTGCAGAAATACAAAGGATCATGAGAGATTACTACAAGGAACTATATGCCAATAAAATGGACAACCTGGAAGAAATGGACAAATTCTTAGAAAAGCACAACCTTCCAACACTGAACCAGGAAGAAATAGAAAATATAAACAGACCAATCACAAGCATTGAAATTGCAGCTGTGATTAAAAATCTTCCAACATACAAAAGCCCTGGACCAGATGGATTCACAGGCAAATTCTATCAAACATTTAGAGAAGGGCTAACACCTATCCTTCTCAAACTCTTTCAAAATATAGCAGAGGGAGGAACACTCCCAAACTCATTCTACGAGGCCACCATCACCCTGATACCAAGACCAGCCAAAGATGTCACAAAGAAAGAAAACTACAGGCCAATATCTCTGATGAACATAGATACAAAAATCCTCAACAAAATACTAGCAAACAGAATCCAGCAGCACATTAAAAGGATCATACACCATGATCAAATGGGGTTTATCCCAGGAATGCAAGGATTCTTCAATATACACAAATCAATCAATGTAATATACCATATTAACACACCGAAGGATAAAAACCATACGATCATCTCAATAGATGCAGAAAAAGCTTTCGACAAAATTCAACACCCATGTATGATAAAAACACTCCAGAAAATAGGCATAGAGGGAACTAACCTCAGCATAATAAAGGCCATATATGACAAACCCACAGCCAACATCATTCTCAATGGAAAACCTAAAACCATTTGCACTAAGATCAGGAACAAGACAAGGTTGCCCACTCTCACCACTCTTATTCAACATAGTTTTGGAAGTTTTAGCCACAGCAATCAGAGATGAAAAAGAAATAAAAGGAATCCAAATTGGAAAAGAAGAAGTAAAGCTGTCACTGTTTGCAGATGACATGATACTATACATAGAGAATCCTAAAGATGCTACCAGAAAACTACTAGAGCTAATCAATGAATTTGGTAAATTACCAGGATACAAAATTAATGCACAGAAGTCTCTGGCATTCCTATACACTAATGATGAAAAATCTGAAACAGAAATTAAGGAAACACTCCCATTTACCACTGAAACCAAAAGAATAAAATACCTAGGATAAACCTACATAAGGAGACAAAAGACCTGTATGCAGAAAACTATAAGACATTGATGAAAGAAATTAAAGATGATGCAAACAGATGGAGAGATATACTATGTACTTGGATTGGAAGAATCAACATTGTGATAATGACTATACTACCCAAAGCATTCTACAGATTCAGTGCAATCCCTATCACATTACCAATGACATTTTTCACAGAACTAGAACAAAAAATTTCAGAATTTGTATGGAAACACAAAAGACCCCGAGTAGCCAAAGCAATCTTGAGAACAAAAAATGGAGCTGGAGGAATCAGGCTCCCTGACTTCAGACTATACTACAAAGCTACAGTAATCGAGACAGTATGGTACTGGCACAAAGTCAGAAATATAGATCAATGGAACAGGATAGAAAGCCCAGAGATAAACCCATGCACATATGGTTACCTTATCTTTGATAAAGGATGCCAGAATATCCAATGGAGAAAGACAGCCTCTACAGTAAGTGGTGCTGGGAAAACTGGACAGCTACATGTAAAAGAATGAAATTACAACACTCCCTAACACCATACACAAAAATAAACTCAAAATGGATTAAAGACCTTAATGTAAGGCCAGACAATGTAAAACTCTTAGAGGAAAACATAGGCAGAACACTCTATGACATAAATCACAGCAAGATCCTTTTTGACCCACCTCCTAGAGAAATGGAAATAAAAACAAAAATAAACAAATGGGACCTAATGAAACTTAAAAGCTTTTGCACAGCAAAGGAAACCATAAACAAGACAAAAAGACAACCCTCAGAATGGAAGAAAGTAGTTGTAAATGAAGCAACTGACAAAGGATTAATCTCCAAAATATACAAGCAGCTCATGCAGCTCAATATCAAATATCAAACAACCCAATCCAAAAATGGGTGGAAGACCTAAATAGACATTTTTCTAAAGTAGACATACAAATTGCCAACACACACATGAAAAGATGCTCAACATCACTAATTATTAGAGAAATGAAAATCAAAACTACAATGAGGTATCACCTCACACCAGTCAGAATGGCCATCATCAAAAAATTTACAAACCTTAAATGCTGGAGAGGGTGTGGAGAAAAGGGAACCCTCTTGCACTGTTGGTGGGAATGTAAATTGATACAGCCACTATGGAGAACAGTATAGATGTTCCTTAAAAAACTAAAAATAGGACTACCATATGACCCAGGGGTCCTACTACTGGGCATATACCCTGAGAAAACCATAATTCAAGAAGAGTCATGTACCTTAATGTTCACTGCAGCTCTATTTACAATAGCCAGGACGTGGAAGCAACCTAAATGTCCATCGACAGATGAATGGATAAAGAAGATGTGACACATATATACAATGGAATATTACTCAGCCGTAAAAAGGAATGAAATTGAGTTATTTGTAATGAGGTGGATGGACCTAGCGTCGGTCATACAGAGTGAAGTAAGTCAGAAAGAGAGAAACCAATACCAGATGCTAACGCACATATATGGAATCTAAAAAAATGGTACTGATGCACCTAGTGGCAGGGCAGGAAAAAAGACACAGACATAGAGAATGGACTTGAGGGCACAGTGGAGGAAGGGGCAGCTGGGACGAAGTGAGAGAGTAGCACTGACATATATACACTACCAAATGTAAAATAGATAGCTAGTGGGAAGCTGCTGCATAGCACAGGGAGATCAGCTCCGTCCTTTGTGAAAACCTAGAGGGGTGGGATAGAGAAGGTGGGAAGGAGGCTCAAGAGGGAGGAGATATGGGGATATATGTATACAAACAGCTGATTCACTTTGTTGTACAGCAGAAACTAACACAACATTGTAAAGCAATTATACTCCAATAAAGATATTTTTAAATAAGTTAAAAAAAAATAAAAGATGCTAGATCCAGAGGAGATTATTATGAACCCTCCCTGATGGCCTGGACACAGGCATAGCTGACCTCAGAGCCATCACGAAGATGGAGCAGGAGAAAGAGCCCTGTCATCACCGCCTGCCTTTTTCTATGGAAAAAAAAATACAAGGGAAGTACCCAGGATGTTCCTAGGAATATGGGTCAAAATAAACAATGGATTGTGGACGCATGAAAACAGCATTCTTTAAACATGTTTAGTCCTCAAATTAGAGATCCCTGGGACGTATGAGAGTGCAACAAGTGTGAGGGCCAGGAGTTTGAATTAGCTCAAGGGAGCCCTTTTTCTTCTCTTACAAGTGCCATGCAGGTGCAACTGAAAGCACCCAACTGGGGACAGCTAGAGACATGCAAAATCAGAGTCTAAGCCAGGAGACTCGTACTTGGGGCTGGAAAGAAGGGCAGCAGTCAATGGGCAGATTGTGCTGCCTTCTTATCAGGCCCCAGAAGCTAAATAGTGCAAGACTTGTCCAATATGCAGATGGTGAAAGAGCAGATTCTTGTTTTCTACCAATGGCCTCATAACTACCATCAAGTGAAAAGCAATAGCAACGGGCAGACGGTCGGGATTTATTTAGAGCAAGAGGGGTGGAATGGCTCATTTGGGGCCAGGCATCACACAACCAGCCCATACAGCAGCATGCCTGGGTCAGCCCCGCCCAAAAGAACCCAGCTGCTGGCCAGCCTCGGGACACGGATGTGGTAGGTAGTTTTGTTAAATACAGCAGCTTGTGCTTCTCAAATGTTTCTGCTCAGGCATCCTACTTGCCAGAGCACAGACATGCTACTCCCTGGAAGCCTGGCATTGAGCAAACTACTCATGGATGTTGGAAGAGTTTGTTTCACTCTCTCCTTTTATGTTAAAATTATATTAGAATATTATACTCAATATATTGCTTTTTTTAAATATAAAACTATTTAAATTACTAGTTAAGTTGCTTTACGTGTCCCAACCCCCAGATCTTTGGGGAAAACATTTGTATTCTGGGAAGATGGATTTGTTTATCCCTTGGCTACCAGTACCAGGCACATGGCTACCTATTTCCCGGAAGGAGGAAGGTGTATATTCTGGTTTGAGAAATAGAGCATAGTGGAAATGAGTAGCAATGCTGCATATGCTGAGAGAGGGATGAAACTGCTTAAAGGTCATCCCTCCGCACTGCCACCACCACCCCTTCTCCTCCCTTCCGTCCTATGTTCTCATGTTGGTGTCATTTGAAAGTCAGTTCCTGCCAGTTCTCAGTCATTTAAGTATGATAAACAACCAAATAGCCACCTCCTTAAGAGACTGAAAAGCTATGCATTATTTAAACCCACTTGTCTCGGTCTTTCACAGACAGAATCAACACAGCCTCTGTCTTCTCTGGATAAACCTATAAGAAATGTTCTGAGACAGATGATCAAAAATGTTTGGTCATTAACTTCTTCCTTTTTCATTTGGAGTGAGTAGAAATAATGGGCATAAAAGAAGATGTGTAATTTCCATCTTTCCTAAAATAGGATAGAAACTGAGATGAAAGTAAAGTAAAATCTAATCCCTTCTCAACTTCATAATATGGCCACTTTGGCACAGGTAATCCACGTGAGAGAGAATTGAGAGATTCCAGTTCTACCTAAAAATACAGGTCTCCAAAGTAAAACAGAATGTGGAGGTAAGTATGCTGGTAAAATTCTAGCCTGTTCCTGAATTAATCTAGATTCAGACACAAGTGAGATTTTGCCTGAACTGCCCATGGCAATTGAGATTGTAAGAGGTTGCCCCAAAACAAGAATGTGAATACAACTGTTTGAGACATACCAAGGCCAGAAGAATAATTGACCAATTCCTTGAAAAACTTGGTTGCAGAAGAAAGGAATCATGACTGTGTTCCTCATTCCATTACTTTTCTCCTCTCTAGTTGGCAGTGCCACTTGATCCACCCAGCAGAATCTGGGAGACATTCCACCAAGAGAGAGAGACTACATCTGCATGTGGTAAACGTCCCAAGGAAATCACAATATCTGCTAAAGCTGACGAAAAATGGCTGTTCCTTAACCTAGAGATTTGTCTGCAGCTGAGTGCTAGGTTCTCTCACTTTTTTAAATGAAGCGAGAGATCTCATGGCTCAGGATGGGATTATTTCAGTTTGAAATGTGTCCCACCAAGGGTGGGGCTAGCAGATGGAAATGTTGTCATGAATAGCTGACTTGCCAAAATCCACAGAAAATGAGAACCGGGCAATCAAACTTGAAATCACTTCTGAAATTCCAGCCTTAAAACCGAGAAGAGAGAGTTCATACCCTCTCTTTTTGGAAGAAGTGGCCAATGGGACACTGTATTATCAGGAATTGGAGGTATAAAGGAGGCTCCCAGCCCATGCAGCCTCTTCAGGACAGAGTGGGTAGGGGGCTAGTAACACTTAACACTGTAAAGGTAGCTCTACCAACCCTCACCCAAAAGGTAGCTGGGCAGGTATCAACTTTCCTTTTTCCCTTTTGAAACCAAGCGTTTACTTTCAGAGAGAATTTCCAAGGTAACCAAAGAGATTCTACTCACCTAATTTGACATCATACCCAGGAAAACTCTGGGCTGAAAACCTAGAGCTGCAGATCAAGATTGTGAGGGGTCTGTTCTGAGAGCAGCACTGTTCGAAGTGTGTGTGCAAGAGGTGTGCCAGCCCAGCAGGCCAGTGAGTCAAAACAAGTTATGGAGTCTTAAAAACCACTGGCAAATATTATAAGATATTGCTTATATGTAGAATCTAAAAAAAAAAAAAAAAAAGATACAAATGAGCTTGTATACAAAACAGAAATAGATCTACAGACATAGGAAAAAAAAAAGTTAGGGTTACCAAGGGGGGAAGGAGGGAGGGATAAATTAGGAGTTTGGGATTAATATATGCACACTACATATGTAAAATAGATAACCAACAAGGACCTACTGTATAGCACAGGGAACTCTACTCAATATGAAAAAGAATATATGTATAACTGAATCACTTTGCTGTACACCTGAAACTAACACAACATTGTAAATCACCTATACTTCAATTAAAAAGAAAAAAAAAAAACCCACTGGCTGGACCAAGGAGAGAAGACTGGGCTGCCCGCTCCAGCTCGCATCCTCTTAGACGGGGCTTGGGCAGCATTGTGAATGGAAGAGCTCCCGCTGCCCCCAGCCCCGCTTCCAGAGGGAGTCATATGATGAACAAATTCCCACCGGCTTGTTAATGATTCAGTGTGTGGTTTGTTGTCTTCTCCCAGGAGACAAGGGCAAGGAATCTCTAATGATGGAATTCCACAGATGCTGTTGAGCTGGGAGGGCATGTTGGCTGGGGATGGGGCCTTTTCCTCTCCCCTTGGTCCCCACCGCCTTCTCTGAGTATGGGGTCAGCCCACACTCTGAGCTGCAACCTTCTGTTCTGACTTGGGGTTGGCCGTCTGTTTCCCTGACCCCAGGGGATGCCAGTCTTGCCTGCTGAGTGAGTGTCTGTCCTGTATGAAAGAATCCTGTGAGTCTCTGCAAAGGTAAACAGTTACGTAAGGAAAGATAGACTTACTTTAGTCCTAGATCTTATTGAGTGGAGCCTGCAATACCACATGGGGTATTAAAAAATAATGTGGGGATTTGTGCCGTCTCTTCTCTGTTTGTTCTTCTGAGTCATGCTCTAGTTTAAGCAGCAAGAAAGATGATGACCTTTCTCCTCACTCTAAATTAAAGAGCAACTGACGCCTAATGGAAAATTTTGAGAAAGTTGTCATTATGAAGCAATTAAATGGCCAGAGAATTTCCTGCAAGGCTTGTTTTTTTTGAGGGGGGGGGGGACAAAGAGAATTTCAGGGTGAGACACCTGGTGTGGGAGGATGAATCAGGAGGTCCGGGGAAGTGTTAGAACCGCAGGGGGACCAACAACAAGCTCCCCTTCGTGGCTGTGGTTCTCGGAAATTCCTTGAGATTTTTCTGGACTTTTACCTTGAAGACATGAAGGATACTTTGGACTGTGGGCAGGGCAAGGAAGTTCAAGTTCAGACGCTGGAGATTTTTCCTGGCTGTGCTGATAACTTGCTGGGGAACGGCACATTCCGGTTTCTTCCCTCATGTGGAGGTGATAATTCGTGCCCTATATGAGTCTTATAAAACTGTTTGGAAGAGTATGTGGTCAGTTTTGGGGTGATAATCTAGGCTAAACGGTAAAGAAATATGCAGTTAATTCCCAATCTGAAATTGTTTTATTGTGATTCTCTTCCCTGTGCCTGGTTCATGATGCTGCGCACGAGGATGTGTTAGGAAAAGGCAGCAGAAGCAGGTCTCATTGTCTATTTAGTTATTGTTCAAAGCCTTCCTGGAGAGGAGGGGGTGGAGACGGCTAATGAATAACCTAAGAGTAAAGAGTATCAAGGAATGTACTGTACAGAAGATGGGTGCTAATTAGTCTCCTCTGCTGAAGCTGCAGAGAGAGGGAAAAGGAAACTTGTATTAAAGCAAGAGAGATACAGGTTAGACATAATGAAGAACTTGCTGTTAATGAGTATTTTAAGTTGCTGAGCAGGGCAAGTAAAACCATAATCTTGGCCTTGGCCAATATAGAAAACAATGAAGGGACTTCCTGACAGCCCAGTGGTTAGGACTCTGTGCTTTCACTGCTGAAAAAAAGGCAATGAAGTGGGCCAGATTTCCCACAAGGAAAGAGCTCATATCTGAACTATCTGAATAAGTTAAGTCTGCTTTCTGGCATAAGCAGGCTTCCTTTCCTCACAAAGAGCACTCTAACCTGTGGGCTTGGCAATTTTAGGGTCTCTCCCTTTTTGGAAATGAGAGCCTTTCTCATCACTGTGAAAGTGAACTTACAGTTTCAGGAAAACTATAGATTTCTTAACTGGGAGAGTTTTTTCCTCCCTCCCTCTTTCTTTCTTGCTATCTTAAATGTTTTATTCAGTCCATTATACCACCACAGACACAGACTCTTCCCAGGGGGCTATTTCTGCCTCCCATTTATGGAGACTACCAGGTCATATCACTTGTTTTCCATTAACTCAGAGCTCTCAGAAGCTGCTATTAGGCCATTAACTGCTTTACTAGATGCCAACTCCCAAGCCTTCCTCCTCTTCCCTCCAGTCTGGCTACTTCACTGCACTTCCTTCCTCCTATATGCTCCACTGTCCTTCCTGCTTCCCTACATCCTCCTTTTTTTTACCCTTTCTCTCTCCTCCTGACAGCAAGCGAGCTTCTTTCTTTCTTTCTTCCTTTCTTTCTTTCTTCTTTCTTTCTTTCTTTTTTCTTTCTCTTTCTTTCTTTCTTTCTTCTTTCTTTCTTTCTTTCCTTCTTTCTCTCTTTTCTTTCTTTTTTTCTTTTCCTCCCTTTCTTCCCTTCTTCCTTTCTTCCTTTCCCCTTCTAAAACATGCTTACTGTACCTTCCAGAGTCATGATTGGAAAAACTAGATTGCTTCTGGAATCTACAATAGGAAGCTTGGCTGAAAATCACTCCTGTGAGGTCCAGGAAAGCCAGAACAGGCATTCAGATTTGTTTATTCATTCAACAGATATTTACTGAGCAGCTACTATGTGCCACATCCCTGAGATTAAAGCTCTCGGCAATCTTTAAACTGAGAGATAGTCTTGCTCATCTGACACATAGCCTTAATCGAAGATTAGAAGATGGACTAAAAAGCCCTTGTGTTATTCCCCAGCTCTGTGTTCATAATCAGTGATTATTGCTACAAAAAAAGTGCAACCAGAGCCTTTTACAAATGTTGCAAACATCCCAATGGCCATACTGGTTTTCCTTGGAATGTCACTAGGATTATGTGTGGTAATTAGTTTCCTTTTTCCCAGCCAAAGCCCCCTTCAGCATAGCAGTGTCTGGCCCTTTTCAAACCCTTTGAGCAACCGGTTTCTAGATCATTGTAACCAATTGTTTCCTATGGGCAAACCCTTCTCGATAATGAGCTCATCCTCCTATCAGGGGAAAATACAGCAGCACAATTAATATTTTGGGATAAAAATCGATTACTGTTTTCTGAGTAATGAGCCCTGAGTCCTGGTTTAAAGCTGAATATGCAGTGCAAGAACAAAATATAATTCTTTTCATGAGAACCGACAGACTTTACTTCAAACCAACTATACTTCATTAAAGCTCTGATAAGAGTCTGCAAAGCAGCACAGAAATGTTGCAGCTGTGGGATCTCGGAGAGAAGGAAAGAATCCTTATATTGTTCAAGTATGACACAATGAGTTTGTTATGGAGTCACTCCATCCCAGATATATTCGGATTCAATGCATTAATTCTCCTCGCCTGCCACCAGGGTTCACTTAATGGTGAAAGGGAGGCAGCATCCAATTCTCTTACTTGCTTTAGACTGTAAGGCATTGAGCAACAGAGTTGGAGCTGGGGGGAGGTGCAGAAGCATAAGAAGGATAAACTCCCTCTGAATAAGAGTGTGGGACTAGGAACAACAGTTTGGGCCAATCACATCCAGCCAAGATATGGAGGAGGAAAAGGGACTGGAGGCTGGACAGGCCTCCATAGAGGTGGAGGAGGTGACCACCCTTTGTGACTGCATTAGTGACGCTGCCTCTGGACTAGGAATTGGGGGTCAGAGGCTGCTCAGAGACCATCTCCTCCAGGAAGTCTTCTGTAATTCCTCAGGCCAAGTTAGGTGACTCCTCTGTGCTCCCCAGGTATCGTAGACAAACTCCTTTATAGTTCTTGCTATCTTCTACCGAAATTGTCTACATTTTCACAGTGGTTGCACCATGGACTTTGGAGAAAGGCTGTTTGGCTCTTTCACCGATTAGCTGTGTGACGTTGGGCAAGTCACTTAACCTACCTGATGCTTGGCTTCCTCGTGCATAAAGATTAGAGGTAATAACACTTCATAGGGAAGATGTAGTAAGTTAGTAAAGGACCTGGCATATACTAATCATTATCACCATTATCATTAATAATATCATCTTTCTCACTTTATCAGAAGTTTCATGTTCAGGGTTTGTATACTAAGAGCTCAGCACATAGGACACTCTCAGTAAAAATCTGTTTGATGGATTTCACAGCAATCTGCCAGCATCCAGTAAGAGGCTAGATGTGCCTCTCATGGGATGGTGATTAAGCCTGGAGAGAACTAAGAGTCAACAGTGACACAGAGGGTGTCACTTGCTGTTCTATATCTTTGCAGTGGTCAACGAGAAGTGATAGGAATGGCCTTTGCAATGAGGGTTAGGATAGGAAGGACTTCCTGCTGAGGAGGTGGTATGCTAAATCCAGAGAGCCTTGCACCAGGTACAAGCTCTCTGCCACACCTCAGGTGTGTCCATTTAGAAGGGAGTGACTATTGGAGCATGTGTCCCAGGAAAAGGTCCTTAATAAAGAGCCCAGCATCATGCATGTAGGAAATGGAGCTGTGGGTAACTTTGTACCCTTCTCTGTCTGCACTGCCTTTTATGGGCCTCCAAGGGCAGTGGGGGTCCTCTGGTCCCCTTTGCTGCCCACAGTGTGCCTGTGTATGGTGTGTACTCCTACAGGGTTGACACTTAGCAAGAATTACTGAAGGGCATTCCCAAGGGAGGAGTCCTCTGTATAAACAGTCAGATTTGATTACATCTGGGATGTACGGGTGTGATCATGTCTAAGGTGAACAAACTAGATAACTAGTTTGCAGCCCTTTGGGTACAGGAAATAATCTGTGTATATGTGCGTGCGTGCGTGTTTGTGTGTGTGAGAGAGAGAGAGAGACAGAGACAGACACAGAGAGATAGAGAGACAAGCGGGTAAGAGGCAAAGAAGAGAAAATCATGGCATTTCTAACCAAATTGTTTCTACAATATTTTCTCCCTTAAATTAGCATAGCTAGTGAAATGAGGAGGTGCTGCTGACTTGGAGATATTTCAGACAGCAGTGTTTCCACCAATTAATCAGAGATGTCATTAAGAAAGAGAATGACTAAAATCTGGTGGTATAATTACTGCTTTTAGCAGCCTTTTTCGAAGAGAGGGACTGGCTCACCTCTGGAACAGGGGACTTCAAAATTAAAGGGGGAGATGTTCATGTGACACGGTGACAAAAGTACAGCTAAGGAGAGGGCATGATAACTGAGCAGGGAATAGAGGGGAAAAACGTCTAATGGGAGTTAGGACATCTGGGTCCTAGTCCAGAATCTGCTACTAACTAATGTGTGATCTTGGGCAAGTCACTTCATTTCTTCAGACTTCAGTTTTTAAATTTGATGGGTCTCTTCCAGTCCTAACGTTCTAACTTATTAAAGCACGAGTATGTACATGTGAAATAGCAAATAAGACAGAGCTCTACTCTTTATATATTCTTGCACATTGGAATTCTGATGCTGCGTTAGTCCATGTTTATCAATGTCTAGACAAACATTCAAATGGGTTATATATTGATTCTCTTTCAAAGTTTCTTATAATGAAAATTGCTCTATCATCAAAAAAAAGTACAGCTCCCCAGCTCATGGCATTATTTCAAGTAATTATTTCTACGTTTAATTCTTTCATCCAGTTATTTAATAAGCATTTTTAACACCAACTGTGTGCCTGATGCTGTCCAAAGGAAGATGACACCAAGATTCCTGCACTTAAGAAGCCACCACAAAGTGACAGCCCAGTAAAACATTAGCAGCATCTTGGAATATGTCTCAGGACCTGACCTGCCCACAAATTTTGAAGTGATTATTTACATGAGTATTTCAGCTGAAGACAGCTAATCCAGGGTGTGCCTACCTGCAGCATCAATACTGTGTCAGCCAGGTTTGCATTGACTAAGTATGCCACTTCCTTTGTCCAAGGAACGATGGAAAAGTAATGGGGAAGTTCCCACCCAAAGTCTGAGAAGACAGGGTCTGGGATCCTGATAACTTTACAGGGGATGATGGACTTTCCCTTGATCTGGGCTCATCCAGAGTTCCAGCTCCTGACAGGTGGCGATAGTGGGTGATGACTGGAGCCCTGGCATGGAGGATGTCCACTGCACGTTTTCCTGTAAACACTTCTCTACTTCCCTGAGGCTTTTATCAGGCTTCGTGGTCTCTGTGTATTGCAGAAGAGCTCAAATATTTTAACTCAAGGGGTACCAAAAACCAACAAGGAAGTGATCAGCAAAGGGAACACGATGACAGAGGATGCTATGCAGGTACAAGCTTTGTAAATATTTAATAGGAGTTTTTCTTTAACGGCTTCCAACTTAAACCTTTAAATCACTAACCTGATAGTGTGTGTGTAGGAGATGTTTGCTCTGTTCTCCCTTCCTAAGGATTAGGGAGCCCTAAGGGATGGGCAAGAGCTAAGGGTCAGATATGACTAGTGAGAGGAATTGGGCAAATAGTATCTCCCAGCCCTCAGTAGTCCTGGTTTACAAGAATCTTCAGGAACCTCCTAGGCAAAGAATTTGAACTGAGTCCTTTAGCAAACTGCAGGAAAGGGATTTGGAAGAGAAAGATGTATCAAATACTGAAGTGCAAGAGCTGTACAGTCCCTGGGAGAAAACTTCTCCTTAGGGGAAGAAAAATTCTGGCACAGCAAGCTGGACTTAGCAAGAGAACTTAAGGATCGAAGAGTAATGAGTCTTGGTTGAGCACAGAGGCCATTATTTGAAGCCACCCTGGCCCAATTATCTCAGTGTTGTATGGTAGCCCTAGAGAGAAGAATAAATAAAACTGGAAAAGCAGTGTCACCGAAGTGTAACACCACAGAGCCCAGACAACTCCACTGCAGCGTGAGGCCTCTCCCCCAACAGAGCTTAACACAAGGAAGAACACCATCTCCCTTCTGTGTGGCCAGGGCGCTTGGCAATGCTCTGCCCCCCAAGCAGAGCATCGGCATTGGCAGGGCTGTTAGCCTGCAGCGGCAGTGGCTGCCAAAGTTGGGACGGGATGCAAACAGAGGTGTGGTCGTCACAGTGAGCAGTGCCCGATGGAGTCTCAAACACATCTGAGACATTCCCCAGATTCCCAAGAACACCTACAGGGTGAGGGGCTGTGGAGAGGGAATAATGCAGGTGGAGTCCTACACAAGCTAGTAAAATTCCATATTAAGGACAAAATTGGTTCATTGATTCCTATAGCCTGGAAACAGTTGGGTCACACTTCTTTGGAAATGTGCTTTTGAGGGGTGTATCAAACACGTCAGGTTCTACTTCAGTTATTCTCAGCCTCACCTGCTTGTTCCAGCTGCTTCAGAAGTAGCCAGCTCTGCGTGGACTCCAATGGGCTTCACACAGCTGCCACCTGACACTGTCTACCCTCATGACTGCATTGTAAGCTGTTCACCTTCCTGGTGCTTCCCTATTGACACAAAGGTGTGGGACCCCCACCCGCCAGGTGCCCATGCATGAGCAACAACCTAGAAGTGCAAGAGAGTTAACAATCCCATGGGTCATACCTTTGACCAGTGGGAAATGGGAGTTCTCCACCAACGGTGGAGAAATTCTTCCATCTTTCTCTCCCATCCCAGCACAACATACAATCTTTGAGGTGCAGTTTATGCACGTTCTTGGAGGATGGTCCTATCAGATGGAGCAAGGAGGTGTGGAGAAGAGACACATAGCTTGGCCTATGTGACTGGGCACAAAGTGTGCAGATCTTTGTGTCTCATATTAATGATCACCAAAGAGTATCCACCACAGAGGAGGATTTCAATAACCAGGAGGACCGCTGATTTATCCTGTGGAAATAAGCCAGTGTCTCTCGTCAGCTACCCAGTGCTTGAGCAGTGATCCTGTAAACAGTGTGGCCAAGGTAGCAAGGAGCCTATGCATGGGCCCAAAGTATGGGCTCCCCCTTACCAAGGCTGCTCAAGGCTTCTTGGCAGAAACAGAGACCAGTGTTGATTCCTTGCTATGACACCATTCTTCAGTGAGGCAGCTGGCTACGTCATGGCAGGGCAATCATATTGGTCCCTTCTACCCTGATGGGCAGCACTTCAGGGCTGATACCTACTCTGCATATGGGTTTGTTTTCCCTTCCCGTAGTGCCTCCACCGATATAACCATCTGAGGCCTTTCAGAATGCCTGACACATTGATGTAGTAGCCCTTACAACATTGCATAA
The DNA here is from genome assembly GCF_059928025.1 of Delphinapterus leucas. Classification (NCBI taxonomy): domain Eukaryota; kingdom Metazoa; phylum Chordata; class Mammalia; order Artiodactyla; family Monodontidae; genus Delphinapterus; species Delphinapterus leucas. The sequence goes on from NC_143130.1 coordinate 115,346,636, forward strand.
GACCAAGAGACCCATTTTACAGCAACAGCAAAAGAGGTGTGACAAGAGGCACCTAACTACAGGGTCTACCATGTACCCTGTCATCCAGAGGCAGCCAGTCTCATAGAATAGTGGAATAGGCTAGTAAAGTCTCAGCTAAGTTGTCACCTTGGAGAAAACACCCTGCAAAGTTGGAGCACTTTCCTCTGGGCATGTAATATATGTGTTGAACCAGCAGCCAATATATGGTGTTATGTTCCCAGTAGTTAGGACACATGGGTCTGGGAAGGAGGCATGGCCTGTCTTATCAGTTCCAGAAACCTTCTTAGTGAATCTATTTTACGTTCCCACAAACAGAATTGTCCAAGTTTAGAGGCCCTGGTATTCAGAGGTTTCCCTTGAACTTGAACGGCAACTACAGCTGGCTCACTTTGGGCTCCTTATGCTGGTGGATCAGCAAGCAAAGGAAGAGGAGCTGTGGTTCTTCTGCGCAGTGTGAACAGGGGAGAGTACTTCTGAAACCCACAGGATTCATGAAGATGTATTTTGTTGCATCCATAGAAAATGGGTAATGACAGCAATCACAGCCCAAGGGCAAAGCAATATAAACCTCAGATCCCTTGGGAGTGTAGATCTTGATTATGCTACTAGGCAAGCAATGCAGATCAGTGGCAAAGTGCTGGCCAATGTGATAGAAATCTAAAACGGGAGGTGGAAGAGGGGGATGGTGAATGTCAATTATAGCCTTAGGACCAGCTGCAACTGTAGTACTACATCTTATATCATTAACCCTCTTGCTTTAGAGCTTTTTGAAAATTTCAGCTGCCACCACCTTGAGGGAAATTCTGTGACTGATTAGATTTAGACCTCCCCTTCAGGGAAAAAAAGTGAGAGCATCTTGCTCTTAGGAAAATAGAGGTTCCAGAGTAAACTAAGTGAGCCAGATGACAGAGGGCACAGCAGGCTGCTTGGTACAGGGGTGGGCTGTACTAGACAGTTCTTATCCACCACTTTAGATCTCTCAGTTCCAGCTGTCAAGCAGTGTCACAAAGGCACAACCTGACAACACTTTGCCTCACGTGCATGCTGTACACCATTTGCCTGTTACTCTGGGACTTCTTTGATACCAAGACATAGACATAGAAATTCACAGCAACCCTCACGCTTGTACACCTGGGTGTGCAGGAGAATTAACTCTATGGAGTGAAACTTTTGACCAATGGACTGTGAGAGCAGGGGATAAATTCTTCCCCTACTCTTCCCTAGAGGTACATTGCTGAGACATTGTTTACATGGCTCCATGGAAGATGGTCCTGTGATATCAAACAATCAGTTGTGCTCAGTGGTCGTCAGCTCAGTACACAGCTGGTCTGTGTACTTGTATACTGTGTACTTCCTTGTATGGGTTCTATCTCCTTTTCTGCCTTACTTCCCTTGTCCTTCACTCCTGATCCTTGGTGTACCCTCCCTAACAATATAGTAGCACATGAACCCTTGCCTCAGGCTCTGCTTTCTAAAGAAACCAGGCTAAGAAAATGTATCTGATGATAGAAAAATAGATAAATATACAAAAGAAATCATCCTCTTCCATGGAGGAAAGATAAGTCAAAATTTAAGCCCAACCATAGATGAACAGTCCACTGTACCAAGTGTCCCCAGTGGGGCTGAGATTTAGACTTGAGTCCTTGGTGTCAGGTAGCAAGAGCTATAGAAGGGCAGTTTATAAGCCTTTTTAAATTGCCATAGGGTACTTCCATTGGAGTTTCAGGATATTTTTATATAGAATTCAAGAGCAGCAAACACTAGTATCAGATTTGGGTTGGCCCAGGGTAACCTTCTAAGAAGGTGAAATTGATCTTTAATGCCTCTGCAGATATATTTTCAGCATCTTGCACTCATGTCCTAAAACCTTCAGTGCTTATGTTTTCTTTTCTCTCTCCCTTATCCTAACATTTTTAGCTACATATTATTTGGAAGTGGTCACTTAAGATTTGCAGTTGAGGGGCTTCCCTGGTGGCGCAGTGGTTGCGAGTCCGCCTGCCGATGCAGGGGACACGGGTTCGTGCCCCGGTCTGGGAGGATCCCACATGCCGCGGAGCGGCTGGTCCCGTGAGCCATGGCTGCTGAGCCTGCGCGTCCGGAGCCTGTGCTCCGCAACGGGAGAGGCCACAACAGTGAGAGGCCCGCGTACCGCCAAAAAAAAAAAAAAAAAAGATTTGCAGTTGAATGTTAATAACTAATAGAGTTTAATCTGGTAGTCCTCCTAGCACCCCAGGAGGTTTATATAGAACAATCCATAAACTCAGAAGACCATGTTTGTAATGGTAGAATTTCTGGCATCAATACTTGGCTGCTATAGATAGATTTGAGGGTTCCTTAAAAAAATCACATATACAATTCTTACTTTTCATTATGTCTAGGACTTAGTCCAAGCTATTTTCTTTCTGTGTCCTTTCAGATAATGATCTTTAACTATTAGAAGAAAGGGCAAGAAAAGTTAAAAAGCAAAACAAAACCTTGACTCAGTTTTTTACCACAATATTATTATAAACTGTTTAATAATAAAGTTGAAAGTTAAAAAAATTTTACATGAACGTGCTTATACCTACCACCTAGATTTCTTTCATTAATATTTCACTATACTTGCCTTATGACGGGTCTACATATCTATCCATCCCTCTATCCAACCCAATAATCCATTTTAGTTTTTGATGCATTTCAAAGTAAATTGCAGGCACTCTTCCCCCTAAATACTTCCCTGGCTTGATTTCCTTCTTAAATAGTCTGCAGGTCAGGACAAAGCAAAGAATTCAGCAACTGCTGCTTAAAAGCTCATTCATTACTTTGGGAATCAAGGCAAAGTGATACACGTGGATGGAATGAATTCAGTTCCTCCTCCTATTGTCTTTCTAGCAAGGAGGTGACTAAAGCCCTGAATGTGCGTTTCCTGGAAACTTAAAGTCCTGACTTGTCATCTTTGTAGTAAGAAAGAGCCATCAAACATTTCTTACGTAGCCACATGCCATAGTAAAACCAGCTCTCAACTGTTTATTTTAAAGACTCAAATCATTTTGCAGTGTCTTTGTGTTTATAGGTAAAAGTGTTTGAAGCTATAAATCAGACCTTGAACTAAGTACAAAGTTTGAGTCAGACCAACATAAGTTGTCTGATTGCATTCCTGACCCACACAGATACCCTTTGTGGATAAAAACAAGTTGCCGCATCTCAATCCTTTCTAACTTCATCTTCCTGACATGGCACCAGCCACTGGGTTGGTGGCTTCTCCACAAAGTGTTCCTTTACAGCTTCAGGAGCAGGGCTCTCCCATGGCCACCTGGCACAGCTCTACTTATTACCACACAGTTGAGCACTTAACTGTTTAACTATCAGTTGTTTGACTATGGGATGATCGTGTCTCACTTCCTGTGTCTAAGTTCTTGGAAGATAAGAAACCTGTCTTCTGAATCTTCTACATTCCTAGGGGGCTTGGCATAGTGCTAGGCACACACCTAGGACTATAGATCTTAAAGTCTTCAGATAGATATATAGATTTTTTTTTTTCCTCTCATTAAACTCAATGCATAGTAGACTGTTTGGCCTACTTGCTTCCAAAAAACTGGCTCTGAGTACTTTCAAAGTGCTTCCCTGGGATACATGATCACGGCAATTAATATCAGCAAGAATATTTTCCAGCAAGTCCGCAGGCAGTCATCATGAGCAGGGACTTAGAGACAGGGTTTTTCTGTGTTGGAGCCAGAATTCAGAAATGCTCTGCTTTTCTTGTTTAAAAGAGACCCAGGGTTTTTCTTTTGAACACCCATTTGCACTGACCTCTTTTTCTGGCTTCTCAGTAAAAGGATTAAGGACTCAGGAAGCACTGGAGCGGGGGAGCGAATGGCTTGTTTAGCTGGAGAGGGGGCTTAGGCAAGTCTGACAGTGTGGAGTGGAAAAGCCATGAAGGAGCTTCCTCTATGTCTGGCAGTTCTACAAACCCAGGTCCCTGTCCAGCTCTGGGTCATCCCAAGATGTGCATGGCAGTACGTCTGTTACGTGTACATTGCATCAAACTATTCCCTCAAGTAAGCACATCCTGGGAGTTAGCAGGACACAGGGTGCTGAAGCACTGGGGCAATTCATCAACTCGTACCTTAACAACCTAAACCATTTATGTTGGCTTCCGGAGGGTCCAGTATCTTCTAAGAATGTAGCCTATGGCAATGTGTTGATCCTTACACGTAACACCTTGTGGGTTTAGCTAAAAAACAAATACCCCCATATGCTTAAAAAATGAAAACAGATTCCAGCAATAGATGAATGTGCTTTTCTTTCTTCTAAATTTCCCCAGAGAAACTTCCTTCTCATTCTGACTTTTATGTGATAGAAAAATCATCTATAAATGCACTGGAAATATTGAAAATAATTTCACTGAGGCCCCATGATAAGTGACAGAAACTGAGTCTTACGGCTTGTTCCTGACCTGAGCTGGATTTAATCCCAGAACGCAGGTGGGCTACAAAGTGACCCACTTTTCATTATCCTTGCTTTTACTGTGATTTTGCAGTACTTTCAGCGATGTACAGACTGAAAGAAATCCTTAGGGGCTTATCATCAAAGTTGGATATAGAAACAGAGATATAAGGCACCCAGCAAGAAACTGATTATCTAGAGAAGAGTGAGTCCCAGAGCTTCTACTTCTGTATTTCTTCCTTCCTCTGTCATTCTACAATATCATTGCCTTCAATGTTTTTCATAATAGTCTTCCCAGGAGTGGTCTGGAAAACAAGGAAGCGTGGAGAACAAACTTCGCCAGAAGAAACATAACCGCACTGAGGGAGAAGAGGTGGGGCAGCTTTATAGTGATCTTGGCAAAGAAGCACCATGTGATATTCAGAGGCCGCTCAGTTCTCCCCTCCATGTCCACACATGTGGTGGTCTTGAATTCCCATCAGAGCCTACATGCCATGGTGCCTAAAGATTGCAGAGACCCCTAGGCCACCTCAGACACAGCCTGTGAGTTGCCAGATTGGGACCCCTGCGACTTATTAAGATGTTTGCATGCAGTGGCCAGCCCTGCAGGAGCCAGGAGGGCCTGTGTATTTTACAGCTCCATCTTGCTCAGATGAAGTAGAGTAATGGGTTAATAACTCCCCCTCCCCAATTAAACCCTAATTCCCTCACAGGAGGCTGTTATCAAGCCCACAGTCAATTTAAGAGAGCTCCCAGAGAGGATTCAAGAAAGTCAGTCTCAGACTGTCAGGAGGGACTCTCCTAAAAGATTTCCACCAGAGGAGGAAGCAGTACATGGTGAACAAAGCCAGAAGAACAGCTGGAGGCAGAGATGGTAGGGCTTAAACCCTGGATTAAATAGTGACAGTATTAGATGGAATTGTTCAGTAGATAGTAACAGAAAATCCACTATGAGAATGTCTATTGTTTACTTAAGAAAACCTTGAGCTAAGCTTTCCAGGTTTGTGTCAGCATCTTCAGAATTCAAGGGTTCTGAGTCAGAGTCTTTGCGATTCTCTTGACCTTCCACTCAGGATCACAAAATGGCTGCCGTTTGTGACCTCACAAAGCCACTTCCAAAGGCAGCTATTAGCAGAGATGTTCTTCGTGTGCCTTCTATCGTTTATTAATTATAATCATAACTAACATTTTTAAACGTTTACTATATTTCAGGGACTAGCCTAAGTAATTTCTATGTGTTAACTCCTTTAATTCTACAGCAGATAAGAAAAACCAAAGCAAACCAAACCAAAGCACAGGAAAAACCAAAGAGAGTACAATTAACTTTATCAGGGTCACACAGATAAGAAGTAGTAGAGCTGGGACTCACCCTCTGACAGTTTGTCTCCAGAGCCCTTACAGTGTCAAACTAGCTCCCAATTAGGGAAGAAGAGATTTTCCAGAATCCCCTCAGCAGCCTTACCTTATGCTCCATGGTTTAGACCTGGGTCACATGACCACCCTGGCTGCAAGGGAGGCTGGGAATACAAGTATCTGCCTACTTCAACCCATAGCAAGATAGGGGCTGTGAAAGTCAGTTACATGGCCAACCAAAAGTGTCTGCCATGGTTGCAAAAGGAACAATGGCCTTTGTCATAGGGGAAAGGTCCTAGTGCACTAAGGGCGTAGGTAAAAGTCTGAGGTCACAGGGTCATTTGGCTTACTGCCGCTGGGGAAGAAAAACAAGCTTCTGGACAAGACCAGCCAGAAATAACAAAAATGCCAGCAGCCTGGTAGTCTTATCTTTCAGCCAATCACTGGAGTGTCTATGCATGAGCAGTTCTTATTAAATTATTCATCCTGATTTAATGGGGAGGAAATCAGATGCAACAGGTATGGCTCTTCCTGCTCGTTAAATGGCTTTAAAACAAACTTCCAGATATTGGTCGCCTTGGGGGAAAGCAGCAGGAGGACAAATCAGCTGTATTTAAGCTAATTACCAAAATGCTACACTAGTACCTGTCAAAGAAGGACATTTGTTCTGGTGTCAGTGGTCATAAAATAAAAACCTGGAAAGAAAAAGAGAATATTACACAAGCAATATGCTTTACATGTACTTTAAAAAAGCCTCTCAAATGCAAGGTATAGTCACATCCCAAGTGTTATTGTACCTGCTTGTAAACTTGAGTAGAATCTCATTTTAATAAGCTTGAAGAGACTTCCAAATTGCTACATTAGATCCAAATCTCATTAAACTTGAACCCTATTGTTATAATATACTAAAATATACTGTATTGTTTCCTGGATTTAAAATTCACTTGCACAAAGCAAATGTTAGGTATACAATTCATTTGCAAATGACATGTGGGGGTGAGGGGGAAGAGATGGGTGCCAAAGGACTTGCTTGCCTTGTGCCAACCCGTTAGAGCCAGAGAAGGTAAATGATGCTACATCTTTCTGCAATGACTGAAGTTGAATGCAGCACAACATTTTAATGAAATATGACATGTGTTTCAAATGTTAGGTGGTTATGTTTCACAGTTTTATAAATTGTGGTTGTTAGGTTTTGCCCCAATTTCTCTTTCTCCTTTTTGGTCCTCAGCTCATTGTATTGGTACTAACAGCTAAAAAAGGATGTAAAATGAGCAAGGTTTTGAAGTGCCGTTATCTATTCAGAAAATAATTAGAGGTTCACTAAAGACAGTCTGTAACTGGAAGATGCTGAGAGCTCACAAAGCAAACCTACCCAGATCCACTCTTGTTTCTCCCTGGCCCTGCATCACCTCCACTGTCCCTCATCTCCCTGAGCCTCAGTTTTCTCATCTGCAAAATAGGGAACTGGACTCAATGATCTCTTGGGTTTTTGAAATGCTGAGGTTGTAAAGTTCTATGATTCTGCACACCCTGGGTCAAGATTTAACAGAGATCCCAAATTTGATAAATATCACTAAGCCACAACTGACATGCTTTTTCATATGCTGCTAAGAATATTTAACCGAGTAATAAGGGATACAGTCAATCACACTGTAATAATTTTATACGGTGACAGATGGTTACCAGCCTTGTTGTGATGATCACTTCATAATGTATTTGATTGTCAGATCGCTATGTTGTACACCTGAAACTAACATAATATTGTATGTTAACTATACTTCAATAAAAAGAATGTTTAACAATGCAAACAAAACACTATGTGAAAAGGAAATATCTTCATTCCAAAAATAGATGATTAAGAGGATACATATTTCTAAATGCTTTGTTGCACTGGGATTTTTTCCTCCACACCATTCCCTGTAGGCACACTGACAAATAATGCTAATGCACAAAGCACACTTAAGGCATGGAAATAGCCTTGTTCAGTTGGATGTTAAAATGGCATTCTCCTTACATTTTGCTTTATGAATGGAAGGTTAATGAAATTGTGCATGTTTCAGTTTTCACTCTGCATGTTATTTTGTAATAAGGATGAGACTGTCTTACCTTTAATCTGGTGTTTTATTAAATTAAATTCATTTCAAAGGAAGGGCTGTTTTATTCTGCTATTCTGTCTTATATTCACAAGCAAGAGGGCATGCTAAATGCTTTCTCTGTTGGTTCTTTTAGGAGTCTCCTGTTTCCAGTGAATGTGATATAAGCCCATATTTAGCACATAGAAGAAAAGTAATATTAATTTCTTTAAATCAAAGGTCTTTAAACTGAGGCAGGAGCTTCCTTTTGGATTTTTATGATTTGTTCTCATCTCACCTAAAAAAAAGAAGACTTAAACATAGGAATCGTTGGGACTTCCCTGGTGGCGCAATGGTTAAGTATCCGCCTGCCAATGCAGGGGACACGGGTTTGCTCCCTGGTCCGGGAAGATCCCACATGCTGCGGAGCAACTGGGCCCGTGTGCCACAGCTGCTGAGCCTGTGCTCTGGAGCCCACGAGCCACAACTGCTGAGCCCACGTGCCACAACTACTGAAGCCTGCGCACCCTGGAGCCCATGCTCTGCAACAGAAGCCACCGCAGTGAGAAGCCCACGCACCACAGCAAAGAGTAACCCCCGCTCGCCACAACTAGAGAAAGCCTGCGTGCAGCAATGAAGACCCAATGCAACCAAAAATAAATAAATAAAAATAAGAAACATATGAATGGTTAACTCAATGGTTCTCAACTAAGGGCTTAACATATCCTTTAACTCAGTGGTTCTCAGCTGCAGGGTTATTATTGTTGGTGGAACAATATTCGATTTTCATGACTGACCATGCATTGCAAGGTATCTGGCATTCCTGTCTCCCACTCACTAAATGCCAGAAGCACCCTCCCACCATTTCGACAACCATACTTGCCCCACACACATTACCAAATGCCAACTCCTCTGAAACAGTCCAAAGTAGAAGTGTCCCTCTGCAGAAAGGAGGTCTGGTCATGAGAGGTTAGTTTTCAAAAGCCCAGAGAGGGTCTGTGTCCACATGTGGAGAATGAGACATTTCATCATTTCAGTCCTCGTCTCCAGTTGACGTACCTTGGTGACTTCATTGCTCCCCAGATGATGACACATATATTAAGAGAAAAAGCATAAGAGAGGATGTTTGAGAATCATATGACTTATAAAACATCGTACACTTTTCCTGGATCTTAAATAAGAATCGAAGCTGGCAACATGTAACTTTATAGAAGATGTAGACTTATTTCTCTTTCATACTCTATGAAGTAGACTGCATGTGGTCCACCGTAAAATAACCCTTGAGAAGTAAAGATCCTGCATAATGAGAAACACACCAAGAGAATGAGTGGATTTTGTTTCCATATTCCAGATTCTTCTGTGGTGTCAGCGTTTTGAATTCCAACAAAATTCAACATTTCTGGGTATTGCGTGCTAAATGAGAAGGATTCTCTCTTGGGCCCTGGGAATGTAAAAGATGAATCAGACATGTTCTCTGCTTTTGAGGCTCACAGCTGTGCCTGGGAGACTGACTCTTGGAAAACCAGGATGTAAAATAATAAACACCACCATAGAGGTATGTTTACGTGCTATCGGAATCAGGAAAAGGGGTAGCTGATTTCACCCAGGCATAGGGGTATGGTGGTGGTGAGAGAAGGCGGAGACTGGCAGCTCCAGGGAAAGCTTCAGAGAAAAGGGGTCAGGTGAGTGGGCCTTAAGGAGAAATGGGCATTTGCCAGGTGGTGATGAGGTGGGGAACAGAATTCCTAGGAGAGAACAGCATATACGTGGTCACAAAAGTGTGAAAGAGAATGGAGAAAATGCAGCGTGTTGAGGCCTTAGTGGAAGGATGGTGGAGGGGACGGTATCAGCATCTAGAAGGCCTGATATACCAGGCTAAGAAGTTGGAGCTTAACTCACAGGTAGAAAGAAAGCAATTTAGATTTTTAAGCAGGAAAGTAAAATAATCAGATTTATATGGGGACAGAACTCTAATGGCAGTATGGAAGATGGATAAATGTAGACAAACTTCAACCAGGGATACCAGTTAAGTGAATTGACTGAATACTTCACTATTAAGCTTTCATTCATAAGATTTGAGAAACCAAGTTAATCCACAGCAAATTGAAGGCAGATAATACATTTGAAGATTTTCACCAGGGAAAATGTTCATGACTTGTCCTATTTTCATACTCTGAGTGCTGGCTCCAACCACAGTTTCTTCCTTTCTATACAAGGAAGCATGAAACATTTTCTTACACCAGGACACCATGTTTGTATGATATATTCCCACTGCCAAAGACATAGATGATTGAGTCAGAGATTCACTGTAGGCACCATAAAGAGCCATTGATAGCCTAGGTGGACTGGCTCTGGGTTCTGACCAGTGATGGGTGCCCTTTATTGGGTAAGGGCTACCCAACAGATCCTCTCAGGGTGTATGAACACAGACATAGACAGAGGCTTGCAGAAAACACAATGGTAAAGAAGCCAAGATACATAGAGAACAGCTCACACAAGTAGTGAGGAAGAAGAAACCAGGAGGTGCTGAGAAGAACAGAGAGACCATCAGAAGCAGCAGGAAAGAAAGATGCGGGACCAGTGAGGAGGTGAGTCTTGTGGGTGGGGCAGCCAAAGTCCCTCCTGAGAGGTACTCCTGAGCTTCCAGGAATACTGCCCCCAATTCGAGTCCTTTTCATCACCTATGTGATGTTCTAGCTCAGGTTTTTTCCTGCTGTTTCTTGTTTCCTTGTATCTCTTTAAAAAATTCAAATTAACTGAAAAAACTTGTATATGTCTCTGTTTCTTTCAAACCGAAGGAAACTTTCACATCTCACTGAGTGAGATGGTGGCATTTCTTCACAGTTCATAATGCAAACACCGTTTGCTGATGGCTCACTAAGTGCTGGGCACTGTGACGGGAGTTGTGCGTGCATGATCTTGCTTGAACCCCATGACAAATCTGTGAGACAGATTCTTCCATTATTCCCATTTTACAGAGGAGGAAAGCATCTCAAAGGTGACATAACGTGCCCCTGTCTACATGGCTAGTGAGTGGTAGAACTGGGGCCTGGATTCAGGTCCGTTGGGCTCTAGAACTGGCATTCTTGACAACTGTACCTTTGTGGCAGAGATGGCTGGCTGCTCCCGCCAATTTATATTCCACATTTCCTAACCTCCTTGTCCGGGGGCGGGAGCCATGTGACTCGTTCTTGCCAGTGGAGTATGAACTTTGGTTTTGAGTGTCACCTGTGGGCAGAGAGAGCCTTCTGCACACTCTCCTCTTCTGCCAGCTGAATGCAGATGACAGACGGGGCTCCAGGGAACAACAGAGCCACGGTGTGGAAGAGCCCAGGTCCCTAAGTCATAATATGGAAGAAAATTGCTGAACTGAAACCCTTGTATTGTATTATTGCATAAGCAGGAAATAAACTGAGACTTTGGGGTCTGTTTGTTTCCACAGTCTAACAGCCACACTGCCTCGCCTTCTTGCCTTAGGGGTCAAGAGCAGGGCAGTAAGCTTAAAGCTTGAACCTCTCGTGCCCTGGTAGGTTAACCAGCGTTGCTAAAGGAGCATGGTAACCACCTCAGATTGCACTGCTTTCCCACACCAAGAGTAGCTCCCTCTTTTTATTCAGCATAACAGGAAAACCAGAAGGTGTCAAAAACACAGAGTATGTTTTTAAACACATTGTTCTTATGACTTCTCAAAATCCTTGAAAACTCAGGAAGAAAAAAACAACAGGGCTTTGAGCCTTGGAGCACCTCTCATCTTTCAGAGGCCTCCACTCTAGTCCAACTTATATTTAGATGTCACTCCCTCTTTTACACTTCCGCCTGCTAGATCGCAGCCACCTTTGGTGTGAAACCTGGCACCTGTTTGATGGGCTCACAAGAGACGACACAGCTCTTTTCGATAGTAAGCAAAAGAGTACCGGACCTTGGGGACTTCCCTGGTGGCGTGGTGGTTAAGAATCCGCCTGCCAATGCAGGGGACACAGGCTCGAGCCCTGGTCAGGGAAGATCCCATATGCCGCAGAGAAACTAATGCCTTGCGCCACAACTACTGAGCCAGCGCTCTAGAGCCCACGAGCCACGAGTACTGAAGCCCACGCACCTAGAGCCCATGCTCCGCAACAAGAGAAGCCACCGCAATGAGAAGCCTGCGCACCACAACGAAGACTAGCCCCCGCTCGTCGCAACTAGAGAAAGCCCGCGTGCAGCAATGAAGACCCAATGCAGCCAAAAATTAATTAATTAATTAAAGAAAAAAAGAGTAACACACCTGGGAAGAGGCAGCATGACTAGAAAGGAGGAAAGCTAGGAATGTGGAGAGTTCGCCTGTACTCCTATCCAGTTGTGGGCTATGCCACTGATACGGGCGCCTGGGATCCGCCCCACAGGGACACTCAAGGGAGACACACAGACCGCACCTCAGAGTTATCTGCCTGGGCGGGTAGAAAGGGAAAGCACTTACCCATGAGTGACCATCCCCCATTGGTCAAGGGTTGCTCAGTGGGGTGTTAATCCCTGAGAACTTCCAGGTTACACATTCCTGGGGGCCAGTTCCAACAGGTATACCACGCTCAGGTGTCAAAAGCAGCCCCACTGAGAGAAGAGAGGCTATGAGGTGGGGCACCAGCAATGTCTGATACAGACCTCAGTGTTAGACAATGCAGGTGGGATTTGAATCCAATACCTTCTAATTCCAGAGTACAATGTCATTGCCCACACACTGGCCTAGGGGAGAGAATGCAGGCCTGGAACTTGGAACATCTGCTTCTAGCTCTGGAATTGCTGCTCCTGGCTACTTCACTTAGGCAAACCCTTTAATATCTAGACCTCAGTTTCTTTACCTCTAAAATAGGGATACTGAACTAATTCATTATTGCCCAAAGTGTGTTCAATGTTACAATAATGTTGCAGAATATTAATTAACAAGTATAGTTGAGAAGAGGGGGTTTTGCGGCCAAATAAGATTGGTAAATGGAGCCAAAATTATGCAAATTTCTTCCCCAAAGGCTATTTCAGAGTCTTTACAATATATATTACACAAGCTTCTTTATTTGAGAAACATTTTGGAGAACTAGGTTGGTTTTTATGCTGATATTTATTGAGTACTTACTATTTGCCAGGAATCATGCCAAGGACTTCTCTTGTATTCTTTCAGCCATTCATTTCTTCAGAACAACGTTGGCGAGCTCCTGCTATGTGACCACATTGTTCCTGGCACTGGTGATACCTCCATGAACAAGATAAAGTCCCTGATTTTTACTTGGGAGTAAGGTAAAGAGAAGACAGAGAAGAAACAGGTAAACAAATAGGTGAACAAAAAAATCAGCATGCCTCATCTCATATTCTCAACTAGTGCAACAGGGACTATTTTTATCTGTCCATTTTATAAATAATGAGACCAAGGATTAGAGAAGGTCACATTTAAAATCATAGGGGTGGAAATACCAGAGCTAGGACTATGTGTGCATTAAAGTCTGCTTTAAAAATGTTGTTGGCATCAGGTGAACAGCCCTGGATTAATCAGTGTCCTGAGTCCAATACACTCCTTGTCGTAATCCACGTATATCTCATGCCCATACCCACGGAGGTTGCCACCACTGTGCTGTGTGGTCTTGTCCACCATCCTGAAGGTCAGTGTTCTGCAAAACACCATCTTGAGAAACAATGCACCAGATAGTCTGGAAGGAGAACCTGTGGCCCCAAAGAGATGAGAAGCAGCAAAAGATTTTGCTCATATACCCAAGTAGGGATTTGGAACTCAAGCGAATGAGAAGTGACAGTTTTGCAAACTACTGCATAGTGTCTTGTGAGTTATGTCTTGCAACAGTTCTGAATAGACTTACATTATTATTCTCTTCTTACCATAACAAATTTTTTCTCTATAAGAAGTAAATGATGTTTGTGGAAGTTCTTGCAACTTTAATAATCTAAGGAGTGACTTGTCAGTGATAAGCTGATTTTAAAAGCATGTACTTTCTCTCGACACTTTCCTCTGAAGAAAATAAAAAATCCAGGGCCTGATTAATGATCCTTTGGTCTGTGATATCACTATCAGAAAAAATAAAATAGGGAAAGGAGGATTATATTTTCTGTGCATGGCCTACTGAAATGGTCAGGATTGTTGAATGTTAGATACAATGAAATATCCTTTGAAGATATGAACTGTTCATATGTAGATAACATTTCCTTAAATGCTTTGCTATTTTTACCATTGAAAGACCCCTCTTAAAGCTCAATCTAGATCTAATCTGACTTTAAAACTTCCCATACGAAAAGGGCTTGAGAGAGTTATAATTTATATAAGATCCCCTCAGTAGATGGAAACATCACGTATACACAGCATTATGTTTAAACGATTAAGTGACCAGATTTGAAAAATGAAACATTGTTCTTCCTGGAGATTTGCACAGTAAAGAGTTACAAACATAAAAACAACACAGGATAATCTTAGAATGATGAGACCTCAGTCATCTGAGGCCTTTAGGCCACATCCCCACTGGATCTGAAAACTGTAGCAAAATAGTTTCCTCTGCTTGCACTGGTTGACATTCAGCTGGGCCATTTTCTTTGGATGTGCATTAGGGAAAAGAACGGGAACAGGAAAAGGTACAAGAGAGTCAATGCAGTGATCATTCACCATACAGCATGTGGTTTTAAAAGTATATCATCTTGGGCTTCCCTGGTGGCGCAGTGGTTGAGGGTCCGCCTGCCGATGCAGGGGACGTGGGTTTGTGCCCCGGTCCGGGAGGATCCCATATGCTGCGGAGCGGCTGGGCCCGTGGGCCATGGCTGCTGGGCCTGCGCGTCTGGAGCCCGTGCTCCGCAACGGGAGAGGCCACAACAGTGAGAGGCCCGCGTACCGCAAAAAAAAAAGTATATCATCTTATTTTTAACAGGGTTGAGGCAGGGATCACAGATCTTTGACTTCTGACAGAGACACAGTGAAGGTGACTTAGAATGGGTTAGAGGCCGTGCTGGGAGAATGTCAAAAGCCCCAACATTTTTATGTTGAGGCAAGCCTCAAAACTTAGTTCTCCACTGCCCTATAAGAAAACATGGTCATCTGTGTCCAACCTTCCTAGAATAACCAAGGTTTCATCAAATGTGAAGTAATGATATAATATTCAAGTAGATGATCAAGGGAAATGCATCCACTATTCTAAACAGGTCGTAGCAGAAAACTAATTACAGATGATTGAGAAAAGAAAAGGGCAGGGTGTGTGGATAATGAGGCAGAAAAACACATTACAAAGCAAAGTCCATCTCATCTGGTCTTTGAAATTTGACTCAGGATTCCTGAGTCCTCGTTAAGAGGAAGTAAGTGTTAAAGCTGTAATTCTCATCTTGCACAGAAGGAGTCCATTTGCCACCTCTACAAGAATTCTTTGGATACTCATGCAAAGTCAGAAAGAAGAGGACAAACGTTTGCAAAGGAAACACTTGCCTATCTTACTAGAATAAAATCAGAATTAGAACTGCTTTCTAGCAATGACTGGGATAGTAAAGTTCTGGTGTTCTCTGTTTTAGAGGGGATTTAGCCCAACTAGTCCCCCTGAGCTTTGATCCTTTCTACCTCATCATCACCAAACTTAGATACCCCCAGGGTCAGAAACCTACCTCTGGTCTGACACAGCCTACATTTTTATGAGGATGACACAAACAGAACACCACCTACTCTGAAAGTCCAAAGGTGGTCATTAGAAGGAACTACTCATGATAGGTATGGGTGGCTAATTTTTTCCCTTCGTTAATTCATCAGACCTATGCTGAGCAATTTCCATGTCTCTGCTAGGCCTTGGGAACACCAAAGCGAATTACACCTTGTTTTTTGAGAGCTTTCTGTTTAGTGTGTGTGTGTGTGTGTGTGTGTGTGTGTGTGTGATAGATAGGTTAGATCAGTCGCAGGAAACTACAGTATGGTAGTTAATGGGGGAGATACATGGTCTAGGAGCACAGAGAAGAGATGCTTAAGAAAACCTTGGGAAGTTAGTGACACCTTCTACAAGTTGGCAAACAATAACCATTAAAAGAGGATTATGAAAATTGAGTAAAAAATTCCCATATGCATGCTCTTCTCTTGGTATCCAAGCACACAGAAACCCCTTTTATTTTTTTAAATTTTATTGAAGTATAGTTGATTTTCAATGTTGTGTTTAATTTCTGCTGTACAGAAAAATGACTCAGTTATACATATACATATTCTTTTCCATTATGGTTTATCATAGGATATTGAATATAGTTCCCTGTGCCATACAGTAGGACCTTGTTTATCCATCCTATATGTGGTAGTTTACATCTGCTAATCCCAAACTCCCAATCCTTCCCTCCCCTAGCTGACCATCCCTTGGCAACCACAAGTCTGTTCTCTATGTTTGTAAGTCTGTTTTTCTTTTTAATAAATTTATTGTTTTTATTTATTTATCTTTGGCTGTGTTGGGTCTTTGTTGCTGTGCTCGGGCTTTCTCTAGTTGCAGCAAGCGGGGGCTACTCTTCGTTGCAGTGCGAGGGCTTCTCATTGTGGTGGCTTCTCTTGTTGCGGAGCACAGGCTAAAAAACGCTCAGGCTTCAGCAGTTGTGGCTCGTGGGCTCTGGAGCGCAGGCTCAGTAGTTGTGGTGCTTGGGCTTAGCTGCTCCTTGGCATGTGGGATCTTCCTGGACCAGGGCTTGAATCCGCGTCCCCTGCATCGGCAGGCAGATTCTTAACCATTGCGCCACCAGGGAAGCCCTGTGAGTCTGTTTTTGTTTGGTAAGTATGTTCATTTGTGTCATATTTTAGATTCCACATATAAGTGATATCATATAGTATTTGTCTTTCTGACTTAACGTCACTTAGTATTATAAGCTCTATTATAGGTCCATCCATGTTGCTGCAAATGGCATTATTTCATTCTTTTTTATGGCTGAGTAATATTCCATTGTGAATATATATACCACATCTTCTTTATGCATTCATCTGTCAATGGACATTTAGATTGATTCCATGTCTTGGCTATTGTAAATAGTGCTGTTATGAACATAGGGGTGAATGTATCTTTTCAAATTATAGTTTTGTCTGGGTATATGCCCAGGAGTGGGATTGCTGGATCATATGACAGCTCTAGTTTTAGTTTTTTGAGGAAGCTCCATACTGCTTTCCATAGTGGTTGCACCAGTTTACATTCCCAGCAACAGTGTAGGAGGGTTCCCTTTTCTCCACACCCTCTCCAGCATTTATTATTTGTGCTTTTTAATGATGGCCATTCTGACCGGTGTGAGGTGGCACCTCATTGCTGTTTTGATTTGCATTTCTCTAATAATTAACCGTGATGAGCGTTTTTTCATGTACCTACTGGCCATCTGTATGTCTTCTTTGGAGAAATGTCTATTTAGGTCTTCTGCCCATTTTTTGATTGGATTGTTTGTTTTTTGTTATCGAATTGTAGGAGCTGTTTGTATATTTTAGAAATTAAGCTCTTGTTGGTTGCATCATTTGCAAATATTTTCTCCCAGTCCATAGCTTCTCTTTTCATTTTCTTTATGCTTTCCTTTGCTATGCAAAAGCTTATAAGTTGATTAGGTCCCATTTGTTTATTTTTGCTTTTATTCCTATTGCCTTGGGAGATGAAACCACTTTCAGAAGTCTACCATATTTCTTTTCCCTGAATGCTGTCACCTTGTGCTGTGGTGGGTTGAACAGCTCTGAGGACCTATTGGTGCCCTGTTAATAGAATGAATGTTTGTGTTCCCTCAAAATTTATATGTTGAAGCTGCACCCCACATTGTGATGGTACTAGGAGGTGGGGCCTTTGGAAGGCTATTAGGATTAGATGAGGTCCTAAGGATGGAGCTTTCATGAATGGGATTAGTGCCCTTAGAAGAGTCATAAGAGAGACGGCTTCGTCTACTCTCGGCCATGGGAGGATACCACGAGAAGGTAGCTGTCTGCAACATGGAAGAGATTTCTCACGAGAATCTGACCATGCCCACACCCTGATCCTGGACTTGCAGCTTCCAGAACAGTGAGAAATAAATTTCTGTTGTGTATAAGTCCCCCAGTCTATGGTATTTTGTTATAGCAGCCTGAGCTGAATATGAGATGGCCCCTTGCTTACCTTCATTTAGTCTTACAGGTCACATTGGTCACATGCTGTCTGAATCCTTTTCCAGGCTTGGTACAAAGGCAGTGCTGGGCACAGGTCCAGATAAAGAGCTTGGCCTTCATCATTGTATTTTAACCAAAGCACAGTGTCAGCTTTGTCTCTTTTATTATGCTGATAGCCTGCACTAATCAAATTTAACATTTTGCCCTTCTATTCATTTTCTATAGCTATCATTCCTTTGATACTTCATTACTTACTTTTTCACAGGAAATAGTTTTTGTCCAATGTGGCAGGGGTATGCTGGAGAAGAAGCTGATTGCAAAAGATTTATCTAAGTAGAGAGTCACATAAAATCAGTTACTATCAGTTCAATAAAAATTTGTGTCTGTTATGTGCCAAGTATAGGCAACTTAAATTTGGGGTATATAACTTGTCATATATGCAAATAAATTAGTGGATGGATCGATGGATGGATGGATGGATATGGTTGGAAGAAGAGTCAAACTGATAAGGCAGGTGCCTCTGTCCCCTAGAATATCACCAAAAGGAAAACAGTTCACACTCCTAGTGGGATATATGCCATAATTACAGTTGCCATGCTGTCTAAACCAAGACTGCCAAGTGCTGGCATCCTTGTGTAGGTAAACTGACAGACTATTTGAAACTGAGATTGCCAGAGAGCTAGAACTTAAGTTCACTCTACGTATAACACAAGACAAAAATAAAATCTTAAAAGAACAAATCAGTTCTGACGAGGAAAAGAGGGATGTTTACACAAAGGAGTTGATATATGGGTGGGCTGTGAGGGGCGAGCAGGGTTATTCCATCAGGTAACCAAGAAGGACAAAGTACTGAGGCAAAAAGAACACTTTGCAAAGGGCACAGGGCTGGGTAAGCTGTTATCCAGTGGGCCCGGAGGGTTGGGGTTCTGCCCTGAGGTGCTGGGAGATGGAGCCTGAGAGAGGAACTAGGGTTGCTGGTGAAGGGATTTTTTGCTCCACAGGAAATGAGGAGACAGAGATGAAGTGACACTTTAAACCTAAAATGGGAAGGAGGGCAAGGGAGTCTGACCATGCATCTTGAGCTCCAGGAGGCCAAAAACCATGTCTCCTACCTAGTTCAACAGAATTCCACCAGTAAACATTAGAGCTTAAATGAAGATTAGAAGTGTCCATCGACAGATGAATGGATAAAGATGTGGCACATATATACAATGGAATATTACTCAGCCATAAAAAGAAACGAAACTGAATATTTGTAGTGAGGTGAATTGACCTAGAGACTGTCATACAGAGTGAAGTAAGTCAGAAAGAGAAAAATAAATACCATATGCTAACACATATATATGGAATCTAAAAAAAAAAGGTTCTGAAGAACCTAGGGACAGGACAGGCATAAAGACACAGATGTAGAGAATGGACTTGAGGATACAGGGAGAGGGAAGGGTAAACTGGGATGAAGTGAGAGAGTGGCATGGACTTATATATACTACCAAATGTAAAATAGATAGCTAGTGAGAAGCAGCTGCATAGCACAGGGAGATCAGCTCGGTGCTTTGTGACCACCTAGAGGGGTGGGATAAGGAGGATGGGAGGGAGACGCAAGAGGGAGGAGATATGGGGATATATGTATATGTATAGCTGATTCACTTTGTTATAAAGCAGAAACTAACACACTATTGTAAAGCAATTATACTCCAATAAAGATGTTAAAAAAAATAAAATAAAATAAAATAGTGAATCAAAGAAAGGAAGATTAGAAGAGCTCTAGCATCTAGTCTACCAGCCCTCATCTCCAAATGAGAAAACCCAATGACTTAAATGACTCACGTAACTACTCAAATGACTGATTTACTACTTAGTGATAAAATCAAATTTCTGCTTTGCCCTTACTATATCTCTGGCTTCAGGCAAATTACTTAACCTTTCCAAGTCTTAGTTTCCCCACCCATAAATGCATGGTTGTTGTGATGATTCAGTGATAATATATGTAAAGTGCTTAGTAACATGCCTGATATGTAGGAAGAACTCAATATTAACAGAAATTATTATGAACAACAAAAATAATAACTACAGTATTATCGAAGTTCCCTGATTCTGTCCAATGCTCATTGGCCAGTAGGGCCCAATGCTGGCTGATCATCTTAATCACCTGGGGTGTTTTAGACAGTTATAAAGTTTCTGGCCTACCCCAAGCCTACTGAATATGAATCTTGAGATGGTTGGGGTACCTGAGCTTTTGAAAAGCTACCTAAATGTTCCTGACAATAAGACTAGGATTAGAAACAATTGTCCATATTTACTGCTGTTCAAATACTGCTTTATTTTCTTAGTCTTCAGATAAGAACATGGAATTATCTTTCATAGTTCAGTCCTTTAAAGGTAGGTGTAGGAGCAGGGGGTTGGGAGAGGGGTATTGCACATAATGCTGTGTTCCCAGGAGGTCTCTGCTCCCAAGAAAGGAGGGATTGGACCACAAGATTGGAAATGGGACATTTATCACTGGTGGAAATGATTAATTATACCCAGTTTTGCACATACATTAGCATGCCTCCTAATATAACATATGCAAATACAACTTTAATAGCATGACTTGTTTGCCAATGTTGAATGCTAACCATAAATAATTTCTATTTTTTGTAGTGTTTAGGAAACTTCAATATGGCACTTGCTGGCAGACAGTTGCTGTCTCCTGGATTTAGCAACATATTAAGTAATCATTACAGAAACATTTTTTCACTTACTACTAACAAAAGAAGTCTAGACAATTTGTGGTTGTCTATGGAAACAGAAGATAGGTAAAGCAGAAATAATTTAAATTTATGAAAAAAATTTAAAATATGGCCTATAGTTTCCATTTATTTTTTCCTTACTAAGTTTTGGCTAGTACAGAGCAAAATAGGCCATTAGACATTTCACCCCTTCTTTTAGGATCCTAGTTAGTTTTTCTGATGTCATCAACAGCCAACATAAGGTGGGCAATAGAATAGAGAGAGAAAATACCCAGGCGCCCTACTAGCCAGTACCTGGAAATATTAATCCCTGAATAACTACCTATTAATATCCCCCTCTCCCTGACTTCCTCTCCCCCATGCCATCCCCCAACACCCAGTGCATTGTTCTTAGTCTGTATAGGACTCATAGAAACTCTTGTTTGACCTGTGGATTCCTGGGACCTCACTTTCAGAGTTTTTGATACAGTATATCTAGGGGGTGGGCCTAGAAATCTGCAATAATAACAATACCCTCCCTCCCCAACCAGCCCTGTGATTTTGATGTAGATGGTCCTCAGGACATACTTTGATAAGCACTTCCCTGGGTAATGTAGAGCCTTGAAACTCAGTAGTTCCTGGGCCAGTAGCGTCAACATCACCTGGGAGTTCATTAGAAATGATGAATCTCTGGACCCAGTCCAGGCCTACTCAATCAGAATCTGCATTTCAACAAGATCCCAAGGTGATTCATAGGCCCATTTAAGTTTAAAAAGCATTGGTCTAGAGGAGGCATCTTCTTCCTTTTTTGTATGTATGAACCTATTTTTTTACTGAGTCTTCCTCTCCTAAATTACCTGGGATTGCTGGGTTCTCAAGGTGGATCCCCAGACCTACTGAGTCAGAAACTCTGCGGGGAGGGCCCAGCAGCATGTGTTCTAGCAAGCCCTCTGGCCGAGGTCCAGGTAATTTTGATGCATGCCAAAGTTCAAGAACCACTGGCATAGTTGATGTTATTGGTCTACATTTTAAAATGAAGTTCACTGGAATACACAGTGTCTTCAGTCATGTATAACAAATAGGCCAGTGTCACCTGAGGTAGAGCACATCTCACAGACTTTTGCTTTGCGTTGTCAATACCCCAGAATCAGTCAATCCTGCAGTGTCTCCTACCTCCTGCTTCACTGGTGAAAAGGATGCTTCAACTAACGCAAGTGTTGGAGGCAATCATCTCCTGCAGTAATTAGTGAAATGCCAGGATCTGCGAGCACCCTGGGCAGCTAAGCAGTATTATGGTATCAGGGGATGAGTGGCTCAGACTGTTTGAGTTTCAAATGAAAAATAACTCCCTGATCCAAATACCTTAGCGATTACAAATTAGTATTCTCCACTTTCTGGTGACTGACCCAACTAGAACAACCTGAGTAAAAATACCAAGGTTAGATGATGCTCAAAATAGAGCCCCTGAACGTGACGTGGGGGCATGATGTGGAGGAAAGGTCAGGGATAATATGATTGGACCACGGAGCAAGTCAATTTAAGCTGAATACATCTACCTTCCTTTCACTCTTGTTTGGACTTTCCAACAGGTTATTATACTCAATGCCTAACCTAATATCAACTAGCTCTGAATTAGAGGCTTTTGTTTCTCTCTCAGGTTCTCGCTCTATGTCATCTGTCTTGGGCTCTCTCTGTGTCTCTCTCCGTGTCTCTGGGTCTCTTCCTCTGTCTGTATCTCTTCATCACACTCTCTTTCTTTCTGTCTCTGACTCTCGCTACCTTCCCATCTCAATCTCTTTAATGAAAAGATGGAGCACACCTCCCAGGGGATTGTGGGAGGGGGAGGGAATTTCAATATGAGCAAAAGCAAAGAGGCTGCCAATAGGTTTTTGTTGGTACTGTTGATTATTTTTTCTGATGTTGGAGAGCTGCATGTTATCCTGATATCTCTGCTCCTTTTTTTTTTTTAATTTGCAAGTGTTTGCTATAGATTATTATCATGTTATTTCTCCATGGGACTAGAGTACTAGTTTATCAAAATGTCAGCATAAAGACCAAAAGTCAAGCAAATTTGCTGCAGTAAGGAGAGGCTGTAAATTTGCTGTCAGTTAAGAAATCCTCTCAAATTCAAAGTGCAAGTCTAGCTGAAAGCATTTTTTAATAATTGTGACTGAAAGAATGTGAGGTTAACCCAGTGTGTGTGCACTTTGATCTTGTGCCTTGTTAAATTTCTCAGTTTTAATAATAGGGGCCATTATTTATGCTATGATTCCAGGAGCTATGCTATCAGGGAATGCCAAAAATATAAAATCAGGTTCATTTTGCTAATTCATTTGTTGAAACACATATCTATCCCCCTTTTATTCTTTTTGAATGTTAATAATGATGCACCCAGGAATAACTTCCTTCTTCAAGTCTTAATTACAGTTTGAGTGAAATAGTGAACCGTTTTAACATTGAAAATATTTGGCAAATAAGCCTGATAAGAGAAATTTTTATAAAATTTCTCATTGTGGCCTGGATATAAGCACAAAGAGATGAAGCATGTGGAGAAAGACCTTTACCTCCTTGGAATTTTAAGTCTTTCTGTAATACACAAAGCAGTCATAGAATAGCAGTCCCCAACCTTTTTGGCACCAGGGACCAGTTTCGCGGAAGACAATTTTTCCAGGGACGGGGGTGGTGTGGAGCTCAGGCGTTAATGCGAGCCGTGGGGAGTGACGGGGAGCGGCAGGTGAAGCCTTGCTGTGCGGCCCGGTTTGTAACAGGCCATGGACTGGTACTGGTCTGCAGCCCAGGGGTTGGAGACCCCTGTCGTAGAAGACGAAACAAAAAGACTTCCTCAAATCTAATTATCAAAAAGCAATTCATCTTGCTTGAGTAGTTCAATGAACACATCCCTGAAACCACTTTCTCAGTTTGCTCTCCTGTCTGATGTGTGGATTTGTGTGTGTGTGTGTGTGTGTGTGTGTGTGTGTGTGTGTGTGATCATTTGGAGAAACCTCTTAGCATATGGTGGAAAAAAGGCTGTTTTGTTAATTTTATGTTTTATTTCTTAATAGCTTACTTCTCTGCAGCAGCTTTAGTAGAATGGTTTAAGCTCAGTCTGACTTTTTTGAGAGTCATTTACTCTGTGACAGTGACTCAGCTGGGTTAGAGCCAAGATGTTTACATGATTGAGGTGTGCACATCGGCTTCAGCTTTTGCCGCTTTTGCAGAGAGCTTACAAACTGTAGGCGCTCAGAATAAGTGGCATCATTTGTGGGCACAAAATGCCCTAAGGGTATGGGAGTGATTTAGAACTCTAGGATTCAGTGGAGAGAAAGTAGGCTAGGGGCTCAGGTGTCTGAGGGAACTGGATCCAGTAGTAGTGCTGAAGTGTGACCCTGGTTGTATCACTTGACCTTAATTCTTTACCTTTAAAATAAGGTGAATACATGCATTTTTCCTTTTCTTGAAATGCTGCAAGTTATCAGGGCAGTATTTGTCAAGCACAAGGAAGTCTTTTCACTTTAAGACAATTATTTTAGGTAATGATTTGCAAAAGATTACTTAACACAGGCAGCTTTCATCTAAGATTCTGTGAAAATGGCATGTGTCACAGTGGACATCAGCTCATAACCAAAGGGGTCATTGGCAGAATAACTATTTCATTTCCCTCAAAAGGGAGAGATGAGCTGGGCTCTTTGGAAATTTGGTCTTTTGAAACAAAAGTTGGAATTGTATAAATAACTGAATCAACCATTATTTTGTAGCCGAAGTCAGACGATCATGCCTACATTAGTATTCCCATCAAATGTGCATACCCTTGGTAAATCAATAAAGCAAAACATAAGTGCTCAACTGAATTTTTCCTATGTAATCACTGTGTTACGCACTGCTGGGTTTCCAGAACCTTAGCTATAGTCCTTACCCTCCAAAGGTTTAGATTTCAGACCTTCACTCTTTAATAGAACTTTCCGTGATGATGGAAATGCTCTCTACCTTTTTGGATGGGCATTTTAATCAAAGACAAAATTAATGCCCATAAAATCATCAGTGACCACCCATAAGGAGGTTTATAAAAAATGTTGTCTTGGACGGAGGGAAACTTGAGCTGAGCCTTGTTGGCTAGGGTAAGACAGAGATGGAAAAGAGAAGAGCGGATGTTCTGGACTAAAGGGATAATAAACCAGTGACCTAGAAACAAGAAGAGCCTGGCGTTGTTACTGAATAGTTAGGAGATCACCTGGACGGGAGCTGAAGGTTCCTGCTAGAGCTGAAGGGGAAAGAACACTGGAAGGGGTGGGAGAGAGGGCACAGAGGGAACGCCTATTCTGTACTAGGCACTTTGCACGTGTAATATAATTTAATCCGCACAACCAACTGATGAATAGTTGCTGCTATTATCCTTATTTAACGTCAGGGAAAAGACTCAGGGAAGTTAAACAATTTCCCCCAAGATCACCAGCTACAGTAGTGAGCCAAGCTTCAGAACCCAGGCAGCTTTCCTCCAGATGCCATACTTTTTAACCGCCTCACTCCACTGCAGTGATTGAGAATTTGAGCTCTGGGATCATCACACTTCTTTCTCTATTAGCGTGTGACAATGGGCATCTATAAATTGAGGACAGAAAAAGCATGTCATTTAAGACTGTTGTGCTAGGATTACATAAGATATTTCATGTAGAGCACCTAGCAGTTCCTGGCATATAATAAAGGCTCAATAAACCTTTGCCCAATCTTATTATGTCAGCAATAGACTCGAAAGGCAGCAAAGAAATTAGGGCTTGCTTGAGTAGGCATTAGGCAACCATTGCATCTTCTTGAACTGAGTGTTGAAGTGTTGAAACTATTATAAAAGACAAAGGACAGAAGGAAGAAGGACTGGAATGAAGGAGGCCTCCAAGAGGCAGTTGCAGTCAACTAGATCTGGAGGCTCACATTCAACAGATGAAAGGAATGCAATTTTATTCTTCCCCTAGAAACAAAAATAATATATATTTATTGGGGATAATTTTAAAATTTTAGAGGACAAGAAAGAAAATTAAAATCACCCATAATACCACATCTAAGAGATAATCACCATCAGTATTTTGGCATATATCCTTCCAGGTTTTTATGTTTGTGCTTGTATGTGTTAATTCATTTTTTAAGTTTGCCATATTCACCTACAGTAAAATTCACACTTTTGGTGTAATGTGGAGTTTTGACAGACACACACTGTCCTGTTACCACCAGCACAATTAAATTACAAAACAGTTCTAACAACCTCAAAAAAATTCCTTTTGTTGCCCTTATAGTCAACCTCTCCTCTTACTCCCGTCCCCAGCCCCTGGTGACCACTGATCTGTTTTCTCTTCCTATAATTTTGCCTTTTCTGGAATGTCATATAAGCAGGCTTGTACAAGATGTAGTCTTTTGAGTCTGGCTTCTTTCACTTAGCATAAGGCATTTGAGATTCATCCATGTTGTGTGCATGAGCAGTTCATTTCTTTTTATTATTGAGTAAGATTTTATTGTATAGATAGATGTACCACATTTTTTTTCCACTCACCAGAGGTACCTTTGAGTTGTCTCCAGTTTTCAGCAATTTGAATAAAGCCAATTGGAAATAAGTTTTCATTTCTCTTGCATGAATACCTAAGAATGGGGTTGCTAGATCATATGTTAGGTAAAGGTTTAACTTTATAAGAAAATACCAAGCTGTTTTCCAGACTGGGGATGAGAAATTTCCAGTCCACACAAATTAACTCTTCTAATTAGCTGATAACCTTTGAAAAGGTCTGTTTGCATCTTTGATGAAATATGAAGAGAAAACTGCTGTAAGTTTTGAAAGCCATTATAAATGCTGAGGCAAAGGAATGGTCATAGACTCCTGAAGTCAAGCTACTCCTCAGGAATCTGGGGAATCGAAAATCTCTATCTTATGATAGTAACTGTAAATAACTTTAACGTACAGTAGAGTTCTCTGATGTTTGTAAAGAAAGTTCTCTTTCTTCCATTAAAAAATACTTGTGTAGATAGCTATAGATGCAGATTTACACATGCATATACATAGGTTTGAGAAGAGAGAGTCAACAACCTTTTGATAAATTTTATTCTGAAGCATTTTTTATTTTGAGATGATTTTTCCCTGGATAAGTAAGTTTTCCATTAAAAAAAATAGAAATGTGAGTGTTTTCGACCCTAGAAACATGCATTCAAGAGTAATACTAAGTACCCACTTTAGTCTTATTTTTAGAGCTCCAAGAATCTGCTTTTCTTCCAAGTTTTATTTTAGAAAACGCAATCTAGTTACTCTTCAGATGCTCATAAAAAAAATGTCATTCATTGCTCTATTTTATAATTGAGTCAGAGCTCAAGATAATGGTAAATCTTGCCCGAAGGCCTCAGGGATACTAAGCATGAAGTTTGGGAGGAGTTTGGTTTTGTTGGTGTCCTTCTTTCCCAGTCTGGGGTTCAGATGAGTCTGTGTCTTTCAAAATGTTTGCACGAGAGGATGAACTTCAATGTTTGCATCGTTTCCCCTGTTTTACACTCTCTTCGCATAGACCACAGCTGAGAGTTTTAGAGAAAAGGCGCTTTCGGCAAGTGCAAAGTGGGATTGTCATGTTGCTACTGGAGCTGTCTGTGAGAGCCAAGAAAATAGGACAGAATAAAAAGGAAGTAAAATAAGTCATAGTGAAACCCTCTCCCTCAGAGGAAGGAAAGCAAACGTTGAAATATTGCTTTTTCCTGGCTGCTTATTAAAGGGGAAATTTGCCTACTGTGTTGGAAGAGTTTTATTCATCATTCTGTTGATGTGAAGCTTCCAATTTGAGGTTTGTTTTTGTATGCACAGCCCATTCTGTTTCTTAAGGTGAACTCTACTGACAGCGAGTATTGAACAGATTCAACGTTTCTCTGATTACAAAAGATGTTGCTTTGTTTTCATCCTTCAATAATTTAAACTGAAACAGTTCAGTTTAAACATGTTTGCGGCAAAGTCCCTTCAAATTTCTGAAATATATGAAGTCATTATTTATATGAGAGTGGAAGTCTTGTTTTTAATATGGATCAGTTTGTTTGAAATAGATGCTATTTGGATAGCTTGTGAAACTTACATAATTTTGTCACTTTCAGAAATGTTTAGGTACAGGGTATTGTAAATTAATTAATATAAAACCTCGAGTTTATAGATATAGAATTGTAGTGCCACATTATGCAATTAAATACCCGATGTTCTATTTTCATAAGTCCAAGGTCTTTGGTCTAAAGTACAATTATATAATTTCTGTTATGATTGCTGGTGATTGGTATAATTCAACTAATTATTGCCTAAACAATGGAAGTTGGCTGGGACTCAAACTGCAACAAATGCTTTTTTATATGAGAAGCACAAGGAAACTTAATACTTTTTCCTTTTATCATTCATTATGTTAGGCTGCAATTAATCATAAATATTGTACTGGGGAGTGTAGAAAGCTTTCCTTATTTTCCAGGATCATCTTTCTTGAATGGGATGGAAGGTAACCCTCCAGAGAAAAATAAATGATTATGTTTAGGGAAACATCACATTGACTGACTAATTGGAAGGATAGCGGAAAAATCCCACAGGAAACGGTCTGAAGCCTGTGACTTTTACAGTCAATGCTCTTCTTAGACAGAGCAAACATTCCTTTTAATGGCATAAAAGTCCATTTAAATTGAAAGTACCATCTGCCCAACCTTATTATCTGACCACAGGGTCAAGAGTAACCATTGCCAGATAAGGAAATAATAAAATAATAAAATGTCATGAAATATGGAATGAACTTGGGTCTAAATAATAAGAGTGCGATTACAAATTAGGGGGCTGCCTTTTGAAAAGGTGCTTGTACTTTGGGGCAACTTAATATATTACATCATTTATTAAAATCTTCTTAGCCTTTCCAACCTTTCCAGTAATTTCTTTGTCTATTTTGACCACAAACTTTGAATGAATTGGTGATGAGAGAACTTGGTCATTGTCACTTTCCAGAGGCATAGAGATTTGTGTGAGTACAGATAACACAGAACCGCCACAGCTGAGAATAGAAAAGCTAGGGAAGAAAATAGTGTGCACGATTTAGCTGTGCACCCAAAGATGTTAGGATTTGCACAGGGTTCTTGGAATTCCTTAGCATCTCTACTAGAGCTGAGGAACCCCCTGGTCCCTAGAGGCGAGGGGTATACATACCGTAAAAAGTCTACTGCTGAGGAGGCGCTGTGGGGACATCCCAGGGGCCCAGGGTGGGCAACAAGTTTTTTCCACAAACCTCAAGGCAATGAGGTTTTCCCAGTCAAAGTGACAGGATTGAGAATTCCATCCGTCTTATGGTCACTTCCCACAAATTCTAGGTAGAGAGTTGCCCCTTCTTCCCCAACCCCTTGCAAAGAGCTTTATAACTTGGAATATGTTCACAGAGACTGTTAATGCCATTTCCCCACATGTTGTATCCTCAATGTCAGAAAATTCCTATTAAAAAGAATGACAGATTGGATAGGGTAAATCTTCCATGCTAGTATCACATTCTAAAATTAATGGTATGCCTTCTGAAGTACTGAATGAAATAAATTGCCTTTAGTACAGCACAATGTAGCACAAATAAAAACGTTAAGTTCTTTATTTAAATCTCATTTGAACGTTTTATGCTGCTCACCTTAGAGATTGTCTCATTTCGTTGGCAACTAAGGACAAGTAGGCAGAGACAAGCTGACCGTTGTGGAGCTGGACCTTCTGGAAACAAAAGAGGCCTTCTGGAAGGCCGTATAGCACACCATTTAAACATGTCAGACCTGGAACCCAGTTGCCTGGGTTAAATTCTTGTTCTGCCACTACCAGCTATGAATCCTCAAGCAAGTTGCTTAACTTCTGTGGATCTCAGTTTCCTCATTTGTGAAATGGAATATATAATTATACCTACCTCAAAGGATTACTGTGAGGATTAACCAAAATCATTCATGTCAAACACTTATAAATTTTAGCTGCCATTATTATGAATTCATTTCTTCTACCTCGATATTCCTTCGTCTGGCGTTTCACACACCAGGATTATTCAGAATTATTACTGAGAATGCTTTAGCCTACCAAAATTTTAAATGCCTAAACAACAATCCTAGAGAAAGTTATTTATTCTTTAGATACAGTATAGGCACATTTCCAAAAAGGCCTGCTCTCTGGGTTTCCTCAGCACTGATAGAATATCCTTAGACCACAGTTATACCCAAAGTTATTTAAGTGAGCCCAGAACCTCTAAAAAATTAGGCAAATGAAAAATTTGCAGGCCAAGTAGCATTCCAATGATTCTGAACATCATGATTATAGAAGTTTCTGATCCACTGAGGGCACACTCTTCTCATTTGTCTCAGTAGCGAGAGCTCTGTAGTTCCACCACCCCCTTTTTAGCTCACAGAACTATTCCTTCATTTTTGAAGATGCAGTAAAATGTGAAGGGGGAAGGTGCTTGAGCACCTACATAGCCTGGTGCCCACCTGGTCTTTGATGGTTTGTCAGGGGTTTGGTTCTGGAGTTCATATTTTGGGTTATGTGTGGATTAGAGGTTATTGGCTGGAATTTTTTCTAAGCCGGAAAAAATAGTTACTTTGGTTTTTTAGGTCATAGCAGTCATGAATGTTATTAAAGATTAGTATGGAGTATAAAAAATTGTTTTCCTTAGAACTCTTGATCTAAAAAAGTAAGCTTTTCATTTTAACCTCTGAGCTTACCTTGCAATACAAGTAAATAGACTGCAGCAGTATTATACTCCTTAGCTCCAGCAGCAAACATTTCATCTTTCTAGGATGCTGCAAAATCATAAACTGAAGAAGTCAAAGTCAAATTATGAACTCTCCAAGATCTTATTAAGGAAAGAGCTAGAAAACAGACAGAAAATGTATATTTATCCTTATGGTACATGTAAAATAATCTCAGTACACTTCCCTAAGTGCCTCTACTATGCTATGTAGGCTATGTAAGATTATGAATGCATTGAGTTTCCTTAATATGATGCTTTTGGGAATGTGGTATAATTGAAAGCTTCAGAGATAAAACTAGCATCAATTGAGTTGAAAAGTTCCTTTTTAAATAAGAGCTGTTAAATTATACTGCAAAATGCTGGAGAAAATATTACACACTATCTAAATGTGAAATTAATGTCTCCCTTAACATTGCTATAAGTAGCGCATCTCAACTTAGTTCATAATTGAGAGAATTGTTTCCTTTGTTTCTGGTGATTCAGATTTCCCACGTAATAATATATCTTTTCCTTGTCTCTTTCTGTAACCAAATTCTGCTGCTAGAGTAGTCTGTTTGAACAAGAAAATTAGTGCCTTAGAAAGGTGTTAAGAAGTCACAGAGCTGAGAGGAATATTTCAAGGTAAATATATGACACAATTTTCTGAAAGTGAGCAAGTTTGCTTCATGATTTTCCTCACTGACTTAGAACCATAGCTCTTTCACCGTGGTCTTCCTTCTCTTTTGTAACTTGTGGCTTCATTTGTGTGACTCATTTCACTTGTTAGGTTTATCTCCATGGATACTAACCATCCAATAAGCCATACTTTGGACATTTAAAAACAAGATATAAATCAGCAATTCTCAACCTGTGTTTTCAGTATCCAAGGGTGTGTTGATGTAAATCAAGGGTTATCTTTAGTTCTTTAAAAGCTAACTCAAAATAGCTTTGGACTTCAAGATGCTACTGAAAACTAGAATGAATGATTGTGCAACAGCTTGTTTTCTAAGATTTGAAATACAGTTGACCCTCAAACAACATGGGGGTTTGGGGCCCCATTCTCTGCTCAGTGGAAAATCCTCCTATAACTTTACAGTTGACCCTCCGTGTCTGTGGATCTGTATCCACAGATTCAACTGTGGATCATTTAGTACTACAGTAGTTACTATTGAAAAAGTCCACATATAAGTGGACTGGCACAGTTCTAACTCATGTTGTTCAAGGGTCTACTGTATATATACTTAAAGAATTCTTAATATAGCTATAACTACTTGATTGAAGAAATCAGTTGCTAAGCAAACAACTGAATGGTCTTAAAAATATAACTTGTACTTGCTTCCATTTTTGGATTCCCATGCCCTTCCCTCAAATCCATAATATTTGGAGGCACTGTGTTGATATTATAAAATTTATAGAGAAACTAGACTCTGCTTATTAGATTTCACCATTGAAATGGTTAGGCTCTAGAGGTCATTATCATTTTAAAAATTGGCTTTCTTCAGCCAAATAAAATCATAGATACCTGATCTTAGGAACTCCTCATTTGTAAAGGAGCAAAGGCCCACAACATTCAAAGGAATTGTTTGAGTTTACCCAACTAGTTAGCAACAGAGTTCTACCCAGAACCTAGGACCCTTCCCACCAGTATTTTATTTTTTTCCCAATATACCAGACTACTATCTCATTGGCACATATCCATACATTTTAGAATAAAGTGAGTGACAAGGCAAGGGAATAAGAAATTGAGAATTAGAAATTTGGTGTAGGGTCTATGACATTGTGTCTCAAAGTATAATCTGATGATCACCTGTATTAATTACTTGGATGCCTGTTTAAAATGTAGATTCCTGGACCCTACCCCAGACCTACCGAATTTCAATCTTCCAGGGGTGGAACCCAGGAATATGCAACTTAAACAAGCTCTCTAGGTAATTTTTCCATGCCCTAATGATATCCTACATGTTTCACTAGAATGTTATTTAAAACATTTTAAAGTGTCATAATAACATAATAGATTCCCGTTTGAGAAATGTGTAAAATTTTGCAGTGGATTCTCAGGAGTGGTGCAGAGGAGACAGGGTGAAAGGGAAGGGCCTTGAGTTTTGGTTTCAGTCCAGGCTCTTCCACTTTTCTGTGTGAGCCTGGTCAGGGCACTTAACTCTCTGAGTCTCCAATTTTTCTTCTTTAAAATAAGAATAACGCCACCCTTGCAGGATTGCTGAGAGATAATGGATAGAAAATACCTGGCAGGCACTGGGCCTAGCATAGTAGAGGCATGCAGCTATTAATTACTGTCATTACCTAAGCTAATATAACTATTTTTTTCCATGCCTCTTCCCTTCCCATGCAAAGTAGAAATATATTGAATTCTACATTGTTTTAGACTTAGCTACCATCTGTGAGTAATTTCTGCCCTTCACTCCTCCTCCTGTCCTCTGTGGCTCCCTGCCTATCTCTTGGCCATTTCACTGTCCATTAGTCACCTCCACCAGGAAGAAATGGAAAAAAAGAAATTCAATTCAAAACACCTATTTTCCTCATATGTTATTACTTTTACTAAAAGGTTTGGTTTGAGAGAAAGAGGCTGAATCACTGACAAAAATAACAGTTTTTAGTTCTTTTGAGAATTGAGTTTATCTATTTTTTAGATAGTTTCTCTTCCTGCTCTTGTAATGGAAAAGTGGTAGTCATCTACTTGACATGCCCTCATTTGAAAACAGTGATTTTAGTCAAAACTGCATGATAAAGGGATATTTCTAAGTGAATCATCTGAATCTTCTTTCCTTCCTTACATTTTAGGGAAACTGAGAAGATGTGGTTTAGTGAAACTCATTAAGATCCTACTGAGAAGGAACCCGAGTATGAAGTAGGTCAAATTCAATCTCCCAGTCATGCCCTTCAGGCACTGCTGACATGAGTCTCTAGCATGGCAGAGGTGGATTGCATGTGGATGGATTCCTAGATCGCAGAGCTGCTCAGTCAGTATAGCTCACACCTAATGAGAAGGTGCCTGCACAGGGCCGGCAGCCAGGAGCCTAGAGTTTCATGTAAAATGTCCTCGGTTCCTTCAGATCTTCAGGTTTTTCCTCATGAAAAGTTCTTGGTGATAGGCATCTGTTGGTTGGAAAGGAGAGCCACAATCTCAGCTGCAAGAACTGTGAACCTCCAGAGGTGGTAAAACCCAAAGCATCACACAAAGGTGAGTGTAGCAATACGGAATTTTTTTCTTAACCATGCTGGTGTGTAGTCAGACTCTGGCAGGAGGGTGGGGGTGGGGTGTGGCTGTCTGGAGCCCTGGTCTTTTCTTCTTCCCACTCTTTACCTATTGCCAATCCTGGGTCCTGACAGGGTGTCTGATACTGGCCCTCAGGTGGACCAGTGATATGGTTGACATGTGTGGCATGAGTGGTCCACTAGAATAGCATCTTCTTGAGGGTAGGTATTTTTTTGTTTTGGTTTGGTTTTTGTTTTTAATTAGTTTCTTTTTTTCACTTTAGTAAAGTTGATTTACAGTGTTGTGTTAGTTTCAGGTGTACAGCAAAGTGATGCACTTATACAAATATATATATTCTTTTCCATTATGCTTAATCTCAGGATATTGAATATAGTTCCCTGTGCTATATGTAGGACCTTGTTGTTTATCCACCCTATATATAATAGTTTGCATCTGCTAACCCCAAATTCTCAACCCATCCTCCCCACTCCCCCTTCCCCCTGGCAACCACAAGTCTGTTCTCTATGTCTATGAGCCTGTTTCTGTTTCATAGGTAAATTCATTTGTATCATATTTCAGATTCCACATATAAGTGATATCATATAGTATTTGTCTTTCTTTTTCTGACTTACTTCAGTTAGTATGATAATCTCTAAGTCCATCCATGTTGCTGCAAATGACTTCATTTCATTCTTTTTTATGCCTGAGTAGTATTCCATTGTATATATGTACTGCTTTTCTTTATCCACTCATCTATTGATGGACATTTAGATTGTTTCTGTGTTGTGGCTTATTGAGGGTAGGTATTTTTGACTGCTTTTTTCACTCTTCTAATCCCAGCACCTAGAACCAGGTCTGGCATAGAGTAGGCACTTAATAAATATTAATTAAATAAATGCATGAATTAATCATCAGGGTTAATAAATGTTGAAGGAAAAGAATGGGGGTGGAGGGGCCTTCAAGATGGTGGAGGAGTAAGAAATAGAGATCACCTTCCTCCCCACAAATACATCAAAAATACATCTACATGTGGAACAACTCCTACAGAACACCTACTGAACACTGGCAGAAGACCTCAGACCTCGCAAAAGGCAAGAAAATCCCCACGTACCTGGGTAGGGCAAAAGAAAAAAGAATAAACAGAGACAAAGTAAGAGGGATGGGGACCTGCACCTCTGGGAGTGAGCTGTGAAGGAGAAAAAGTTTCCACAGACTAGGAAGCCCCTTCACTGGGGGTGGGGGTGGGGCAGCTTCAGACCCATGGAGGAGAGAACAGCCACAGGGGTGCAGAGAGCAAAGCGGAGAGATTCCCACACAGAGGATCAGTGCCAACCAGCACTCACCAGCCCGAGAGGCTTGTCTGCTCACCCATTGGGGCAGGGGGATGCTGGGAGCTGAGGCTAGGGCTTCGGAGTTCAGATTGCAGGGAGAGGACTGGGGTTGACTACATGAACACAGCCTGAAGGGGGCTAATGCACCACAGCTAACAGGGAGGGAGTCCGGGAAAAACTCTGGACCTGCCTAAGAAGCAAGAGACCATTGTTTCGGGGTGCATGAGGAGAGGGGATTCAGAGCACCCCCTAAACGAGCTCCAGAGACAAGTTTAAGCTGCAGCTATCTACTTGGACCCCAGAGACAGGCATGAAATGCTAAGGCTGCTGCTGTAGCCACCAAGAAGCCTGTGTGCAAGTGCAGGTCACTATCCACACACCTGCCCCAAGAACCTATGCAGCCCACCACTGCCAGGGTCCTGTGACCCAGGGACAACTTCCCCAGGAGAACACACAGCTTGCAATGTCACGCCAGCCTCTGCCGCCACAGGCTTGCCCCACATTCCCATTATAACTACCGTACCCCTCCTTCCCCCTGGCCTGAGTGAGCCAGAGCCCCCTAATCAACCACTGCTTTAACCCCGTCCTGTCTGGGAAGGAAGAGAAGCCTGCGGGCAACCTACACACAAAGATGGGGCCAAAACCAAAGCTGAACCCCAGGGGCTGTGCGAACAAAGAAGAGAAAGGGAAATTTCTCCGTGCAGCCTCAGGAGCAGCAGATTAAATCCCCATGATAAACTTGAGGTATGCTGCATCTGTGGAATACCTGAATAGACAACGAATCCACCCATAATTAAGGCTGTGGAATTTGTGAGCAACTGTAGACTTGGAGTTTGCTGTCAGAAGCTGACTTGTTTCTGATTCTTGTTTTCTTAGTATAGTTTTTAGTGCTTGTTATGATTGGTGGATTTGTTTATTGGTTTGGTTGCTCTCTTCTTTTTCTTATTACTTTTTAATTTTAATATTGTTTTAATTTTAATTATTTTATTTTACTTTCTAATTTTTTTCTTTCTTTTTTCTCACTTTTCTTCTGAGCCATGTGGCTGACAGGGTCTTGGTGCTCTGGCCTGGTGTCAGGCCTGAGCCTCTGAGGTGGGAGAGATGAGTTCAGGACATTGGAAAACCAGAGACCTCCCAGGCCCATGTAATATCAATCAGTGAGAACTCTCCCAGAGATCTCCATCTCAACGCTAAGACCCAGATCCACCCAACAGCCAGCAAACTCCAGTGCTGGATGCCCCATGCTAAACAACTAGCAAGATAGGAACACAACACCACCAATTAGCACAGAGGCTGCCTAAAATCATAATAAGTTCACAGACACCCCAAAACACACCACCACATGGAGCCCTGCCCACCAGAAAGACAAGATCAGCCCCACCAACCAGCACACAAGCACCAGTCCCCTTCACCAGGAAGCCTACACAAGCCACTGAATCAACCTTACCCACTGGGGGCAGACACCAAAAACAAGGGGAACTACAAACCTGCAGCCTGCAAAAATGAGACCCCAAACATGGTAAGTTAAGCAAAATGAGAAGACACAAATATGCAGCAGATGAAGGAGCAAGGTAAAAACCCACCAGACCAAACAAGTGAAGAGGAAATAGGCAGTCTACCTGAAAAAGAATTCAGAGTAATGATAGTAATGATGATCCAAAATCTTGGAAATAGAATAGAGAAAGTACAAAAAAGGCTTAACAAGGACCTAGAAGAAATAAAGAGCAAACAAACAATGATGAACAACACAATAAATGTGATTAAAAATACTCTAGAAGGAATCAATGGCAGAATAAGTGAGGCAGAACGGATAAGTGACCTGGAAGATAAAACAGTAGAAATAACTACTGCAGAGCAGAATAAAGAAAAAAGAATGAAAAGAATTGAGAACAGACTCAGAGACCTCTGGGACAACATTAACTGCACCAACATTTGAATTATAGGGGTCCCAGAAGAAGAAGAGAAAATGAAAGGGTCTGAGAATATATTTGAAGAGATTATAGTCGAAAAGTTCCCTAACATGGGAAAAGAAATAATCAAGTCCAGGAAGCACAGAGAGCCCCATATAGGATAAATCCAAGGAGAAACATGCCAAGACACATATTAATCAAACTATCAAAACTTAAATACAAATAAAAAATATTAAAAGCAGTAAGAGAAAAGCAACAAATAACATACATGGGAATCCCCATAAGGTTAACAGCTGATCTTTCAGCAGAAACTCTGCAAGCCAGAAGGGAGTGGCAGGACATATTTAAAGTGATGAAAGGGAAAAACCTACAGTCAAGATTGCTCCACCCAGCAAGGATCTAATTCAGATTTGACAGAGAAATTAAAACCTTTACAGACAAGCAAAAGTTAAGAGAATTCAGCACCACCAAACCAGCTTTACAACAAATGCTAAAGGAACTTCTCTAGGCAAGAAACACAAGAGAAGGAAAAGACCTACAATAACAAACCCAAAACAATTAAGAAAATGGTAATAGGAACATACATATCAATAATTACCTTAAATGTAAATGGATTAAATGTTCCAACCAAAAGACATAGACCAGCTGAATAGATACAAAAACAAGACCCATATACATGCTGTCTAAAAGAGACCTACTTCAGACCTAGGGATACATACAGACTGAAAGTGAGGGGATGCAAAAAGATATTCCATGCAAATGGAAATCAAAAGAAAGATGGACTAGCAATTCTCATATCAGACAAAACTGACTTTAAAATAAAGACTATTACAAGAGACAAAGAAGGACACTACATAATGATCAAGGGATCAATCCAAGAAGAAGATATAACAATTGTAAATATTTATGCACCCAAGGTAGGAGCACCTCAATACAT
Organism: Delphinapterus leucas; assembly: GCF_059928025.1. NCBI lineage: Eukaryota > Metazoa > Chordata > Mammalia > Artiodactyla > Monodontidae > Delphinapterus > Delphinapterus leucas. Next base: position 115,384,398 of record NC_143130.1, read on the forward strand.
AAGGTAAATGGTAATAGCCATAAAAGGGGAAATCAACAGTAAGACAATCATAGTAGGGGACTTTAACACCCCACTTTCACCAATGGACAGATCATCCAAAATGAAAATTAAATTAGGAAACACAAGCTTTAAATGACACATTAAACAAGATGGACTTTATTGATATTTATAGGACATTCCATCCCCAAACAACAGAATACACTTTCTACTAAAGTGCTCATGGAACATTCTCCAGGCTAGATCATATCTTGGGTCACAAATCAAGCCTTGGTAAATTTAAGAAAATTGAAATCATATCAAGTATCTTTTCTGACCACAACGCTCTTAGACTAGGTATCAATTACAGGGAAAAAACTGTAAAAAAAGTACAAACACGTGGAGGCTAAACAATATGCTACTAAATAAGCAAGATATCACTGAAGAAGTCAAAGAGGAAATCAAAAAACACCTAGAAACAAATGACAATGAAAACATGATGACCCAAGACCTATGGGATGCAGCAAAAGCAGTTCTAAGAGGGAAGTTTATAGCAATACAGTCCTTCCTCAAGAAACATCTCAAATAAACAACCTAAATTTACACCTAAAGCAATTAGAGAAAGAATAATAATAAAAAAAAATTAGCAGAAGGAAAGAAGTCATAAAGATCAGATCAGAAATAAATGAAAAAGAAATGAGGGAAATGATGGCAAAGATCAATAAAACTAAAAGCTGATTCTTTGAGAAGATAAACAAAATTGATAAACCATTAGCCAGACTCATCAAGATAGAAAGGGAGAAGGCTCAAATCAACAGAATTAGAAATGAAAAAGAAGTAACAACTGACCCTGCAGAAATACAAAGGATCATGAGAGATTACTACAAGCAACTATATGCCAATAAAATGGACAACCTGGAAGAAATGGACAAATTCGTAGAAAAGCACAACCTTCCAAGACTGAACCAGGAAGAAATAGAAAATATAAACAGACCAATCACAAGTACTGAAATTGAGACTGTGATTAAAAATCTTCCAACAAACAAAAGCCCAGGAGCAGATGGATTCACAGGCAAATTCTATCAAACATTTAAAGAAGGGCTACACCCATCCTTCTCAAACTCTTCCAAAATATAAGAGTGAGGAACACTCCCTAACTCATTCTATGAGGCCACCATCACCCTGATGCCAAAACCAGACAAAGATATCACAAAAAAGGAAAACTATAGGCCAGTATCACTGATGAACATAGATGCAAAAATCTTCAACAAAATACTAGCAAACAGAATCCAACAGCACATTAATAGGATCATACACCATGACCAAGTGGGGTTTATCCCAGGAATGCAAGGATTCTTCAATATACATAAATCAATCAGGGTCATATACCATATTAACAAATCGAAGGGTAAAAACCATATGATCATCTCAATAGAGGCAGAGAAAGCTTTCGACAAAATTCAACACCGATTTATGATAAAAACCCTGCAGAAGGTAAGCATAGAGGGAACTTTCCTCACATAATAAAGGCCATATATAACAAACCTACAGCCAACATCATTCTCAATGGTGAAAAACTGAAACCATTTCCTCTAAAATCAGGAACAAGACAAGGAAGTCTGCTCTCAACAATATTATTATGCAACATAGTTTTGGAAGTTTTAGCCACAGCAATCAGAGAAGAAAAAGAAATAAAAGGAATCCAAATTGGAAAAGAAGAAGTAAAGCTGTCACTGTTTGCAGGTGACATGATACTATACATAGAGAATCCTAAAGATGCCACCAGAAAACTACTAGAGCTAATGAATGAATTTGGTAAAGTATCAGGATACAAAATTAATGCACATAGATCTCTTGCATTCCTATACACTAATGATGAAAAATCTGAAAGAGAAATTAAGGAAACACTCCCATTTACCATTGCAATAAAAAGAATATAATACCTAAGAATAAACCTATGTAAGGAGACAAAAGACTGTATGCAGAAAACTATAGGACACTGATGTAAGAAATTAAAGGTGATACAAACAGATGGACAGATATACTATGTTCTTGGATTGGAAGAATCAACATTGTGATGATGATTATACTGCCCAAAGCAATCTATGGATTCAATGCAATCCCTATCAAACTACCAATGGCATTTTTCACAGAAGTAGAACAAAAAATTTCAGAATTTGTATGGAAACACAAAAGACCCCGAATAGCCAAAGCAATCTTTAGAACGAAAAACGGAGCTGGAGGAATCAGGCTCCCAGACTTCAGACTATACTACAAAGCTACAGTAATCAAGACAGTATGGTACTGGCACAAAATCAGAAATATTGATCAATGGAACAGGATAGAAAGCCCAGAGATAACCCTATGCACATATGGTCACCTTATCTTTGATAAAGGATGCAAGAATATACAATGGAGAAAAGACAGCCTCTTCAGTGAGTGGTACTGGGAAATCTAGACCGCTACATGTAAAAGAATGAAATTATAACACTCCCTAACACCATACATAAAAATAAACTCAAAATGGATTAAAGACCTAAATGTAAGGCCAGACACTATAAAACTCTTAGAGGAGAACATAGGCAGAACACTCTATGACATAAATCACAGCAAGATCCTTTTTGACCCACCTCCTAGAGAAATGGAAATAAAAACAAAAATAAACAAATGGGACCTAATGAAACTTAAAACCTTTTGCACAGCAAAGGAAACCGTAAACAAGACGAAAAGACAACCCTCAGAATGGGAGAAAATATTTTCAAATGAAGCAACTGCCGAAGGATTAATCTCCAAAATATGCAAGCAGCCCATGCAGCTCAATGTCAAAAAAAAACAAACACCCCTACAGATGAACTGGTTTACAGTGCAGAAATAGAGACACATATGTATAGAACAAACATATGGACACCAAGGCGGGAAAGTGGCGTGAGGGGGAGGGTGGTGGTGGTGGTGTGATGAATTGGGAGATTGGGATTGACATATATACACTAATATTTAAATTGATAACTAATAAGAACCTGCTGTATAAAAAAATTAATTTAATTTAATTTAAAAAATAAAAGCAACCCAATCCAAAAATGGGCAGAAGACCTAAATAGACATTTCTCCAAAGTAGACATACAGATTGCCAACAAACACATGAAAAGATGCTCAACATCACTAATCATTAGAGAAATGCAAATAAAAACTACAATGAGGTATCACCTCACACCAGTCAGAATGGCCATCATCAAAATATCTACAATCAATAAATGCTGGAGAGAGTGTGGAGAAATGGGAACCCTCTTGCACTGCTGGTGGGAATGTAAATTGATACAGCCACTATGGAGAACAGTATGGAGGTTCCTTAAAAAACTAAAGGTAGAACTACCATACGACCCAGCCATCCCACTACTGGGCATATACCCTGAGAAAACCATAATTCAAAAAGTCATGTACCACAATATTCATTACAGCACTATTTACAATAGTCAGGACATGGAAGCAACCTAAGTGTCCATCAACAGATGAAAGAATAAAGAAGTTGTGGCACATATGTACAATGGAATATTACTCAACCATAAAAAGAAACAAAATTGAGTTATTTGTAGTGAGGTGGATGGACCTAGAGTCTGTCATACAGAGTGAAGCAAATCAGAAAGAGAAAAACAAATACCGTATGCTAACACAAATATATGGAATCTAAAAAAAGATTTAAAAATGGTTCTGATGAACTTAGGGGCAGGGCAGGAATAAAGACACAGATGTAGAGAATGGACTTGAGGACATGGGGACAGGGAAGGGTAAGCTGGGATGAGGTTAGAGAGTATCATTGACATATATACACTACCAACTGTAAAGTAGATAGCTAGTGGGAAGCAGCCGCATAGCACAGGGAGATCAGCTCGGTGCTCTGTGACCCCCTAGAGGGGTGGGATAGGGAGGATGGGAGGGATACATAAGAAGGAGGGGATATGGGGATATATGTATACGTATAGCTGATTCACTTTGTTATACAGCAGAAACTAACACAACATTGTAATGCAATTATACTCCAATAATGATGTTAAAAAAATAAATAAATAAAAGTAAAATATATGTTAAAAAAAAGAAGAAGAAGGTGGAAAAATGGGAGGGGGAAATTATGAGGTGATGATTGGCCTGGTTGAGTCAATCTGATCATCTAAAGAGTGTCCTTTGCAGAAAAAAGAAGATACTTCTTTGGTCAAAGGCCCATGAGATTCCTGCTACTGCTAGATCCTCCAAAGTTTTAGGGTCTACCCCTGATAGTATTAATGCTGATGACTGTGTGAATTAGAAAAATAATGATAATAATGATGATGAACAACAACAACAGCAGCAACTGACATTATATAGCACTTACACCATGTGGATTATATTTCCCAATCCATTTGTAAACTTAGTGAATGATAGTAAAAGTATAATGGCGTTTTGCCACAGCAGTGTGAGAGCTTACTATAATATGGTATCAAGTCCATTTAGTCACTGGAATGCAATGTTACAAACAGGTCCTAAGGGCAGCAGGCAAGCCTAGTTTCTGTAAAAAGACACTTTGTGTGTGTATGTATGTGTGGGTGGGTGCATGCATATATGTGCATCTAAATACACAAAGCCTACTCAAAATCATTTTAGTGATAACCTTGATTCTGGAAGTTGGGTTGCTAGGTAAAGCTAAGTATAATTTTTACCTTAAGGCCACATCCTTTTATTCAGAGGATGGTTTTCTGGGAAGTTTCCAAAACCACAAATGCAAATGACACAAGCATCTCTAGAAATTTCCCTTTTAGGTGAATGGCAGTATGCCCACAAACGTGATGTACTTTTTTTTTTTTTTTTTTTTGCGGTTCACAGGCCTCTCACTGTTGTGGCCTCTCTCTCCCGTTGCGGAGCATAGGCTCCGGATGCGTAGGCTCAGCGGCCATGGCTCATGGGCCCAGCCGCCCCGCGGCATGCAGGATGCTCCCGGACCGGGGCACGAACCCGTGTCCCCTGCATTAGCAGGCGGACTCTCAACCACTGCGCCACCAGGGAAGCTCCAGAGTGTACTTTTAAAAGGAGCCCCTAACCTGGTCTGTATTTTATAGATCTGCTCTGTGATCTTTATTTTGTCATCTTTGTTTGCTGCTTTAACACTTTGGCTCTCAAAGGTACTTTAGTTAAATTCAGTGAAGGCAAACCGAAATGAATGGAACCATTAAATAGATTGTAGTGTCCTTCAGCGTGTCCTTTGTGAAAGGCCATAGGCTTTGGAAGAAGACAGGCTTGGGTGGTTTGGATTCCAGCTCCGCCAGTGGTCACTTGAATGATGTTGGGTAGCTTTCTTAATAATCAGAGTTCTCCACAAAATAGAGAAAGAAATAACCTCTGAGGGTTGTTGTGAGGATCAAGTGAATAATACATACAATAACATCGCATGTGTAAGGCGTATATATACTTACTTCCCTTATTACCTGCTCTTATCAACCCCCTCAGC